>NW_027516477.1:1926094-2568126 GCF_048772815.1 Callospermophilus lateralis
CGCAAAAAATTACCATCAGGACTCAAGATCTCCAAACTCTAAATGATTTTCAAAAATTGCTGGGAGATATTAATTGGATAAGAGGATATTTACATATTCCTAATATTGTGCTCCAGCCTTTGTATGCTACTCTTAAGGGTGATCCAGATCTTGCTTCCCCTCGTAGTCTCACTATTGAGGCTAGAGCGGCCCTTATAAAAGTAGAACAAGCTATACAGCATGCCACTCTATGCAGACTCCAGAGTGATAAACCTTTCCAGTTATGTGTGCTTGCCACTATGCGGCAGCCTACTGGGGTACTGTGGCAAGATGGGCCTTTACTATGGATCCACCCACATGTATCCCCAGGAAAATCCTTAGAATGTTATTCTGATGCTGTTGCAGCGTTGGCACTTAAAGGGATTCAACAAAGCATTCAATTTTTCGGCCAATCACCTTCTTCTCTTATCATACCCTACACTAAAGCTCAACTTAATGTTTTATGTGCTACTCTAGACAACTGGGCTATTCTGTGTTACTTGTTTCACGGGGGTATTGATAATCACTACCCTTCTCATCCATTACTCCATTTTGTTAAAGAACATCCCAACATTTTCCCTAAGGTAACTTCATCCAGTCCAATTCCGGGGGCTGTTAACATTTTTACTGATGGCTCCAAGTCTGGAATGGGAGCTTATGTAATTAATGACTCTCCCCCTATCCAGCATCAATTTGCTCCTGGAAATCCACAATGGGTAGAACTACAAATTGTTATTGAAGTTTTTAAACAGTGTTCTTTTCCTTTTAATCTTATTTCGGACTCCAGCTATGTGGTACAAGCACTAAAAGTCCTGGAGGCCGTGGGACCTATTAGTGATGCCCACAATGTGTCTGCTTACTTTACTCAGCTTCAACAGCTTATCTCTAACCGCACTGCTTCTTTTTATCCAATGCACATCAGGGCTCACACCTCTCTTCCTGGTTCGTTATCCCAGGGTAATGCCTGTGCGGACTTAGCCACTAGAGGTCAATTGATATGCTTGGCTTCCTCCTTAGAGGGGGCTAAGTTGTTTCACCAAAACTTCCATGTTAATGCATTAACGCTGCGCAGGCATTTTTCCATTTCAAGAGCGGATGCTCGGCAGATAGCATTGCAATGTCCCCACTGTGTCACATTTCTTCATCCCCCTAATTATGGAGTAAACCCACGGGGATTGAAGCCATTGGTTGTTTGGCAAATGGATGTGACACATATACCTGACTTTGGTAACCTTAAGTATGTGCATGTTTCTGTTGATACGTGCTCTGGAATTATCCATGCTTCTGCTTTATCGGGAGAAAAGGCACGTAATGTCATTACTCACTGTTTAGAGGCATGGGCAGCATGGGGTGCACCTGCATCCCTTAAGACTGATAATGGACCTGCTTATACTGGCAGACAATTTATAGCTTTTTGTTCTACTATGGGAGTGCAGCTTACTCATGGTTTGCCTTATAATCCTCAAGGACAAGGCATTGTTGAGCGTGCTCATCGCACCTTAAAGGAAACTTTACAAAAACAAAAAGGGGGAATAGGAACTGAACACACTCCTAAAGAACGCCTGTCTTTAGCTCTTTTTACCACTAATTTTTTGAATTTGAATATTCATGGTCGCTCTGCGGCCGATAGACATGTGTCCCCTCAGCCCTCTGTGATTGGCTATGTTAAGTGGAAGGATGTTCTTACGGGCCAATGGAACGGCCCTGACCCCATGCTGACATGGGCACGAGGATCTGTATGTGTTTTTCCCCAGGATCGTACGGAACCGTTGTGGGTCCCTGAACGCTTGACAAGAAGAGTCTCGACATCAACTGACCAGCAACAAGAGATACCACAACAATCCTGTGATGAGGATCTTCATTCTGCTAAGTGCTCTGGCTCTGGTGCTGGTGCCGATGGCACAGGCGACACCAATGCGGTGGTGGGCAGTGGCACGGGCATGGCCAATGCCGATGCCGGTTCATGGTAATTCTAGTGTCCTCCCCACTCTTTTTTCTACCTCATGTGAGATGTCTGCTCCCTGTGCCTCTCCTAGAGGGGACATGGAGAGAATTTTTAATCAATCTCAAGTTAATCTCACAGGAGTTTTTTGTTGTTGTTGTTTCAGCCTTAGAAACGCTAATTGCATTAGCCTTAAGACCAAAAATTTGACTAACTGGGAGGACCCATTGCGGTCCAATCAGGTCTCAGGAAGCATTATCAGTGCTGTATTGAGCAAGGTAGCTTCGGGGAAGCAATCAGGCTCAGGGACCCCCGCAAACAGCGGCTCTGCTCTTAACGTAACTACCTTGGCTATTATCTCCGAGGTACTAATCCCAGTGCCTCCTTCTTCTAGTAGTATTCATGATGCCACTCATTTCAAGGCCTCTCCTTACTGTTCCCCTAATCTTGGTTTCCCCCCAACATTTATGCCTTGTCAGGATCTTTCTTGGGAGAAACATCAAGTTGCTAAAGGTTTCTCCCTTTCCCCCTCTCTTAAGAGGTATGTTTATAACTTTAACAATAGTGCCAGCTCCTCTACAGGAGTAGGTTGGTCCTGGTTTCAATGGCTGATTTCTAATGAAAAGGGGGCTTCAGCCAATATTTCTGCACTGGCTCAGTTGGTAGGAGCCAAAAGTTGGCTGGCTAATGTTTCTGGTACTGTTAGGGAAAGTGAACGAGGTAATAGACTTACATCTGTTTCATTCAACTCTCTGTTGTATAATGCCACATTGCCTCCTGCAATGGTCTGTGTCCAATCCCCTTTCTTATTCCTTTTGGCTAAGGCCACCTCGTCGGGGATGCTGGATTGTTCTCATACTACCTGTCTCTTATCTGAGTGTTGGAATGGTTCCTGGACTGTAGCAGTGGTTATGAAAATTCCAACTTTTGTCCCAATCCCGGTCACTGCGGATCCTGATAAATTCACTATTGTTGAGCTACTTAGAGTCCGCAGAGATTTTGGAATCACAGCGGCTATAGTGACAGCCGTGGCGGTATCTGCTGCTGCAGCGGTTACGGCCGGAGTGGCTATGGCCAATCAAGTACAAACTGCTGCCACCATTAATTAAGTTGTCCAACAAACTTCCACCATACTTGAATCCCAAAATACAATTAATCAACATATTTTGTCAGGGATTTTAGCTGCCAACCAAAGAATAGATTTACTGCAAGCTCAGGTAGAAGAATTGGCTGACTTAGTGCTTTTGGGTTGTGTTGACCAACGTACACATTTATGCATAACCTCTGTCAGATTTAATGATTCCAGGAATGCTTCCCGCATCATTGGCGAATATTTGGCTGGAAATTGGTCCATGGAAGCAGAAGACATGATCCAGTCTCAACTAACCCAGATAGCTGTCGTGAATAACACCCGTGTTGATCCTGTGACTTTGGGTCAATTCACCGATTGGATATCTTCTGCTTTTTCCTTTTTTAAAGAGTGGGTGGGGGTAGGCATTTTTGGTGCAATGTGTTGCTTCGGTATGTTTCTCTGTTTGTGGTTTCTCTGTCGCCTCAAGGCCCGCAATGCTCACGATAAGGCTATGATCATCCAAGCTCTTGCAGCTTTAGAAAATGGCTATTCACCTCAAGTCTGGCTTGCGCATCTTAAACAGTAAATCTTTGACATGGTCGTTGCACCCCAAGTTATTATAACATTGCACTGGGATCGGCATGTCTTTCCTCGTTATTCTCTTAGTGTTGGAAAGCGCTTGCACTCTGCCGGTCTTGCTGCCATTGCACGCAGGTGGGTTTCCACACTAATGCTTCTCTATCGCCTTAAAGTCCGTGCCTTTCTTTCAGGGTGCTGTCAACTCGTTTGTCGTTGTGTACAGCCACAGTTCAGCCTCAGCTGTCCCCCTTCGTCCACCTTCGTCACGATACAGGATGCGAGGCAAGGCACTGCACTTGAGTGATCCTTGAAGTGGACCTCAAGGAGAGCATGTCCTATTGCATGCGGGTTTGATGTCCACGCCCCGCCCCACGAAAAAAGGCATCGGCTGATATGGCTTCAGATCTGGGGAAGGGCCCTCCTTAGGACTGAGCCATACTATGCAGCCACTTCTGCACAGTGGGATAGGACCTATACTCTCGCCTGTATTGTTTTCAAAAAACAAAAGGGGGGAACTGTGGTGAGCCGCTTCTGCAGATTATGGTCGCCATTGCAGGATGGCGCTGGCTCCACTGTGGTCTGTGACAAACAACTCCTTGTTTGGGAGAGTTGGTGCATGGTTTTTCAGCACCCTGTGAGAAAGTTCCACGTGGCAGCTTCGCATTGGGGCTTGGGATGCTTTATTAAGGCTGGGAGGGGCATCCGACAAGGAAGTAGAAGAAATATCAAGGACCTGAATAAACTGCTGAAAGAAGATTCCTGAGTTGCGTCTTCCTTGCGGGCAAGGGGTCGCGACAATATCCTAAGGCAGTAATATTTCCTAGAGGAAAAAACAATATAATACACTAGTATAATTTAAAAATTCTAGTATCCATAATAAAAATTATGAAGAAAAGCTTAAATAAGTTGTAATAACTTAAACCACTATATCTAAAATACAAGCTAGAGTGAACTTCATCTGTCACCAATAGCAGTTTGGAAAATATGCTGGCAGATGTTTTTTTGAGATAAATTGACGGCTTTGATATTTGGGTATTTCTTTGTCTTGATGACAGCTGATGAAACACTTGCAAAGGCTTATATGGCTTCTAGATATCATCATTTTTTTTGTATCACTTCTCCCATATTTCCTTCTTTTGTGTGTGTGTGTGCTAGAGATTGAACCCAGGGCTTTGTGCATACAAGGCAAGCACTCTAAAAACTGAGCTACATCCTCATATCCTCAGCCCCTCTCTCACATTTCTGTTTACTGAAGGTAATGATGGTAATTGGGGATTTTTTCCCAAATGTGGTACATTGCTCAAGACAGGACTAATATCCAGTGTATCTAAATCTCTCTACTCATTCATGATATTGCCAAAGAGACACTCATAGTAGTTTTTTTTTTTTTCTTAAATGTATCTCTAGATGGAGGGAGAGTGTCTCATTTTAATATTCTGCTTTATTTTCAACATAATTCCCTCTTAACGTTTGCCTTTTATAGTGTTGCTAAGGTTAGAACTGACTACCTTGCACATTCTTCACACACACTCTACCAGTGAACTTTGCCACCTGTTCCCAATTCTAACTTTAGGTTGGATAGATTCATTTATTATTGTTTAATGTTATTTTTCATATGGTTGATATTATATATGCCTTTCATATTGCTTTTAACCATACTATTGACATAAATATGGTTTCAGATTTGATTCATATTATGATTTATTTGTCTATATTATTGCAATATAGTTTCATAATTTATATTAAATGTGTCACCTAAAAATAACTATATTATTTGTTTTTTATTAAAGGTTTTGGGGTATTTTACATATTTTATTTCCAAGATAAATTTATATATTTTTTGGTCCCTTCTTTTCTTTTCTTTTCTTTGGTACTGGGAATTAAACTCAGGGGAAAGTAGCCATTGAGCCACATCCCCAGACCTATTTCGTTTGACATTTAGAGATGGTGTCTCACTGAGTTTCTTAGGACCTCACTTTTGCTGATGCTGGATTTGAGCTTACAATACACCTGTCTCAGGCTCCCAAGGTTCTGGGATTACAATTGTGCACCACCACATCCAGCTCTCTTCTTGAATTTAAAGAAAAACATGATAAAATTTTGCTGGGAAAATATTATGTTTTAAATTGAGTTAAAATAGTTGTCTTTGTAATGATTAGTTTTATTTACACACATGGTATTTTATGTGCTTTTGTAAATTTTTATTTAGTTGTGATAAGTTCTACATATTTTTTGAAAGTCATTATACATGTGATATATTTAACAGATATAACTTCAGTATAATACTTATTTGGTATTTTGTACTCTAATTAAACCAAAAATATTTCTGGGCTCTAGAAACCAATTTTTCTCAAACTTTATTATTTTTATTTTTTGAATGTACCTCCTCTTTCCTCCTAGGCCCCAGATTTTCACTGTATTGACAAGTATAGCTCTAGCCTTATACTATTATGTAACTGTATGTTGTCATGGTACACACATATGATAATTTCTACAGGTCTAAGCTGATTGGTGAGGATATATATATATATATATATATATATATATATATATATACAGTTTTCATGAATAAATAACAGCAATTTCCACTCCATCTTCAGTTCGTGAGAATTTGTTTTGAGTCCTCATAAATACTCTGCATTCTTTTGTTTGTTATTGTTTTTTACTGGAAATTTAAATCAGGGGCATAGTGACGCTGGGTCATACATTGTTGCTTAGGGCCTTGCTAAGTTTCTGCGGCTGGTTTTGAACTCAGGATTATCTTGCCTTAGCCTCCCAATCCAATGGGATTAGAGGCATGTTCCATGGAATCTGGTTCTATATTATTTTTATATTGAAATATATATTACTTCTGAAAATAATCTACTCTTTTTTTAAATATTTTTATTTTTAAGTTATCGGCGGGCACAACATCTTTGTATGTGGTGCTGAGAATCGAACCCGGGCCGCACACATGCCAGGCGAGCGAGCTACCGCTTGAGCCACACCCCCAGCCCAATAATTTACTCTTTTTTTTTCATATTTTAAAATAAGCTTTATTTAGATTTTTTTAATATTTTATATTTGCATCCATGCCTTGGAGAACCTTTCCCACGGGAAAGGCCGTTTTCATCTAATGTAGCCCATAACTCATTCACTATTTGACGTAGTTCTCTTAAATAAATCATCCTTAGTAACTCTTAGAATCATCTCCTAATTTACAAAAACTGAAATGAAAAGGAACTACTAAATCATTACCAGGAGTTCGCAATCTGATGTTCTTGTAAGTAAAGGGGAAAAGCCATAAAAATCAACAATAACAAAAAAATAATCATGGGGAAATTAATCTCTAAACTCTCTATGATGCCAGCTCCAGCCGCTCTCCCTCCCACTGGGCTCGGCCAACAGCTTAGCCAACAGGGCAGAAGAGCCCAGAGGCACCGTGCCCACCTCTCCCCATGCCTGGCCGGGGTCGGAGGGCAAGGGGAAGCCGATTGGGGGCTTTTTGGTCGGTTTTAGAGACTCTGGACAAAATGCCCTGTCCATTCCAGATGCTCCAGCATTTGAGAACCTCCCTGCTGCTTTCTAAGAGCTGAAACGTTACTGTTAGCAGAAGCACCACGACGTGGTCTGCACAGTGACCGAGCTGTTAGTCATGAAGGTGGAGGGCCAGGGGCCAGGGCAAGGGAGAGGAGAAGTGGACTTCCAGAGCAGGGTGGGCCTAGCTGCAAGCGCCCATTTTCCCCACACCCCTGTTGGAACCCACAGTGGGGTACCCTTGGCTGGTAACACCTTGCTGTGGCCAGTGCTGCTCCCCAGACAGGTGGGTGTTCCTGCCAGCCCTCCACTCCCGGGACAGGGGGTCAGGCAAGCCAGAGACTGAGTCTTAGGAATCCCCAGAGATCCTAAGTGTGGCTGTAGGGACCAACAGGAAAGGGCAGGGCAGAGGGCTCAGGGCTGGACACTATGTCCCCGACAGCCCTCCCTGAGGACAAGGGTCCCCTCCGCCCTCCACCTGCCTGGTCTATACTCAGGGTGAGACACAGCCTGGGAGGGGCAGGTGCTGCAGGGGCCCCTTGGGGGAACCCATGCAGGACCAGGGTCCCTTCGGTTGACCCTGGGGACGAGCCCCGGGCTGTCTCTCCCTGGCTTCACCCTCTCTCAAAAGACAGGCCCAAGAGAAGGGGATCGTGACAGCTCACGGAGGCCGTGTTCCGTACTCAGATAAGTACACAGAGGGGAGGCTGAGGAGGAGGTGGGAGGCGGCTCAGGCCCTGCATGCAGCCAGGAGAGGGGGGAGACAGGAATAGCAAGCTGGAACCGGGTGGTCCTGGGCCTCGCCACCTGCACCCTACCTGGACGGCTGGTGGCTTGGCAGCAGCATGAACAGAGAACAGACATGTCAACAGAGACCCCCGCCCGCCCCGCCCCGTGGAAAAATATACACCCCAGTATTTACGTAATAATTTAGATAGAATATTCTGTCTTCTGCATTGTGCAAATAAATTAAACGAAACGATTTCCTTTTCTTTTTCTTTTTTTCCATAAAGAAAGAAACGCAACGCAATTTAAAAACAGGCACGCCATTAAAAAGGGCCCACTGGACCCCGGAGCCCCTGGCCAAGGCACCCTGGCCGGCGGGCTCGCGAGCCTTGACGGAGACAGCGACCTTACCCTGACGACGATGGCATTCTGTGGCTAAAGTGACTTGGGCGCACCCCGAGGACAGGGTGTGGTCCTGCACGTGGACACGGCGGTCAGGGGAGGGGACAAGGACACAGACCACACCCTCAGGGAGACGGGCTCCGGAGCGGTGGTTAGGACAGTGACATGTACAAGCACAGAGTGCACAGTAGTCGTGTTATTTACAAATACATAGCAATCCTTCAAGTTTTCAAGTTTCATTAAAAGGAGGGGAGGAGAAAGGGAGGGAAACCCACCAACCGAAGGAAAAAATAAAAACGAAAGAACAAACCAACATGGAAAAAAACAAAAAGAAAAACAAAAACAGATTAACAAACACGACTGCCTCGATCCGGAGACGAGAGTTGACAGGGTCACACACGGTTTGCGGTATGTACATCAATTACAGAGGCACGGGAGGCCTGACCGCAGCACCGCGCTGCGCACTGGGCCCGCGGCGCACCCCCCGCCCGCACAGACAGCCCGGCGCCAGGCGGGCATCGCCAGTCCGCGTCCTTCTCTATGTAATAATCAGGGCGGTACCATCAAAGAGGCTGGGGTCGAGGGACTTCCGCTGCTTCGGGCGAAGACCCGCGAGATGGAGCCGAATCCCATCTTCTCTTTCTTCTTCTTCCGTTTTTGGTCTTCAAGATCCTCTAGTGACTGTACAATAGGGTTGTGCAGGTTCTTCTGAACTGGGCCGGGACTGTCGACGTTGCAGAGGGAGTGTGTCCGGTGTGGCGGGGAGTTGATGTCGCTGGGCGTGGACGACCAGTCACCTTCAGCAGCGGACGCGTCCGAGATGACCGAAGGCTGCCGCGAGTGGCAGGGGCTCACCCTGGCCGCTTGCCGGTCCGCAGGGTGGGGCGGGTGTGAGTGGTAGAGAGTCTGCTGGCTCTGGCGGATGGCCGTGGTCAGCGGGAGGTCCACCTGCACCACCCACTCCTGGTTGCAGTTGAGCACCGTCTCGCCCGGCATGGCGAGTGAATGCCGCTTGGGGACGTCCTTGGTCAGCGTGGCTAAGGACTGCTTGGCCATGGCCAGCTCGGCCTCCAGCTCCTTCATCCGGTTGTCCTTGAGGTCCAGCTGGGAGCGCAGGTCCGAGGCGTGGTCCGTGGCCTCCTTGGCCTGGCGCCGCAGCTCCCACTTCTCTCGCTCCAGCAGGTCCGGATCGCCAGGCCCCGCCGCGTCCGCGCACAGCTCGCAGGCTGCGGGGCCCGGAGGGCGCGCGGGCCTGGTGCCCGCCCCGCAGGAAGGCGCCGGCTCGCCCTGCGCCGAGAGCTGGCGGACGCGCTCCCAGGAGTTGGAGTCGGCTGCCCGCATGCCGCGTACACCGGGGGCGCTGCCCGTGGCGGCGCTGGGGGCTCCGACGGCCGGCGCCCGGCTCACAGCCCTGGGGTCCGCCGCCGCATCGGGGGCCGCTGCGCGCCGCCCGTCCGGCCGCCCGCGCGCGGGACCAGGGCTCTCTGTCCGGCCTGGCGCCGGGCCGTCCGCGGCCGCCGCACGCGAGGAATCCCCAATAATTTACTCTTGATATTAAGAAAGCATAGAATACCATTTTTCCACACAAATAACACCTTTTTTGGAAAAGATGTGATTTTTTTTTTTTTGAAAAGAGATCATTAATGCCAGAAGTATACTTTATTGTTGTTTAAATGGCAAGTTGTTTATTATTATTATTAAGCTATGTATTAGTTACAAAAGTTTATCTGTTCATATTATTATAAAGTATATACTCTTTTATATAACTTTATAGCATACATGAGTGGGTATAACAATGACTTGTTGGGGATTGGGAGGGGAGGAGAGGGTTCAGGGGGTTAGATATGATGGTAGAATATGATGTATATTATTATATAAAATACATGTATAAAGAAGTGAGTTCATGTAAATATACTTTGTATAAAACCAGAGAAATTAAAAATTGTGCTCTATATGTATAATAAGAATTGTAATGCATTCTGCTGTCATATATAATTTAAAAATAATTAAAAATTAAAAATAAATGATGACATTATGTTCTAACTGGAAATAAATACTACTCTTTTGAAAATTGAAAAAAAAGGACTGTTGGTCAGTGATAAACTTTAAAAAGTATGAACTGTACCCTTAACATTTGGTAATACATAAACCTAGATGTAGGTATTTATAGTGTTGTCACCAAAATTAAAAAAAGATATTACTGTATAGTTAATGTCTTGCAATGTATACTCATAATTATGTGAGCTGCATTTTGTACATATACATATATACTACCATTATACATAATTAATAAATGATTACTACATATCACATTAACCACATTTATTTCAAATTAATTTGTCTTTTGAAAGCACCAATATATGACACTCTTTGGATATATATGGATATATAAAATATATACTTGGTGTGTCTTCAAATTTGTCACTTTTATATATTATGTTCTTTTCTTTACTCTCCTTTTTATAGAATTTCTTTTTTCAAATTATTGAAATTAATGAATTTTAGACACTTCAGTTTAACAGTGCACTCTGTAGATTTTCTTGTTAAACTTAGCTAAAATGCATCCTACATTTTATAGGCCTATTGTTATGTAAATGACTTCTAAAAACCTGCATATATAATTTCCTAACCTGACCTTATTCTGGAATATTGATATCTGAGTGAAGGGAATCTCAAAATGATCCATGGAAAAAAGCAGAACAGGGATGGATCAGGATGTAAGATTGGAGGATGCAGAGTATGTAGTAGTGAGTATTCATGAAAAAGTATTGGTGGAATAGATAGGGGTAGAGAAAAAAGTGCTGTGAAGGAAAGAGAGAAAGAATGACCAAATCAAGGGTTCAGATTTAAAATGTCTAATTGTGTATCAATGGTAGCATGGGGTAAAGGGTGGTTTCTTTAGAGGCAGAAATAAGGTAGAAGCGAAAGAAGAAGGTAACAGTCCCCAAGAAAAAGAGTCAGATTAATGGGTAATGTGTTTATTTCTTCCCATCTTGGAGTGGAATTGATAATTCACAGAGTATGTTTCAGTTGGTAGTATAAAACCACTTCCAAGTAGCTTTACAAATTTGTGTGGCCACAATCAACGTTTTACAATTGAAGTAACACAAAATCTTTACACTTTTTCATCTGTTTTTTTTAAATTAATTAATTAATTTATTTATTCATTCCATTTTTTTCACTCACTTTTGCTTTACTGTTATTGTGTATACACTCCTGGTGAGTATACAATGATATATATATATAATTCCACTTTTCACATCAAATAGTGTCTGCTAATGGGCTGATTATAAAATGTCATAGAAAGGGCCATTCAAGCAATCAAAAGCAGAAATTGATGTAACTGTTTTGAGAATATGTTTACATGTCAATTAATTAAAGTATTATCAGTTTTTCTGAATATTTTCTGTATTCCATATTTTTATATGAGTATATGCAAATGAAATCCAAAAGTTCAAACATTTTTAAACTGACATACAGAATTTAATATTTAAATGTACAATGATGGTGGAGAGTTTTTGTTTTATTTACTATTTGAACTCAAATTGTTCTCTCTGTAATTTATATGCAAATATTCAAAGTTATTCAGTGTTGAACTTCAAGTGGTATCTTCTCATTTCTCTTTCCTGGAGTGTCTCTTAAAATATGAGTATTTTATAAAAGATAAAATGCAGAGAAGAAAGCTTATAAAAATTTGAAAAATATTTTAGAATTTTGGTGAATAATAAGCAAAATATATCTTAGTATTCAATAATTGAAGACATATGCATCAAAATAATTCTTTAAATAGAATTTTTGAACAAAAATATATTTATGATATTTTCCTCAAATCTGAGTGTCTTAATAAAAAAGGCAGTGCTGTAACAAATTTTATATTTTAAAACAAAAGTTAAGGGGCTGAAGATGTGGCTCAAGTGGTAGCGCACTCACCTGCATGTACACAGAACTGGGTTCTATCCTCAGCATCACATAAAAATAAAAAAATAAAGATGTTATGTCCACCGAAAACTAACTAACTAACTAACTAAATATTTATAAATTCTCTCTCTCTCTCTCTCTCTCTCTCTCTCTCTCTCTCTCTTTAAAAAAAAAGGTGAACAGACCACCCATAAAAATCACAAAATCTAATAGTGAGTAGTTGTAATCACAAAGTCTTTCACTGGGTAGTGGTAATTTAACATGTTTTATTACTACACACATAAAATGATATTTTGTGAAATATCTGGTTTAATTGTCCTAAAAATTAAATAATTTTATGTATCAATACATTTTTTAAAATATAATTTAATTTTATACTATTGATTTAAGCTTAATTGAACTGAATATTAGATTAGATCACTATTCAAAATTTTTGAGAGAATTAAAGATTTTCTACACACTATACTCTTGATTTTTATTATAATTTTCTGCATTTTCAACTTATTTTTAATTTCATGCAATATTCAACCAGGATAAGTTAACACTAAAAATGGAATAAATTCTTTTACAATTTCATGTTTATAGGCTATTAAAAATAACCAATAATGTATTTGAGTAAGAAAAACAAATTATACTTACTACTATTTAATATAAAGCTGTTTTGTTTTTTATTTGAAATGCTCTCCAAAAACTTATGTGTTGAAGACTTTGTCCAGTGCAACAATTTTCTGGGGGTGAGGATGTGGATTTTAAGGATCTGACCTCATCAATGGTTTCATCCATTGGGAGTTCATCCATTGAGTATTCAGAGCTAAATAAACTATTGGAACATAATTGAAACTGTGGGACGTGGGTTATTGTTGAAGTTGGTGGGCCTTTCAGGGTACATCTTATATCTTTGCTTTTTTGATGCTATAAGGTGAGTGGTTTTTCTGTGCCACATTCTTCTGCCATGATTTTCTGTCTCAACTTGAAAAAAAGAACTACAGTTTTATGACCATGAACTATAACCTCTGAAATCATTAGCCAAAAAAAAATTTTTTTCAGGGGCACGGGCTGCAGGCGGGAGGCGGGCAAAGTGGGGGAGGGGAGCGTGCTGGAGCTCTGTGGAGCTCCTGCAGCCGGCAGCCGCCGCCACCGCAGCGAAGAGGCCATGTTGTGTGGTGTGTGGGGCGGGGGGAGGAGGAGGAGGGAGTAAAGCCGAGAGAGGAGACGGGAGAGACACCACACACACACACGGCACAAGATGGCCAGAGAGGCAGCAGCACCCAGAGCTGTCAGACGTTTTGCCACTGCCAAGGTGCCCGCTGGCTGGCGGGGAGCTGTACTCGGGCGGCCCGGAAGCCCGCAGGAGCTGGGTGGCCGTGGCTGAGGCGAGGCGGGCCTCCCACGGGTGCCGGAGCTCCTGCCGAGGCGTCCAGGGCTGCCCAGCCCACAACGCCGAAAGCTGGGCTGCTGCAGCGGCTGCGGAGGCGCACCGGCTCTCGGCCGTCTGGACCGAGCGTGGGCGGGAGGCTCCGGCGGGTGATCAGTCCCGGTATCGAAGATGGAGACCAGCAGGTGCCCGTGGCCGAGTTATACCCGGTTACTTACAGAGTTTAAAGTTAATTTGCTGATGGTTTGAAAAAATACATCTTTTATCCCAGGTATGTCATTTTGAAGACTGACATTCCACTTTTATCCTTGAGGATTGAGGAGATCTTTGGGAAAGTCTGTATTTTATCTAAAGTATGACTCCCCAGACGGAACAATCTAAAGGGCCCATACAACATAGTAATCATTGGTGGAAACATTTACACCCAGTCAGCTTGAAGAGTCTCAAATGGACCTTACCACTGGGAAATCAAGATGGCAGTCCACTATGGGGACATGAGGAAAATGGATTAATACAAGAGTGCTGTGATAATACACAACCAAGACAGGGTTCTTTTAACATGGATTCCATGAAATGAATGAATGAAGATATAGGTTTCTTACCCAACACAAATGGACAGTGGATTTGACTTTCAAAAAACTTTTGTATCATTAAAACCAGTGCATTTTTGACCTTGGAGAAGACAGCACGGTAGTTTGTATGCTTGGAATTTTTTGCCTTTTGATTTGTTTTGAGCATGACCTCATGGAATGTTAACTTTAATAAAATTTCTAACACTTAAAATTTTTTTTTTCTTTTTTAAGTACTTTGTTTATTATTTTGACACACTGACAGGGCTTTGAATAGCAAACACTCAGCTACTTTGGAAGAGCTAGGAATTAAGCATCATAAAACCTGAAATTATCTAGAATTTTAAAATGAACTTTTGTCATCAGGGAAAAGTCACTTCATTTTATGTACTTCTATTTAATAATCATGTAATTGGAAAAGTACATCCAAATTTTTCTATAGTCTTCCCTAAAAATATACTATATTAGTAGACATATTTATTTATTTATTTATTTTCTTATTTATATTTTTGTATCATGGGTTGAATTCAGGGGCATTTGATTAAAAATCTTAATCATGATACTTGTTGTAATACAGAGATGTGTATATACCAGAGAATAACATTAATTTGAAAAAATAGGACATAATGACAATTAAACAGGAGTATTGCAAGTTCAAGGGCAGCCTCAGCAACTTTGTGAGATCCTTTCTAAAAAATGGTTCCATCTTTCCCTGAAATATAATGTCGGGGATCTAGCTCAGTTGTAGTGCACCCCTGGGTTCAATTTCCAGTGTTAGAAAGAAATGAATCAAAATAAATGAAAAAAATAATCAATTAGTTGATAACGGTTTAATGAAATGAACATGTATGTTTTTAAGATAATGTATTAAAAGTTTTTTTAATTTAGTTTGAACACATAAAAGGATAAGGTTATTTTGTCCTAATCATAATAATATACAACTCATGGGATTTATTTTGGTAATTTTTAAATTACTGAAAAATTGGAATATTAGTTTAATTATTTATATTTCTCTGTGTTAATAACTAGTTGCCAACTAGTTGTACCTACTGTATAGTGGGCATGGTTTGGTCACCATTCTTTGATAATATCAATCATTAAATAGTAAATATGGCTTAAGAATCCTAATCTGCAGGCTTACTGAGCCTGGGGTGTGAGTGGCAAATATTGAAGTATGAAAATAATAACAAGGACTTTGGAAAATGTTTTTCTCTTTCTCTTTCTCTGATTGATATGGGAATCTATCTATATGTCTATCCATTTATTTAGAAACATGTTTGATTGGAGATTGAAAAGCTAATTTTATATTATAGCTTTTTATATGACAAAGGAGGAAACAGTCACCTTTTCCTCTATGAAGGATCTGAACATGTGCGTTCTCTCAAGTCAAGTCACCAAGATTTGAACCATTTGCTATTTGGAAATTGAGGCAATTTACTTATTTTTTCTGTTTCTTTTTCTCTATCTAAAAGGTAGCAATAACTATAACAGCTTGTTTATAGTATTTTCTACTAGTTTTAAATAAATGACTTGGAGACAACTGTCATGTAGACAGTGCCCAGCAAAAATAGCAGCGACTCTTACCACTATCATCCATCTTGTGGTACTTTCTCGTCATATTACAACAGTGCTGTAGGTTCAGAGAGATTTAATCCCTGACAATATCATTGATTCTCTGTGATATAGATTTTGACATCTAATCTTTCTGAGAATAACAATGGAGAACTAGAAAATTTCTAATGTTTTGAAAATTAATCTGATAAAGTAATCGAAGAACTTGAAATTTTTATACTATAAACTCTATTTCTAAAAATCTTGTGAGAAGTTACAGAAAAAAATGTGTGACATATATGGATGATCACATGTATTGTAAGTTAAACAGTAGAACACATTGTATGTTCAAGTTCTTAGAAGCATAACATTAAGCACCTTGCAGACGAAGAACAAGCTGTAGGTAAATTATTCTGAGTGACATTATCACCTATATCTTTAGTAGAACTGCATAAGCATCTCAATAAAGTTTAGAATCAATGCACCATTAATAAAGGCTGACAGTAATTTTTTTGTAATTTTTCATTTGCCATCTTTAGAAAAGTAATTAATATATAATTTCCCTACAATAAATATAACATTACCATTTCAACTATTTTGCAGAGATATGATTCATGTCTCATCACAGTGAAAAACTTTAATAAACTTAATATAACCCTTAAAACATTTATTATAAATATTATGCTAATTCATTCTTAATAAGAGATCAGTCTAGTTTATATTCTTTTCTACAAATGGTATTTTAAATAAAAATTTTTCATATTTTTACCTACTTTAATTTCATTTTCAGATGTGCATCTATAAAAAATCCCAAATTTTTGTGAAAAGAAATAAAAAATTATTTTTGATTAGCTACTATTACAATATATATTATGCAATTTTCAAAGAATACTGAAGTATGTACACATTAAATACATTTAAGCATATATGTAAATATTTTAGTATATACACATACACAAGTATGCAACATAATGCAGTGTTTTGATGTTCTAGAACAGAATTATCTAGGGAGTTGTTTTAGAATCCGTTACACTAAATTCTAAAGTGGCAAGCTGAAATGCATATATTTCTCTCAATGCAATATAATTTAATAGAAATAAAGAAAACTGATTTTTAAATTAATTTAACAACTACCTGTTGTGTTAGCAAATAGTGATGTACTAAAAGTAGAATTCAAATTCATATCTGTATAAATTTCAAATATTTGAGCTTTTTTCATTTTTGCACATGAGTCCAAATCCACACACCCTAAGAGACCAAATTTTCACAATACTAATTACATACCAATTCTGTCCCTAGTCCGTGGCAATTCCTGACAATGACTAAAAGTTTTTCTAGTAATAGTAGTAATAGTAGGTAAATGGAAAGGTTTTTAAACACCAAAATTATTTTTTTCAATTTGTAATCTCTTTATGGTTTATCTATTATTTCTGCCCACGTATCGTTAAGAGATATATGACAGAGCAACCCTGAATGGGACAACATAAGTTTCCTGGGAGTTACATAACAAAATACCACAAACTCTGTAGCTAACAAAAGAAATTTATTATCTCAAAATTCTAGCAGTCAGAATCTGAAATCAAGGTGTGAGAAACACTGTGCTCCTTCTGTGACTCTGGATAAAATCCATCCATTCATCTTCCTAGCTTTTGTGATAACACTTAATCCTCCTCAATTTTTGTCAGCTTGCAGCTATAACATTCCAATCTGCTTCTGTTCTCACAGTTCTCTCTCTTCCCATTATCTTGTTACATAAAAGTCCTTCAAGCATATTGGTTAAGGGCAACATTAATTTCCTCATCTTTACTGCGTATGATAAAAACATAATGGATTTTACCATCTTAGCCATTTTTTTAAACTCACAGATTATATTCTTCAAATTATAATTTAAAATAAACAATTTACAAGAGTGACATGTTTATTTCATTTTTTATTTTACAGTCCCACGCACTATTAAGTACCCCATTTTGTAATGCCATTTGAGCATTCTTAAGTTAGATATCTACATAGTTGTTTTGCATTAAAATATGCTGGCATTTTAAATATCTAATTTTCAGTTCAGATTGAATTAATTTAAATAATATTTAAGAAAAATCAAATAGTAATTTCTTTAAAATAACATTTAGCCATTTTAAGTATGAAATAGAATAATATTAACAATTCATATTGTTGGAACAACCTGGGATTCCCTTCAACAGATGAATTGATGAAGAAAGTATGGTGTATATATACATAATGGAATATTACTCATCCTTAAGGAGAATGAACATATGGCATTTTTCTGTTAATTGATGGGACTGAAACTATCATGCTAAGTGATATAAATTAGTCTCAAAAATAATCAAAGGCCAAATGTT
The DNA here is from genome assembly GCF_048772815.1 of Callospermophilus lateralis. Classification (NCBI taxonomy): domain Eukaryota; kingdom Metazoa; phylum Chordata; class Mammalia; order Rodentia; family Sciuridae; genus Callospermophilus; species Callospermophilus lateralis. The sequence continues at coordinate 1,944,120 of NW_027516477.1, forward strand.
CTCTCTGAGATGTGGATGCTAACCCATAAAAAGGGAGGGTAAGTATAGGATTTCACTTACTTGCACAAAAGGGAATGAAGGGAGGGGATAGAAAATTTAGTAGGATGAATTGTACATAATTCTCCTATGCTCAATGATATGAACACAAGACCAGTGTACCCACACAAGAATAGAATATAAATTGGAATGGCTTGCACTCCATATACTTATAATATGTTAAAATACATCCTAGAGTCATGTGTAGGTAAAAAAACAAATTTAAGAAAGGAGAAATAATTTTATAATTTCATTCAAATTAGAAAATTTTATACTGTCAGTGATGAGAAAATAATGTTTTCTGATGAAAAAAATCTGTATTTCTATATATTCCTTTCTCAGAATGTTTGTATGGTCATTTGCTTATTTTTGTTATTGTCTAGTATTCTTAAGTCTCTACTTGAAAGATTTCCTGTAACAATTCCCATAAAGTAGGTCTAGTGGTGATTTACTCACTCAGTATTTTTTTTTCAAGAAAGATGTTATCTTTTCTTAAGTTTATACAGGACATTATTGCTGGTGCTCTTTTTCTTTGTTGTCAAATTGTTTTTCATTTGTGTGTGTGTGCATCTTTTTTATTTGAAAAGTTAATTCATAAACTCTGACCTAAATTTTTCTTCCAAAAAATCTTCTGATGATTTTCTGGAAGCTCCATTATAAATGATAAATCACTCTTCAGTTCTTGTGTTCAGGATTCTTTATTTTCATTTAATTTATTTATTTAGTTATTTTTTATTTATAAATAGACTTTACTTATTTATTTATATGTGGTGCTGAAAATTGAACAGACTTTTATTTATTTATTTATTTATTTATTTATAGGAGGTGCTGAGAATTGAAGTTCCTCAGACATGTCATCTAAGTGTGCTACTGGTGAGCCACAGCCACAGCCCATCAAAAATCTCGATTTTTAAATTATGGTAGTTACAATTTGGTAGTTACAATTAGGAGGAAGAGTGGATATGCTTCCCTTACTGTGGGTCCTTTGTGGATTTATCTTAATTATTGTTCTTTGAGCTTCTTGAATTTGACTATACCCTTACTCCTCCTCATTCTATGACTCTTCTGAAGTATTAACATTTTTGGCCAGTGATCTCTTCTCTCTGGTAAGAATAATAATGATGATTATAATTATGATGATAATAATGATATTCTTTTTTTCAGTGGGTTTTGAGTTAGCTTTATTTTCTTTATGCAATAATTTTACATTGAAAGCACAAATTAAAAAAAAAACTGAAAAATTCAAAAAATAATTTGAAAGACAATTTATTAGTTAAGAAATTTTAAAATTTTATTCAAGCCTCATTATTTATTTATTTTAGATGGAAAAAGAAATGATTTAATTATATTAATAGTATGCAAAGATAGAAACAATATTGCTGAAAATGTGAAACAAGAAAGTTGCAAAATATTTTACATTAAACAGAGAGGAAAAATACTAATTTTGTCTAAAAAGTTCTAACAAGGGAATAATATAATAATTTTTAATGTTAACAAAAATTTTATTTGAAGATTCGTTCGATGCTAACATGTAATTTTACTCTATTAAATCCCATGAAGTTAGGAGTTGTTTTTCTAATTCCTTAAGAAAGTTAGAATGATACAGGGAGTAAAATTGCAAAATAAATATTGATAACATGAACCATAATAACTGTTTTTATTAAAAAATCTATAGGACTATGTTGATAAGCAAATTGTGTTCTTTTTAATTTCTAGATGATATGTGATTTCAAGTGTAAAAATACATATTTCTCACATAGGAAAAAAACTGTTTAAAGTTGTCTAAAAATGCACAGTAAAATCAGAAATATATTTCAAAATTTAGGAATATAAACATTTTTCCAATTACAAATTTCAATGGCAGGTTAACATTTTTTTATTTTTATTTAAATATAGTACAATACCTAACTTGCCTCTATTACTTTTAGTGTTGTCTTCTTCATATTTTGTTTAATAGATGCATTCCTGCTATTATGTATGTTTATACATCTTATTTTTAAATTTATTTGTTATTTACAATATCTATATAAAATATTTAGTTTTAGATTTTATTATTCTTTGATACACGTGGTGGTGGGAATTGAACATGCGTTCCATGCTTAGTAAATGCTCTACAACCTAAGTCACATACCCCACCCTCAAGTGTATTCTGGAGAGATATGATTTTGTTATATGATTGAAGCTATTACCAACAATTAGCTAGGGGATGTTCTTATATACTGATGCTAATGTTAAATATTTTTTCAAGTATAAAAAAGATTATTCAGCTAAATGAAAATTGATTAATTCAGAACACTATATTTATAAAGTTTAAATTTGTTCATACATATATCTTAACATGTTAAAAATATGTTCTATACAAACTTACTACATTATTTCTCTAGGAGACATATTATTGCTCAGCAAAAGGTTTTAGAGTAGAATTCAATGGTAACACTACAGAAGTCAGGATGAGGGTAAGTGCTAAGTACTTTTTTTTTTTTAAAGAGAGAGTGAGAGAGGAGAAAGGAGAGAGAGAGAGAGAATTTTTTTAATATTTATTTATTTATTTTTTATTTTTTTTAGTTATCAGTGGACACAACATCTTTGTTTGTATGTGGTGCTGAGGATCGAACCCGGGCCGCACGCATGCCAGGCAAGCGCGCTACCACTTAGCCACATCCCCAGCCCCAAGTAATTTTATTTGAATATGTGAACCTATACTAGCAGCAATTTGCAGTTCCCAACTGGCAATTGGCCTTGTGCAGCTCTTGGAAAATTTGGGTTAAAACTAACAATACCATTTAGTCACACATTATTTACAGATTGGGCAAAAAGTACCTGTTCTTACATCTGCATATTCCTGAAAGTTTGGGCATTATCTTAGTTTACCTTGTATTCCTAAAACTTTTTTAGTTGTGAGGCAAATAGAAAGTAATCAACAGATTTGTTTAAGAAAATTGATTCACTTAGATGAATAGTGAGATAACATTTCTAAAAAAAATTCTTAATTATTTTTTAAAATTAATTTTGATAGCATCCATTATCTTTCAGAGTTTTGTATATATTATTTTAAGCTCTCCTAGTTTTTAAGGGTCTGGCTTGAAAAATCAGCTGAAATCATTTTTGTTTACTTCTAAATATGACCGGTCATTTTTTCTAGCTGCTGTTAAAATTCTGTCTTTTTTTTTTTTGTAGATTAGACATATATATGTGTGTGTGTATATATATATATATATACACACACACACACACACACACACTCATATATATATATATAGTATTCACACATAAATGTTTGTGTGTGTATATACTATATATAGTATTATATGATATATAATATATATATATAATATTATATGATATATATATATATATATATATATATATATATACATATATATATAATATTCAGTTTTACATGGACACAATATCCTGACTTATTTATTTTTATGTGGTCCTGAGAATTGAACCCAGTTTCTCAAATGTGCGAGGCAGACGCTCTACCACTGAGTTAGAGCCCAGATCCAAGGTTAGGCATTTTTACAATCATGTGCCTTGGAATGGGTTTGTTATAATTTTGTATATTTGAAGTCCTGTATGCCTCCTGTATTTTATTTTCCATTTAATTTTTAAAACTTGAGAATTTTTCTCTTGTTTTCACATAGAAAATATATTCCATTTCTTTAATTTGTACCTCAGAGCTCCTATAAATCCTAGATTTGACCTTTTAGTACTACCCCATATTCTTTGAAATTCTGCTAATATTCTCTTAACATATTTTCTCTTGCCAAGATTATTTTTATTGCCTTGGTTGCCTCAATATATATTTTTCAAATGTCCTAGTCTCTTGATTATGCTTTCTAATGATTTTTTAATTTGGTTTATTGATTCTTCAATCAATTTCCAATTGATTTTTCCTCAAAATCTGTATTTCCTTCTTGACAAGACCTTTCACTTCTTATATTTTCTCTCTGATTCCAATTCTTACATCATTTTTTTTACCACTTAGATCATCTTGTCTATGAATTTTCTAAATTCTGTCCTTGATATTTCCTGTACTGTAGTATCAGTGGAGTCTATTGTTAAATTATTCGGTTTTTTTTTTTTGGATGTTTTTCTCTCTTTTTTTATTGTTTAAGTGCCTACCCATCTCTACAAATGGATCTGAAGCAGTGGGGTTTTTACTCTACCAGCTTTTATCCTGTAGGTTTCCAGTGCCTCATACATTAGGGGGAGTCAAATAACTGCAAAAACCTATGCATATAACACATAAGATTAAATTAAGTACTTAGTTCCTATTATGACATCTACAATGTTGATTGACACCATAAAGAGAAATTGTAGGGTAAACAATTTCTAGCAGTAAAGATAGTAGTTAATCATGAATTTTGTCCATCATAAACTCAAATAATTGGTATTACCTATGAGTTCCAGTGTTTTAACTGCTTCTAGAGAATTATTGGTGGGGTCTGACATTTTACAAACTAACCAGTGGTAAGAGAAGTTAAAAATAGTGGTAATTAAGAGGAAAGAAGAAGAAGATATCAGAAAGACACAGATTTGCAATTTCAAAATAGGGCTGATCTATAGACAACAGAGGGTGCATTGTTTATGAGAAGGAAGAGAAGAAATAAAAGTAAAAGAAAAAATAGAGGAAGAGTGAAAGGGAGAACAATCAGTCTGGCTCCTTGGTGTATCTTCTATTTATTTATAAATTTTTAAATTAGTGCATTATAGACATACACAACATTTAAATTCACCCTGCTTTATTCATAGATTTACAAAGAGAGTTTGGTTTGTTTCATTCTACTGTTCATCCCTCTGTTTGTCCTCCCTGCCTTCCCTATAACCCCTTCCACAGATATCTCTACTATTTGTGTTGGATTCTCCCCTTTTTCATTATGTGGTCAAGTATTCACATATGAGGGGACACATTCTACCCTTGGCTTTCTGAGTGTAGCTTATTTCACTTAGAATTGTGTTCTCATTTCATCAATTTTCCACATAGTGCCATCATTTAATTCTTAATGACTAAGTAAAACTTTATTGTGTATATACACCAGGTATTCTTTATTCATTAGTCTGTTGATGAGTATGCTAGCAGGTGCTGTAGTTAGGTTATTATGAATTGTGTTGCTATAAGCACTGATGTACCTGTGTTTCTATAGTATGCTGATTTCAGACATTTGGATATTTACCAAGGAATGGGACAACTGGGTCAGATGTTGTTTGTATTCCAAATTTTGAAAGGGATATTCATAGAATTTTACAGGATGGCTGTACTAATTTGCAGTCCTATCAACACTGCATTAGTGTAAATTTCCCCACATATTATTCTTTTTTAAAAAAATTCTTTTCAGCAAAGTGTATTTTGACATATTATACATACATGGACTATAATTTTCCATTCTTGTGCTATATAAACTGTGGAGTTACACAGGTTGTGTATTCATATAAGAACATAGGAATGTTATGTTTGTTTCATTCTACTGTTTTTCCTATTCCTATTTCCTTCTTTCCCTTTATCCTACTATGTCTATTCCAATAAGCTTTATTCTTTCTTTCCACCTAAATGTTCTCTCTGATATGTGGATACCCTCACATTACTCTTGATAATTGATATTTTGAGTGGAGTGAGATATAATCTCCATGTAGTTCTTTTTGAATCTAATAGCTTTATTGAAGAATAGGGAAAGAGTGAGGGCACAACAATAGCAGACTTTGTCTTCCTTGTAGTTTTGATTTGCATTTCCCTGATTCCTAGAGATGTTGAACATATATATGCCACTTGTATTTCTTCTTTTAAGTAATGTCTTGTTTAGATTTTGTGCCCAATTAGTAATTGGGGGTTTCATTTTTTAAATCTTTTTTTATACTGTACATTAATTTTCTGAGATTCAGATGAAAAATATTTTTTCATATTGGTAGGCTCTCTGTTTACATTCTTGTTTCCTTTGTTGTGCAGAAGTTTTGAATTTTGATTTTATATCACTTATTTACTCTTAGTTTTATTTCTTGTGCTTTAGCAGTCTTGTTAAGGAAGTTGATAATTTTGTCAATATGTTGGAGTGTTGGGCCTACATTTTCTTTAAGCAACTGTAGAGTTTCTGGTTTAATTCCTAGGTCTTTGTTCCCCTTAGAGTTGGCTTTTTTGCAGGTGAGACAGATAAAGTTTTATGTTTTTCTACATATGAATAACCAGTCTTTATAGCAGCACTTGTAAAAAACATTTCTGTTTTTTCCAACATATATTTTTGGTCCCCTTGTTGCAAATCAGGCACTGAATCTTTGTGGATCTGTCTGTATTTTCTATTTCATTGGTCTTCAGGTATGTTTTGGTGCCAAAATAATTCTGTTTTTTATTTAAAGCTCTGTGACATAATTGGATATCTGGTACTGTGAAGCTCTCAGCATCACTCTTTTGGTTCAGAATACATTTGGCTATTCTATTTCATTTCTGGGTCAAATTGAATTTGAGAAATGTGTTTTGTCTGTGTGTTGTGAAGGATTTCATTAATATTTTGATTGGGATTGTACTGAGTCTGTTCACTGGTTAAGGTAGTGTGATCATTTAGATAATACTAATTTTGTTTATTCAAGAACATTAGAAGTATTTCCACTTCTAAAGGTTGTCTTCAACTTGTTTCTATTTACCATTTTATAATTTTCATTGTTGAAGATTTTTATCTCCTAGGTTAGATATTTTACCAAGTATTTATTTTTTAGGGTTTTGTGAATAAAATATTGTCCCCAATTGTTTTGAAGCAGGTTTGTTTTTGCAATATAGAAATGCAATTGATTTATGTATTATGTTCTTGTATCATCTCCTTTAGTAGATTTGTTATCAACACTATAAATTTTCTGATGGAGCATTTTAAATCATCTAAGTAAAATGTTCATGTCATCAGTACACAGAGGCAACAGGACTTCTTCTTTCCTATTTGTATTCCATTAGATTCTTTTCTTGCCTGTTTACTCTGGCTAGGGATTCAAGGAGTGGTGAAAGTTTACTTTCTTGTTTTGTTTTTATTTTTAGAAAAAAAATTCAACTTTTTAAATTCAGTTTGATGTTGGCATTTTGTTTCTCACATACAGCTTTTACAATTTTGAAGAAATGTCCTTCTATCATGAGTTCCTCTGGTGTTTTAAATATGAATGAGTGCTGAGTGTTGTAAACAGGCTGTTCTGAATCTATTGATTATCTCATGGGATTTTTGTACTTAAATATATTTTTACAGTAACTTGTATATGTGTGTGTGTGCATATTTATATATACATATATATGTAATTAATTTTTTTTTGGTATTGGGAATTCAACAAAGGTATGATTTGTCAATTAGGTTCATATGCCACTATCCACTTTTTAATCTTTTCTGTATTTTTGTTAATGCATTATAGTTTTACAGAGCAATGAGATTTATTGTTATACATTCACATATAAATCTATTATAAAAATAAGCAATATCATTCCACAGTGTTTCCATTTCCTCCTTCTGTCCCTCCTCCAGGTTCTTTTACTCCTTTTTATTTCTTCTTAGATATATGTTACAGCAGAGTACATTTGGAGATATTATACATACATGGAATATACCTTATTCTAATTAGGTCTCATTTATGTGGTTGTACATGATATGGAATTTCACAGGTCATGTATTCATATATAAACATAAGAAAGTTATGTCCAATTCATTCTAATATCTTTCCTATTCTCATGCTGTTCCCTTATCTTCATTCCCCTTTATTCACTCCAATAAACTTCTGTTTTTCCCTCCCCATTCCTCATAGTGTATTAGCATACTCATATAAAAGAAAATATTTGGCCTTTGTTTCTTGGGACTGACAAATTTTTCTTAGCTTGACAGTCCCTAGTTCCATCAATTTACTGGCAAATGATTTAATTTGACTTTTTTTAAAGGCTGATTAATTTTCCATTGTGTGTGTGTGTGTGTGTGTGTGTGTGTGTGCGCGCGCGCGCATGCGTGTGTGTGTGTATATATATATATATATATATCCACATATTCTTTTGGATATATAATTTTAAGAGAGATTAGGGTGAAGGGTCAGGAGCTTGGAATAGAAAAGTTATTGGTATGGTTCTGCAATTCCCAGGGGTCTTCATGGAGAATAAAACTGATGCTTCCACCCAGGCCATCTGGTCAAGACTAGAACAGTGTATCTCAAATAGGGTGCATGACAGTCACTTGGCGAGCTCACTCAAACTCAGACTTCTGGGCCTCAACTCAGAGTGTCTGACTCAGGTACCAGGGGTGGGCCTGAGCTTCTATATTTCTTATAAGCCCCCAGAGTTTGCTAATGTTCCTGGTCTAAACACTTCCAACTGATTGTCCTAGTCTAGAAATTTTAGGGGCAATGAAGATGACATAAGGTCCTCTTTTGGTGCAGTTTTTACCTTCTTTACCTGCCTCTTTTCCCAGTGCCCTACCTGTAGCTCCTACTTAGATTACATATGCATATGTCCATGATAAAATGGGGTACTTGGGATCCTCCATTCTAATGGGCCTTTGTCATTTGCAGATCTTTTCCCTGAAGACTGTAAGCCCTACCTCTGTACTTCAACAACTGTCTACATATTAGTTTTTAGAATCTCATCTTTTGGATTGTTGATTTACATGTGAATTTCAGAATATAATTTACTCTTAGAATTCCATACTGAGTTTTCATGATATTTTATCCAGAACTTTGTGGACACAGGATGTTGCTGACCACTTGGAATTCCTCTTTTTCCCTTTAATGACAGGAAGCTACCAGTCTGGGACTAACCCCTCTACTGAGTGTTAAGGAGGAGCCAAACATATGGGCCCTACTCTGAAAAATAATACTTACTGGGTGTCTTAAAAAAATCAAGTTACTGTAACACAGTTGTGGAGTCTAGGAGTCCAAACTGAATTATTATAAGGTATATGCTCTGAAAGGTCTAGGGGAAATTTTTCCTTGATTCTTCTAGCTTTCAGTGGTTGTGGGGAATCCTTGGCATACCTTCACATGTGCACTCATCTGTCCTTTTTTGGTCACCATTATCACATGGTGTTCTCTCTGCACAGGTATACTTGTCCAAATTTTCCTCTTATAATGTGATGAGTCATCAGATTATAGTCCATTCTAATTGGCTATGGCCTCACATAACATTTTCATGCACAAAAACCTCATTTTCAGATAATGTAATAAGCTGATGTGCTGGAAAGGACATGACAATTCAACCCAGAGCATGTACTGAGCACTTAATGTGTACCATTTCCTGTATTTCTCATGGCAGCACTGTGAGGTACAAACAGGCATCACTCACACTGAATAAACTAGAATATGAAACTCAGTAAAGTTGTGGTCCATCCAGAAGCACATGGAACCCACAAGATTGTAGTCACAGTGTAGCTGTAGCATGGGTCCCCCTGTCCCTTGAAAGAATAATTTTGTACCCCTGCATCTCTGTAGACATGATACTGCTTCCCAGAAGTGGTCCTAGAGTACTACAAAAGACTCCAAATCTTTTTAGTAGCTGCCTCTTTGAGAATCGTAGAGCAGGAATTGATGCATAAAATCAGATTGCTCAAATTTACTCATCATTTATCCCAAAGTTACAATATTACTCTTCTAAATTTAGATTACTAGAATTTCATTGAACATCCTATACAGGTTTATAGTATGAAATTTTTAAATTAATTTTCTTCACTATTTTTAGATATATAAATGACAGAAGAGTGAATTCTGAAATACTACATATACATAGAATATAGCATATAATTTATTCTAATAAGGATCCTATTCTTATGGTTGTGTATGATATGGGGTTTCACTGTGTGTATATTCATAGATGAACATAGGAAAGTTATGTTTGATTCATTCTGTCTTTTCTATTTCCATTTCCCCACCTTCCTTTTATTCCCCTTTGTCTAATTCAATCAACTTTTTTCACATCCTTGTCAAAATGTTCTATTACTTGTACTCTTGATAATTGCCATTCCAACTGGAGTGAGATGGAATGGCCGTGTAGTTTTAATTTGCATTTCTCTAATTTGTAGTGATGTTGAACATTTATTTCATATATTTGTTGGCCATTTGCATTTCTTTTATGATGTGCCTGTTCATTTCCTTTGCCCATTTGGTGATTGGAATATTTGTTTGTACTGTGTTAAGTTTTATGATTTCTTTATATATCCTGGAGATGAATGCTAAACCTAATGTGCCGGTGCAAAAATTTTTCCCCCATTGTAAGTTCTCTTCACATTCTTGATTGTTTTCTTTTCTGTGATGAAGATTTCTAGATGGGAAACTCATGTAACTCTTGAAGCAATTTAATGATAAGTGAAATATGGAAACCAAAATATAACTTACATGTGTGTCATGCTCATTTAAAGAGCCATAATACATTCAAGAGATAAAGGCAGTGATAATCCTATTTAAATTCATGAATGTAGGTTCACAAAATGTAGGCCCTTTAACCAAATCCCAGTGTCAGTAAGTCATAGAGTACAGATAGAAATCTAGTTCTCCTCTGCTATTTGTGTTTTCTCTGAGGCAATCTGCAGTAACAGGCCCAACAATCTAAGAAATTCAGTTTGTTTGAATAGACATAAGACATTCTTATTAAAACCCATTAGTCAAGATAATATGATGGTTTAACATTATGTCCTCTTTGCAAGTGTTAGATGTTGATGATTTAAAATATTGTTTAGCATTCATCACAGATTTTCTAAACACAGAAATTTGGGTGGGTAAAGTAGGAGGAGAAGCTCTGCTAATGATTAGATAAAATAACAAATTGATTCATTCAAATATTGACAGATGTTGCTGAAGGGTGAAAGAAGCTCAAAAAGCTCAGTGAGAAGTAAGCTTATATTCTCATTTCAATTGATACATATATATAAATGTATTAATACAACCTGCCATTTGTTTTGCCTGCTTTATTTCCCCTTGTATTTCTTTACTTCAGAAGAAAAGATTAAAGAAGAAAATGCATAAAAGTACACAGGAACAGAAGAAAAGATTAAAGAAGAAAATGCATAAAAGTACACAGGAACAGATAAGAGAAGCAAAATCCTTACACAACATGCATATGGAAAAGTAAGTAAAAAAGGGTCTTCTTTCCTGTACCTTATACCTAGGAATAATTTTATTGTGCTTCAGAGTAACAGATTTATAACTAGACAGGGCCCTTCTGTGGATTTCTCCACTGATTACCTTTCCAAATGATCACTAAATTCAATAGAGCTCAATCAGGGGGTACTTCAATAATAGTTTAGGCACATGCAGTGCCTTCTAGATAAAAAAGATAAGAGCTTAGAAGATAGTTAAATCACCACTATGTGAACTGACCAAGATCCTTAATTCAGATCACGTGGTGAAAACAAAGCTTGTGTCATGGAGATACCTGACCTTTGTACAACAGCTGGCAAATAGTTTCCTCCTAAGAGTATAAGAATGTTTTGAGTTCATTTTGAAGTGTGAGGTTCCAGATAAGTTGGTATAATGATCTGTTGTTTCAAGAAGATAAAGATGGTCTGCTTCTGCACCCTGGAGGTGGTGCATCAAGAGTTATGTGGGCTCATGATTCTTTACACTCTTTACAAAATGTGTGAGCATTTTGTAAGCTTGTTGAAAACTTATGGAAGTAAATACCATGCCTTACTGTAACTTTTGACCACTAGCACCCTGCAGAGTTGCTACAGTTATAAGCACTACATTATCAGTGTTTCTTCACAAACCACTATCTGTATAAAAAGGGTTACTCTGAAAATAGAATAATTTGTTGAAACAGGAGCCTGTAGACATGATGTAACAGGCAGCTTTTTTTAAAAAAAAGAATTTAGAGTCATCATCAGTGATAGAGAAGACTTGCAGACTCCAGGTGTTACCAGACCCAAATCCAGGCACCTCATCACTGGAAAACCAGTAGTCAAAAGATGTGAATTAATGGGAAAGAAATCAGGTTTACTGAAGGTCCAGCACACTGGGGGATTGTGTGGCTGTCATCTTCATAGTGCCCTCTTGGGGATCTCAGGGTCACAAAGGGTTTTTATAAGGACAGAAAGATGGGATTATGAGGTACTGGGAGGGAAGGTTTCTCTTAGCAGGATTTTTGTCATCCAGGGTGTGTCTCCTTTTCTTCATTTTTGAATTGACCATCACAATGGAGCTTGACTTTCTGGGGCTAGTACCTGTACTTTCTTTAAATAGATAAATTTATTTCTGCATGTAAAAAGTCCACAGAAATTTACTTGCTTTGTGTTGATATATAACTAAAGACTAAGAAGAGGCATGACACATTTGATTTTATCTGAGGATCACCAGATGTTCTGGTTTTTTTAAAGGTGGTTATTTAATTAGAGTGCCATGTGAGGGAGAGATAAGCCTAATAGCCCACTTTATTTCATGAGTGATCCCACTCAGAGTGCAGGCAGTCATTGTTTGTGGTAATGGTAAGATCATCGATGTCTGCCCTTCCCTTCTCAGGTTGACTGCTCAGCTAGAACCCTCCATCAAATACTCACTCTCCCTTCTCCTTCCTCCCTTTCTTCTTCTGGGAGAGAGATGCTAGTCTACATAGTAGAAAAACAAAACAGAAAAATTATAATAAAGATTGTCCTGAGTTTATGAAATGTATCATTTTGTTATCTTCCATTTGCAAATCACAGAAAATTCAATTAAAACAGGTTTAGACAAACAATAAGAAATAATATTTTGTATAGCTGAAGTATTTGGGGGAAAAGTGGACTGCAGATCCAGTAGCATCTAGGGACTCTTCAGGGTACAATTTCTCTTCACTTTCATTTTTGCCTTCTGCCGTGTGTGTCCCATGGTCAGACAGGCTCTTCCCTCATGGAAGCAGCTCCAGCCTCCCGTCCCTTCTGGGTTTAGAGCCAGAAGAACAGAACTTTCCTCAGGAAGTTATCCAGGCCTAGATGAGTTCTAATCTTATCCTGAATGGAAGTGGAGGGGGCCTGGGTCTTCTGGACTCAGTCCTTCTTAGGCACTTATCTGCAGAAATGTCAGTACACACAGTGACAAGGTGACCAGCAAGTCCACTGCAGTACTCATGGACCCGGGGAGGCTGTCACTGCCAGCCTGGGAAGCAGCAGGTGAGAGGAGGAGGTGCTGTGTTCAACTGATGGCAGGTTTTTCATATGTCTCTAGGAAACCGTTTAGGGCTTTAGACTGATAGCACTGGGGAGAACAGAAACTTAATAAAGACTCTTTTACAGACCTTCAGGTGGACGAGCAGACCCAGCACAAAACCTACTCCTCCTGTAAACTTCACCTTCCATTAGATTTGTGCATGGCAGTGCCACTCTTCAAGGCCACTGAGCTTATTTTCTGTGGGCTCTGAGGTCACATGGCCATTCCCCTAAAAACTCCTCTGGTTGGAATTGTGTGGCTGACTCACTACCTTCCTCCTCTTCAATACCCATGATGCATTATGTACAGAGGATTTGCAAATGTGAAAATATGTGCAGACACCATGGAGAGCAGTGTGAATGTTCTTTGAAAGAATAAAAATAGAACAACCATATGGCCAGAAAGACCACTTTTGTGTACATTTAAAAGAAATGAAATCAGCATGTGGAAAAGATGTCTGTACTCATGGGTTTGCTGCAACACTCTTCACAATAGGAAGGGACAGAATCCATCTTAATTTCCTGTGGGTGAATGGATGGATGGATAAGCAAATTGGCAGGTGGCCTGTGAAATATTATTCAACCCAAAAAGGAAGGAGATGCCAGGACTTTCAGTAACTTGAGTGATCCTAGAGGACACTGTGCTGAATTACATAAGCCAGGCACAGAGAAATCTGGCACAACCTCACTTACATGGGCAATCTAAAAATGTAATCTTACAGAGGTTGAGAATAAAATGTGGTCAACAGGGGTGAGGGTAAAAAATAGGTGTTGGTCAAAGCTATATGGGCACATGTATGCCAGGTGAGTGAGACCTAGAGATCTGCACCCTAAGTGCATGTAGTTAAGAATGTGGTCTTTTGCCCTTAAAACCTGTTCAGAGGACAGCTCTCTGGTTAAGTATTTTTGCATTACAAAGCAAAGCACACAGGGGAGCATGAGGAACACCCTGTGGCCCCAGGGTGTTCCAGGTGTGTGTAGTGGCCAGCCCACTGAGGTGCCATCAGATAGAAGGAATTATTTGTTTTTATTGTGCCTCCTACTAAGGCAGGGGTCATGAAGTGGCAGTGAAGGTGGCTTCTCCAGGGGCCAGGAGGCATCTCTTCCACCTGAGCTCCTAAGTAGACTCAGCTGCTCAGGCTGAACCCTTTCCACCTGCCCGCACCCTCCTCACTGCCTGCATCTGTGGGAGATGGGCTGCATGTGCACATAGATCTTCGGCCAAGGGGCAAGGACTGGGAATGTAGCCCTGCCCTGCTCTTCAGTCCACAATGGAATTTGAAAAAGGGTCCCAGAACTGGCTGCTGTCCTCTTTTTCTGCTCTGCTTTTCTGCTCTGTTCTACTTGTTTTTATCATAAGTAGATTAGTAACAAATCCCCCGTTTTTTTTTTTTGCGTGTGTGTGTGTGTGTGTGTGTGTGTGTGTGTGTGTGTGTGTGTGTGTGTATGACAGGATGGCCTTAGGCGTGAGCCTAAGCAACTCCATTTTAAAAAACCTGCAGTTTCACCAGGCACACCCACAGATCCCTCCAGTATGGCCTCAAAGAATTTCTTTCCCTTACCCTGATAAAAAGAGTGAAGCTCTTGGCAGGCTGTTCTCACCTGACAAGAGGGAAAGGTGAGAAGATCAGGGTGGAGACACAAAAACCAGATGTTTCTGACCCCAGGGCGAATGATGTCACTGAGAAATCTGGTTTTAGCTGATAAGGATTGAAAGGGAGGTAAACAAACAAACAAACCCAAATTTAGTATAAGTGATAAAGCAAATGAACCGGGATTTAGCCAGCCAAAAAATGAAATCCCAGTGTCAATGGAGACCATCTGGATGTCTGGACTTTCCCCCTGTCTGGAGGTAACAAGGCTCTTTTTCCTTCCCAGTGAGTTGCTGCCAGACATAGCTAGTGGGGCGGGAGCAATATATCCATTCTCAGAAATGACAACACCATCCCACAGCACAGCACCACTGGGGACTTGTGAAGCTATAATGAGGCACCTCTGCCCCTCAGTTGAGGGTGTTTCTAGTGGAAGTGCAGTGGGCAGTTTGAACTCCACCCAAATCTATCAGTAATGAACTTGCATTGAGAAAGCTGGACTTCCTCCTCCATTGGGTGAAAATGGATTGTGCCTCTCACCTCCCAAAGGAGTGGTACCAATGTGACCAATGTAAATAGAGGAAGTTGGTGCCTGCATCTTCATGATGGAGTGTTAACCCTCTGTTTTCTTCTAGAAGTTGCAAGGTTCCTATTCTAATTCCCAAGTTTTTGGTTCATTTAGACTTGACTTTTGTGCAGGGTGAGAGACAGGGGTCTAGTTTCATTCTTCTACATATGTACATCCAGTTTTCCCAGCACCATTTATTCACGTGGACACAGAGGAATAGGCATGAGGGCTCACTGAAAATGGAGTCCTCAGGGAATGAGGCCCAGAGACAGCCCAGCCTCTGGAAGCACAGGCTGTACCTATAGCTTCAGGGGGGCACTGCACAGTGAGCCGGGAAGGATGGAGAGAGCAAACCTGTCACTGAGGGGCTTTCATGGCTCCTTATCCTGAAGAGCAAATCATGTATGAATTTTGCAGAAAACCCTTATGTGTTTGGTCAATATTATGATGTGCTGAGGCATCACCAAGAATGAATGGGCATGTGAGAACAGAAAAAAATGGAGTCAGACTCCCTACATCACTTCACACACACACACACACACACACACACACAAACACCCTCAAAATATATCACAGAACTCAATACAAAATTAAAATTACAGACTCCTAAAAAAATAGGAATACGTTATTTTGGCCTTACATTTAGAAGTGGTTACTAATTTAAGGTACTAGCTATGCAACAAAAGAAGTAATAAGTAACAACCAATAATAAAAAAAAAGAAAAAAAAAGAAGTAATAAGTAAATTAAACTTTATTGAAAATTATAGCTTTTGAGCATCAAAGAATTCACTAAGAAAATGAATTGACAACTCACAAAATGGAAGAAAATATTTGCAAATCATAGATTATAACTCAGAAATGATTGTTACCCCAAATATAGAAAGAACTGTTACAACTAAACAACAAAGAAAATCCAATAAAAAAGTATCCAAAGACTTGAATATGTACTTCTCTAAAGATCATTATGTTTGATAAGTAGTCATCATTTATCATTTATCATTAAGGAATTGCAAATCAAAGTCATAACAAGAGAACACTTTTTGTGTAGAAGGATGGCTGCAATCAATGACATGGACAATAGCATATGTTCTCAGGGACAAGGATACACTGTGACCTGGTGAAGAAATGTAAAAGATGTGCCTGCTTTCTAGCACAGTCTGGAAACTCCTTCCATGGTAAACACAGACTTACTAAATGACCCAGCAATACCACTCCTGGGTGTACATCCAAAAGAAACAAAGCTATATGAGTGTTCACACAGCATTATTCAAATAGCCAAAAAGTAGAAGTGACTAAGTCAACAAACAAAATAGTTTAATAAATAAGGCATATCCATCTAATGGAATGTTGTTCTGCAATAGAAAGGAATGGAGTACTGATGACATTCTATGACATGAATGAATCTTGAAAATATTATGTCAACTCAAAGAAGCCAGTCACAAAAAGACAGGGTCTCACTAAGTTGCTTAAGCCACTGATTTTATCCTTTATGAAGGAAGGGTCACTTGGCACTGTGTCTCCCATGCAGACAGCCACACACCTCTCCAGGCACAGTTAGAAACATGCTTACTGAAAAGTTCCTGGGAGAAGACAGATTTCACAGCATGCTTTGCATGGTCCTCTCCCAAGTTCCTTGATGCCACAATCCCTTTCAACACCTGTTTCTCTACTAGGTCCTCCAGACAGAAGGCAGCATCTTCTGGAATATTCCTTGTCATGCTATGCCATTACCCTGCCCAGACTTTTCCATTCCTGCCTTCCTCTGGACCTCACCAGAGAGCCACTTTCAAGGTTGCTCAGGGCAGAGCACACTACTCTCGGGGAGTATGCCCTGCAGCCTCAGAAGATGCTATCCTTAGAGGCATGGGATAATGAAAAAAAGGGGACTCAGGAAAAAGTGCATCATGTAATTTATATCATAGAATTTTCTTATGGTTACATAAAATATATTCATATTTTGAATAGAGGTTTACATGTTCCAAAGGAATTGTCATTTCTTATTTCCAGAATCTGTCAATTTAAAACTCTAACAATAGGAGGCCACGTTTTTTATATTTTTGACCTTCATAAAGTTGTATGTTAAAAAAAGTTGCATGTTGTCCTCTGACCTAATATTAAGATAGCTAATGCCATAATGACTCATTCAACCAAAATTTCAGGCAAGGATTTATGAACTGCATGCCATCACCAACCAAGCCCTCCCAAATGAATCCTCAAATGGACACCTCACCAGGCTGGATATCCTGGGTTGTGGAACCATCTAAAACACCTATTGAAATTAGGCCACCTGCCATCCTTACTGAGAACCCACCTGTACGTTTTCCTTTAGACCCACAGCTCCCTCAGTGGTACACCTGAGTTGTTTATTTTCCATTTTAAATGTTTGATTGTGGTTAAAATATACATATCATGAAATTTTCTATGTTAACCATTTTTTAAAATAGTTTTTTTTAGTTGTAGACAGACATGATACCTTTTTTTTATATATGGTGCTGAGGCTTGAACCCAAGACCTCACATGTTCTAATGAGTGCTCTATCACTGAGTTACAAACCCAGCCCTCATTTTTTTTAACATACAATCCTTTTACTCAATATGAATACTCTCTAATCCATAGAATATTTGAGGAATATTGATATCACTGAGTGTATAAATTTAATTCATTTCAACAAAATTCTACCATACCCATTTCCTCTAGTGGAGAAGAGTAGATGCTCGCCAAGTGCAAGGAAATATTTCAGGCCTTTGGTAAAACCACTATAGAATCAAAGAATCCCTGTAATGAATACAACATTAGAAAATAATTCAGATCTAATTGTTATTGGTTATATATTTTTGGCTTGTATTTGTTTAATATTGGAGATATTCTCATTTTCTTTTAGATTATTGTTAGTGGTTATTAAAATATAATCATGAGCTGGGGTTGTGGCTCAGTGGCAGAACTCCTGCCTAGCATGTGTGATTTGATTGGGTTTGACTGGGTTTGATTCTCTGTACTACATATAAATAAGTGAATAAAGTAAAGATCTATCAATGACTAAAAAAAGTTTATAAATAAAACACTTTATCATGTACCTATTAGTTTCATTTCCTTTTACTATATTTCTCCACATAAGTCATATAAAAAAGACTATTTCTTTAATTATGACAGCTCAAATATCAAGAAGAGGATTCTTCTTAGTCATGGGAATTTGGATTTTTATAATAATAGCCCAATTATTTAGGTAAAGTACATATAAGTATGTACTGTTTGTATTTTTGTGATGCTCCATGAGTGTTTCCTGGAGGAGGTGGAAGAAGAAAAGGTCCTCTTCTCATGAACCGACTCCTTGGATCCACAGAAAACAATGGACCTCTGATTGGAGGGTAAGATGAGAAAGAAAAGCCAGAGCTAGTTGCTTGGTTTTCAGCAGGGAGAGATGAATCAGGTACATTGGAATCACCTAGATAAACTTTGGTATCATTTCTACTAGATTCAATTTCTGAATATGTAGGCCCATTCATTTTATCCAAAGACAGCATAGTGGAACTTCTGAGTTCCGCTGATCCAGACGGTCTACCATATTTAGAATAACATCCATCTTGCCTTTGTAGAGGAAGATGTGGATCAGAATATGGTTGGCCTGGTGAAGGGATCATTATCCTATGGGCCTGTTCCCATGGATGTTCCAGGGACCGTATGTCAGAAGGTGCTCTCTGAGGACAAGTTGACTTATCACAATTTGATTTTCTTCTTTCATTGCTAGTTGGATGGTTCAGAGGATTCTCTGGGCCCCTTGAGCCTCTTTCTCCTCCTACTGACACCAAAGTTGAGGGTATGAGTGTACCCTTTTTTTTCCAAATAAGAAGGTCTTATTTCATATGAAGGTTGACCCAATGGTGAGGGACCATTTGGAGAATTCTTTTTGCCAAAGGCTGTATTTGAAGCATCAAACATAGAAGGATCTTTTCTACAAGCTTAAATTATAACTCTATTTCAGTTAATTTTTGTAAATTGTGAGCATTTTTTTCCTTAAATTATTGAGGTATCTTTCAGCACTCCTAGCTGCCAACTCATTACCATGAGCTTTTTTCTCATAGTAAATAATGTGCCCCTGATAAAAACAAATGGTTCTCTCCAATTCTTCTTCAAGATCTTTTGATCGCTTTCTATTGGTCTCCAACAGTTTAGTTGTATGGCTGATCTTTTCTTCCTCTTTGAAAAGTTTCTCTTATTGCTCTATCTGGTAATTTTTCTCTCCTATTTTCTTTGGAGTTTCATTACATTTTCTTGATATAATTCCATCATGACTTTAAGTTCCTGCTGCAGATTCTGATTCTCACTTTCAAACTGTGTATTTTCTGTTTGTCAAGATGCTTGTTCTGTCTTAAGATTTTTAATATGTTCTATCAGGTCTTCCTTTGTTTCAATTACTTCAGGTAATAAATTAAAAATTTTATTTCTTTCTCTTTTAAGGTTTTAAAAGAGGCCTTGACCTTCACATCATTAACCAGTGTCTTCCAAGACCCTTTTGGCTGATCTTTTAAGTGAGCACTAATTTCTGATTAAATCTTCAATTCCAAGTAACCATCATCAATTAGGATTTTTTCAAGCATGGGAGCCCAATCTTTTATCTGCAGTAAGTGTTCAGAGAATTAATGTGATTTTATTTGTCTCCTAGAATTTGTTCTGCAAGTACTTTAGAGTGTTCAAATATAATTTTCTGTTTAGTAAGGCCATTCACTTTTTCTTTCCATACTTCAACTTCTTGTAAAAGCTGTTTATGACTTTCCTGAAGTCATTCAAAGCCTCTTTTATTGCTAATGTAATTCTTTCTTTATTCATTTGAAATATTCTCAAGGTTGTTTTAGCTTCAGGTATTTGTGATTTAAAGAATTTTGATTCATCTTCTAGGGACTTAATCCTTTTTGATATATCCACCATCAATTTATCCTGTTGAGAATATTTAATTTTTGTCTTCTTTTAGTTCATTTTCTAGAAAGAGTATTTCATCCTCAAGTTTAGATATGGACCTCTCCAGGATTTCATATATTGCCTCCAAGTTTTCTGTTTTTACTGACTCCTTCACCAAAATGACATCCTTTAAAGGTGACTCTAAGCCTTCATATTCTTTTTGAACAAGGCTAACATTTTCAAGTAATTGACATTTTTTCTTGAATTTGTCCAAAAAGTTTTAGAGCAAGTTTTTTTTTTTTTTATCTTCTCATGTAATGCCTGCTTCTCATAGACTGATAACTTCTCCACAAAAGCAAAAGAACAACAATAAATCCAATAGCTGTACATATCACCAACTCCCATGGACAGCCATAAGGACTAGGGTGTGTTTCCATGTATTCAGTCAAGGTAGACCACAACCCTACTTACATCTTCCAGGACCACCCCCCAAGTATGGCTGAGAGACAGCTGTTGCCTCTCCATCGTGCTAAGGCTACTTTGGCTATTCCCTCCACAACCATATAATCCCCAGCCATGCCAAAATAGGCTGTGAACACTCAGGCCTTTGGTCAGGAGAAAACCTGCACCAGGCAATGGAGAAGACCATTTTGTACCAGTGGGGCTGTGGGCATGGGCATGCGCATCCCTGGTCATGGGATCTCAGGGGCCTAGCACACTTACACTGTCTGTCAGGGAAGTCTTCATCACTCCACTATGCCATAAATTCTGAACCAGTGAAGGTTCAAGACAGTCCAAATCAAGACAGAGAGAAGTCCTCTCCAGGTCACCCACCCATTGATTTGGTTTAGGCCAGGCTAAGGCAGAATTTATTATGTGCCAATCTATATAGTCATAATATCACCCAGTTTGATGTAACTAAAATTCTACAGCTCTGTAAATTTTCTAAAGAGTTAGTACATCATATATTTATATTTATACCACTTTCCTTTTTGTTTTAATTACTCATTCCTTTCCCTCCTCTCCTGTCTCCTCTCTTTATCCTTCCTTCCTTTCTTCTTTCTCCCTTTCCTTTTCTTTCAGTGTTGGGGGTTAAACTTTAGGGCCGTGTACATGCTGGGCAAGATCTCTACCACTGAGCTACACCTTCAGCCTTGTTGACAATTTCTACAGAAGTCATCTGAATTATTCCATAGAAAAACTCTTGTGTTAGACATTTGAAAAATAATTTGAGAAGAGTTGCAAACATGGGCATAAATCAGTTTTGATAAGTTATTTTTAAATAGCATACGATATGTAATGTTTCTAAAAAGAAGTGGAGTTGGTTTTCATGTCAGTTTTTGTAGACAACTATTTATTTAAGAGTTCTTTGAAATCTTTTTGCAGATGTTCTTTTCACTTTTCATAGGATATAAACACTTCTAAGCAAGCTGGTCATTATAAATATATAGCAAAGAGAAGGATAAGATAAGTGAGATCCTGCCTCAAACAAAACAAAATTAAATGTTGCATGGGATTCTCACACAGACAGGAGACACCAGGGTATTCAACAGGAAGCAGTGTTTATTTGTGTGCATCTAGCCTCAGTGCATTCTTATCTGAAGGCTGAACATTTAGTGTAGAAAGTGATCTCTTATATATTCTAGTTAGTTTCCTTTTACATACTAGTCTTTTTCTTCACATGAGGTAATACACATTCCTGATGGACATTCTATTTCTATACTACAAAGTAGCAAGAATGTTCAGGATTGATTTCTGGAGGGTTCACAATGATATAGATGGCATCGTGTTCTTTTTCTTCTGAGATATCTCTACCATAAAATGTAGCTCAGTGGTAAAGAATCCCTGGCTTCTATTCCCAGTACCAAACCAAAGCAAACCAAATAAATGGCAGATGCACTTCATTTAGGGCAGAGAATTTAGCATTATATTGAGTTATAGTGAGAAAAGTTTGCCCTAGGACACTTAGAAGAGCAGCTCTGTGTCTTTGACTGGTTTAAGGCCTTTTCTGAAGAGCAGTTTCTGAAACAAAGAAACAACTTCAAGTGAAGTTAGCCGTGAGCAACTCTCTGCCTGCAATCACAAGTGTTCCTAAGTTCCTGCCTGGCAGCTGAACACTTTGTAGGCTATTTCCTAGTGGGGAGAAAAGTCTGAAGGGGGAGAAAACTTGAATTCTTGGGTGATTCCCTTCTTCTTTGGCTATTCTAATCAACTTTTTGTCAGTATCTCCAGTATCTAAGATGCAGAGAAGTTGAATGGCCTCCAAATCTGGATCTTTGAGACCTGATCCTGACCCTCACCTCACTCCACATTCCTTGGTTGATTTCTCAAACACCTCAATGCCCGGGTTTTGGAGGATTTCACTTCCTTCCACCTCTATTGCCTCCAGTTCACTGAGGGGTTTGATTGCAGTACCTGAAATTGGGAAGGAGTTTCTCCAGGCAGGAAATTCAGCCATCCTAGCAGGCTGTCTTGACCTTAAACCTACATAAGGCAGTCCCCTTAGGGCTACCCAGTAGACCACATTTGGGCTATTACTTATGGGGTTGAGTGTTAGCAATTGTTGCCAGAAAGGCATTTCTCCCTTGTTCCCAGGATCTCCCTCCCTGAGATAGTACTTACTCTGTGATGGAGGATGAAGGCTATCTAGGTGCCAGACACTCACTTTTCTCACCTCCTTTGCCCACTGGTATCAGAATCAGCTTTCTCTCACACAGCCCATTGCCCAAGGCCCAGAAGACCCAGGAGGCTTTAAAGGCTAGCTCTGTAGGAGTGGGTGAAGCCACTCTGCATTCTGTAAAGAGACATCTTTGTTCTGAGAGGCTGTAGTGATAGGAATCACCTGCATGTTTTCTTCTAGAACACCTTGACAGTGGGGTTGTGATGGATGCAGTCAGGTCTCCTTTAAAGCAGCAGTTATTTATGGCTAGAGACATACCCAGAAGTCTGTAGTTCTGGACTAGAGAGGAGAAAGCATATTGGTTTCTTCTATACAATTTCAGCACAAATTTTCATTTCTCTGGTTGTACCTGATGTAACAATGCACTATATGTGAATTCATATATGTACCTAGGTTAATGATGTCCATCTCTTTCCACCATCTTTTCTTTCCACAAGCTTCCTTTCATCCCTTTCTTCCCTTTTCCCCATCAAAGTTCCTCCATTTTTTCCACCCCCCTATTATCGATCAGCATTCTGTTATCAGAGAGAACACTCAGCCTTTGTTGTTGTTGTTGTTGTTGTTTGAATTGGCTTACTTCACTTAGCATGATATTCTCCAGATCCATCCATTTACCTACAAATGCCATAATTTTATTCTCTTTTAAGGCTGAGTAATATTCCATTGTGTATATATACCAAAGTTTCATTATCAATTCATCTATTGAAGGGCATATACGATGCTTCCACAGCTTAGCCATTGTAAATTGAGCTGCTATAAACATTGGCTGCATTACTAAACCATGATCCCAGCCCATATTTACCATTTTTAAGTGCACATAGAATTCAGAAGTGCTCAGTTCATTCACTATCACCACCATCTATTGCTAGACTTCATCTTCATAACAGAAACTCTGCACTCATGAAATATTGCCAACCCATTGCCCATCATCCAGTCCCCTGCTTTCTGTTTCTGTGAATTTGATGTCTCTATATACATCATCTAAGCAGAACTACATAGTAAGTGTCCTTTTGTGATTGTGTGACTACACTTAACATAATGTGGGATGAATTATGTTCCATTGTGTGGATGTACAACATGTTTATCCATTCCTCATCAATGGATACTTACATTGCTTCCATTCTTCAGTTTTGGGGAGCTCCTACTTGGCATTTCTGGAAGCTTGAGCACTAGAGGAGATGGGTAATCTACAGGAAATGAGCTGTGGTTGGGATCTCATGGGTCCCTGATTTCCACCTTGATGTAATCTGTAGGCAAGAGGAGACATGAGCTGATCCAGGTGAGGGCACCTGCAATTAGCACAGATGCGTACAGGTAAGGCCAGAACAACCTCTTGTCTCTAAAGAAAGAGAGGAAATTATGAAACTCAAAGACAGACTTGACAAGAGTGCCTACACCCAAAAAAAGGTGAAGTGGTGCCACACAAAGAACACTAAGAAGAAATGAATGAGAGTAAAGAATGAGCAAATCCCAGGTACACCCTTCTTCCCAACATCACAGGTTGCACTTGCCATCCTTTGTTGTTCAGTTGGTAAACAGAAGGCTTAGTATCTACTAGGTTTAAGCAGTCCAATTCCAATATCACTGTTACCTGCACCATTTAACAGAAGGATGCCTTTGTTTTACAGACTTTCCTTTTAAGGACTGAGTACAAGAGCTAAGTCTAATCTTTGAATGTTCCAATGTACCTCATGCATAGTCAGCACTGGCCCTTTCTGCAGTGTCAGACTGAGGGCAGGGGTCAGGCCCAAGAAGCAAAATTTAGGAATCCATCAGTTGAAAGAAGATGCAAGGCACTGGGAATATTGGTCATCCTTTATTCAGAGGTGGCAATAGCCCCTAACAAGCCCCCAGGGGCATTTCCATATTTCTGTTTAATATAAAGGCCAAACAAAGAAGCCACATTGCCAACAAGGTGTTGCATCCCCACAACCAAAAGTTTATGACCTTGATTATGAAGTTGCACCCCCTTTCTCCACAGAAAAGCCTTAACTGGTCTTCTCCAGAAATCTTTACCATGGCTATTTTTAGGACTGCCAGCAAAAGAGTTCAATGTAGATAAACTTTCTATTTTTGTGTCACCCTGTTTACTTGGCCACTGGCCAAGAAGATACCAGCACTTTAAGTGCTGGACACCCCCTTACTAGTTTTTCACAAACATATCCAATATAGTAGTTTGTAAAAATGTGTAAACAAAGCCTCTGTCCTTGAGCTGGGCTTCACAGATATTTCTACATTTTTAAGATAAGAGAAATTACCAATTGGGCTCTATAGTTTCAGCTGTCAGGGGGAGGAAAGAAAGGGGAGATAAAGAATCTCTCCACTTTTCAGGTGTTGTACTTGAAGGGATAACTTGCCCAAAACACTGAGAGAAAATGCTGCTTTTATGTGAACTTCTGTAGACTGTAAATTTGTAAGCCTCTCCCCTTACATGCTGGGTATAAAACTTTGAAACTACCTGAACTCAGCGTTCAGGAAATTGATTGATTACAGAAAAGCTGTGCTCTCTGAACTTGGGTGCAGCCAAGTAAATCTGCTTCCTAATATCTTCAGGGCCTATCTTCATCTGTTCCTACAACATTCCAGGCAGTCTTCTCTGTTTTGCTCTTGGAAATGAAACTCTTGTAGATAACTATAATAAGTCATATGCTGGGTTATCTCTCACTGACATTAGAGTTATAGTTAATTCTACCAATAACCATAGACTGCCCCATGGGAAATGCAAAAACCCTTGCTACCAATGTACCCAACAATGCTTTTTGGAACGTCCCCCTCTCATAATGATAACATCCCATGGAATTAATGTGTTACTGCCATTCCTTCTCTGGGGAAAAACAACATCTATGTGCCTGGGCAGGTGCAGCCCCCTGGAATGTAACTAATGTGCCCAAAAACCACATGAGCTACTGCAGTAACTGCTATACAGAACAAGCCATTACCAATGGGTATGCAGGAAATCAGTATGGCATGGTGGATATCACACCAATATTGCTAGCTGCTAGACTCATAAAATGGGCAGCAGCCAGCTCTATTGAGTCCATACACTGACCATGGATTTTGACAATTGCCTTGGTAAAGTTATGTATAGTCATAAAATAGTTAGCATCCCAAGCACCCTTAATATACAATATATATTATATTTACATGGATTTGTCTTTGTGCCAAATTATGCTTATACCCACTATGCAAAAGCTTGTGCTCCACCACCCTTTGCCATGCTAATAATCAATGATACTGATGGCATAAATATCACTAAGACAGAGATCCCTTATGCAGTCAATATATCCTGCTGGATAACAAATTGTCTAACCCATGCTATGAAAGCTAAATGTATATTTATTCTCAGAATAAACTGTCCCCAGGGGTCTGGCTTTCAGTGAACCTTCCAGTGGAGGAGTCCATGGGACGTGGAGATGAAGAATCTTCTGAATGAGATACTACACTGGACAAGGTAGGCAATTAGCCTTCTCATCACTGGGATTATTTCTCTGGTAGCCACCATTGATGCCACAACCACTGCTGCTGCTTTACTCACTCAGAGCATCTAGACTGCTCAGACTGTAAACAATTTGTCTACTACCATTGCAAAAGACTAGGTCATTCTAAATGACTAAATATACTGTCCCAAGCTGCTATCTTAGGCATTCAGCAAGAACTAGACCTCTATCAGGAAAAACTAGATATTCTGTTTATGTTGCAAAGGCTCACTTGTGACCCTAAATTTTAGAATATTTGTGTCACCCAATATGCAAATGTAACCTTTCACTTCTCCAATTTTTCTTAGTATATTAAGGGTGCTTGGGATGCTAAATATTCTATGACTATGCATAACCTTACCAAGGCAATTGTCAAAATCAATGAGACAAAGGTGTCTATCTTGAAAACCTTTTTTTGCTTCCACGAATTCACAGAACATTGGAAAAACCTGATAGCTGAATTAAATAATCCTTATAAAGCTATTACCCTGGCCCTACTGTTCATAATAGTGATAATATTTTCTTTTGTTGTGAGATGGTTATGTAACCATGTGAAGACCACCCAATAAAAAACAGCAATGCTGGATGAAATCTTTGCAGCAGAGTCAGAGTGGGGAGTTGTGGGAAAAAGTGCATGGATTACTGCATACATGGCATATGTTAACAGCCTCTGAGTGGCAGGCCACTCCCCTCATGCTAGGCTTGGCTTGTGAGAGGCACAGCCCCAGGCCATACACTGCAGTTCGTGTGCTTGCTCCATGGCCTACTTATTGATTGCTTGCTGCAAGAAAAGTTAGCAGACATTGCATTGGTGGCTGCCTGTAATCTGCTTAGCTACTGCCTAGCATAAATACATGGTAACTCTGCAATAAAATCAGACCTGTTTTCTGTTTGGTCTCTGGAGGTCTTGATTAGTGACTCTGAAGCCACATTCTCTTCGACCCTTTCCTGTGGACCTCCTGAGCCGACCCTAAGCTACAGTGGCAATGTGGCAGGGGCAGGATGAACTCATGCCTACCCTGTGCCTGGGCTCCATTGCACTTCAGGCAGGCTGAATCTGGGTGGATTCTGAGCTCCGGCGGGGGTCAGCTGGATGGGGTATGGACCAAGGCCTACCCTAGGTAAGGATCTCCGGGCAGGTGGAAAAGGCTGATCAGGGCAGAGCACCAGCTCTGGCAGAGGTCAGCCCATGGTGGGATGGAGCCAGGCCTACCTTGGGCCAGGCTCCCACACTTGTCATCCAGGCTGCCCTGGGCTGGTGCTGAACTCTGGCAGATGTCTTCCAGTAGACGGAGCCAGTGCAGGGCAGAGCCTGAGCTATGGAGGTCATCTGACAGTGAGTCATTCCTGAGGTAAGTCTGAGCTCCTGCAGGGGTCAGCCTGAGGCAGGATGAACCTGTGAGTACCCTCTTCCTACACTCCAGAGCACTTCAGCGGGAGGATCAGCTTGGGCCTGACCTCCGCACAGTTGCACTGGTGGGGGAATGGAACTGTGCTTACCCTTGCCCAGGCTCCTGCACACTTGGCCTTGGCAGATCAGGCAGGAGCCGGAGTTCTGGAAGGTATTTGCATATGGGCAGAGGCAGCCCTGCATCTGGCCTGAGCTCTGGTGAGGGTCTCCTGGTGGTGGGAGAAAGCCTGATCTACCTTTGGCCAGGCTCCCAGGCCTGTCAGCAAGGCTAACCTGGGCTGGGCCTGAACTCTGGCAGGTGTCTTCCAGTTGGCGGAATCAGTGCGGGGCAAAGCATGAGCTTTGGAGGGCATCTGACATGTGGGCAGAATCAGTCCTGGGCTGAGTCTGAGCTCTGACGGGGTCAGTCTGAGGCAGGTTGGACCTGTGACTACCTTCTGGCAAGACCATCACTTCATGTCGTCTTGGAAGATCTGGGTGGATCCTGAGCTCCCAAGGATTTCTGCGGGTGAGCAGAAGCAGTCCTTGGGCAAGCCAAAGGTTGCAAGGTCGTCAGGAGGTGTCAGGAAGAAACTGGACCTTCCCTGGGGCGCGGCTCCTGGGCAGAGCTTGAGCCCAATATAGGTCTGGCTCCATCCTGCCTCCAGCATCGTGAGGGAACCTCCTCCTGGCACTCCCCAGGCCTCACTAGGCCTCCTCACTCTGCTCCTTAACCGGTGGCCACAGGGGCCTTTTAAAAACAAACCCAAATGATATAGGATCTATCAAAGTCCATCAATGCATTCTACTATCATGTATAACTCCTAAAAGCAAATAAAAACTTTTAAAAAGTAGTTCAGCAATTAGGGCTTTGGTCAACATGTGGCAGAATGAACCAGTCTTCAATATAATGGAAAAAGAAGACATACCATGTCACATTATAACGTGAAATAAGGTCTCAGTTCTCATTGTCTAGTTTGTTTCTTGTTGAAATAGCCCTACGTTTAAGCACACAAAAATAACTTTTTCCAAGAACTCTAGGATAAAACAGGAAAGTACCCAGTTCCTGAAAAAACTCCCCCAATTATTTGGTCAGATTTCTTTGATACTGCACAGATTTATCTGTTCTCTTGCACCACTAGGCTTCCCAAGTTTGGGACTCCTAGGAACAGTGGTTCTCTAAACTGGTTAGGGTTAGTGTTAATATTCCTGTTAGGGTGAGGGCTAGGGTTAGAGCTAGTGTTAGGGTTAGAGTTACTTTTTGTCTAATTTCTTTGATACTGGACAGGATTCATCTTTTACCTATCATAACTATGCTCACCATGTTTGGGCCTTCTAGGTTCAATGGTTCACTGTCAGGAAGAGTTTGTATTTTCAGGTTTCACTGCTTTGTGACCTATATGGGTGAATGGAGATAGAGCTGGAAATCAAACAGGGTTTGTGCTAGCTACTTGAAACTTCACAAACTCAATCAGTTCTCAGTGCACATTGTCTGTTTTTTTTTTCCTTGTTGAAGTAGCCCTAAGCTGAAGCATGCAAAAACAACTTTATCTGAGCACACTCCAGGAGACAACAAGGAAATACCCATTTACTGAAATACCTCCCCCAATTATTTGGTCAGATTTCTTTGATACTGCACAGGATTCATCTGTTTTTATTTCCCACTAGGCTCCCCAACATTGGGACTCCTAGGTCAAGAGTTCTCTAATCAGGTTAGGGTTATTTTTAGGGTTAGGGATAGGGTTAGAGCTAGTGCTAGAGATAGAGTTAGTTTTGGTCTAATTTATTTGATACTGAGCAGGATTCATATTTTATCTAGCCTAACTACGCTTGCCAAGTTTGGGCCTTCTAGGTTCAACTGTACACTGTCAGAAACAGTTTGTATTTTCAGGTTTCACTGCACTCTGACCTATATGGGTGAATGGAATTCGATCTGGAAATCAAACAGGGTTTGTGGTTTGTGCTAGCTGCTTGAAGATTCACACTCTCAATCACTTCTTAGTGTGCATAGTGTGGTTTGTTTCTTTTTGATGGAGCCCTAAGCTGAAGCACACAAAAACAACTTTATCCAAGAGCACTCTAGGAGAAAACAGAAAAATGCACGTTTACTGAAATACTGCCCCCAAGTATTTGGTCAGATTTCCTTGATACTGTGCAGGATTCTTCTGTTCATGTTCCCCACTAGTCTCCTCAAGTTTGGGACTCCTAGGATCTATGGTTCTCTATTCAGACTAGGGTTAGTGTTAGTGTTAGGGTTAGAGTTAGTTTTGGTCTAATTTCTTTCATACTAGGAAGAATTCACATTTTACCTAGCCTAATTATGCTCACCAAATTTGGGCCTTTTGGGTTCAAAGGTTAGCTGTCAGGAGCAGTTTGTATTTTCAGGTTTCACTGCATTGTGACCTACATGGGTGAATGGATATCAAGGTGGAAATCAAAAAGAGTTTGTGCTAGTTGCGTGAAACTTCACAGACTCAATCAGTTCTCAATGTGCATTGTCTGGTTTGATTCTTGTTGAAGTAGCCCTAACCTGAAGCACCCCAAAAAAAAACTTTATCCCAGAGCATTCTAACATACAACAGGGAAATACCCATTTACTGAAATACCTCCCCCAAATGTTTGGTCATATTTCGTTGATACTGAACAAAATTCAACTGTTTGCCTGCCCCACTAGGCTCTCCATGTTTGAGACTCCTAGGATTAATGGTTCTCTAATAAGGTTAGGATTAGTGTTTAGGTTATGGTTAGGGTTAGGGATAGAGATAGGGTTAGAGCTAGTGCTAGAGTTAGATTTAGTTTTGGCCTAATGTATTACATAATGGGCAGGATACTTATTTTACCTAGCCTAACTATGCTTGCCACGTTTGGGCCTTCTAGGTTCAATCATGCACTGTCAGGGACAGTTTGTATTTTCAGGTTTCACTGCACTCTGACCTATATGGGTGAATAGAAATAGAGCTGGAAATCAAACAGGGTTTGTGCTAGTTGCTTGAAACTTCACACACTCAATCAGTTCTCAGTGCACACAGTCTTGTTTGTTTCTTGTTGAAGTAGCCCTAAGATGAAGCATGCAAAAACAATTTTATCTGAAAGCATTCTAGGAGAAAACAGGGAAATATTCAATTACTGAAATACCTTCCCCAATAATGTTGTCAGATTTCTTTGATACTGCACAGGATTCATCTGTTTGCTTGCCCCACTAGGTTCCTTATGTTTGTAACTCCAAAAATCAATGATTCTTTAAACAGGTAAGGGTAAGTGTTAGGGTTCTTGTAGTTTAGGGCTATGGTTATACCTAGTGTTAGGGTTAGTGTTAATTTCTTTGATACTGGGCAGGATTCATCTTTTACCTAGCCTAACTATGCTCACCAAGTTTGTGCCTTCTTGGATCAACAGTTTGCTGTCAGAAACAGTTTGTATTTTCAGGTTTCACTGCATTGTGACCTATATGGGTGAATGGAAATCGAGCTGGAAATCAAACAGGGTTTGTGCTAGCTGCTTGAAACTTCACACACTCAATTAGTTCTCTGTGTCAATTGTCTATTTTGTTTCTTGTTGACATAGTCCTAAGCTGAATAATGCAAAAATAACTCTACCCAAGAGCACTCTAGGAGACAACAGGGAAATAACAACATACTGAAATACATCGCCCAATTATTTGGTCAGATTGCTTTGATACTACACAGGATTCATCTGTTCACTTGCCTCACTAGGTGCCCCAAGATTGTAACTCCTAGGATCAATGATTCTCTAAACAGGTTAGTGTATGTTTAGGGTTCGGACATTGTTAGGACAAGGGTTAGAGCTAGTGTTAGGGTTAACATTAGTTTTGGTCTAATTTCTTTGATACTGGGCAAGATTCATCTTTTATCTAGCCTAACTGTGCTTACCAAGTTTGGGCCTTCAAGGATCAACGATTTGTTGTCAGAAACAGTTTGAATTTTCATGTTTCACTGCATTTTGACCTATATGGCTGAATGGAAATCAAACAGGATTTGTGCTAGATGCTTGAAACTTCATGTATTCATTCAGTTCTCATTGTGAATTGTCTCTTTTGTTTCTTGTTGAAGTAGCTCTAAGCTGAAGGATGCAAAAACAACTTTATCAGAGCCCACTCTACGAGACAACAGGGAAATAACCAGTTACTGAAATACCTCCCCCAATTTTTTGGTCAGATTGCTTTGCTACTGCACAGGATTCATCTATTCACTTCCCCACTAGACTCCTCAAGTTTGGAACTCCTAGGATCAACGGTTCTCCAAACAGGTTAGTGTGCGATTAGGGTTCAGATAGGGTTAGAACAAGAGTTAGAACTAATGTTAAGTATAGCGTTAGTTTTGGTGTAATTTCATTGATGTTGGGTAGGATTCATCTTTGAACTGGCCTATGTGTGCTCGCCAAGAGTGGGCCTTCTAGTATCAACAGTTTGCTGTCAGAAACAGTTTGTATGTTCAGGTTTCACTTCATTGTGACATTTACCGGAGAATGGAATTTGAGCTGGAAATCAAACAGGGTGTGTGCTAGCTGCTTGAAACTTCACACACTCAATTAGTCCTCATTGTGCATTGTCTGGTTTGTTTTTTGTTGAAGTAGCACTAAGCTGAAGAACACAATAATAACATTATCTGAGAGCACCCTAGGAGAAAACAGGGAAATACTCAGTTACTGAAATGCCTCTCCCTATTATTTAGTCATATTCCTTTGATACTGCAAAGGGTACATCTGTTCGCTTGTCCCATTAGGCTCCCCAAGTTTGGGACTCCTAGGATCAATGGCTTTCTAATAAGATTAGTTTTAGTGTTAATGTTAGGGTTAGGATTAGTTTTAGGGCTAGGGTTAGAGCTAGTGTTAGGGTTTCAGTTAGTTTTGGTCTAATTTCTTTCTCATCTCATCTGCTTTGTCTGCAGAGTATAGCATATTGTGTCACATGTTTTATGCACTCATTGGTTTAGTGTATACATAATACACGTGAAATATAAAGCTTTCATATATAGAAATTAGTCACATTTTATTTCTATTTTCTTTTTTTTCTGACAGATTCTGTAAGCCTATCTAAGACCCAGAAAGCAGTTCTATCACTTCAAAGAATAATAAAACACAACAAACAGGTTAAAAAAATGCACAACTGGAAAATGAGATTCATGAGCTAAAAATGAGGGTATCAGAGTTTAAGCAAGAAAATACAGAATTGAAACAACAACTCCACAATCTGTGGTATTATATCCTATATTGAAAGAAGGGGTGGAATCCTTTTTATTATTTCAGTAGAAATAAAAAAGAGAATTTTTTTTTTACTGCTGACTTATCTAATAGCAGTTTGCAAGGGAGAAAACTTGAATTAATTATAAAATTCTTACAAATATGATAGCATATTATTAAACGTGATTCTTTCTTTTTTTAAATTCAATTTTTGTATTCTCTATGTGTATTTATTTTTTTCTTTTTTATTGGCTGTTCAAAACATTACAAAGCTCTTGACATATCATCCTTCATACATTTGATTCAAGTGGGTTATGAACTCCCATTTTTACCCCATATACAGATTGCAGAATCACATCAGTTACACATCCATGTTTTTACATACTGCCATATTAGTGACTGTTGTATTCTGCTACCTTTCCTATCCCCTACTATCCACCATGCCCTCCCCTCCCATCTTCTGTCTCTACCCCATCTGCTGTAATTCAATTCTATCCCATGTTTTTTTTCCCTTTCCCATCACAACCTCTTTTATGTAATTTTGTATAACAATGAGGGTCTCCTTCCATTTCCATGCAATTTCCCTTCTCTCTCCCTTTTCTCCCACCTCTCGTCTCTGTTTAATGTTAATTTTTTCCTCACGCTCTTCCTCCCTGCTCTGTTCTTAGTTGCAATCCTTATATCAAAAGAATACATTTGGCATTTGTTTTTTAGGGATTGGCTAGCTTCACTTAGCATAATCTGCTCTAATTCCCTGCAAATTCCATGATTTTGTCATTTTTTAATGTAGGGTAATACTCCATTGTGTATAAATGCCACATTTTTTTATCCATTCATCTATTGAAAAGAGAGAGAAAGTGGGAAAAAATTACAACTTTCTTATATTTGATAAAGGGGCAAAACGTATCTATTGAAGGGCATCCAAGTTGGTTCCACAGTCTAGCTATTGTGAATTGTGCTGCTATGAACATCAATGTGGCAGTATCCCTATAGTACGTTCTTTTAAGGTCTTAAGGGAATAGTCCGAGAAGGGCAATAGCTGGGTCAAATGGTGGTTCCATTACCAGCATTCCCAGGAATCTCCATACAGCTTTCCAAATTGGCCGCATGTATTTGCAGTCCCACCAGCAATGTACAAGTGTACCCTTTTCCCCACATCCTCGCCAGCACTTGTTGTTTTTTGACTTCATAATGGCTGCCAATCTTACTGGAGTGAGATGGTATCTTAGGGTGGTTTTGATTTGCATTTCTCTGACTGCTAGAGATGGTGAGCATTTTTTCATGTACTTGTTGATTGATTGTATGTCCTCCTCTGAGAAGTGTCTGTTCATTTCCTTGGCCCATTTGTTCATTGGGTTATTTGTTATCTTATTGTTTGATTTTTTGAGTTCTTTGTATACTCTGGATATTAGGGCTCTATCTGAAGTGTGAGGAGTAAAAATTTGTTCCCAGGATTTAGGCTCCCTATTTACCTCTTTTATTGTTTCTCTTGCTGAGAAAAAACTTTTTAGTTTAAGTAAGTCCCATTTGTTGATTCTTGTTATTAACTCTTGTGCTATGGGTGTCCTATTAAGAAATTTGGAGCCCGACACCACAATATGTAGATCAGAGCCAACATTTTCTTCTATTAGACGCAGAGTCTCTGATTTAATATCAAGCTCTTTGATCCATTTTGAGTTAACTTTTGTGCATGGTGAGAGAAATGGATTCAGTTTCATTTTGTTGCATATGGATTTCCGGTTTTCCCAGCACCATTTGTTGAAGATGCTATCATTCCTCCATTGCATGCTCATTTTCTAATTCAGAAAAATAAAAAAATTAAAAAAAAAATTATTTTGCTTTGTCCAGAGATATAGATATGCCTTTCTTGTTTCTTTCTTTCTTTTTTTCCCACTTTCTCTCTCTTGTGTGTATTAGGATGGAATTTAGTTAAGGGGATGTTGTGATACACACCTGTAATCCCAGTGGCATGAGAGGCTGAAGCAGGAGTATCTTTAATTCAAAACCAGCCTCTGCAATTAGAGAGTCCCTAAGCAATTTAGCAATACCCTGTCTGCAAATAAAACATTTTTAAAAAAAGGTTTGGGTTATAGCTCAGTGGTAGAGTGCCCTTGGGTTCCATACCTTGTACCAAAAACAAACAAAC
The DNA here is from genome assembly GCF_048772815.1 of Callospermophilus lateralis. Taxonomy (NCBI): domain Eukaryota; kingdom Metazoa; phylum Chordata; class Mammalia; order Rodentia; family Sciuridae; genus Callospermophilus; species Callospermophilus lateralis. Next base: position 1,979,212 of record NW_027516477.1, read on the forward strand.
AAGAAAAAACAAAAACAAACAGAAACAAACAAACAAGCAAACAAACAGAAAACCTAAAAAGAATGGAGTTTAGTTAGATAGGAAAAGGGCACAGAAAAGTTTAGGTTATATGATTTTTGAAAATCTTTTCAATTTTGAAATTGCACATTCAGAAGAAGTTAAAAAGATGATTTGGAATGGTCCCTATTATACCTTAAATAGTTTTCTATAATGGTTGCACTTTATATAAGTATAATATAATATCAGAATTAGGAAATTAGCATTGCTACACAGTGTATGCATATTTTTATGCCATTTTATAATACGTACAAAATTGTATGACTACTTCAGTCAACATAAAAATTATTCCATCAGCATAAAGATTTTCACTATTTTTCCTTATTTCTTCTTTATCAATCTCTCAAATCAGAAACCACTAATTTGTTCTTTATACTTAGAATTTTATCACTTTGAGAGTCTTATTCACATGGAATCATGCAGTATGTGACCTTTTGAATATATTTTTTCTCAATCAGCATTATACACTTAATACACATAATACACTTGAGACCTATCCCTAGTTATTGCTTGGAATGGTTTATCCTTTTTATCCCCTGGTGTAGATGCACTAGAGCTTAATCACTCACCCATTGAAGGAGGTTTTGGTCATTGTACATTTTGGCTATTGTAAATAAAGCTGCTGTAAACAATAATGTACAAATTTTATGGATATAAATTTTCATTTCTCCAAGATAAACACTCAGGAATGAGAATGCAATGGTATATGGTAAGTGTAGGTACAGTATTTATAGAAACTTTCTAGTTTTTCTATTTTACATACTTGTAAGAAAAGCAACTCAGTTTCTCAGAATTTTTGTCTGCATTTGGTATCGTCACTACTCTGATTTTAACTTTTCAGATAGGTGTGTTGGCATATCTGGTGGTATACTTTGCATTTCTGTGGTGGCTAAAGATGTGAAATTTTCTTTTTCTTTAAATGTGTGTGAATACTCATTTGACACCCATAGACTCTCTTCTAGGATATATTCTTTATATCTTTGTCAATGTTGTAATTATTTTTTTTTGTTTTTTACTGTTGTCTTATATATGTTAAATATTCTAGGTGTAAGTCTTTTAAATAAACATGTGATTGTTAATATTTTTCTCTCAATTTATGGCTTGTCATTTCATTCTTTTAACAGTGTTTTACGGAGCATAATAATTTAATCTTGAAGATCTCCAGTTTACAAATGGTTCCTTTTATGCATCATATATTTGGGATAGAGTTCCAAGTCCTGAAGATAATTTTTTTTTTTACATTTTATCCAAGAGTTTTCTGCTTGACATTTATACCTAAGGTCTATTTAGTTTAACTTTGGTGTAAGGTGTAAGGTTTAGATTAGGATTCAGGTTTTTACCTATGAATACCCAACTTCTTTGTTTTGTTGAAAAGACTATCTTCCATTGATTCACTTTGCAATTTTGTAAAAATCATTTGTTTGTGCTCTTTGAACTATTTCTGGGTCGCCTATTAAGTTCTCTCAACTTGTGTTGCTTTTTCCTCTGCTAATTCCACACGGCATTGATTATGCATTAACTACATATTTATTTGGGAAGAAGTGACATCTTTCCCATACTTTTTAACATTCATGTCTTATATGTGTTTTGCTAGATTTACACTTTTTAAAAATTATTAAAGTTTCTTTCAAAAAAATTGGTTTCAACAAGTTCACTACTAATAGACAAAAATCGAAATTTATATGTTCATTTTGTAATCTGTAATACTGTACTTAGTTCTATGATGTTTTGCTTTCTTCTTCCCCCCACTCCACTTCTTTGGGATTTTCTACATGGCTAAAATCATCAGTAAATGCGGCAATATAATTTATTCTTATCTGATCTGCAATATCTTTACTTCATTTACTGGCCTTATTGAACTCACTAGAAGCTACATAGTACCTGCTGGGCAGCAATGATGATAGTGTACATCTTTGCCTTTTTCCCGATTATGGGGACAGGGAAATGTTCCCTGAATTACTGTTTTTGAAATTTTTAGGCATGAATCATTGTTGAATTTTGTCATTGCTTTTCCTATGTTGTTTGACATGATCATATGCTTTCTTCTTTAGCCTAGTGATGTGATGCCTTATATTGATTGAATTTCAAGTGATGAGTCAACATTGTGTTTCTAGAACAAACCCACGCATTGATCATGGTGTACACATTCCCCATATGTTATTGAATTTCATTTGCAAATATTTTAAACAATGTTTATTCCTATGTCAATGAGGGATATTAGTTGGAAGTCTTTTTTGTGTCTTTGGTTTTAGTAATAAGGAAATACTATATTCATAAAAGAAACTGGAAAATTACTCCCTCTTCTTATGATTTATGGAAGTAATTGTGTAGAACGGACCTTGAAACTAATTTGAGCATTTAACAAAAATCACCAGTGAAACCATCTGGAGATCAAGACTATTTGGGTATTTTTGAAATTATAAACTTAATTTGTAATTATAGAGCAATCCAAATTAAAGACTTCATGTTGGGAATATTGTGGTAGTCTGTGCTGTAAGAGGGATTGTTCTATTGCATCCAAGTTGTCAAATTTATGTTTGTAGAATTGTTCACAGTATTTTCTTGTTATTCTTTTTATTGTCCACATGGTCTGCAGTGATAAAATATGTGTCATTTCAGAAATTGGTCATGTATTTCTTATCTGTTTTTTGTCACTTTCTCTACAAGTTTGTCAATTTATTGTCCTATTTAAAGGAGCAGATTTTTCTTTGATATTGGTTTTCTGTTTTCAATTTTATTTATTTCTAATTTTTCTCTGTTATTTCCTTCCTCTGCTTACATTGGGTTTACTTAATTTTTATTTTTCTGTTTTTGAAATATGAGCTTACATTATTTCAAGATATTTCTAGTTTTCATGTGTAAATGTATACTGCTATAAATTTCAAAACCCCTTTCAATTCTTCCCCCCAATTTTGATGTTATGTTTTCATCTTGTTTCAGTTTAGCATACTTTCAAGTTTTCCTTGAGACCTTTGAACCAGGAACTATTGAAAATGTTTTGCTTTTATGTGTTTGGAGATTTTGCTGTTACCTTTCTATTAGTGATTTCGAGTTTAATTATAGTTAATTTGGAGAACTCTCTGCATGATATCCATCATTTTAAATTCTGGCACGTTTATTTTGTGGTTAGGGTATGGTTTGTCATGGCGTGGGTTAACTAAAGTTTATGACAATAGTTCTGTGTCCTGTGGATATTTGGATGTGTCTTCTGTTGTCAGGTGGAGTGTTTTACAGAGGTTGATTATATCACGTTATTTTTATCAAGTTTTGAGCCAGAAGATTTAATGTTGCCAATCACAGTTGTGGATTTGATTTCCTTCTTTTAATTTTATGTATTAGTTTTATATATCACGATTAGTTACACATACTTTGAGCACTCTTCTTTGGTGCATGTGTGTGTAGGATGGTTGTTTTCCTGGTGTATTATTTTATGATTTTATAATATCCCTGTGTTCCTGGTAGTGTATTTGTTCATTATTTTTGTTATTTTGCTCTGGAGCTTATTTAATCTGATATTTACATAGACACTCCTGGTTTCTTTTGAATTTTGCATGTTATTTATTTTTCTGTCCTTTAGTCTTAACATACCTATATTGTTTTATTTGAGGTGAAATTCTTATAGATAGCATAAAGTTAGGTCATTTGACAAAAGCTTCTATTCTAATAACTTTCCAGTGATATTTATTTAGGCCATTTATATGTAAATGCAATTATTGATATTTTGGGTGCTTACATTTGGCAATTTATTGTTTTCTATTTTATTTTTCCCCATTTTTTCTTTTTTCTTCCTTTCTGAGGGGTATTTGAATTTTTTTAAAGAATTTCTTTTTTATTTTTCTGTAGTGTTTTGACATTCTGTCTCATCATTTTGTGATTACTATAGGTATTGCAACTATACATACATAACCTTTCAGTCTACTGTGACTGTCACTTACGTAGTTCAAGTGAAGTATCAAAACTTCATCTCACATTACCTTTCTGCATCTATAATGCAGTTGCCTCTAGTATTTTTTCTCCATGTATTGACAATCAGGTTACACAGTTACATTATATTTGTTTCCCCTATTAAACATCAATTTGTAAATGCAAGGAGACAAGGAAAGTTCATTGAATTTAATTATTGATTGGCTCTTCTATTCTTTATTTTATTTCATTTATTTTTATTTTTTGCTTCCTGATATTCTGAGAGTTTTCATTTTATTATTTGTTTCTGATTAGAGAACTTTCTTTGGCTCCTCTTGCCAGGTAGATATGCCATTGACAAATCCCCTTTAATCTTACCTTTCCTTCATCTGAGAATGTTTTATTACCCCTTCATTCCTCAAGTTTATTTTGCTAGATGTAAAATCCTGAGTTGAAACTTGATTTATTTCAGTACTTAAAAATATTTTTTATCATTTTCTCTTGATCCCCAGTTTTCTTATGAGAAATATGCTGTAATTTGAGTCGTCCATCCCCAAGTTAGTTAATGCATCATTTCTCTAGCTATTTTCAAGATTATTTATTTTCTTTAGTTTTCAGCAGTTCAACTATGATGTAGCTTGCTGTGTATTTCTTTTGGTTTATCGTGATAGAGGTTCACTTGAATTCTCAATTTGTAAGTATGTGTTTTTGCCAAAGTCAGGAAAACTTCATCCATTATTTACTTGAAGATGTTTTTTTTTCCAACCCATTCTCTTTTCTCCTGAGAATCCAATGATACAAATATCAGATCTTCTGTTTCCTAACGTTCAAAATTTTTTCTATACCTTTTTCCTCTGTTGCTCAGTTTGGAACATTTCTACTGTTCTACCTTCAATTAACTAATTCTTTCTATGTCCTAAGTAAATTCATTGAGTCTTTTATTTAGTTATTGCATTTCTATGTTCTGAAATTTCTGTTTGGTTCTTTCTTTTATGTCTTTTATATCATTCCAGAGAGTACAATCTTTCATTTGTTCCAAGCATGTTTGTACTTGATGGTTAGGCCTTTTATGATGGATGTTTCAAAAACACCTTTTTTTAAAAAAACAATAGGTTATCGCTTTATTTCTTTTGTGTGTGTGTGTGTGGTTTTTTTGATTGGTTCTTTTCAACTATATGTGGCAGTAAATCCATTTTGATAAAATTATACATGCATGGAATATATCTTATTTTAGTTAGTGCCCAAGTGTGGTGGATGTACATGATGGTGGGATTCACTGTGGCCTATTCACATACGTTCACAGGAAAGTTATGTCAGATTCATCCTTCTGTCTTTTGTATTTTTATATTTCTTTATTATCTTTTGTCTAATCTATTGAATTTCTGTTCTTCCCCTCTCTTCTTGCTTATTGTGGGTTAGCTTCCACACATCAGAGAAAACATTCTTCCTTTGGCTTTTTGGGATTGGCTTATTTCACTTGAAATGATAGTCTCCAGATCCATTCATTTATTGACAAATGTAAAAAAAAATAATTTTTATGGCTGAGTAATATTCCATTGTGTGTGTGTGTACACACTCATATATGTAAGTGTATATGTGTGTGTGTATATATATATGTATATATATATATATATATATATATATATATATATATATAGAGAGAGAGAGAGAGAGAGAGAGAGAGATGAAGAAATAGTGGTTTGTGTATATGTATATGTATATGTGTGTATATATATGTGGATATATGGATATATATCCACTTATCCATACACACATACATATATATTTATATATATATATATGTATATACCACTATTTCTTTATCCATTCATCTGTTGAAGGACATCTTGGCTTCATAGCTCAGCTATTATGAATTAAGGTGCTATAAACCCTGATGTGACTATGTCACTGGGGAATGCTGATTTACAATCTTTTGGATATATACCAAGGAGTGGGATAACTTGGTCAAGTGGTGGTTCCATTCTTAGTTTTTTGAGGAACCTCCATACTGCTTTCCAGAGTGGTTGCACCAATTTGCTGTTCCACCCAAAAGGAATGAGTGTACCCTTACCCCATATCCTGACCAACATTTACTGTTACTTGATTGCTTGATAATTGCCATTTTTACTGGAATGAGATGGAATCGTAATATAGTAAAAGTATCTTTTTAATTATCAGCGATCTGTGTCATCTTTGGTGTTGGTATCTGTTGATTGTTTTTTTTACTCAGATTTTTATTTTCTTGGTGTGTGGTGTGACAAACCAATATTTATTGATTGAACATTTGGGAGATTAAGCTGTGTGATGATCCCTGTTCTAGAGACTTTCTCTGCATGTCTCCAGCAGGAGAAGTATATTATCATTATTATCACAGGAGGGTGGAAATTCAGATTTTCCACTTGGACTCCATTTACACTCTGGGTGGGGAGGTATGTGTTTTTTCTGGATGGGTCTGGTTTGCAGCATCTTCACTGGGTCTCTGTTGATATGCTGGAAGAAGCATGAACATTTGTTTTCGCTACCTCTGTGGCTTCCCATGACACTGCTTGAAGTTGGCTTCTTATTCAAAGGGTGTTGATTAAAGCCATGCTTCTCTATTTCCACTGCAGTCTGAAGGAGGAGGAACAGCTCAGTTACATAAGTAAAAGTGGAAGTTCAGTCTGATGATGAAGGTTGGCACTTCATTATTGCTCAGTTGAGATGAAAGACCCCAGAACCTTACCTGGCTTCTGACATCAGCGTGGCAGAGGAATTGTGGGGCTTTATTTTTAATGTGTAGTGAATTGAAGTGCAATTCCAGGTTCTCTCTTGCCATATGATGTGTGAGTGGTGGTGATTTGAGACCCATGCTTTTTTTAATATTTATTTGAATTAGAATATTTATTGTCTTAAGTTTTCTTTTGCATTTTACTGCCTTTTGATGATTCTTTGAATAAGACAGCAGACTTTCCTTTCACTCTTTTTGTGTATACCTGATGTTATTTCTGGTTCCTAAGTCTCCAACACCTAGCTTCAGTAATAGGGTGCAAGAATAAAACTAAAGCACTCACTGATATGTTCTTTCATGAGCCCCCAGATTTTTAGTGGTCTGCCTTCTTCTCTCCATCTTTCAGGTTTCTTGCATTTGAAAACATATAATGTCCAAGGACTTTAGCTCTGCTCAGAAGAAAACTGATATCTACATGAATTATTAACAATCTAGAAAATTACAGAAAAACCAGTAATGATCATTCCTGTTTATTAAAATATTTTTGGTATTTCTTTTGTTTGCTAATGATATTGCTCAAATAATTACATGAAGAGGAGGAAAAGCAAGTGAGCTGAAGCCATAATAAAATAGCCACTGAGCTTTTTGGCTTAAAATTATTAGCAGCCTATTGTCGGCATTATTTACAGAGCAGAACATAAGAAATTTTCAACTCCTTCTTGCTTGAAATAAAGATGCCCATACTAATGATACCATATGACATGGTCTGGATAATGTGAAATAAGAAGAGAAATGATGGGATCTCCTGGGATCCCTCTTCCTTTTTTTTTCTCCATAATGCTGTTGGCTGGCCATAGCTGCCATGTTAAATCCTGGGAGGAAAGGACAAGAGACCACAGAGAGGTCATACATTGCATACCTTGTATTAGCAGGTGACAACCTTTTTTGTTTTTAAGTCCAGGTGATATGCATTTTACATTTTGTGGTCTATGCCATAGATCACAATTACTCTATTTTGTTATATTAGGGTAAACATTCATACACAATAGTTGGATGGTTGGGTATAATTATGTTGCAATAAAACTTTATTTGCCAAAACATATGACAACTTCCAGAAAGCTCTGAGACAGCCAGCTAAAAACACATGGACACACATCCACTGTATCCAGCAGGAAAAGAAGACAACTCTTGGTTGCAATGAAATGCAATACAACCACTGTATCCAGCACAAAAAGAAGACAACACTTGGTTGCAATGAAATGAAATTTTCCAACTTCTGCTTTACATCATTCAGAAACTGAGCATGTGTCAGTGACTGCAGATGTCTAGAATTATTAATTTTGTAGAAAAAAATAAAGCTGTTTTTTGTTGAAGCTGTTATAGTTCAGGTTTCATACTTGTAGCTGAATATGCCTGTGATCAAAAGCTTATCTGCAGTATCTCAATTTTCTTCTGGTGATTTTTTGAAGACAAGAAAAGTTGAAATTCATAGCATAGAAAATTAAAAGTAACCTCCGCAACGATGATGTTAAACAAATGGTGTCCCAGTCATGCATTTTCCACTTCAAAAATAGCAGCCTCATCTCCTAGGAAGAGATAAAGATATTTTGTTCTTTTTTCCTTTGTATCAAGTAATATAAGTAATTCATCAAATGGGACAATTACATTTTTATAGCATGGATATTTTTCCTTTGATGGTTTGTTTTCTCTCTCTGCTTTTTCTCACCTAGAATAACATAGGCTCACAACTTGTTCATCTAGTAGAAAAAAATTACAACTTCCAGAAAGTTCTGAGACAGCCAGTGACATGATGCTGAAGGTTTGTGTAGAAAGACATCTGTTTTCTCTTCCATGTAAAGAGGGAGTGCAGGAGATCTTAAATGCAGAGATCTAATCAAAGACATTAACATCACAGAACTCAAAACAAATCTTTATGTTGATCAAGTTGGCACACATATTTTTTTAAGTCTAATATAATGTTCAATGCTGGGAAGAATATAATGAGATTGTCATTATTTCTAGAAGTGTAAATGGGCATCTATCATTTTTGTGAAAAGGATTTTGTCATTTATGTAATAATTTGAAGGAATCCAATCCATTAATTCAAAATAATTACCAAAAACTGTGTTTTTAAGAAGCTATATTATGTAAATAATCATTATGCAAATGTAATTTTTGTATATGCTATTTGCTGTACCATGAGTTTCAATAGTAAAGTATATGAAGCATCCTATTATTAGGAACAATAGACAACTACATGCATGAAAAGGAATAACTTGAAACTGTTCAAAAATTTTCATAGCAAAGGAAATATTTAACATATGATGTATTTAAAGTATATTGGGGAAAAGTAAAACATGGGTTTGTGGGATTTTTTTCTGATGCTTTTGCTCTTTTATTTTTATTCCACTGTGATCACACTTTCAAACTCTTCCTCTCTGTACTTATTTCTCTACACAGTTTTCATAGCTATCTGTGCACCTATCTGCACACACATGAGAACAAAGGAATTACCGCAAGGCATTAGCGGTGTTTGAAGTTAAGTAATTAAATAAAATTATCCTGGGAATAATTGAAATGATTGACTTTATGACATTATTGTTCAAATTATTAAGATATTTTTAAATTTATTTTATTTAGAAAATTATTTTAAAACTGTGATAGGAGAGTGTCAAATGCGCATATGTATTACAGGTGACAAGGACAGGAAAAATGACTATAGAGATCTCATTGTAAGATTTATTACCCATTTCTTTTGGGAAAAATTATATTTTCTTTCTATAGGATGTGTCCCCAATTGTACAAGAGTACATTATCAATATTATATTAGTAGGAAATAAGAGCATAGTAATAATTTTGATCTCCTCAAAGGTGAAAATTGAAACTGAGAATTCCAGAAAATATCAAAGTAACCAATAAGCCAATAATGAATGCAGAAAAAAATAATCATTCAAGACTTCTGATTCAGGGAAATTTTTTTTCTCAAATGTTATTGAAGAGTGCTAACTTGGCCCTCAAAATGACAAATAAAACTCAGAAATTCGTGGTCATTGTGAGAAATATTTTCACTTGTCCAAACCCAAAGAATGGATTGTAAGTCAAAGATACACAGAAAGCAGGGCTCTACTTTAATGATGGTCTTGCATGAAGCGGTGTCTCAGGAAGTAGGCACCTCCAGAGGCAGTTACAATCAGCATTTTCTCCCCAAGTGCAGGGTCTCTCCCTCTGTTCCTCATTGGCTGAGTACTATGGGATACACAGTCCTCTTGAACATTGCCTAGGTTTTACTGTCTCCTTTTTGGGTTATTAAAAAAAAAGCATACCTTTAGTTGTTCCCATTTCCCTTTGTTCTCTATGGCTGGAAAGCACATCTGGTATTCAGTGCATTTTGATACTTACAAAGTTCAATTTTTTTTTTTTTTTTTTGGTCAGGCTGATCCCTTCCCCCTCACCTCATGTTTGACAAAGGGCTATAAATCTGTCACACTCAGATATTACTGCTGGTAATATTTGTTCAGTTTCCTCTTTAGATGATTTTCTTGAATCTTTAGTAATTTTATGTTTAAGGCTAAATACTGTATTCTAAAAATGAACCACCAAAATTTCTATTTCTCACAGGCAGATCTATAAAATCAGTTTGACCTCTGAAAGTTCTCCAGAAATAAAACAATCAGAGAGGAAACTGTGCATTAATTTGGGGAGCTGATAACCCCGAGTTGAAGGTCCGAGGTCTTCTGACTGAAAGAAAATGATGACCATTTGGGTTTGATTTTAGAAGTCTGGTGCCTGATAAAAACATCAGATTTTGTTGTTGATTATCTAAAAGGAAAATGAAACAAAACAAACAACAACAAAACAAACTCTAGATTCCTGCCAGCCTGGAGCCTGCATGGTAAAGATGCCACTGGAGAAAATGAGACACTTCTATCAGTATTCCTGAAGTGAGGAATCTATTCCTGGGTGAGTGGGAATTTGAGCAATCCACAAAATTGGTTACTTTTGCTTAGGAACTAGCTATTCATTTCTTTGCTGCTTTCACTCTTGGGTAGAGAGTTCAAGTTATCCTTTGCTTTTATTCATGTACTGGGTCAACTCAGGGTTAAGACCAGTCTGTTCTAGTCACCTTAGTATTTGGACCTCATTTGGATCCATTCTGAGGTTTCTAGACGTTGGGCCTATTAATGAAGAAAAAAATCCTGTTTTTTCTTTCTTTCTTTCTTTCTTTCTTTCTTTCTTTCTTCTTTCTTTCTTTCTTTCTTTCTTTCTTTCTTTCTTTCTTTCTTTCTTTCTTTTCAAAGTCTTCTGGATATATACATCCTTGGATACACTTCAGATAAGCCTGAATCAAATCTAAAGAACATATGAAGTTTGCTCGTTACTCCACTCAAAGGAAAAAGGGGGAAAAAAGACAATTTCCATATGAAATTGGGTTTCATTTTGCATCCACATAATACTAAAAATCTTGTGTCTTGTAAATTTTCAACTGTCAATCCTTGGGAGTGACAGTCTATGAAGAGCTTAGTAGTTGTGCCTCAGCAATGGGCGGAGAATATAGACTTTACCCTGAATAATGAAAGCCATTATAGATGGACCTTTCATAACATAATTTAAAAGCCTTTTAAAGTCCAGCACCTTCACCACTAATTGCTAGGTAAGGCATTACCATCCGAGACCCAGTCTGCTGTTTAAAAGGTATTTAAATGATGGTGTGAGGAAATAAGGCCCTGTCATCAGGGAAAGCTTTTTTAAATGTACTCTTCTTCCCCAGAAGCAGCAGTCTGGACTTTCCACATAATAAGACTGACTGGCCAGTGTTGGATGTTGGAAGACTAACAATAAATAAGGGTTACTATGAATGAAGGCCTTCTTTGCATGGTGTGTAGCTTGCATTAAAGTGAAAGAGGACTTTTAGAAATTGCACTGAGAATAGATAACAGATGTCAACTTTCTCCTTATCCCTGGCTCCCTGACTCCAAGCAATTGGGAAACTGAAGAGAAGAGAGGCAGCTCTGATAGCTTAAGGAAAATATAATAAATAATCCTATAAAGAAAAGCCTTCAGTAATAGAAGTATCATGGTTCAGATATGAGGTGTCTCACAAAAGCTCATGTCTATAAGACAATGCTAGACAATGAATTTAGAGGCAAAATGATCTGGTTACAAGAGTAACTGGGTGGTGACTGTAGACAGCTAGGGTGTGACTGAAGAAGATGGGTCACTGAGGGCATGGCCTTTGAGCTTAGTACGTTGTCTTGGTGAGGGGAGCTCTTTTTCTCTGCTTTCTGTTGCCATGTTTTGACACACTTTTACCTTCAGCCATTGCCGCAGTCTCTGGCTGGGCACAAATCACGAGTCTCCACACAACTTGTAGATTCAAACAGCAATTTTTTATTCCCGAACTCACACCGGCTGTCTACAAACACGTTCTGGGGAAATCCACGTTCTCTGCCCAAATCCACTTCTGCCCAAATCCACTACTCTGCCCAAATCCACTCCACATGGGCTTCTGTCTCCCAAAATATACTGTCTGACCCTAAGAACTCAAGAGGAACTCAGCAGCAGGATACGCCCTATTCTAAAGGGGGAACACCCTAATCTCCTATTATGCTAAACCGCCCTATTCTAAAGGGGGAACACCCTAAACACGGATCCTGCCCTGGTCCTTGAGCAAGGTCACCTTTCAGAAGTCCTTCCACTAGACAGCATGGGAGTAAGCTGGCAAGGAATTTGTCATACCTACTTGGCTGATGGCTCCCAGCATCTCCCCCCTTCTGATTAATTAAACAACAAGTAATGTGGCTTATGGACCGTGCCTGGTAGGTTGTCCAGTTCAACATATGGCTCTTATCCGTCATTGGAAAACTGACCTTTAGGCGTCAGCCTCCTGTCTTAGGTTGATACCACTGCAACTGGATCATACCAGTCACTGACTACCGGTCCAGCATACAGCCATACTTGTGGATAGGTCTATGCACCAGTGGAGTGTGAGGTTCTTTGCCTCACCTCTGTTGGCCCCCAAATTTGGCCTTGGTGCCAGTGGGGGAGTGAGGTTAATGTGGCTTAAGGACCGTGCCTGGTAGGTTGTCCAATTCAACATATGGCTCTTACCCGTCATCGGAAAACTGACCTTTAGGCAACTGACCTTTAGGCGTCAGCCTCCTGTCTTAGGTTGATACCACTGCAATTGGATCATACCCGTCACTGACTACCGGTCCAGCATATAGCCATTGGCCCCCAAATTTAGACCATCACTAGCAGAAGGGAGGAGGATACAGAAATGCCACGACACCAAGCCAATTGACAGTTCCTTTGGAAAAATTGCATCATTGGTGACACCATCAGCAAAGATATGCCAGCATTACCACAATTTGCTGCACTAAACGTTGTTACATAGTCTAGGCAAGTTCTGTAAGCAGTTCAAAGTGGAGGAATCTATCAATATGTTCGTCTCCTCCCAAAGTCCGTTGCCTCCCAAAGTAAGTTGACTCCTTGATTGAGCATACTTGTTGAGTTATATTCATTGGGATGAAGATAGGAATTCTGGCAATGATGCTAAAAAGACATTATCCTGAAAAGAATTATTAAATATAATGAAAAGGAAAGGTGAAAGTAAACAAACAGATCTGTTAACCTCCTTAAAAAACAATCTTTTACAGCTGTTTACCTGATTTAAATTAGTAAACCAGCAGATCTGTTAACCACCTTTAAAAACAATCCTTAACAGCTGTTTACCTAATTTAAATTAAGCCATTTAAATCACGTGAATAAAAAAATAATAATTTGGATCCATTTTCTCATGAGCGCTCCTCATATATGAAATATGGACATATGCACACACAGACATACGACACAAAACACAAATGTGCAAACAAACGTACAACACATAAGATAATAATAAAAGCCTTGTAGCTTTACCTAGGTGAAATCTCCATTGCAATGTTTAAAAACTCCACAGTCAAAAAAATAAAACTGATCAGAAAAACATTAACCTAGGTTTGTATGAGCTCAAAAAATAAAAATAGAACCTTATGGTGTAGAAAAATGCAATAATAAGATAGATATTGGAAAAAGCATCCTGGTTAATCACAGTTGCAGATGTAAGAATGGCCAAGCTGGAGTTCTGGATATCAGCTGTTATGGATTTGAGTCAAATCATCTTCTTTTCGATCTGTAGAAATTGTTTTAGTTAGTCTTTCTGGAATCCAAATTGGCTGCTGTTCTCCCTGTGGAAAAACAAAAACAGAACCCTGACTCCAGACAATCACTGAGTCAGGACCTTTCAATTGTCCTGTTAGAATATCTTTCCAAAGTACCTTAGGCTTATGAACATTTTTTGGATACATATGTCTTTCCGCAGCACTAAGTCCTGATGAATCCAAATTTAAAAAGTTTAGAGTAAAAAGGGTTATTTTAAGTTTATCTTTGGGGGATATATACCCCTTTCCAATTTTTAAGATTAACTAGGCTTCGAATGACGCAATGTTTCCTCCGTCATGAAGGCATCTTAATCACCTTCAAATTGACCTTTTAAAGCCTTCCAATTATCATCTATACTGTACTTTTAAATGTACTTTTTCACCACCTACAGCTTCACTCTTTTAAACGAGGCTTAGATTCTGTTTAAATCACTTTCATGTTAGTTTACATGGCTGCCCTTCAACCAAAGGCCTTTTTTACTCCATTAAGAAGCTTTGTCTCAATCAGCCATGTACAAATACCTTTTTTTTTTCTTTCTTCCTTTCTCAAGCTTTTAAAGTAAGTCTAGATTCCTCAAAATTTTTTTTAAATGGCATTTTACAACTTTTTACTTTAAAACAGAGATTATCTCATCTAGAAACATTTCTTTTTCTTTTAACCTTTCATATTAAAATATATTTTCACATCTTCAATCTTTTAATATCTCTTTTCTAACCGTTAACCCTTTTTATAAATTTACATTCTGAAACAACTCTTATAAAATTTCTGATTTAGACAAATTACTCCACTTAATAGGATGATATACTTTCATGTTTTTTATGGTACTATAATACTGTAATTGAAACCCAACTGAAACTTCTTATACTCTTTGTATATAAATTACACCTGATAGAATCTTAACACCTAGTAACCTTGTTTCAGCAAAGATACAGACCAAAGCAATATTAAACTTTTTTCCATTAACCAATTTATGAAAACACACATAATGTTTAAATATATTACCTTATGGAACTTAATAAGTAAAGAGTACTTGATTTTATATTTAGTGGTTGATATTTTAACACTTCAGCTTTGTAAATTAATCAGATGTCTGTAAAAACCAAGATTAATGTTTTTCTGATCAGTTTTATTTTTTTGACTGTGGAGTTTTTAAACATTGCAATGGAGATTTCACCTAGGTAAAGCTACAAGGCCTTTATTATTATCTTATGTGTTGTACAATGTTAGACAAATGTAGTAAACAGAATTAGCCATCTCTTTCTTGTTGAAGAAAAATCCTTCTACAGGATACCATGATGGTCCCATTGATATATTTAACAACTTCTCATTTAAAAGCCATGGGCTGCATTTTTGTATTGTATCAACATACGCCCTAGCTGTTCTTGGTCTTACTGGTGTGCCTTTTTTCTCTAACAATTTCTCCTCCTCGGAGGTGAACAACTTCAAACTTTGAGTCAACCATTTTCCCCAGTTCGCCTGAGAAAGTTCTAGGAACAGGCAACTTGAAATAAAAACAAAATAAATCAGAACAAGAACACATTGTTTTTTGAAATGCTCACCCATTCTTTTGCTCTTCCTCGGGCAAACAATTTCACTTACCTTCTTTTAGATGTTCCGCGTACGAGCCACCAAATGCCGCAATCTCTGGCTGGGCACAAATCACGAATCTCCACACAACTTGTAGATTCAAACAACAATTCTTTATTCCCGAACTCACACCGGCCGTCTACAAACACGTTCTGGGGAAATCCACGTTCTCTGCCCAAATCCACGTCTGCCCAAATCCACTACTCTGCCCAAATCCACTCCACATGGGCTTCTGTCTCCCAAAATATACTGTCTGACCCTAAGAACTCAAGAGGAACTCAGCAGCAGGATACGCCCTATTCTAAAGGGGGAACACCCTAATCTCCTATTATGCTAAACTGCCCTATTCTAAAGGGGGAACACCCTAATCTCCTATTATGCTAAACCGCCCTATTCTAAAGGGGAACACCCTAAACACGGATCCTGCCCTGGTCCTTGAGCAAGGTCACCTTTCAGAAGTCCTTCCACTAGACAGCATGGGAGTAAGCTGGCAAGGAATTTGTCATATCTACTTGGCTGATGGCTCCCAGCAAGCCATGATGTTCTTCCTTATCTCTGACCCAGACTAACGTAGTCGAAAATCTTTGCACTGAGACCTCTGAAACTATGAACACCAATTAAACTTTTCTTCCTCAAAAATTGTACTTGTTGGGTCTTTTTGGAAACAGCAGTGAAAAAACTCACTAAAACTAGGAGGAAAAAAGAAAATTTAAATCTATTCTAGAAAATTACCTTAATAATATACTCTTATAGATTTTTATAATGAAATATTATGGTATAGTTCTTGTGTTTTAGGGTTTTTTAAAATTAAATATTCAAATAACAAACAATTGGGATAGTGGAGTAGTTACCACACTAAGTTAAGTCATCCAAATACTTTTATTGCTATCATTTATGTCATGATATTTACTATTTATGAAAATAAACATCATTTTCCAGTGTACTCAGTTTTTGCTTTGGCCTAGTTCTGTCTGTTGTCTTTCTCTTTGGTTTGAATCACTCAACATAGAAAATTGAAGGTTGGTCCATCACAGACCAAAAAAGTGATTCTATTTTGAAATTCCTCTTATTCTACAACAGATACAGAAACTCATGGGTGTGTTGTTCAAAGTGGCATTAATCATTTAATTTACTCTTACTGATCCACTATTTTAAGTTTCTATTTCATGAAAATTATAAAATATTATTAACAGTTTTTCTTTTTAGAATATAACATATTAAGATATTTACTATATTTACTACTTATAATCTAACTAAAAATATCTTTAATGTTACAGAAAATAAGGTTATCTATACAATGATGCTATTCAAGTAATAATAAGACAACTAGAGAAATATAAAAGAGAATAAATATAATGTGGAAGGTTAAATGGTATGTGCAATTAAGTATTAATTAAGAAAATTTTGATAGGAAGTTTGTTTTTCTCTTAGCACCTGACATCTGACATCTCAGAGGTTTGGGCAGTTGAATTAGAAATTCTATTTAGGAAATAAAGCATTTTGGGGATCACCGTCTGTAAACTTCTAAAGAGAACAATATACTTAAGCAAAACAAAACAGAACAAGGAACTGCCCATAGTTCTAATGAATGCTATAAACTCTTTTCAAGTTGCTCTAGATTGAAATTTTATGTTCAACTTCATAAATTGTACCCTCTTGTTAAAAATAATAAAATTGTTGAGTCTACAGATCTAAGAGAACACCCACCTTACCTCTCAAAGGAGAGGTTTAATCTGAAATCAAAATATACACACTGTGGTTAACAGAACAACTGAATCTTCCTGTTTTTTTTTTCTTTCTAGATATATACATGCACCTCAAGCACTTCTCACTACATAAATTTAACTAACCCAGTCGGTCTAAAGCAGTCTATTAATAGTTACAATAACTTGTTCTATGAGAAAAGTGCCTTCACCCCTATGTAGTGAAATGCAGACGTGCTGAGTACAGATCCGAGAAAATTGTACCTATTTGAGGACATGATTTGAAAAGAAGGAAGACTATTGTTGCAAGCCTTATGAAATATTTTTTTTAATCAGGAAGTTCAATCATACTTTGCTAAAGGTGAATCAGATGTTTGAAGACCAAAAAGACCCTGTTATGCCGATCCTGTTGGTGATCTTTTTTAAAAAATCAAAAGGCAGATGTACTTCACTTTCTTGTTAAAGTTGGGTTGTTCCAATTGTCCTGTATCACCAGCTATGGCATTCAAAGAGATGCTCAGAGGCTCTGTCATGTAGGAAGGATTGGGGTGGGCTGGAGAAATTATCCTGTAATCAATTTCATTCAAGTCTTTTGTACTTTTTCACTGACTAGATATGATATCATCTTCTCTGTTAAATAAGTGTGATTAAATTCCTTAGGGACTCTGGTCAAGTGGAAAATACTTTTACATTTTCTTTTGTCTAGTGGAAAATATAAAATAGTAAGAACTGTTTTCTCTTATTCCTATATGCCCTCTTTATCTTATTTTAACACTCTACATTGATGGAGCAGCTAGATTTATAGAAGATATCCCCTCCATAGTCAACACTGTTAATGATGCAGAAAACTGCCTCCAAAAACAATCTGACTGCAGCTAAAAGAAAAGAAACAAAAACAAACAATAATCTCCCCCCCCAAAAAAGAAAACAACCTCGAAAGAGACAGACTGAGGCAAGAGAATGATATGTTCAAGGGTAGCCTGAGCATCTTAAAATAAAATCCAAAAAGAGCTAGAAATGTAGCTCAGTGGTAGAGTGCCCCTGGGTTCAATACTCAGTACTGAAAACAAACAACAACAACAACAACAAAATAATGAGCAGCTGGGAAAGCAGTGGGCAAATATATAAGTGTTTTTTGATAAATGTACATTGCAAAATTTCATTATTTCATAAATTGTAGATGGTGTTATATAACTGATGTTCCTCTACTATAGAAAAGAAGTAGAGAAATAATTTTGCAGTTATATCAATATCCTCCTCCTAAATGTTTTCTGAGTTTATGGTGGGACAAATGTAATACCTCTGATCTCTTGTGATGCAGATGAGGATGGTGACCAGCAGCGCCAACATAGTAATGGGATCATGGGCCAAAACCACTGATACTTCATAGTGGAGTGTGTTACAAAACTATGATGGTCACTGGGTTAAATATATTTAAGGCATTTTGATGTTTAATAATTTCAACATAAGATAGACTTCTTGGGACTTAACCCCATCCTAAGTTGAAGAGCATTTGAAATGTTCTATTTCACTGGCCTATTTAGTTAAAGTGTAATTTCTGATGATAAACTTTTAAAGAAATAAACATGTGAGCACATAAAATATTAACCTTTTTAGTACCATTATTGATTTTTATTAGAAAGTGTACCATAAAATTTGACATATCAACCATTTTTTAATTGTAGAATTCAGTAGCATTAACTATATTTATTATGTTCTGCAATATCATCATTATCTATTTGTAAAGCTTTTCCATTACCCCAAATAAGAACTTTCACATTTAACAAACCTCCCCTAACCATTTCCTAAACTCCTGACTATATATCTCTTATCATTTTTTCTCTATGAGTTTGAATATTTTAAATGTTGAATATTTTAAATGTTTCATATAAATTTATTCATGTAATATTTTTTCTGTTGCTTATAGCTTTTTTTTACTTAGCTTAATGCTTTCACAATTTATTGATGTTATAGCACTTATCAGACATCATTTACTTACTACTATTCCACTGGATATGCAAATATCATATTTCACTTATTTATTCATCTATTGATAAACATTTGAGCTATTTCTATCTTTTGGCAATTGTGAATAATATTGCAGTCACTATAGACATAAAAGTATTTGAGTTTCTATTTTCAGTTCTTTTGGTATATACTTAGGAATAGAATGACTGAGTCATATGATATTTCTATTTTAGTTTTTGAGAAACAAATAAACTATTTTCCATAGCATTGAACTATCTTGCATCCCTACCACAAATGTAGAATTTTCCCCATTTCTCTACATTTTTATCAACACCTGTAATTTCCTGGTATTTGTGTGATGGCAGTTCTTGTAAGTGTGAAATAGTATATTTTAATAGTAATTTTTGACTTACATTTCCTGAATTTCCAATGATATTGATTATTTTTATGGGCCTAGTGAATATTTACATGTTTTCTTTTAGAAAATTTCTATTTTAGTCATCTGTCCAATTTTTAATAAGATTGATTATCATTTTGCTATTTCATATATTTAAAAATTAGAGGCTTAACAGATATGTGAATTGCAAATACTTTTCCCATTGTTATATTGTCTTTTCACTTTGTCAATACTGTGATAGACAAAAATTTATTTTTAAGACATTAAATTAAATCTTTAGTATATCTTGTAGGGTGGGTCTCATGGGATTTAACTCTCTCTGCTACGATTTATTTGGGAGTATCTTATTTCCCACCTCATATCTGAAGTGTAGTTTTGTTGTTTACAGAATACTTGATTCATTGTTTAAAATTGCTTTTCCTTAGCATTTTAAATATGTTATCATATTTCCTTTCTTCATGGTTTCTGATGAGAAATTGACTGTCAATCCCTTGACAAGTCAATTCTCTCTTGCTGTCTTCAAGGGTTCTCTTCAACTTTGTTTTTGATAGTTTTAATATAATGTCTTAGATGTGGGTCTCTGAGTTTAACTTGCCTGAAGTTGGTTGACTTTCTTGGAGATCTCTCTCTCTCTCTCTCTCTCTCTCTCTCTCTCTCTCTCTCTCTCCAATATATGTAATCAGATTTAGGGAGACTTCAGCCTTTGTTTCTTCAAATATTGCTTTCTTTCTCTCTTGTCCTTCTGGGATTCTATAGTCACATATTAGTCTGTTTGATGGCATTCTGTGGGGTCCTTAGACTCTAATAACATTCCTTTATTCTGTTTACTTTCTGTAGTTTAAACTTAAAAATTTTGATTGCACAATCTTCAAGTTTGCTTAGTCTTTTTTCTTTCTGCTAAAATGTACTTTTGAATTATGCCAACTCTTTATTTCTATAATTGTATTAGGCAGCACCAAAATTTCAAGTATTTTAAGTTGGTTTTCTTTTTTTAAAAAAAAAAGATTTCTATCTTTTCACAGATATTCTTAGTTTATTTATTTACCATTTTCTTTAATTACTTGTGCATCTTTTTACTTAACTACTTGATATATTTAATACAGTTTTTTCAAAGTCTTTGATAATTCTGTTGGTTGAACTTTCTCATGAGTAGCTTCTGGAAATTTATTTATTTATTTATTTAAGTGGGCCATACTTACCTTTTTCTTTGTATGCCATTGTGGACTGAGGAAAAGAAGCTGGACAACAGGAAGTGTATGTCATTTGATTCTTTTTATTTAAATTTCTATAAAGGCAAACTCATGATAGAAAACAGAACAGTAATACATGAAATTGTTTTATAGGGATAAGTGAATAACAAATTGTTATTAGCAAATTTTTGAGAATAATGGAAATTCTTATTTTCTTCATTGTGCCAATGGTTTCATAATATATTTATATGTCAATACTGGCTAAATTGTATATAGTGTACTGCACTTTGATCATACCTCAATAGAGTAGAGAAAATAGGCCTTGTAAGAAAGCCTATTTGTAAATACAGAAATGCATAAAAATCTAATTTAAACATTGCAGTTTTAAAAGTCTACCAATTACACCAAAATTTTCCTAAAGCAAGAATTGCCACTTTAAGAAAAATTTGGTAAATTTTTAGACAGGTATTCTTGTGGGATTTAATCTCAAAACTAAAATCAGTTTGTTCCCCAAAGCTTAGTAAAATAAAATCTTCATTAGAATGAGAACTTTGTTGTTCAGTTCATATGTAAGACATATATAAAACATGAATGTGGTAAGGCTGGGTGTTTCAACAGTGCTTCAATGGGAGTATTGTTTCCTTTTGACTATATTCAAATTGTTGCCCCAATGTAATTAAAACTTGTTGTTGCTTCATACCAACTCACTTCCTCAGGTTTTCCTTTTTATTTTCATTTTATTCTTTTCTTGAGTTGGAAAACAGAGGAATGGTGGCTTACATAAAATCAACAGTTTTTTCATTGGAATATTTGATGTACTCAAATTCATACTCAAGTCTCCATTAATTTCCCACAAAAAGATTGAAAGACTGTTAGATGCTTATAGTATTTTTTTAAAAAAAATAAGCTTCTGTCATTTCAAATACTGTTTCCTGATTACTTGAAGTAAAATGCATCTTTCAAAGAAGAAATGATAAACTCTGCTTAGTAGAAATGACTAAGAGATACTCAAAATCCCATTTTAATGTATTTTTTAGTTCTTGAAAATATTTATAAACACTTGTTCATAGTTCTAGCTGATAAGTGTGTAAGACAGATGGGCTTCTCTTGACTCATTGAAAATCACACACTATTGTTTGAAATAACAAAGTCCTATATTAAAATATAAATATGCTGTGAAAAAGTGGAGGAAATGTATTTTAATAGGCTGATAAGAGAACATGCTATGAAGAAGTGACAGTTGAGAAGACCCCTGAGTAAAGACAAGAATAAATTAAGGAATTACCTGGGCAATCATAAGAGGGATGTTTTTCTTCAGGCATCTCAGGTCATGTGCAAAGGTCTTCAGTGCTGTTAATCATGTGACAGGCACAGACAATAGGCTAGAGTGGCTGGATGGAAAAGAGCAAGGATGAGGCAAATCTAGTATAGGAGATGTAGCTGGTACTAAGACCATGGTGGACCTGATAAGCCACATTAGACCTTGTTCTAAATGTAGCTGAAGGTCTGAGGGATGGTGGGAAGGGGAGTAATAATAGAACTTGTGTTTTAAACATAAAATTGGCTTTTGAGAATAAAATGTAGGAAAACATGGAGACAAAAATAATTAGGAGCTTTCTGCAGTAGTCCGAGAGAGTAGCAATGGTGACTTGGATTAGTGTATTTAGTGATTGGTAAAAACATTTCAGGTATATTTTGGAAATAGATGCAGTTAGCTTTTTAAAATTTTTCTTGTAAGCTTTATTCCAATTCAAACTGTTGGTTTTGAGCGTGATACAAAGGGTTTTAGGTCAGAGCATTGGGTGAATGGTGGCACTGCTAATTGCATGAATAATTATAGTTTATTGGTGATGATTTGACTTCCAAAAGGAACATCATCATTTGAGTTATATTTTTATGTAAAAATTTATGACCAACTTTTTTGACATTTTTTATCCCTTTCTTAAAAACTCCATACCTTAAAACACACGTTTTAAAAAAATCTGTCATCTATTCATCTATTCATCCAATTACCTGATGTTGTCCCATAGGGTTGTGTATTAAAAAAGTCCACATAAACCAAAACAACAACAAAACAAAACAAAACAAAAAACTAACAAATCCTTGTTGGTTAGTGAGTAAGGATGAGAAACCCATTTGAAAATCTCTGCCAAGCTGCCCAGAATTCAGAAGGAGAAAGAGGCAATTTTACTTTTCACAATGGTCCACCTGTTTAAATTTTATTCTTAAGACTTAGGAAATTAGAGTTCTAGAAGGAAAACTCTTAAAGGAGGTAAGGCAAACAGAATTTTAAAAATTTAGTTATAAAGGATGATATCAAACTGTATATTTTAATATTTTATATACAAAATAGCATTAATCTATATAATACTTTTACTAATCTTGCTAATGAACTTTTGAAATCTTTAATTCTTTATTTGTAAGTACTCTCTGAAGAAAGTGGTCACCCTTTCCACATATCTGCAAGCAATTTTTCCTCTTCTCTATCATGTCTGTTGATCTGACTGACAATACCTACAATATTGCATGATCAAAATTCATGCAGGACCTGTATTTGAACTCCATCCTGGAACTTAAATTTAGTAGTCAATCTTAAGAAGAGAAGGCCAGGTGGAGAAGAGACCATTACAGCCACAGCAGTGTGAAAGTCAAAAGTCCAGCCAGTAGCAGGGTCCAGAATCTCTCCTTAGTTATGGAGTATTGGTTCTTAGAATATGAGAGGTGTTATTTCCATTCAGAAATGTTAGGTTTTGTATTAGGTTATGATTTGTGAAACAATTACTCTTTATTATCCTCCTATTGTTTTATGTCACAAACATCATATTCTGCCAGCATGAAGCTTATTGTCACCTCAATGAAGAAAATACTTATTTTCAACCTTCTTGACAAATTCATAAACATTTTGAATTAACTCCTAAAATGAGTGTGTTCTAAGAGGCACTGTACAGGATTTTAAGTGAAAACTCTGTTTAATTTTATCACTTATAATGGAGCAGAAATCTCTCATGTTCTCATCATTAAAGGAATAAGATAGATTGCATTGCCCTCTCAATGTCTGTTAAAGTCAGTTTCGGCTACTATTAGAAATTACTGCAGACAGATTGACTTAATGATGGACATTTATTTGTCATAATTCTGGAGGCTGAAAGTCCCAGGTCAGGTTGTGGTGACAATTCTCCTGTGTGTTGTAGCCTGCTGACTTCTTGCTCTATTCTTACATTACAAAGAGGGAAGAACACCTTCTGCTATCTTTCTCTAATCAGAAAGACACTCATGCCATCATGAAGGTTTCATCTTCATAATTTCATCTAACTATAATCACTTTCCAAAGGCCACAGCACCAAATACCATCTCATTAGGAATTAGGGCTTTTGAACTGGGGAGAAACACATTTATTTTATAACAATGACATTTATAACACTGGTTGTCTTAGTAATTCATAGGTGGAGATGAAACATACCAACAGTTTTCTTATAAAAGGGGAAAAGACATCCTCACTGACTCAGTTCTTATAATCTGTTGAATGTAGACAAATGAATTTCCTGACATACTTTCTCAGGGCTGATTCATTTTATCCATATATCTTCTGTGCCATATGTGAACATTAGGGCTCTTTAAAAAATGATGAGGGATAATAAATGCTTTAGAAATTAGTTTTGCTGAAGTGAACTAACGACAGGAGCATATGGTGAAATATATTTTTAATTACTTTTCAACAATGTTAAATGTTTTTCCCTAATTTCATGTTTACTGTTCTTTATCAAGCTTATTGAAAAGTTTTCTCAGAAAGAACATAGTATTTTGCATAATAACACTTTACTAACTTTATAGGCAATATATATCAGCATATGTAAGCAACATTTCTACTGCAAGAATTTTAGAACTTTATGATTCTTAATGTCTTCAAAGGGTAGAAACTTCCACCCTAAATCAAAATTTCCAACACTAAAATCTTCCATTTTATTGAATTAAATTTTTTTCCCATTAACAAGAATTTGAAAGTGATGGCCTGTTTTAGGATAAGGCTAGCTAAACACTAAGAGGACACTGAATGCTGAAACTTGAAGATTAGCTTTTTAATTAAGCATGCTCAATCCTATTATATTTGAGAAGCTTGGCATATAGAACATATGTGGATATACTAGGGCACTTGAAACTTTCAATTTTAGGGAGTTGAAGTGGTAAGTGAAATCTCTGCTTATATTCATGTCATAAAATGTCCTAAGTGTGCGCATGCACTGTGTAACCCTAAACCCACCCCTTCTTCTGAGGTTCTAGGCTGCCTGCTGCTTTACTGTAGACTCTAAAGGCAGCAGACTTCTCCCCTGCTGGAAGGAGACAATTAGGTTCTTTCACATCAGTGTGACAACATTAAGTTTAAAGTTGCAAGAGAACTTGAAAGTAGCAAAAAATACCCTCAGACCTCTTCTCTTCAAATATCTTCTATTTCCTAATGTGCATTTTGTACAGAAATCTTGAAAGGAAGTTTTAATAGTTGCCATGACCCTTTATGCCTTCATTTTTTTTAGGGTTCAGAGCTCAGCTATATGTGTGTTTATTATTTTATTATTATTATTTTTTATTAAGGTGCCTTCTGAAAAGACTTGTATACCATATCTAAAAACCTCTCCCACATTTTCCAGCTGTTGTGTGTGTTTCTTGTCTTGGCACTTCCTTTCATTAATCATCTCTGGCACTGCCTGCCTCCTGTCCCATGCTGCTACCAGAAATATCCTATTCAACAGCTGGTCTCTAAGGAAGAAGGCTGCTGAAATTTGGGGGGATCTCTCACATCCAAACCATAACACACTGTATTCTCATATCAATGTTGTTTTATGAATTATACACTGTCACTGTTGCTATGATATATTTCAGAACACCATGCTTACTCAGAAATGTTCTAATATCTGTTTATGCAGATTGTCCTAATTTGCTAAAATGATTATATTTATGAAATATGCAATAGTGTCGCAACAATAATAGTGATGCGTACATTGTAAAATTATAGGAATAGATGTTTCCAGTACTAAAGTTAGGTGGATTCTACTATTTCTGCCCCCTTTTCCATTTATAGTACTGCTAATAATATGAAATCTATAAAAAGTTCAAATAAAACATTTTTTTTGTTTTTATACTTCCTCTGAAATTAAAAAGGGGACAGAAATATGCTTTTAGAGAAGTGTTGCAAGGAGATAATGATATTTAATCTAATTCATGAGAGTAGATGATGTCTTCTTGAGTCTGATGTGGAAAGACTTCTTGAGTCTTATGAGGATATAATTTAGGAATATAGTGTCTCCCTTTCATAAAATCAGTCTGCTATAATCTCTAATCTAGGATTTGTGTCATGAGACTTTGCCATTGGGTTTCTTTTCAAGAAGTTCATCAAAACATTATGCAATTTTCAGTCATAGTGAAGAAGTTATATTCACTATTTTATCATTGTAAAAATATTGGAAAAGACACCAAAATTCTTTTGACTATCCTACAGCACATCATAGCAGTCTTCTGTGATCACATTATGAGTGCATATTTAGGGATGATATAAACACATGAGTATATCAATCATTCAATATTAAAGTTTACGAATGTGTGGGAGGCAGTGTGAATGAATGAGTATCAAAGAGAGGTTGTATTTAGCAAAGATCAACTGACTCCTTCACATTTTTGTCTGAGCTTGCCCTGTATGCCAAGCAATGTAGAACAAGGAATCTTTTTTTTCTTTTTTCAGAGTACTTCTGAATATCTTACAGATGTACTTCCAGTCACTGTCACAGAGGTGTTTATTATAGATGTAAGTCTTATAACTTAAAGGATAACTTGTATATTTATAAAATATTATGACATTAAATGTCTAGAATGACTATAATATACTCCACCTTATTCTAGAATAGATATTTCTGCTTTTTAATCAAGTATATGTTAAAATTTTGACACTTAAAATATTTTCTGTTTGTATTTAAGTAATAAGAAATTCTAAACACTTTCATAAACAAATGGCTTTTTGGAATATCTCATTATTATTACTGCTATATTCAGAAGCTATCATTTTGAGGTCTTGATGTTCAGGGGAGATATTAAGAATAAAATTTTATGAAGAATTACTTAAACTACACAGAATGCAAGAATTCTTAAAATTATAAAGTTCAAAGACAAATTAATCAGAAAATTTTTACAATCCAGCTAAAAACAAAATCAATATTAATCAAAATTTGTTCACTCATTCTGTATGCCCATATGTGCACATACTTACATACACAGATTCACATAGGAACAGTGGTATAAATAAATGATTTTTATTTAGAGTTTTCATTTTTCTGTTGAAATTCTTTCTATTATCTCCTTATATCCAGTTCCATTCTATGATTATATCCAATGGTTTATCCATGCTGTATGCTTTCATGAGAGTCATTTAAGAATATTTATTTTCTAATTTGATAATCTGCATTATCTTTGCATCTCTTTCTATTAATTGTTTTTGTCGTCTTCTTTATTGAGCACATTTTATTATTTTTTATTCATTATATTATTAGTCTGTTGCTCCATAAGAAATTACTCCCAAGCTTAAAACAATCAGTAATTATTATCTCATAATTTTTCTGGGTCAGGAATCTGTTGTGGTTTATCTGGGTGGTTGTGGCTCAGGGTATCTTATGTGGATACATACAGTCAAGTTGTCAGTCAAGGTTGAAGTCATTTAAAAAGGCTGAAAAACTACTTTCAAGCTCACATAAAGGTCTGGATAACCAATCTGTAGCTCATGAAATTGGCGATTATGAGGAGGGTGTTTAATTACTCACCATGTGTCCTGTATATCTACTTACCTAATGATGCAACTGATGACTTCAGAGCTAGTGATTTCATGGTGTGAGGGGAGAGCCCAAGATAGAAATCATGTTTTTTTTTCCTTAATAGCCTAATTTCAGAGGTGACATACCTTTTCTTCTGTCATATTCTATTAAGTTAATAAGTCCAGTTCACACTCAAGGGGATATGATTACAAAAATGATGTATGTCCCACAGCATAGAGTTCATTAGGAACCATCTTTGAGGCTATCTATTGCACACATCTAGTGATTTTTGCAAGCATGATGGACATTATACCATTCTGTGTTTCAGGTCTCACTTTATTTCTTTTAAAAGACTATTGGGTTGTATTTTTCCAGATAACTACATCATTGTGAGATTATTTTAATCTCATCAAAAGGTTTTCAAACATTCTTTTAGAGAGGGGTCAATATAATCCCTTGCTCTAAGGCTAGAATAATCAGTTATGCTTAAAATGTAGACCTTTCTAGAGTCACAGAATATGCAGCAAGATCTCTCCTCTGGTTTGACTTTCAAAAATGTTATCTACCATATACCTAAAAAAGATATATGAGTGTATGTATACGAATGCAGGAATCCACTATAGATGCATTATAATGTACATTATATTACTTTTGTATTGATGTTGTATAAAATCGCCTATTTCATCTTCTTTGTGTCATAATTTTTCTATGTTAAAATCTAGATTGTGTGAAAAATGAATTGTAGTAAAGATACCAGATATTTGGTAAAGAAAATAATTA
Source organism: Callospermophilus lateralis (assembly GCF_048772815.1). NCBI lineage: Eukaryota > Metazoa > Chordata > Mammalia > Rodentia > Sciuridae > Callospermophilus > Callospermophilus lateralis. The sequence continues at coordinate 2,007,492 of NW_027516477.1, forward strand.
TTAATTAGAATTTTGATTTAGAGGTAGAATAATAGATAATAAGTATAATTGAAATATTCACAAGGGTGAAAATAACTTGAATGTTCATATTTCAATGTCTGCTTTTCATATCAATAATACAATGAATAATGCTTCTGATCAACTTCATTGCCTTTGTGATATGATGCAGCATATATTTTTGCATAAATTGACAAACATAGAAGATAGTCAATAATCTAAGAAGGAAAGAAAGTTTGTCTGAAGGACTGTTTTCAGGCCTCCAGTTGAATGAGATTTTCAGTTTCATTACATTTTCAGTGTATTTGTACATATACTCATTTTGTCTATAGCATTGGAGTAGTAAAAAAAAAGCATCAAAAACCTTTAAAAATCAAACTTATACATAAGAAGTTTGTGATATCATCTTGGAGTATTTCTGAAATTGTGTAATGACTTTGGTACCAAGGATTCCATGATGCATTTATAAAAAATATATAATATATATATATATATATATATATATATATATATATATATATATATATATATATAGAGAGAGAGAGAGAGAGAGAGAGAGGGTCAGGAAATTCTGAATTGCATTTGATATGGATAATGAATTACATTTGTAATTGTTAAGTTCTATCACAATTTGTAAATACATAGCACAAATGTATCAGAATAAATATCCTTATAACAGTTTTCAAAATGCTAAGAAGCAAAATGGAGAATTTTACCTTGTGACAAATTTGTATTTGCTGTTTTTTTCCTTCAAAATTAACATTTATGGAACTACAAGGTTTTTATTATTCTAAACACAGAGCTGAAGGACTGTTCATGAAGAGTTCTGGAAATGTTAGATAAGCTTTTAGTGATTGGCAGTGCCAAAGCTAGCTGTGCTTAAGTTATCTTCTACACTACCTTATTATTTTGCCTGTTGTTGCTAAAGGGGGAGTTTATTAAATGAGAAGAAAATTCAGACCAATGAATCAATTATTTCTCTCTTTCCTTTATATTCATCATGATAAGTCTTTTGTTTGTTTGTTTGTTTGTTTAGCATGAGGACACAGGTTCCAGTACAAATCATTTAAACATTCAGAGATGCTTTACTTAAATAAAATTAGATCTTGATGACTGTAGTCACAAATGTAAGGAATAAAGGACATATGATAAATCACTTCTCTCTTACCCAATGAATTGTTCACTCTGTGTCTGCTGTGCTAGTCCTGAGTTATTCCAGGGCTTGGCTCATCAGCTGGGCTTTATTATACCAATTAGAAAAGTGACCTTTTATAACAGTGGCTTTATTTATTTTATTTTTTCAATGCAAAAATTGTAAGACTGTATGTGTAGAACATTACAAGTAAACAAAGAAGTCCAAAAAATACCATTCTAGCATATGAATATGCAGTGTTACATTATTTCCATTTCATCATATGTAAGTTGGATTTCATCGAGGTAGACATATAGTAATAGACCACATTCAAATGTCAGTTCTGTTTTATTTTCTTTATGAAATCACAATTGCTTTGGCTTTTGCTGGGGGCAAAAAGAATGTGATCCATGACTTGACAACAAATATTATCATACATACAATAACTTTCCTTCATGTGAAAGCATGTCAGTGTCTGTAGCAGTAGGTTTAAACTAAACAAATTATTTTCCTAATAATTATGAGATAATTTAGAATTTTGTGTTCAGGAAATGTAGAAATTTGAAAATCTTTTGTTCCTCCCTGAAGAACTATTGCTTTCAATCCCATAGACACAAAAAAACAATAGTGAGAAAAGAACAAAACATACAGATAGTACAGCATAAGTAGATCAGAAAAAAACTTTGGGGCAAGTTTAAAATATATGTATGACCTTACTTAAATTATTTAAATTTATTTCTTCCAGTTCTATTACCTTAAAAGTAATTTAATAATTCAAATATTATAGTGCAATAATGAAGATTAACCTAAGATAAGCTATGAAAAATATTTAATTCTCACTAGCACATAGTGAGTACTGAAGAATAACCTGTTGAATGGAGGCATTAGAAAATCTTCTTGCCAGATTGCATCATGAAATAATAAAATAAATCTGGAAAGATCCTCAAAAGAAAGTTAAAATGAGCTTATCTGTCACATCTCCAGAAACATTATCTGGAAATACTTCCCTTAGAACTATTTACTCCTGATTCTCTGCTACTTCTATGCTCCCATGTTCTTTTATTTTTGCAATGAAGTAGGTTTTGTTTTTATTTTCTTTAGCATGTATGTCTGCCTAATTTGCCTGCAAGTTCTGCAGTGGTGAAAATTTTATCTTAAAAAAAATGATTTATCACTATATTCAGAGTGATCAACACAATGTTAAAATAAATACTATTGAATTGAAATGAAAGGGTTAAAAAATGGAAAATATTTATTTCATTACTCAGTTTTCAAAATAAACATGTTTATTTTTATAAAACCAAGGAGAGAAATAAAGAAAGAAAAACTTAATACCACTATCAAATGTGTCATCACTAACAATGATGAAATATAATTTTTGACCAACTCTATTAACAAAAATTTAAAATCTGACAATATTAACTGTCAGTAAAGATGAAGGAAGTAGCTGCAGAAGTGTTCATTTGGTCAAATATCTGTGGCAATGTCTAGAGAAATGTATGTACTATATAACCACAGGATTTTATTACTAGATATACAACCTAGAAATCTCTTGCATGATGTGTTCAAGCAGGCAAATGAAAGTCTGTGTGACTGCAGTATTTTTTAATTTGTTCTTTTTATATATACGTGACAGTAGAGTGTATTTTGACATAGTATGCATATATGGTGTATAACATCCTAATTAGGATCCCATTCTTGTTGTTGTTCTTGAATGCAGTGTTATGTGCCAGAATGGAATGTAGAAAACAAACATGTCCAATTAGAAAGAGAATGGGTAAGTGAGGAAACACTGTACGTACATCAGGGGAAGGAATTAATTTTCCTTAAAGGCATAAGATGTATGCTTTCCAAAGATACAAATGAAAAACATTTGAAGGTAGAGAGAATATCACAGAAATTTTATCTTATTTATATCATTTGAATGAATTCAAATCTACTCTCATGCTATACCATATAGACATGGTTTATAAACTTACAGAGGTAATAAAGTTTCAGATATACAAACTGAAAAATATACCCATAAAATCTATGACATACTCCTTGAGGAACTATAGGGGAGAGAGAGAATTTGAACCAGGGAGTGGAAGAGATAATATTTAAAATTTATTGATAACATTATAATATAAATAAAAAGAGCACATCAATGAATTAACCCTAGTCCCTCCCAGTATATTCAATCTTCTACCCATGTAATTTAATAGTTTAAACTTAAAATGGTCATTGTCATATACTCAGGTCGTAGTGTATTTCTCTTTATCTGTGTTGTATATAACTTGAAAAGTTTTCCAGTGGAAATTCCTTTTGATGGCCTTTAGAATGTATTGGAAACATTTGTTGAACACCTACTTCATAGTAGGTAGTCTTTGAGATTCTGCACAAGAGTGAAGAATGACCTCTAAAATTGATTAGCTTAATAAAGAATAGAGATCAAAGCATTGCATATTGACTTCATCTAGAAAATTTCCCACAGCAATTATGGCAGTCTGCATTTTTTTTCATAGTGACATCTTTTAAAGACACATGTAACCTAATAAAGGAACAGGTTAACAATAAGTACACATACCACATATGTAAGGAAGTAAAACCCATAACCATTTAATATTAAATTATTGAAATACTGCTTTCTAAAATGGATCCAGGAATGGCCAGCAGTGCTATTCACAGTTTTAGCAAAATCTTTTTTCTTTTACTTGGTTCTGATAGTTCAAAGACATTCCAGATACAAATGGAATGATGCATTCATACGAGATGATATGCTTAATTTCTATTTACCCACAAAATAGTGAATCAATTTCTGCTGGGTTTTTGTGGGGACAGCTCATATCCAAACCATAACAGCCAGCATACATGAAGTTGTAGCAGACCATATTATTGGCTTCAAGTAGACTAAAATCTTAGACCACTCAGTTCTTGATACCTATCAGAATGTTAAATATGACTAAATTGATTAGAACACTGTACTAAAATGATAATAAATACCAGATCACTAAGGTTTACTTTTAAAACTCCAAGAGCATAAAGTTCTATCAGTGCAACTGATCACATTAATAATTTAACTGGAGAAAATCATATGATCATCAAAACAGAGCAAAATTATTTGCTAATATCTAACAAATATTCCAGATTAAGAAATCTCAGGGAAAGAAAACTACAGAAGGAGAATTTTTAACTTGATAAAGATTAAACACTAAAATTTACAGAAAACATCACATTTAACAGAGATAAAACTTGAGATGCATTCCCCTTATGACTCAGAACATGACACTGCAGCTCAGCATGATCACTATATTCAAAACAGCAAGGGAAAGAAAAAAACATAAGGATAAAATTGCAATATACATTTAATAAATTACAGAGAAAACTTAAAATAGTTAACACATATTCACAAAAAATAAGAGGAGTCAGCAAATTTTTTAAGACCAAAGATTAAGTTATAAAGCTCAAAACCATCCCTCTCTGCCAGAAATAACCAACTAGGTTTTAGAAAATTGGATGCAATCACAATAAAAACCCAATGAACAAATTGTCCAGGAAATAACTCCAGAAAGACCAAGATCTCTAAGAAGATGCATTTAAAAATACATAAAATAATGAAAAAAGTTTAATCAATACGTATACTAAATTGATCTATAGATTGACTGCAATTCCAATCAAAACACCAAAAGGAAATTTTAGGGAACCTAAAAAAGTAATTATAATTTTTTAAATCTTAAATGTATTACTGTAGGTATTATATGAAATATATGAGAAAAGCAAATACAAAGCAAGGATGAAAGGTGGAAAACTCTAAAATTAGTGGAGAGGGAATTTGCAGCGTCAAATGTGACAGGGTGTCCTGAACTTTAGCAGATGATTGATGCCCAACGGTATATACTTGTAAGTTATTTTAAAATGGTAAATCTGTAAGTGTTTTTCTTTACACTTTAAAACATTATCTTCTTTTGAAGGTTCTTTGTAACATTATTCTCATGCAAGGCATTATAACATATATTTCAATTTAAGAATAACTAAGTACCTTCCACATAAAAGACAGCAACAGTCATGAAATTATACAGCTCCTGGGTCAGTCTTTATTAACAGTCTGACCATGGGCAATTCATTTATATTCTTAAGTTTTTAAAGTCATACCATGTTTATTTGAGAAATGCAAATAATACTAAGTGCTTTATATATTTGCAAGAATTGCACAAGCACATGTAGGTGGAGGGAATTTGTGTTGCACCTGTCACATTATGTGTGCTTGGGAAATACCATTTCCTCTATCCATTGTGTTCTTAAATATTCTATTTCTTTATGTACTCTATACCATGGATATTTGCATTCATCCCTCTCTTCCTATAACTCTGTCAAACGTTGCTTTTTATCTTTAAAGACAATGCTAGATTCTTTGGGAGGGGATGATGGGGGATGATGACTATATCTTCTTGATCAGGTACTCTCTTTATTTAAATGACTTCCCTTTTCTATATGGTATAATAGGCTATAAGTGAGATAGTTTGGGTCTAGTTTGGACTATCTGTTGGAATACACTGCAATGTGCATGAGCAACCATATGACTTTAGTCTATGGTTTAACTTGTTCCCCTCCAAACTTCAAAGGACCTATTAATTATGAAATATCAGGGAAATTTAAGCATTCTTTTTTTCCCTGTTCATCTTGTATTGGTGAAACAAATGCCATTATTGCCATCAGTGAGATGGAGCTCAGTTCCATTTAAGACAATACTGTGAGGATTTTTTTCAAAAGCCTCTTCATCTTACTGGATGGTCTAATTTACTTGATATTATCCAAATGTGCAAAGAAATGTACCTTTTGATTTTCTCTTACATCTAATGTTCCTCTCTTGGTCTCTATCCCAATGGGTAATGAAAAAAGCAAATAAACCGAAATAACAGTATTTTGTCAAATAAAAGAATTAGACTCTTTAATTCAGTAGGATGTTTGGTTTTTGTTTGTTTGCATTTATGATTAGACTCTTTCACATCATACCGTAGTTTATCATATTTTCCTCGCTTTCCCTTGATCTTTACAAGATGGTGATTAGTTATATACAAGCAGCAATAGAGAAAGGGGCCTTAAATTTTCATGGTCCTGTTTAATGGTTTTCTCCTGCATTGTGATTGGTCTAATCCTGGCCTGTGCTCCTGGTATATTCAGGGGTGGGACAGGTTTTAACTGGGTTTCATGGAAAGTCATAGGCGTGCAAAGGGAGTTCCCACACATTAGAGCATCTTCTCTCTCCAGGCCTTTGCCAGTGCATCACTCATCTCAATAATTTAAGGTTCATCTCTAGGACTATGTAAATGTCACTGGCTAGGAGAAGAACCCTGAGAAATGTCTCAGGCCTATTACCAGACACCTTCTCTGCCACTGAAGCCTTAGAGCTCCCACAGTATGTTGATAGAGCTCTGAGCTACAGGCCTGGAGCTTTACCCTGATTTATATATATATATTCAGACTCAAATCTTGAGGGCTTTCATATGTAGTTGGAGGTTTTAATGATTTCAATTTTAATGGTTCAATAATTTCAATCTCTTGGTACTGGCTCTCAGAGGGAATAAATATTAGGATTCTTTCATGTCCCTTCTTTTCCATCATTCTCTTTTGTCAAATATGCTGAGACTTTTCTCCTGTTCCAGTATAATAGGAACATCTATAATCAATAACCTGAGACCTCTCTACTTTGACTTGAGAGAAAATCCCTATGATCTACTTCAAAGACCAGATTTATTAAACTAAATAAAATTAAAGGGAATATGGAACACTTCTTTCTTAATAAAATTGTTTCTGATAAATAAAAAAGTCATACTCTGGATTTTTAATGTCCTTTCTTCCTTCTTTTATTTCTCCTTCCTTCCTTCTGTCCTTTCCTGTGATTAGCCAAAATCTGTGTGTTTAATCACCAAATTTTACTATTTTCAAATTTACTTGAGTCTGGATAACTTAAAGCACCCAGGACTGGGGCTGATCAATTTTTTCTAAAGGGCTACATAGTAAATATGTGGCCTTGCAGGCCATAGAGATCTGTCACAATCACTCACCTCTGTGGTTGTAGTACAAAAGTAGCCCTAGCGAATATGTAAACGAGTGTCTGTGGCTGAGTTACAATAAAACTTATTTTATGAAAGGAGGAAAGAAATTGGATCATAGTTCGCAAATCCCTGATCAAAATGCTGTGTGCCTAGTCTTTTGTTCAAAAAAGCAAAATTAGGTTTTAAGAAATTCTTCAGTCATAAAACAGATTCGAAATGTTACAGGGAAAATATTAAACTTATTATGTTTTTCAAAAAGGAAAGAAAACCATCTTAATTTGAGTTGCACCTCAACATTGTTGTGTTCTCACTTTATAATTTAGGGTCCTGTTTTAGGAGAAGAATGTGAGGAACCTTAGGGATGAGTAGAAGTCCCTCTGGCCAGAGCAGTCAGCAGTGTGGCTCTGTCCATCTGTTCTCAGTGAATTGAATAGTATTATCAATATCTGACTAGATCAGATAAATTAATAGATTTTTGTAATCAGGTTTAACTAGCTCTCACAAAATAGAGAGGTGGCTTGAAAGACTTCTGAATACAAGTAATAGATTAAAGGTAATGCTAGCCATGAAAGCATAAGTAAGCAAGAAAATGGCAGAACTGTCTCCTCTTTGTATGGTATAAGACCTCTGGCAACCACATGGAGTAGCAAAAATTATAATAATAATAATTGTCTCATAAGTAACAGTACAGATTTTTTTTACATAAGTGCACATTTCTCTTTAAATTGATAGAGAATGTAGGTTATTTGGAAAGATGTATCAAATAAAAATCTGGCTATGAATGCTCTCCCCAATGTAGAAAGTTACAGAATCAAAACCAGCTGCAGACCACAAACTTCCTCTGTAAAATTCTCCCTTTCTCTCTGACTTGTGTGCATTTCTGTGTGTGAATGTGTGTGTGTGCTTAGAATCAAAACATCCATCTTCAGTTCTTAGTATTGTTTTTTTGTATTGCTATTTGTGGTAGCCAGCCTCTTAGATGGTCCCCTAAGATCCCACCTCCTGCTATTCACATTTTAATGGAATTTCCTGTGCTGTCAGGGTTGAATGGAGTGATTAATAGAATATGACAGAAGTGATAGCATGTTGCCTCTCAGGCTATTTCATAGATATTGTACCTTCTGCTTTTCTTCTTCTTTATTCCTAAGTTCCATGTTCTGGAGGGAGTTAACTGCCATCTCCTAAGGACACTCCAGCAACTTATGGAGAGGTATCTTGGAATACATCAGTGAGTATTCTTGGAATAAACCCTGCAGTTCCATCAAACCTGGTAACTGCAGCCTCACAGATACCCCCAGCCAGAACCACCAAATTTGCTGCCCTCAAATTCCTGACCCACCCAGATTGTGACTACTGTTTTAGGTCACTATGTTTTAGGATATTTTTAATGCAATGTAGATGACTAATATAATATTGTGACTTCTGGCAAAAGAAAATACAAACTACTGCCTGTCTCCTCATTATTTTAGTGAATTTACTCCCTTTATTTAACATGAGAGTCCAGTTTATTTTTTAACCATAGATCAAAAATGTCTTCTGTTCCACTCTCAAACCAACTAAATTCACAAATTAGTCCATAAAATTCCCTTTTGTCTTTCAAAGTTTCTGCCTTGTTCTATCACTTCTAGGAAGTCACAGTGTGGGTTTCTTTCTCTCTCCTCTAGGAATCTACTTTCTGTCCTGTTGCTTTGTTCCATTTTGCTAAGTATACTGAAATACAAGCATCCTGAGGGCAGGCTTACTTTGCCCACTTTCAATTTTCTGCCTACTGTCCCCTGCTGATGTTGGGGCACAGAAAATGATACACTGATGGGGAGGCTCTAGATGCAGCCTCAGAAACAGAGTTTCTAAACTCCTGCCCTCCTGTATCTTACTCTTCTTCATTCTCCCCTGAGGCAATCCAGAAAAACTAGCATGTTTCTTGCCCCTAGGCAGTTTATAGACCAGAATCCCTGTCCCCAAAACCAACCATAAAAACTGAAATGTTTTACTCTCACTTTCCCCCACTTTTCTGTATAGGAGATATACATAAATAATAATCTAACCTACTTTGTTTGGTTACAAGTCATAAGAATCCCATTCCGGAAAAAGACATTGTTCCATATCTGAAAAGGAAGAAATCCTACAACCAACGGGTCAAGAAGCATCTTCACAGACAGGCTTCTCTAGGTACTCACCAGCCTCCAATCTGTTCTATTAGATCAGATGCTTTTGGTCCAACAGTATGTCTGCACAGCTGTACATTCTTCATGAAATCTAAGCATAAAAATGGACAGTTCAGCCTGGGTCCATTAGTCTTCAATTTGAAGTCTCCTGTGTTGTGTAAAACTATGACCAAACAAATTTATTAGGATGTTCTCTTTCTCACCTGTCTTGTGTTATAGGGGTGTTGGCTCTAACTTTTATTATGAACAAGAAAGGGATTATCTTCTGTTCTGCCAATACAGTGAGCATCAAGGTCAATTATAACAGTTTGAACAATGATGATCTTTGTTCATAAATTTAGTATTTGGGTCTAGAGAAAATAAGCAAATTTCCCAAAAAGAGATGGGCTTGCAATTGTTTTCAGGTCTTCTCTTCTCCACGTAGTCCCATTTCCACATCTCCAATTTAAAGTGACAACACCAAAATAATTATGGCATGACAGTTAATAGGCTGCACAGGCAAAGGAGAAAAGAGTTATATCCATGTTCATTATGGAATCCTCTAAGTCCCATCACAACTTAATTTCTGCTTATTATTTTATCATGCCAAATATTCCATTTTTTCAGCAATAAGAATCAAGTTTAAAAAAGAAAAAAAGAAAAGAACACCAAGACCAGAGGAAGTTATAGTCATGATTTATTTTAAGATTCATGTTTTAAACAATATTTCCCTTTCCAGATTTCTGGACAATTTTGTCAGAGGGAACACTCCTCCTGCCAGGTGTTTCTCCCTCTTGATCCTGGCTATAATAATGAGTAATGACTCCCAGCTGTTCTCCTTGTGGTGCATTGTTTTTTCTGTGCATTTGGTACTGATGAGACAGGACATTGAAGGTAGGGACATGTACATATGTAGATATTCCAAATATACATATGGAAATGTATGTTTATATGCATGTAGTTAGGATTTCTACAGAAAGCTATCCATGTCAGTGGTGGGATAAAAACAGTTCACCTACTAAAAAGAGTGGATATTCTATTTTTCTCACCTCTCATTCTTTGATCAGGCTACCTCCAACTTTTTTTCTCCAAATTCAATCAGGAAAGAAGCTTTGTTGCAACAATTTCAATTGAGTTTAGGGGACAGAGTTTTAAGAGTCAATCAGTCTGAGGGTACCATTTAAGGGTTAGGGACAGAGCTTCTAATTCTATCTATGCTGTATATTACAAACAGTAGGCACAAGAGAATAAATATTTTTTAAACCACAAAAAGAATTGATGAACCAAATTATAATCTGTGAATGCACAGTCAGAAATAAGTATTCCTCAATATTCTATATCAGCATGATAGCTATCAGTATATCCAGATTTTTATTTTTAATTTTGAGGTTAAGTAATACACTTTATGATTCCTCATGATTAGTAAAAGTCAATTACAATGAGCATGGAAATGGTTAAGTAGATGCCAGAGGGTTAGGCCACATTCCTAGGCATGACCCTTTCCCCTCTTCCCCTCAAGAATGCAAATTGAAATGAAAATAAGATAAAGTAATGATAATGTTTTTGGAAAACTTTGCATGTGTTTCAACTTGAAAATAGGCATAATTTATATTTTTCAATATTCATAATTACAAATTACAAAAGTCCTCATAGCTATAGAGATGTATGAATGTAATTTATTTACATCTTTGGTGAGAACAATTTAACTACACATGACCTGTTGACTATGAAAGAAATGGAATTCAAATGACATATTGAAAAATATCATGTGAGAATTTGGAAATAGATATTAATTTAAATAGGCATCTGGGTCATTACTTACCTGAGTAATTCATTGAGTTCAGCACCATCTAGTGAATAAAGAAAATGTCTTAGATTCAGAGAGAACAGGATTTATATGCTACTAGTTATATGGAGTTGAACAAATTACCTACATCCTCTAAGCTTTAGTGTAAGTAGGGATAATAATTTACAAGTAGCTAGAAATACTAAATTAAGTAATCATGTAAAAGTCTGGAGTTTCTCTCACATCAGATTTCAAGTCATCTCTCCTTGTGGATTCAACCAGTTGCTGATTGAAAATATTTGGGGGAAGAAGCTACATCTATACTGAACACTTACAGATCTTCTGCTTGGCATTATTCCTAAGTAATACAGTTTAACAACTTTTGCCTAAGAAGCTTTTACATTATTTTAGGTATTATAAGTGGCTAGAAGTGATTTAAAGTATTCAGGAGGATGTGCACAGGTTATGTGCACATACAACACCATTTTGTATTAAGGGACACCAGCCTTTGTGGATTTTGATATCCCTAGGTCCCTAGAACCAATCCCCGGTGGATACCGAGGGACAACTTTATGTACCATTTGTCTTCCTGAAAATCATTCATTTTTCCCCTTACGTTTTGACTACTGTCTATTTCTGCTATAGAAGATAATTATGCTACTCCAGTATAGGACAGTAGGAGACCAAAATATCTTACCTTCAATATGGCTCTTTGGCATAGGAATGTCTTGGAGCTGATTATTTTGAGAAATAGCAGACACACACAGAAAAGCTCTGAAAACAGCATAAGTTACCTTTTTAAAGGGAAATTTACACCTATAGAGGAAATTTCCATTTGTGTGTGTATGTCTTCCTCTGTATCTGGAAGAGAAGGCTGACTAAATTACTAAGGACATTGAAGGAGAAAGCACTAATTTGAACCTGAATAACAAACCTTACTTACTCTTCTTTACCCTGATTTTGCTGATCATCTCCCCATAACTTGCCTCTTCATAGTTTGGTTTCATGATATAACAGAAGGTGCTACTTAAGCTATATATCTAAGCCACTTCTTTGAGATATACGCATTTCCCTGGGTGATATATATATATATATATATATATATATATATATATATATATATATATATATATAGAGAGAGAGAGAGAGAGAGAGAGAGAGAGTTATGCATGTTAATAAGCTTCTGTGTGTATAAGGGGGGTCCCATTTTATTCTCTGATGGAAGCCCCATCAGAGAACTTACAAGGGTAGACAAAAAATGGTATTTTCCTTCTCTACATTGCATGGTTCTCACTCTTATCCTTTCTTGTGCTCTTCCAAGTTTCATAGGAATTGGAATACAGGAAAATACTTTATTGATTTGTGAACACATATTATTGTTGTTCAAACTATTATCATTGCAGCTGGGATTCTGTAGGGAATGCAGTTCTGCCAATGAGCTGAACTGGGAAGAAATTTGGAAGGTAGAAAACTGGCAAAGGCCATTCGGCCTCTGGCAGTGAAAAATAGGCTTCAGAAATATGAACTTTCACTATGTGGCCTCCACTGATGCACCTCACTGCCAGCCACTAGCTTTGGGTCTGCCAGACCATTCTGCTGAGTAGCAGTGTTTCATGAAGCTTCCTGATCTCTGAAGGGTCAGTAGTACCTTCCGGAACTCTGCATTATAGCAATGTAAATGAAAACATGAAAATTTGAAATCTTGACTTCCCCCTCATTTTTTTTAGTCCTTTGTTAGTATCTGATGGAGTTAGGCCATCCTGTCCCAAAATGGAGCACCTTGGCATTTCAGGAAACAGCAGAAGCAGGAAGGACACTCTCACTTACCTCTCACTTTTTTTCCCCTGTAGCTGACCATAACACCTAGGAAATATTTTCTGACTTTGCTGTAAAGCAGGTCATCAGATACTGTTTCGAGAGGTACTCCCCTCCCAGGAAAGGAGTATCATTATTTCTGAATACACAGGGTCACAGAGATGAATCTGAACAAACACACCTTGATAAGTCCCCCTCAGTTTTACTCTTTCCTTTTTTCCCCCCATACTTTTTAACACAGTAATACTTCTCCACAATTATATACTTCCTCAAACCTTGTATAGGAATTATGTAGGTTTATTACTTTCTTTAGGTTTTTTCATTTCTTTATGAAATTTCTTATGTCACATAGAACTTAAGTTAAATTAGTTTGCTTTTTTCACGTTCATCTGTCTTTGTTAGCTTTCCTTTCAAACTCAGCAAGAGTCTCTAAGAGGGGTGAGGAAAATCTTTTTCTCCCCTTTACACTTACTTCCCTGTATTAAATCACTCTGCACTTGAAATAGCTAGGGGTTTTTCGGCACTTAACTTTAAGTAATACACTTGCCACATTAGGTTCCAAACCTGTTCTATACACTGGGTATTTATTTTTTAAATATCTTTATTTTATTTATTTATTTATTTATTTATTTATTTAATGTGGTGCTGAGAATCGAACCCAGTGCCTCAGATGGGCTAGGCAAGCACTCTATCACTGAGACACAAACCCAGCCCCTAGACATTAGATATTTGAAGTAGGAAAAAGTTTTCTCTTTGAAAAGCCTAGGGAATAGGCAACTCCATTGTCAGAAAAATCAATCTCTTCATTATTTGCAAGAAAAGTTATCTCTTTTCTGGAGAAAATTAAATTTTATAATTAATAACTATGATACATATTATTCAATTTCTCATCTTCTCAGAAGTAATTAAGTCTATCTTATCATAATGTATTGATATTAGGTGCTGATTGCACTGGAAGATATAAAGAAACAATTAGAATTCTCTACCACTTAATATTCTCATGACAGCTGTCCTTTCCCACAAATTGTAAAAGCAGAACACACCTGGAACATGAATCAACCTGATTAAAACCCTGATATGAGTTTATAGTTGTATCAATAGCATTTACTGTAAAATTTGCCAGAAGGAGGAGGAGGAGGAGAAAGTTGACTATGCAACTTTACAATGGTTAAATCATCAGAATAGATTTTGAAGGCAAAAAAAGCCAAGATAGCAGCCCAAGGGCTACTAAAGTCCTATGTTAGAGGAGGGCCTGACTCTGGGGAGTCGAAATAGACCAGCTGTAGCCACTTGCTCCAAAAATCAATGGAAAAAGTGATGTTGGAAAGCAGGAAAGAACGTTATTTAGTATAGCTATAATGAGAAGGCAAACCTGTAAATGTCCTCAGCCCTGTCTTCCTAGACACTGACGAGAGTTTTAGGATTAAATAGAGGAAGAAACTAAAGTGGAGGGAATAGAAATCTGCATAGCGAACCAGTCTCAGTCAACCTGTGGTCTGGTTGATAGTTGTGCCAGGTCTAGTTCAGGGAAGGTCCACTGGCCGCAGGGAACCCATTAACACTAGAAGGGGCACCTCAGGTCTCATTCTGAGATGATTGCTTCTGGTTCTGAAAGGCAGCCTCAGTTCCCATCATTAGATAATTGCTCCTGCTGAGGATGGGGGGCATTCTCATCACCATTGGATGGTCTTCCTGCAAGGCCCACTGTTTCGAGAATCTTGAAAATATCTTAGTTCCTCCTATCTTGATATCTTTAGCTGCCGCAGTCTGGCTGGTCACAAAATCACGAGCCACCACACAGCTTGTAGATTCAAACAGCAACTCTTTATTCCCGAACTGTCACCAGCACTCTACAAACACATTCTGGGGAAATTCACGTTCTCTGCCCAAATCCACACCTCCACTGGGCTTCTGTCTCCCAAAAATACTGTCTGAATCCCGTGAGAACTCAAGGGGAACTCAGGCAGCAGGATACACCCTATTCCAAGCAGGAATAACCTTAAACCTGGAACCGCCCTAAACCCATATTGTCCTAAGCCGGGAACGCCCTAAATTCAAGGAGATCCTTAAACCCTGATTCGCCCTGGTCCTTGAGCAAGGACACTGCAAAATGTCCTATTTTCACGAGTCCTTCCACTAAGCAACATGGGGTATGCTGGCAAGGAAATTGTCATACCTACTTGGCTAATGGCTCCCAGCATTTAGCCTTGAAGGGGGAGTATTACCAGTGTCAGATGGACACTCCTTAAATGTTTACCAGGTCTGCATATACAGCTGAGCCAGAATCTGACCCAAAGTTTGAGGCAGAAAGGAGACAGATACAAAACGAAGGCAAAGATGCTGAGATTTTATTCTGCTTTTAGTTACCTCCCTGGACTTCAGCAGGCTTTGGTGAAATTAGTGCTTTTAAGCCATAACAGCTTCTTAATCCCTATTACAAAAGTTCAGCAGACCGCCAAGAGAGGTATTACCTGTAACAAAGCCAAGAAGAATAAATTTAAAGAAGTATTAGTTCCTTTGGAATTACTGTGTCTTTAAATTATGACAAGGAAGATTAAGTTAGATATAAATAGAACTTGTTCATTGCTTCTGTTAGGTTGTTTTTTGTATTGTTTTCTTTATTTATTTTTTGGTGGGAGGAGGTACTGGGATTCAAGCCAAAGGCAATTTAACACTAAGTGACATACCTATCTATTTTTATTTATTTGTTTGTTTGTTTTGAGAAGAAGCCTCACTAAATTGCTAAGGAAACTGGCCTTGAACTTTTGATTCTCCTGTTTCTCCCAAACTGCTGGGATTACAGGTGAGCACCACTGTGCCCAGGTTCTATTAGGAATTTAAAGCATGGAAATGTTTCAGACAAGCAATTTTAAAATTTTGCTTCCACCAATTTATTTTTATTTTTTGCTCCCATGGAGTTTGATAAACGTTGTTTAGGAATATCAGTTTCTCTCACTTATATCAAGATGAACCAAGGAAAAACATTTTCTGTGCCTGAAAGCACAGAGAAATGTACATGGTCATAGCCATAAATAACAAAGTGTTAGAACCTTAAGGGAAAAGAACTCAGTGGGGTTTAGTCTACAACAGCCATTATTTTAATACATGCCACTCCTTAATCTCATTTGTACACTAAGAAAAGAGATTTTTCTATGCAATTTTGGAAAACTTCTGCTATGATGCTTTTGCTTTTTATTTTGTTTTGTTTTGTTTTGTTTGTTTGTTTGTTTGTTTTGGTACAAGAGATTGAACCCAGGGGCACTAAATATGGACCACATCCACAGTCCTTTTTAGTTTTTGAGACAAGGTCTTGCCAAGTTGCTTAGGACTTTTCTAAATTGCTGAGGCTGACTTTAAACTCATGTTCCTCCTGCCTCAATCTTTGGAGCTGCTGGAATTACAGGTGTGTGCCACCAGTAGGAATATTGTGCTGTGTTCTTAAGGTAAGCATATGCTTCGTCCTTCATTATCTTACATTGTAAATAACTGAAGATTGATACTAGAAGATACTACAAATAGAAAAGTAAACATAATATGGTGAGAATTATGCTATTTTTAAAATGTGTAACTCTTAAATAATATATATTTTTACATACTTTTTATACACATAATTACCAGTGCAATTGATCAAAATTTGATTAGAAATGCAGCCATGTGAAATTCAAACATACTAGTGACATTCGAGTTTTTATGATACACTAGTGGCAAAATGATTGGGAAAACAAGGCAAAACTGTTAACTACTTAAATTTTTCTTCAAACTGCAGGTCAGTATTGGAGTATATGTGTGTGTGTGTATGTATTTACTTAACATATTTTATCTATAATAAACCACAGATATCTTTCATTAAATATTTTGCTTTAACTGTTTTGTTTATCCTCCTGGACCTAAGTTACCCACAAACATATTAACAAAGTCTCTTAAGAAACTTGCCACCCTTATGGCATACCGAGTTCATTCTAGATGCATTAGGGAAATCATATTAATGGTACCCTCCTGATTTATTACCTGACAAAGTTAATACATTTGTAGTAGTTTAGGGTAAATCTCAACCACCAATTTCCTGCTGAAATTATGTCCAATAATACACCCATTTAAGTAGGAAATCTGCAATGTTACTTTATTTGTAGCCTCATTATGCAACAAAAAAACTGGGAAGTCTAAGGTATATCTTGATATTGTAAATATTACTTAACCCTATTCACAAAACTTCAAATGCTTTGTTTCTTGTGTCCTGAATATATTACAAATTTATTAAGTCTCAAATAAAATTTCAATTTAGCAACAACATGTCTTGGAAAATGAGTGTGACCCTTCCTTCTTTCATTTTTTTTTTCTCCCTTTCTAAAGTTATTTAAAAACTGGTTATGAATGAAATCCCCCTTGTGACTATAGTGGGAAATGAAATAGAAAAAAAACATGTAGGAATACAGAACAGGATAAAAACCTTACAATGCTAGCCTCATGAGAGAACCACTGTTCAAATGTCAGCATATTTTCTTCAATATTTATATGCTAAACATTTAATTTAAACTTTGCAGAAAGCAAAAAGTAGAAAGTGTTTTTAAATGATACTTTTCACATAAAAGAATATTGTATATCACATTTAATTTATAATCCAGCTTTCCACTTTAATAGCATACATATTTTTTTCTTCCTTGTGGGGTTTACTTGCATGGTACACATACTCATTCTTTTCTTTTTGAAAACTAGATTTAGTTTTTTGCAGTTGCAAATCAAAAGCACTAGAACCCCCTAGTGGCATAACAGATTTTAAGCACAAAGGCATATCCATAAACTTGTCTGAATTTTTTTAATAATGCATATAATAATTGAAAATATCATATTTTAGTATCTAATTTAAATGTTTTGTTATTTCCAAGTATAAGTGGATAATAAAGTAGTTAAAAATGTTTAAGGTAATATATTGATTTAAACACAATTTTAATACTTTGTTACCTACTTTTTTATCCCTCTTCATAATAGAAAATATATTTAAATCACTTAAATTTATTTTTAAAATAGGTTTTTAGATTTGCATATGCATAAATCTGTTGAGGTTTTGATAAAAAAAATTATGGTTTTAAAAGCTTAGGTGGGACTTGAGATCCTGTATTTCCCATAAACACACCAAATTTACCAATGTGAAGCTTCAAGCAGCACACTCTGAATACTAACAGATTAAAATTTATTTAAATTTATGTATAAATTATTTTAAAATATTTACAAATATTCCATATAACTAATGGTATAGTTACATTTTAAAAAGACAAATGTTCTAATAATTAACAGATTCATGTGTATTTTAATATACTATTTTGTATTAATAAGTTCAAAAAAAATTCCCCAGTTGTATTCCTCTTTGATGTCTTTTCAATTTAGAAATATGAAAATATAAAGCTATTTGATATACAATTTACCTTTAAATGTTTATCACCTAGTAGATTTTCATGGAAATATTTGCCTGAGTCAAAATTCAACCTGAAGAATGAATTTCAACTCTATTGTTTTTATCTGCACCAAACGTCAAAGGGACAATGCATTTAGCCCAATTTTTAGGCACACAATAAAAACTTTATACTTCTAGATATTATTATATTATTCCATAAAATACAGTATTTAAATGCAGCCTCCAAATATTATAGACTTATTAATGATTTTATTAGGCAACAATACTGAAAGAATTATGGCTAAGAAAGAGTAACTAAAAAGTGGTGCCTCTTTCTGCTAAAGGACACTCTACCTATTACCTGTGACATTAAATAGCCAAAGATGCTTGGTTTGAGTAACCTCCTATCCCTAAGTTTGTATAATAGTAAGAAGAAAAGAAATCACTTGAATGTTAGATGGATGCATTTTACTACTTAAATTTTATCATTTTTCACAGATTTTATAAAGCCTTAAATGCTAAGGAAAAGGTTATTGTTTATTTTTTTATTTTTCAAAATATGCTGTATTTGTGCATTATATTTAGACCTACTAGAATTCATTGTCACATATTTGTAAATGCACACAACATAACAATAAAATTTGGTCAATTTTGTTCTCTACTAACTCTCTTTTTCCTCCTCTTTATCCTCCCCCCTATTTTTAAATATTTCCATTTAATTGTAATCTTATTTTAATAATCATTATTTTTAGGAAAGCAGATAGAAAAGAGAATGAGATTATGTGTATTAAAAGGACATTTAATTGGTGATAATTAACAGTATATTACTCACTTATTTCTATATTGAAAGAGAAATAAAATCAAGATTATTACACAGGTGCTAAGAAACATGGGGAATAATAATAATTTTTGATGTACAAATAACACAATTATATTTATAAAGTAGAAAAGAAAGCAAAACCCTACTAGAATTATGTTAGTCCACC
This sequence comes from Callospermophilus lateralis, assembly GCF_048772815.1. Taxonomy (NCBI): domain Eukaryota; kingdom Metazoa; phylum Chordata; class Mammalia; order Rodentia; family Sciuridae; genus Callospermophilus; species Callospermophilus lateralis. The sequence continues at coordinate 2,026,776 of NW_027516477.1, forward strand.
ATACAAAAATCCAAGAATGTATTATAATCTGAGTTGTTCAAATTAGAAAAATCAAAGTGTAAACACATTAATAACATACCTTATCACTAGGAACAAATGATACAATTTGAATAAGACCTAGCAAAAACAATAAGCTCCTCAAGAAAAGGAACTACAGACCTTTAATGCATGCATTAAAAGCACACAGCATGAGGAAGAAATCATCACATTGCCTCTGTTCACTTTACCCAGGAGTCCCTTAAAAGAACGCCCCAACACTGGTTGGGTCAGAGCCTCCAGTAAGGGATGGACATTTCAGCCTTTAGAAAGATTGAGAATGAGTCATCCCTGTTATGCATCTAGAATGTATTTGTCTATACTGACAAAATATCTTTTTGTTTTCTACTTCAATCATTTGTAAGATGAGAAACTAACACCCATCTCTAATGACAATTTCAAACTCTTGTCCCATATACCACAGCACAGTCTGTAACACATATGGGACTGAAAACATGAGTAGGCCAGGCATGGAACACAAGTACTTTGGGAGGTGACAGTATGAAAGATGAGAAAACTACTCTGTTTAGAGTGCCAAAAGTAGGAATATAAACTAAATAGTAACAACCTGACAAAAAGAGTGATTAGAAAGTAGCTGCTATACATTACTTTAAGCTGTAGATATTTATTTTACACTGATTTAATTATATAACCATTTTATTGGCATTTAAATGTATTTTGCCAAGAATATGAGTGCATACTAGCTGACTAAATGCAAGACACATTTATAAGTAAAAAATTATAAACTTATGACACTCTTGTGCCTATCTCCTAATGGTGTTTTCAACTTTTAATCGTTTGTATTTCTTTCTTTGCAGACACAGGATAATTAATATAGAAATGTCATTTTGAGTTTAGATTTTACATGCATTTATTATTTCACTTAAAATAGTTTCCAGTTGTAGTTAATATTGATTTGAATATCTATATATACGAAAGTAAGAAATTTACTTGCACCCTATATTTCTTCTTCTTCTTCTTTTTAAATATTTCATTGAGGAATCCTAGCAGTCACAGAAAAATCTTCCAGTGTCAACTAATTTGGACTATTTTACTACTCTGAAGAAATTACTACTCCTGTTAGATTTTTTACAAGGAAAACTGTAGAATATGGAACTGGGGGCATAGCTCTGTGGTTAAATGCTTGCTTAGCATGCATGAAACTATGGGTATGATCATCAGCACTGCAAAAGAGACAGAGGAAGAAAGGAAGGAAGAAAAGAAGGGAGGGAGGGAAGAAACACACACACACACACACACACACACACACACACACACATCTTCAAATAAGACCTTCCAGCAGGTAGAATAGTAGCCTCTTGTGCATGTGTTTTGAATTTATATGAAATGGAAGATAAATCTACACACTAAGTTATTATTATATGTAAGACAAAAACAGTAACTAGTGTTCTGCGAATCTTATTTCCTCTGTGGGTAGTATATTACCTAATTCTAAATATTACCTAATTCTAAATGTGTTAGATTTCCATTGCTATGAGAAATATCTGAGAGAAATCTACTTTGAAGGAGGAAAGGTCTATTTTGGCTCAGAGTTTCAGAGGTTTTGGTTTCTGGTCAGCTGGCTTTATTGCTTTGTGGATGGTGGCAAAGCAGAAAATCATGGAGGGAACTGTGTGGTAAACCAAAGCTGCTTATTCCATGACAGCTAGGAAAAACAAGGAGGGCGGGAGCAAAGACCTGACTTCCTTCCATCAGGCCCCACCTCCTAAAAGTTCCACCACCTCCCAGTAGCCCCATTGGTGTGGTAATGGAGGGCAAGCCTTGAATACAAGGACTTTGGGGAGAAAATGAAGTTCTAAATTATAACAATCTATAAAAAGTATCATTTACTCTACAATCCAAAAAATTTAAAACTATAAAATACAAACAAAATTACCTTTGGTATATTCCCTTTTTAAATAGGAAAATATTCTGATTTTAAAACACTGAACAAGGTTATCTTAATTTTGTGAGCTAAAAGAAATAGTGTAGGATGGATGATATATCAAGTAGGTGAATACTTTCTGAATTTCTGATTGAAAAACAATAATTAAATAATATCACATAATCAGCGGTAGATAATAGCTAAAGATTTTCAGTTGTTTATCATAACACTACCTTTTTACTATTTTTCTCAGTATCTTGGATGAAGACATGCATCTTCTTAAATATTTATCCAAATGTGGAACTAACAGGTAATATTATTGGAAAGTTGAATCAAAATTTTAAAAAAATTGATAGATTTAGGTTGACAATTCATAAACTACATTAGGCAGAACATTACTTTATTGAATACTATTAGTATTATCTGAAAGATAAATCTGAGAAATATTAGGTGAGTAAAGCTTAATTTGATTTATTTTTTTATCTTTTTTATTTATTTTTATTTTTTTTGTCTGAAGAACCTATCAGAAAATTTGAGTATCTGATGTTTATCAAAATATGCAAGATAATAATACAGTATAAATATTTTAGGAAATCTATCTGACCAAAGATTTTTTTAAGGAACATTACATAGGATGATTCTATGAGATGAATTTTGCATGGTTTAGTTTAAAATTCAAATAGCCAAATCATCAAACTAAAATTTAATGGGGATCAACAAAAAAAACTTACATATTTAGATCATATTTAAAAATACTAAACAAATGAGCAAATGATGAGGTCATCTGCCATAGTGGTTATATATCAACCAAGAATGTTTCTAATTTGGAAAAAAAAAACAGTCAAATGCATGGTTGGGGGTGTGGCTCATTGGTAAAGCACTTGCCTACCATGTGCAAGGCTCTGGGTTCAATTCTGTGCACTGCAAAAACAAACAAATAAACAACAAACAAAAACATAAACACCCACACAATTGCAGTACTAATGTAATAATAAGCAATATAGGAGATGAGTTCATTGTATTAACATCATTATAGTCTATGTGGAAGCATAACCTGGGCCATTTCACAAATAGGATTATGCAATTGTACAACACTTAATCCTAAATGTCCCAAAGAAAGGCACCTATCCTTCACATTTTGTCCTGGATATCACTTTAACTAGAACAGACCTGTATCAGTCCATTTATGCTGTCAAAAAACTACAAAATCTCATTTGCATATGATAATAAACATTTCTCTTTCATGTATCTGCAGGTCTTTTGGGAACCTCTACTGATCCAAGTCAAGGTGGAAATCTGGCTCTGGGCTGTGGTCTAGATCTGGGTAACTTCCATGTATCTCTCATTTCTCCTTGGACCAGCCAGTGTGCATTTTGCTTATGAACATAACAAAAATATAAGAGGGGGGTGGAAACATGGTAGCTTCTGTTGCCCTAGTCTCAAAAGCTGCATCCCATTATTTCCATCTCATTAACTAAATCAAGTGGTAAGTAACAGCCTAAATTCATGTGAGAAATATACCCTGCATTTGTAGGAGGAACTGAAAAACTGTACAGCTAAGACTATGGATATACAGGGGAGAAAGAACTGAAACCAACACTCTTTTTTTTCCAGTGCTAGGGATTGAACCCATGTGTTTAACTTGAGACATTTAACTGGAGTAGATCATAGAGAGAGGCTTGGGAGAGAGAAAGTCCTAAAGACCAGGGCATTGTAGAGCAGTTCTTGAAAATCAAAGTGTTTAGCAGAGGGAAGAAAGACTTGGGGGAGCCCAAACTGTAATCAAGTCCTTAAAAGGCTGAGTATAAAAGAGAGCCCAGAATTATCTGGGGTTGCCCCAGGAGACAGAAAAATTCCAGCCCTAAATGGAAAGTTGGCCATGTGTTATCATTATCCATGTGGTTTGAAAACATAAAATCTGTTAGATTCAAAAGCAATGATCATCACAGTGCAATCCTGCTAAGCTTAGCACTTTTAGAAAACAGGCTGCAGGCATATAACCCAGCATATTGTTTATGGTACACTAAAGTGCAGTGATCAATTCTGGGCAAATAGGAGTAAAATACTTTTAAGAGTACACCTAAGTGTACTAAGTGTAGCTTTCAGCAGTACAATATTTCTCTGAATTGATAAGAAAAAAAAGGTACTAGATGAAGTGATCAAAATGTAGATTAATGAAATGGAAATTTTTTCTGGATCATCCATGTTGGCATTGCATATTTATTTCTGGTAACTATATTACAAATTATTTTAAAAGATCCATGCTTTTTTGCCTCTGGAAACAACTCCAAAAACTCCAGTCATCTTTATGTGTTTATGGAGTGAAATGTCACATGAGTTGTGTAATATGCATAGCTAGCATATACTTATAATGATATTTTCAAATAGCAAACATGAGAGTGACAAATGATCTCATTTGGGAAGATGAGTTATATTGAAAAGCATTAACAATCTGTTTGAAGTAATATATATATATATATATATATGTAATTTTACATCTATCATTATTGTCAGTATTCAAAAGTCCTCACATTTGCTTTTATAGCAGATAGGGGCCTAGTCAATGTATTTATATACTGAAATCTATGTGAGCAATTTAAGTGAACACCTAGTATCCTTGGCATTAAAAGATTAGAAAGGCTAGTTAGCAATTTCTATATGCTTCTTCCTACTGCTATGTAAATGCTATTTATTTGTCAAAATGATATGTAAACTTGCACATAGAAAGCATTTTTCTTTATCTCTTTTTTATACATAAATATAGATACACACTAAGCTCACCCACCAACAACATGATAAAAACATCAAGTTTAAGAACAATTCATGAAGGGTGTTACACACCTTGGGCACTCAATACTGATTTTTAGATGAAGGGACTGAAAGCTTCTGGGCACCCCATCCTTTCCATCTACATTGCTTTAACTAAATCAACTAGGAAGACACAGGCTAAACTCATGGGAGCAGTGTATATACGCTGCATTTGTAAGAAGAACTGTACAATTACAAAGCTGTATTCTATAGCTGTCTTCATCTTTGGGGCAAGAAGACTAAAACAGAATCTTGCTTGACTACAATGGCCCCGAGAGTAATTTCTTTCTGGGAATTAATGCATAAATGAAGCAGAAATTATTTTAAGTCTCATTATACTTGCAGGAGATATGCCAACAAGATAGTCTGGCTTTGAACTAAGTAACCTGGTCTAGTCAACAGCTCAGGCACTCCCTCCACACATAGGACTGGAGACATGCTGGTACATGTTTCATGAGATCGATGAAGTTGACTGATACGTGTTCTCAATGCTGCACTCCCAGGAGTAGACAAGCCATTTTCTGTAGGTTAGTGCCTGTGAACAGTCACAACATGTTTCATCAGCCTTCATGAGCAACCAGACAGTCAAAAAAGTGTGCCTTGCATTCTTTTTAGTAGAGGGAAGTTTTTTTACTCCAGGCTTCTGTGCCAGATACTTGGCATGGGATATCTCATTTAATACTTTTAACCATTTGTGGAAGTATTATATGATGATTTACAATTTAGTGAGATTGTAAGAGTTAAGTTGGTACTTCTCAAACCTTAACATGCCCACATATGACAAAGAGATTTTACTAAAATGTAGATTTTGATTCACGGGCTCTGGGGTTCAGACTGAGATCTACTTTGCTTGCCAGATCCCAGATGATGCATACACTGATGATTCAGGAACAACCTTTGTGTAGCAAGAGGCTAATTGCTTATTTCATGGGGTTTATACCGAGCAGGGGAAATTTTGGAAATAATGTGTTGGTTTGGAAATCTGCACCAAGTTTTATTTCATGCTGTGTAGAAGTTAGGGGAGAGAACTGCAGCTCGTGTTGGATGCAACACAAATTTTCACAATGAGTTTGGTTTACATTATTTTAATAGCATGAGGATTGTTCTCCTAACCATAGGAGAGTAATAAAGACTATGTTGCTGAATACCAATAATCACTGTGTGGCTTCATCTAGGTGGTGCATGATACTCCTATTATTGTTCCCATGCTTGAGTGTATTTAGACTCATGAAGACATAGTTAGGAAGCATGTGTTTTCTGGAAAGCTTCTTAGGAATGAGAAGTAGGCAATAAATGCAAAAAAGAAATGTGTAAGGAAACTAAGGCAAACTATGAAGATCCTTCCAAAAGTTTCCAAATTTAGATTCAGTTTCAGAACAATATACACTGGCCCTACCTAGTGACTCTGTGTTCAAGTAATGTACATGTTTTGCTTTCTGGTGATGGTTCTCATACTTTGAAGGCAGAATCTAACCTTCAATATAAAGAAATACAAGCTTCCAGACAATTATTTTGAGGATATTAGTAAATATGAGAGAATGAACAATGAGAAGAGACAGCCTGAGGAAGACAGACAAGAGAGTCTGAGAGGAATCTGTTGTGGGGCATTCTCATTGATGAACACCACTCTATTTTTCTTGAAGTTCCTTCAATTATTCAGATGGGTAAGTGAGGAGGGAATGTGGTTGATCTCTGGAGTTTCTTAAATACTGAAGTCAGCAGTCTTTGTCCTCCAGCTATTTCAGAAACTGAAGTACAGTAGCATGATTAAATTTGAATGACGCTGACTGAAATGTCTCTGAATTCCTTCGCAGGTAATCCTGTAATTCAGCTACAGAATTTGTGGCACTCTGTCAATATAGCTGTGTGGAAACTTCCCCTGAATTTTTCTCCTCCACAGCTCAGGGTTATGAATGGCTTCAAGTGAGCTCTGCAGAGGAACTAAAGAGGAAGTCATGTTCCGCTAGGGAGAACAGGAAACTTCCCTGTCTCGGGCCTGAAGCCTCTCTAGCACCTGCCAGATATCTGACTTATGTGACCCAGGTATAGGGCAGGGACTGGATTTTGGAAGTCCCATGTTTCATTAAAGGTGGAGGCCTAGAGGTGGGTTTCCAGTACCTTTTCTTGTGTTCTGGTTTGTTTTTGCTTTCTTCTCCTTCTTGCCTGTTTCCCCCTTCACTTCATGATTGGCAGACTTCAGTCCAACACTGAAGTAACAGCTTCACACAGACTATTTAACCAACTCCCATACGAGTCTGCTCAAATTTTATAAATAATCACTTATTCTCTATCATTCTTAGTATTTTTGTTTCTGAAGGAAAACTCTTTGGTGATGCAGGATTAGTTCCAATTTTTTTTTTTCTTTCTAAGGAAAATATATGAAGAGAAAATGTCTTGGCATAGAAAACTATACCTTATCTCTAAGAACCTAAAAACCATGTAGTTATTTTTTGAAAAGGTAAATGGGTGAAGGGACGAGAAAGCAGAATATCTACAACAGGACTTGACAAACGAACAAGTCTGACCCACTGTCTTTTAAATAAAGTTTTATTGAGACACAGCCATGCCCTTTGTTCACCTATTTTCTATGACTGATTTCATGCTCTAATGGCAGAGTTGTATAGTGCAAGAGAAACTGGATAACCCACAAAGTCTAAAATGTATTATCTGGCTCTTTACAGAGAGATTTTTTCCCTATTCCTATTATAGACCTTATAGAGAGAATTTTTTACCAGGTTTTATATTGTAATATTATTAGTTTCTAATTTAAGAAGTCTTATATTTTTAGAATTTCTCATAAAAACTGTTTTAATAAAATGGTATGAAAAATTGGAGCCTTTATAAAATCTACTGATCTAGGTATGATGTAAGTTAACATATATTAATCATCTATTTTGTGCTAAATATGGTAAAATATAAATTATTTAAACTGCTCTATACTATAATACATTTTATAGATTAATTATCAAACACTTAAAAATCTATTAAACTTCATAGTATAACACAAATAAAGTGACAGAACCAATCTCAAAATCCAAACTCTATTCTATACTTTAACTTGACAGTCATCCCTATCAATACTTCCCTAATAAATAAAGTTCACCAGGCTAATACCTCAAACAAAAAAGGAATAATTAGTATTTGATATAATGATATGCCCAAATTAAAAACATTTCTTTTCATAGATATGAAATTACAAATGTCTTTGAAATGTTTTTACAGAGAAAATAAAAATATAATCAACAGTCAGCTTTTGCAAAATGCAAGTTTAATAACAGCATCTTGAGTAAGACTCTTATTTAGCTGACATCAACCTTTCCTGTTCATGTATAATTTGAACAAGCTATAATTCTTTCAAGCTATTTGACTTGTTACATGATTGTCCATTTAAGATACATTTGACACTTCATTTTTTAAAAAGTTCTTGTAGCTATATAGCTATATTTTATTTTTTAAAATCTCATAACAACGCCTTTAAATCCATTTTCTAACATTCTACTTAAAGGTACAATAAATGAGTCAATCTGAATCTATGCTGCCAGATGACATGATAGCTTAAGCAATGATATGATGAGTGTTGTACAATCCATCTCTTCCCTTCCCCAAGGTTAGAAAATGCTCAGTGTTGTGATGCGAAAGATTGACCTGTTCTGCTGTAATCATTATCTGAGTTTCTAAAATGTACTCTGTAAACTAAAATGTATTTCTCTTTTGTCTTTTAAATGCTTGCCCCGCTCCTTTCCTCATCTCTTCCCTCAATCCTCTTCTTTCTCCTCTTTCTTCTTTACCTTGGAAACAGAGTTGAAAAAGCCCTACTCTGCAAGGCATGTTGAGAAGATAATTGTGGAATAAGGACACTGATTCATTTTGGCTTTACCCTTACCTCCAACCACTGGGAAAGCAGCTTTTCTTTGAGGACATCAATTTATTTCCTCAAATGGACTGAAAATTAAGTTAACAAAGAATTTTTATTTAAATATAAAGATGCATTAGGTTTAAAAAAATGGATAGAGAAAGATAGACCATGTTAACACCAAACAAAGAGAGAGGCAGTAACTACATTAACTTCAGAGAAACAGAAGTTATCAGAAAAAAGAAGGGCATTTTATAATGATAAAGGGATTGATTCTTCAAGAAGTCATAACAATTCTTAATGTTTATGTCACTAATAAAAACAGGGTCAAAACATAGGAGGTAGAAACTTATAGAACTTCAAGAAGTAGACAAATTCACTATTACAGTTCAAAATTTCAATATGATCATCACCATTACATTTCAGAAACAATACCAACTGTCAATTCATTCTGACTCCTAATATATTCTCATGATATAACACTACACAGCCATGATTTATCATGCATATAAATTAATATTTTGTTTTCTAGAAAACGTGCAGTAAAATGCATAGGGATTAAGCATATAATTCTATGAGCTTGCATAAATTTATGCATCAAGATAGAAAATATTTCCATCACCCCAGAAAAATCTTCTTGTATCAAGTCAGTCCCTTATCTCTTATTATGATTTCTACCACCATAATTATTTTTCCTGTTTTTAAATTTCTTGTGATTAAATTAATATTGTAAGTAATCATTTGTGTATTTCTTTTATTTGACATAATGCTTATAAATGTCTTAGGTCAGTGTCCCATTAAAAAATAACATAGAGTTTCTTAACAGAAATTTATTTTCTTGGGGCTGGAAGTCCAAGATCAAGGAACCAGCAGAATCAGTGTCTGGTAAGGATTCTCCCCTTGGGCCACCTTTTCACCATGTGTGCATGAGGAAAGAGAGATTTCTTTTTCTTCTTTTTGTTAGCGAGAACACCAATCTTATCTGATTAGGATACTACCCTTATGAATACATTTAAACTTAACTATTTCCTAAAAATCCTCTCCCTTAATAAAATCACATTGGGGTTACGGTGTCAACAAATGGACTCCTGGGAGACACAGTTCAGTCAATAGCAATGAGATTCCTCCATTCTCTTATCTGCATTAAGTACTTAATTCACTTTTTACTGTTGATTAGTATTCTATAGTATGAATATACCATGACTTCTTTAGGTTCTTCTGGTGATGAACATTTGTATTTTTTCTTATTCAGGTTATTATTTTCAATCTGCTTTCTTATACAAATATTTTTATGGAAACATGTTTTATTTCTCTTGGGAAATTATGTAGGAAATATTAGCAGCTCGTAGGGTGAGTACATAACAAACTTTATAAGAAACTTTCAGACACTCCTCCAAACTCTCACTAGCAACATCAGAAAGCTCCCTCTATTGCATATCCATGTGAACATTTTGTGTTGAGTCTTTAATTTTAGCCATTCTAGCTGACATGGAGTAGTATCTCAGTGTTTTTTTTAATTTGCATGTCTTTGATGGCTGATGATGCTGGAAACACTTCATGTGCTTCTTGCCCATTTTCTTATATTCTTAAGTGTTTATTGAAGTCTTGTTCCTATATTTTAAGGTTATTTGTCCTTTAAAAAAAAACTGATTTATAGAAGTTCTGAATACATCCTAGATCCAGGTTTTGTCAAATATACTGCATGTATTTTCTCCAATCATACCTTTACATTTTTTTATTATTTTGTTTTATGTTTTGAAGAGGAAATTTTAATTATGAAAATCATCATTTCAATGGGTTCCAGTTTATCAAAATTTTCTTTATCTTATAATTTTTAGAAATCTTTGCTTGCTAAAGCATTATAAATTTGAAATTTTCTTCTAGATGTGTTATAATCTTTGTTTTTGTTTGGGCCTATAAGTCATCTGAAAGTAGTTCTTGTTAATAGCATGAAGCAGTTGGTCAGATTTAAACTTTTTTGTTACCTTTACCCATTTGTTCCAGCAATAGCGGTGAAAGTATTTTCCTTTTCCTATCTAATTTTTTTATAGGAAAAAGTGTGCCTGTGTGCCTTTGTTGAAAACTAAGTGACCACATATTTGTGAACATTTTGGACTTTAATCCATTCCACTGATCTGTTTGTCTGCATGTTTTATGTCAACTCTATGTTGTCATGACTACTTAGGGGAGGTAAAACTTGTATTCAGATGCTGTAATTCACCAATACCTTTCCTCTCCTCTTCCACTGCCTCCTCTTCCTCCGCCTCTTTCTTCCTTCTCCTTCTTCTTTTTTTTTTCCTTTTTAGGTCATTACTTTCATATAAAATTTGGAATTAGTCATTTTCTTTTTTTAAAGTCAACTGGAAATTTTTTGATTATATGGAATCATAGGAATTTAATTTAATAATATTTTTTAATTTAATAATATTTTGTTAAGAATATATAATCTCTTTTTTTGTGATATTACTTTGCAATTTTCTTTTCTTGTCTAGTTATTATCAGCTATGCTGGTCTCCACACAATCTCACAATAAATAGTCCCCTCTTCTATATTTTCTGACTGTTTGTTACATTTTGGCATTATTTTTTTCCTAAATATTTATAGACTACATCAATGAAATCATGTGAGCTTAAAACCTTCATTTTGGGAAAGACTTAGCTTGCAAATTCAACTTCTTCAGTATACATAAGCATATTTAGATGAACTATTACTTCTGTTTTCTATTTGACATGGTGTGCTTTGACAGAATTTTTTCCATTATTTGTAAGTTGTCAAATGTGTTGGCATAACATTGTAATTATATTTGCTGTCCTCCGTGTCTATATGATTTGTGATAAAGTCTGGTTCTGTCCTTCATTGCTGATATTGGAAATGTGTTTCTTTATCTTTTTCTTTAACAATGTTACTCAGAATTATCCAGCCTGGGTATAACTAATAGTCTGCTGTGAATTTTTTCTATTTAATTGATTTAGCTATAGTTATATTATTCCCTTATTTCTACTTATTTGTATTAATCTGACTTTCATGCCTTTTTTAAAAATAGACAAATATCAATGATTTTAAAAATTTCTTCTTTATAATGGAATTTTTCTTTAAGCGCTGATTTAGCTATAATACCTTATTCCCCAATTTCCAATGTTATAGTTTCATTATTATTTAGTTTGAACTATTAAGTTCCCTTTTGATTTTTCTTTATCTAATGTGTAATTAAGAAGTGTTTGATTTCCAAATATTTTGTCCTGTTGTTACTGATTTCTTGTCTTTCTCATAATTTGGTAATAATATAGAAAAGTCAATCTAGCATGTTCTATTTTGATGAATGTATCACCTGTACTTATCACCTGTGTTTGGCAGCTATTGGATGTAATGTACTATCAATTGTAATTGACAATAAGGTCTGGTAGTGTTGTTCAAGTTTCCTACAAACCTACTGATTTTTGTCTACTTTTCCTATCAAGTATTCAGAAAAATGCAATTAAAATATTCAAGTCTAATTACTCAGTTGTATTTTTGTTTTAGTTCTGTCAGTTCATGTATTTTGAAAATCTGTGTTAAATACACACCCATTTAGAACTGCTATCCTTTTCTGTTGAATACACTCTTTTATCCTTTTGCTACACTAACTTTCTTGTGCCTAGGTTTTGCACATAAATCTTTTTCTATATTTACCTTTCAACCTATCTGTTTTTAAACTGTAAATCTTATTGTTTTCATAGGAGTCTTACTTGTTTATCCATACAGACAATCTCTGATAATTTTTATATGTAATCTACTTATAATGAACATAATTATTAATATGTTTGAATATAGGCTTACCATCCTTCTCTTTTCTAACTTCACAACAGCTTTGGATTCCTTTGCTATTCTTTGTCAAATATATTGTAGCATACCATTTTATGTCATCTATTAGCTTTTTAGGTGAATCATTTGTATTTAATGTTTTTTTTCCTTAAAAGAAAATAATTTTTTATTCAGTATGAAGCTATTATTTCACAATCAACTCTAACTTGAAATTGCAAAAAACATGTTATAATGCCCAACACATCTTCTCTCTCATTCCAAGGCTAGTCGATTTGACAAAGAAATACAAATACTCTCAATCTTTTTTTTTTTATTCCATGCAAAGCAGAAAGATCCCTTAATAAGTATTCAATTACATAATGGAAAGAGACTGAAACAAAAACAAAACTGCTGGTTTTGCGACATTAGGCATCTCTGTGCATGTTTACAGCTCTACAAGATCTAATTCAAAATATCTGCATTTACTTTTATTCGTCTTTCATAGTAACTTTTTACAAGAATGTTTCACTATCTTGGATGACAGCCATCAAAGGATGGTGTTCTTCTAAAATGGCTAATTTTCTCCATAATAGGATAAATGAAGTAACAGATTAGGAACAACATTTCATATTTTCTTTTCTTAAAGCTTTATAGTTATTCATAGTATTTGGGTTCATTCTGACAAACTCATACATGCATGGAAATTGAGATCAGTTCATGATCCTCCATTTTCCCTCCCCTTCTCCTTTCTCTAGTAGGCTTCCTTTCACTCATCTATTAATGTGAATTAGATTGGTTCTGGTTCTTTATGTAATCTTATCCCTCTCTGCCCCTTCTTTGGATTTATTTTTAATTTTAGTGATTGCTCGTGAGATTAAAGAAATTCATTCCCAACATTATAGTCTGTTTATAATTAATATTGCACCACTTCTTATAAAATGTAGAAATTATAATATTATATATAGTTCCATTTATTTTCATCCTTTGAGCTACCCATCATATATTTTGCTTCCTTATATAATATAAACCCTATACTTCATTGCGTGTAATTTTGTTTAAAGCAATTATTCTTTTGAATAATTAACAAATTATCACCAACCCTAAGTGTAGTTTGCTAAGCCTGGCATTTTCTAAACTTCCTATATTACAGGTAATGTTGTTCACCAAATTCAGACCACCAAGAAATACATATTTACTCATGTATTTACCAGTTATGATAGTCTTGATTCTTTCCTATAGTTCTGATTTACCATCTAGGAACATTTCCGTTTATCCTGAGGGACTCCAAGAAATTCTTCAAGTACAGTCTACTGATAACTGATTCTTTCAGCTTTTGTTTACTGAATTTTTTTTCTTCTTCATTTTATTTTTTATTTTTTTATTTTTTGGTGCTGGGAATCAAAACCAGTGCCAGTGCCTCAGGCCATATCTCCAGGCCTTAAAGCACATTTTTAGCACATTTTTACTAGTTATAAAAATCTCGAAGACATTTATTTTCTTTCAGCACCCTAAAGCTGTCATTCCTTTTCTTTTGACCTTAATTATTTTTGATATGCTGTTCCACTATCAATACTGACTTTGTTCTGCAAATGCTTTTGTGCTTGTTAAAATTTTATTATTTGCTTTCAGCAATTGGATGATAATATGGCTAGGTTTTTTTTTTTTTTGGGGGGGGGGTCTGGAGTACATGTGAGGCAGGCACTGTACCAACTGAGCTATATACTCCCCAGCCCTAGGTGTAGTTTTCTAAGCCTGGCATTTTCTAAACTTCCTATATTACAGGTTATGTTGCTCACCAAATTTAGACTAGAAAAAAAAGAGGATAATATCTCTTAAAATATGTTTTTCTCTTATTGTTTATCCCTTCTTTCTGGAATTCTGATAAAATATTTTATATTGTTCCACTGGCCATTGAAGTTCTTCTCATTTTGTTTTCCTTTTTCTTTTTATCTTGGGCTCTTCCATTTAGCTGTATTGTTTACTTATCTTCAATTTTCTTGATCCTTCCTTTTATATTATATGTTATATTATTATATGTTACTAGTGATATTTAAACCCTCAAATATTGTACTATACAGTTCTAGACATCCCTTTGGTCCTTTTTCTAGTTTTATTTTCTCTGCGAAGATTTCCCATCTGTTTACCATTATGAATGCACAAAATATGGATAATATTTTCCTCTAAATGCATAAAATATGTATAAAATTTTCTTTAAAAAGCTTTTGTTATCCAAATTTCACACCCCTCTCTCTTTCTCAATTCTCTCTCTCTCTCTCTCTCTCTCTCGGGAGAGAGATAGATATAGATATAGAATTTTTTTTTAGTGGTGCTGGGGATCAAACCCAGGGCTCACATCTCTCTATATTAAAGTCTGTCTTTATTGGTAGATTTTGGGTCACACTATCCTTCCTTTCCTAACTAGTAATTCTGTATTATATGATAAGTATTGTGGCTGCATCTTTGTATAAAGGCTTGTCTTCTCTAAGGGTTGCTGAGTTTTGTTCTGTCAGGAATTAAATTAATGGCAGATCTACTTCAACTTTGTAGGTATAATTTCTGTACTATTTAACTGGCTCTATTTAAATTTTACCTCACTCTTAGGAATAGCCATCAATATTTGACTTTCCTAGGTCTCCTCTGAATGCCCAAGGAATTCCTGGAGATTTATTCATTCTCTCAGGAGTAGAATTTAAAGGAGTCCTATCTTTGTCTGGCCTCAGTTTCTCTATTCACTTACCAAACACATAACACCCTCCCTCAGTTCTTTTAAAGTTTACAAAAACTGCTGCAAAAGCAGACCTGTTTTGAGCCAAAGGTCCAAGGGGAACTTTCCTATGACTTCTGTCAACAGCATCTTCTCAGCCTTCTTCTCCTGGCACTGTTCCACAAATTCCAGCCCCTTCAGAGGCCTCAGACTGCAGGCCCAAGCTCTCAGCTCTGTGAGAGCCCCACTCTTCCCCAGCACTGCACTTCCACCACCGTACAAGCTGGCTCTGGATGTGATATCATGAAAAAAGTGAGGGTGAAATTAAGGGCTCATATCACTCATATCCTTCCTCTTTAGGATGAAGTCTTCTGCTGAGTCTTTCATCAAGTGCCTGAAAAGTTGATTTCATATACTTTGTCTAATTTCAAAATTGCTTAATGGAAAGGGACAAGTCAGCCATTCTGTTGACTAGGTGCAGATGTTAACTTCTAAAAGTTTATCATGAGTTTGTTTATCATAACAACTTTGCTTATCATATATGTGTATTTAATGTGCACTGTTGCATAGTTAGTATTTAATTGTTCAGATTTAGCTAACTGATTCTTTAATAACAACTATGTAACATGGGTAAATTTTGTTCCTCAAGGACCTTTTTCCTTGTCTGTGGCATAAAGATAAAAAGATTGCCTGCTTGATGGCATTTTTGTGATTGCTAAATAGGGTACAGAAAGCACCTAGTATAGTGAATAGTGTATTAGAAATATTAATGTTATTTTATATTAATACTATATTAAAAATCTAAAAACATCACTAAAACTTGAAGAATAATTATTACATGGTAACATTTATTTGTTCATTTTTTACCTCTGTATTTTCATGCTCTTTAACATGAATAACTATCTTTTAATAATCAAAACAAAATAGTATTTTAAAGGAAATTTGGCACCAGAAATGTTGATATTAAAAAGGCCTTCAAATTAGCTTATAATAACTTACTTATGCCAATAGTTTGGCAACAAAGCATAAGTTCTTTGTTCAAATTTCTAAAAGTTTTTGCTTGTCAAGAAGGAAATAAACAATGAAATCAGCCAAGTACCATGATGTTTGCCTGTAGGTGGCTGAGGTGAGAAGATTGTTTGAGGCTAGAAATTTGAGATGAACCTGGGCAATGTAGACACATACAGCTTCAAGATAAAGAGAGAGAGAGAAAGCAAACAATGAAACCAACCTGATTGCATAAGCATCTGAACACTGGAATGCAAAGGGTACTAAAATGTTAAGATATTAATGCTATTAAAAGATTAATAATAGGCACATATGAACATATAACTTTTCTTGCTTTGTTTTGTTTCCTTCATTTTTTATACTGAGGTATTACCAATCCCTGGTTACTAGAGAAAGCAATAATGTATGTTAGGAAGTCAATAAAAAATTCATTAATGTATACATTATAATGGCATTATTCTTTATGGTGGGCAAGAGTATTTTAAGAAAGACAGCATTTCTAAAGAAACAATCATATTTGCTTCTTGATTGAAAAAGGAATAGTTTCATTAGCAAATAATCTAAACTTCATTGGAAAAGAAAAATTGGTTTTGGGATTTTTATTTTATTTACTATCTCTTTTTTTAATGTATGCTCTTAGGATTTTCTTTCTCTCAGTTAAAAAATTTTATGTGGAGAATAACACCTCCCAAATTCTTATCAAAACTGAGATACTTAGAGCTTATTTGACCCTTTTGTATTAGGCAAAAAGAGATATGTTTCCTATCTTAAATTAATTTCTATAAAATATGTCCTCAACTCAGCCACCAAAATACTAACAATGCTATTAAAGAAAGTTTCAGATCATAAATGTCAAAAGTCCATAAAGAGAAGATAAGAACATCAGATTGAAACTTGAAAAAAGAAACATTTTGCCTTTTTAATCTCTTGATACTTTTGATTACATTAGAGTGTACGGATTCTCTGCATTGTCAGAGGATGAAAGAATGCATTATAAAATCAAAGGCAGTACACAGCCTGTACAGCTTTGGAAAATGTTACTTCTCTGAGTTAATCTTGCAATACTGCAGTTCTTATTCCCATTATAAGTTGGGATTCATGGAGCCTAGAAAGTCTCTATGATTCTACAAACCAGAGACCATCTTCCCAATGCCACAGTACCTCAGAGTATCCATGACTATTAATCAGAGAAGCTGGTAACCTGGTAACAAAAACGAACAATATAAAAGCAAAGCAGATATTGTTTTTAGATTTTTATGGTGGGGGGTAGGGGGTGGGTTACTGGTGACTGAACTCAGGGGTACTCCACCACTGAACCACATCCCCAGTCTATTTTGCATTATATTTAGAGACTGGGTCTCACTGAATTGCTTATTCCCTTGCTGTTGCTGAGGCTGGCTTTGAACTCACGATCCTCCTGCCCCAGCCTCCGAAGCCACTGGGATTACAAGCATGCACCACCACACTTGTCTTTAGCTTTTAATAATTTTTTTAAAAGTTTGAATATTTCATATTGCTGAATATAATTTATTTGGTTAAATTATTAGAAAAATTTGAACAAGATAGTGGTCATTTATAATAAGGTACTATCTCTAAATAGGAGAACAGGGCAGGAATTGTTCTAACACTTTGAGGAAAATGTAGGCTCATATGATATGGCCTTTAAAGAAAACTGTCTGTGATCCTTAAAAGAAAAAAAGAAGGGGGCTGGGAATATAGATCAGTTGGTAGAGTGCTTGTGAAGCCAATATGGAAAGCAGTATGGAGATTTCTTGGAAAATTGGGATTGTAACCACCATTTGACCCAGCTATCCCTCTCCTTGGTCTATGCCCAAAGGACTTAAAAACAACATACTACAGGGACACAGCCACATCAATGTTTATAGCAGCACAATTCACAATAATTAAACTAGAGAACCAACCTAGATGCCCTTCAATAGATAAATGGATAAAAAATGTGGCATATATTAACAAGGGAATATTACTCAGCAATAAAAGAAAATAAAATCATGGCATTTTTAGCTAAATGCATAGAAATGGAGAATACTAAGTGAAGTTAGTCAATCCCCTTCCCCCCCAAAATGCCAAATGTTTTCTCTGATATAAAGAGGCTGATTCCTAGTTTGGTAGGGAGAGGGAGCATGGGAGAAATAGATAGCTCTAGATAGGACAGAGGGGTGGGAGGGGAAGGGAGAAGACAGGGGATTAGCAATGAGGTGGAATGTGATGGATATCATTATCAAAAGTACATGTATGAAGACACAAATTGGTGTGAATATACATCGTATACAAGCAGAGATACAAAAAATTGTGCTCTATATATGTACTAAGAATTGTAATGCATTCCACTGTCATATATAAATAAAAAATTAATTAAAAAAAGAGGAACTTAGAAGACAAACATCAAGAAGAAAAATCATTTGTTGAAATAAGTTCTAAATACAAGGAGCATGTCTAGGTGAGATATATATGATAAAAGACTAAATATTTAAACCCTTGAATTTCTATGGTATTACTTTTTTTACAAGTAGTATACTTCTTCATGCACTAGCCAGATAAAGGGAGAAATTAGAATAAAATTATATAAATTTTAGTAACATATTTTTTCTGACTCTAATTCATTATCTAATAACTGAGAAACTATCCATGGTTTATTTTACCTAATCTTCACAAAACTCATTAAGTATTTTTATTACTCCCATTTTTCTGATGTCTGATATCTGCAGGAAGAAAGTTACTATCCTCAAGTCACAGATTAGAAGCAGTAATTAAATATGAAACAAGGGTTATGTATCTACAAATAAAGCTCATGCTCTTATTAATTTTAACACTCTGCTATTTAGTGTTTCTACAAAATTAATTTTGTAAGATAATTAATATTAATTTTGTTTTACTGTATTAATATTACTCTACATTAAAGTTCTAAAACACACAGTCCTTTCTAAATTTCAGTAATTAAAAATTAAACATGACAGAACTTATAAGAAGAAAAACTGTTAAACCAGTAAACTCCTAGAAATTGTTGAAAAGATGAATTTTTAAAAAAATTGTTATATTTCCATAAGTTTTCATTCTAGTACAAGAAAACTCATCCTATATTAACACAAGGGTTTAAATACTCTTTTTGTTCCAAGAAACCAAAAAATTGAAAAACACATTAAAATTGTGAGAATTAATTTATCTCCACTAGAACATTGTCATCTCTTTCCTTTTGTACTCCTTAGTATTCTGATATTTAAAAGACTTAGAGTGATTAAAAAAACCTTCATTAACTATTGCTAAGGATATTTCTCTCTGGAATAATAGAATATAAGACATTTGAAAACAAACTCATATTTTCACTCCAAAAGAAATTCACACATAAGACCAGTTTAGATATTTGGAATTTTAAAAATGTGTTAATAAAATATATATTAAAAGATTTGAATTAGTTTTATGACAAAAGCTACTGTTTCTCAGATGATGAAAATAACTGGCAAGTTTTGTGGCCACTCTTGCATATATAATGCATATTCAAGTATTCAACTTCAATAATTTTAACATTTCCATTCAGAGATGATGAGAAAGTTGTCAATGATATTGTCAGATATAAAAATCTAAACAAATGCCTATAATTTATACAATCACTTTAAACAATTCAGTAAGATCCATATAATATCTTTAATAACTATTGAATTTGATGTTAATTTGCAAATAATTGCTGAACTAATTACACTTCCTTTGTACATTTTCAACCAAGAAAAAATATAATAAAACTAGGACTTTGCACCATTTCAAATGTCTCTTTCATTAAAATTCAGATTTTTCTAAATTATATGAAAATCATTAACGTAGCTAAACAAATCATCTTGAAATACAACATCACCTTTTTACTAAATATGTAAAAAGGGAAAGTTTATTTCAAAAGAAACAAAACCCTAACAATATTTGACACTGCTTTTTAATTTGGTTGATATTTGCTTATACAGTGTATTAATGTAGAACCATCATAATTGTGCTACTTCAAATATGTGCATATGTATCAATATAATTGGAAAGTGAATATCAATATATATTATAATATCAATATAATTTATCAATATAATTGGAAAGCATATATCAATATATTATAATACCAATATAATTTTAAAGCTTAAATATTTTCAACATATTTATGACTTTATTTACACAGAAGCATATAAACATAGAGTACAAATTTCTAATTTTTTGTTTTTGTATCTCCTCCTCTTATTCCTTCCCCAACTTCTACTTTTTTCATATCGACACATGGATAGGCACAAAACATTTTTCTTTTCTCCTAGAAATTATACATTTATAAGCAAGAAAATTAAAGACAGTAGAGTAATTTGCTCTGCACCAAAACCAAATCACATAAATGTCTACCTTTGTTTAAATATCCATGTTAAAAAATGAGATGGAGTACTTTGTACTTACTTATTAAATATTTTGGCAGGCAAATACATTTATAGCTTCATGTGCTTTCTCTCCAACTCTTTAACTATATCCTAAAAACATAAATTTTTACTGTCAGTAGGCAATTGCACAAAGTTAAAGGAACTTTTTTGTTCTTCTGCTTGTATCTACCTGAAATGTAGGTGGGTTAGGAAATATCAATTTATTTGAAAGAAAGCATTTTTGCATAAAATCTAGCATCTTTTTTTTCAATATTCCTGTTAGCCATGACAAAAAAAAGTAATAGCACTTTCTGGGAATATTCAACTTCCAAAATTAATAACATTTCAGGGAATGTTATCAGTATAACATTTTTCATTTGGAGTATGAGAGTCATAAGTTGTTACTAGTGTATTAAAAGTAATTACTTGTAGCTTAGATGTTAAAACTAGCAGAGAAAGGAATAAGGCTGGACTTGGGTCTTAGAATTTTAGCCCAATGCTTTGACCGCAGGCCACAAAGACCACATCACATGGTGGCCCAGCAGCTTTTTCAAAATACTCAATGAAAAGTAGCATAAACATGATAAACCACATTATCATTGCTATGAGTCAATATGTAACTTATTCAAATTGATAAACATATATTAAAATAAGCAACTCTACTAACTACAAATATATTACAAACAGCTATCTCACAAATAAAGAAATTTTCACCTTCTATACAGTTGAGATGAAGCGACATTGGCAAGAGTTTGTTTATGGGTTTAGGTTTTATTTGTAAATTATTGATTTAATTCTGAACATTAATCTACTTTTACCATTGGAAAACAAACTTACATGGAAAAAAAGCACAATATTTCTTATTAAACTTCATAAAAGTAAATCATGTAATACGATGAGCTATTATGTTTATTTAAAGGGCAATCTCTACCTCCAAACATTAGTTATATTTGCAAATGTTCTGATTCTCTGTTGACAAGAAACAGAATTAAAGAATGAATAGGATGGAACATGAAAACATTGCCAAGCAGAAATCCATCTACAGGGCTATGAGGAGGGCAGCTGAGTCACATGTAAGAAAAGCACAGTAAACATGGTAAGATTTTAATATGATCTGATGATAAAATCGAATCAGAAAGAAAAAAAATTCTCAGGTTTATGCTAGAATCATTTATAACTTTTATAACTCCTCTACTACAAGCAAATGATCTTGTAAAAATATATCAGCAAGAGGGAAAAAAGGTGATATAAACTGCATTAGTGAAAGTTTGTTAGCAAGACTTCATTGTTTCCAGGACAGCTTTGGAAGAGCTTGGTTAACTCAGAAACCTCTATTTTATGATCTTTTTTTTAAAAAAAATAGACTTTCTAATATCCTCCTCACTTCCAGTACATTATATCTAACAAAAATTTTCACTGAATATAAATACTAGGTTAGGGTTCCTGAATGCTCTACAGATCCCCTGCAATGGAATCTACAGAAAGGGAGGAGGACATTCCTGTAGAAAAAATGTAGATTGATGGGCTGTATCCAAATCTAATGAACCAAAAAAAAAAAAAATGGGGGCAGGGAGCACTGGACAATGTACTTAAATGAGCTGCCCAGATGATTTGTAAGGAAACCAAATCTTAAAAATCACCTTCCTGGAGTCAAAACTTCCATGTTTGTTTAAATTTGAACTCCCATAAACATAATGATAGTTACTCTGGAGGTAAGAGTTAGACATTTAAGAAATTAATAAGTATGTGAATGGATGAATGAGTGAGTGAATGAATGGATAGAACAATTGAGAGCTGTCAGAAAACTACAACTTATTTGCGTATCAATGGGAAAAACATCCCCACTCTTCACCCTCTTCTCAAACCCCAAAGAGGTCGTGGTTATTAGAAAATGTAAGATGCAGTATTACTAGTATTATATGTTAGTATGAACTAGTGCAATTTACTGAGAAGGTGCATGATACTTGCTGAATGAATGTGTTTGAATGGATTTTCTCAAATGTCATCATTGGATTATGGCAAGGCAAGCACAGGGCCATGTTCAGCTCCTCAAAGGCCACACTTAAACCTGCACTCACTTGGCATTTGTGCAGGCAGAGATGGCACCAAAAACAGCTGAAATTAGGATTCAGAAACATAAGTGAAAACTCTGTAGTGAGGAATATTTCACAGGACTGTTACTGTAAAACACGGACTTACCAGGAGAAAACACTATTTAGCACGTGAAAGATATTTTCATACATCTTTATAAAGTCCTATCTTTTTCAAAAATGCAGATTGATTTAGAGAAAAGTAAAAAAATAAATACATGTGTAGATTTTCAATAATCTGGTTAATTGTGGTCATCAACAGTCACAATAATTACTGAAAATTTTTAGAATATCATATATTTCAAGGTGAGACCTACTCAGATTGAGGTAATTTGGAAGTTATTTTATCAGTATCCGAGATTTAGAGCACTAACTTCAGTGGTTCTTAAAAATTTGTTATATCTTAAAACAACACATGTTGGGCTATGTTATTCTCCAATATGTACTAATTCTATATTAAATCATTTTTGTATTGTATTGAATAACTTTATATATAGTATTTTAAGCAGTCTTATGAACAATATTGAAGGATACACAGATTTAATTTTTCAAAATCTTCAGACTTTTGTCAAGAATCTTTTAATCCTCATTTTAAAGTGACAACTCTTTTTGTCATCCTGATAGTTCCATTCATCAATACTCAAAAGAAAAAAAAATTGACAAGAGTGCATTTGTATGGTACTCTGTATTTCAGGCTGTTCTATATACCTTAAATTATAGACAGACATATAGATAGATAGATAGATAGATAGATAGATAGATAGATAGATAGATAATTTTTAAGAAAATATTTAGGGTCCCCTCCCTTTTTGAATTTTGACATCATTGAGAAAAAACATTCATTTTTCACTAAGTGAAATGTGTGTTCTTAATTTGCAAAGATGGGGAGATTTTTGTTTTAAGGGGTCTTTGATTTAAAAAAAAACAGTGAATATTCTTTACTAAAAGATTTATCAGGATGTAAAACAACTTGCCAAAAGAATGCCTTAAGGTAATGAGTCCCTCTAACAAATTAAGTTTTTATTTTACAAATTTTGGCATGATATTGAGGTTACAGAAATTCAATGACTACATGCAGCAAAATAATCAGTATAATTATAAACTTCATTATTACTCATTTTAAAACAAGTGATATCTGTTTGTAATAACTTTATTTGGGTTAAAAATATAATTTTAATTTTATATAATTATGAGCTAAGGATGGAAAACATAAAGCATGACTAATGTTTTTATTTTTAAGCATCTATGGAATGTGACTTTTAGATATATGCCTCAGCATCAATTCTAAGAAAGCCTAAAAATTTTTACAAGTAATATTTCATACTAAAATCTGTAGAATGCTAGTTATATCTGTCAAATATAATTCTGATGATTTAAAAAATGAATACAAATCAGAATAAATCACATGGAAAAAATTCAAACACATAATAGCTATTTGAGTTTCAACTAGAATAAGATGATAAATTTGTTCAATGTAATAAAAATTGGCTCATATTTACAACCTGAAAAATTTTTTAAACTAACAAAGCCCCTCAAAATTTTCTTTGAGAAGAATGGAATAAATATAATTTTTATAAATTACGTTTTTTTCTATCATGACTCCTTGTCACCATATTAAAAAAAAAAAAACTGATTTCAATACATCTTTCTTAAAAAAATTTGGTACCAGGCATTGAATCCAGAGGCACTTAAACACTGAGCCACATCCCCAGCCCATTCTATTTTTTTTTTTATATTTTGAGATAAGGTCTCACTAAGTTGTTTAGGGTCTTTCTAAGTTGCTGAGGATGTCTTTGAACTTGTGATTGTCCTACCTCAGCCTCCTGAATCACTAGGATATGGGAATGTACCACTATGCCTGTCTAGATTTTAATAATTTTTAAGAAAAATTCTTAGTAAAATATTTTATTCATTGTGGCCATTAATTGCCAACATAAATATTTAAAAATGATTTGCATTTGTGGTTGAGAACTACATGGTTTGAGGTTATATGGCAGATATATTATTCAATGTCTCATAATTAGAGAATCAATTTCCAAGGTGTTTAAAACTGTTGTGTATTAAAATTCTACAAATTTGGCTATTTTACTACCTGATAGGTAGCAATAATATTATATTAATCTACTTTTGTAATATGGATCTATAGACAATATTTAAAATAATCTTACAGAGAACACTTATTCTATTTTAAATATTATAGATGCCATGTATAATATTTTCATATACCTAAAACAGTTAAATAAGAAATCCACATATATACAATTAAACAACTGAGTAATTAACTATTAATCAATAATATATTAACAATGCTAGATATTTTCATGGCTGAAACACGAATTACCAGTTTTGCTAATATCTACTTGTACAACTAAAAAATGTTTCCCTTTATATCAACCAATTTTATTGAGAAATAATCATTGTTTATATTAATATTAGGTAATAATTATACCTTTGACTTATGCATTACCTCATAAGGTTTACAGAGTGCTTCCCATGCATGATAAATAAAATTTTAGCCAGTTATATCCTGATATACATAAGGATATAAACCCTTGAAAACACATAAGTTTTAGCATACTCATTCTACAACATATCATAGATTCAAAAAGATATTTGAAATACCAAATGTCTCTATTGCATCTTACAATAGTCCTATGTCCTAAAATTTGATATCACATAAATTTTCAAAAACTTAACATTTGTATTTTGCATGTTACTCTACAAACAGTTTCAAAACTAAGAAAATGTACATGGTACTATTTGGAGAATAGTCCAGTGGACTTAGAATGTTCCATGTTATCACAGGGAAACTTTATAACTTAGAAATGTACATTATTCTTCCACCAGTAACCTGTGATGAGATGTGTGGGATTACAAGGAGAAAGTCCAAACTTAAATATTAAACTTGCTCAGTATACAGACTAAAATGTCTAAATGAAAAAAAAAAGAATTAACAGAGGACAATTATGAATTCCTTATCATTAGATATTCTCCAAAACCCAATCCTCTAGTTGGAAAACAAGAAACATCATAACAGAGCAGCTGAGATGTCGGGGATACCAGCTCTGAGAAGAAACCTGTGTCTCCTTCAAGAATCCCTTTGTCTCATACCCTTCACTGTTACTGACCAACACAGAGGACCAGTCACAGAAGAGCCCATATCTCTGTGAACAAACCTTCAGGAATAATGACAACACTACACCCATTAATCTTATTCCTACTTGTCCTTCAGGACTAACCAGGGGAATCAGCATGTCTAAGACACATTCTCTGATCACTGTCCCTCAATTCTACATTAAATGTCACCTTTATATGCAATTATTGCAGGTAGAAAACACCACCAGAGTGATGTATTTACATTTTTATTTTGAGTGCTTTGAGTGCAAAGTTCCTGCAAAGAGACAATTATTATTTTACTTTTATATCCCCGGGACCAAGCCCAGACTAGCACATAAGTGCTCAATAAATGTTTATTAAATGTTGAATGGAAGTTAAATGCAGATACTGTGACTACATCTGACACATGTACCACACTAATGATTTAGAGGTGAGGAGAAAGACTTAATTGATTTAAAAAATGCAAAAAAGAAAGATTATTCATTGCATGTAGTAAAAATGCCACTATACAGTCTCTCTAATGGTGGAAAAAATGCAGTTATTATACCAGGAACCATTTTGAACCTGCCATTATTGAGTGTATAAAAACACCTCTGAAGTCTAAATATGGAGACATGCATTATTTATTATAATGAAAGTACTTTACTACCATTGACACTTTAAATCAAGAAATGTGATTTAGAAAAGAATATTTTTAGAACATTTCTTTTTCGTCCTGGGACTCCATATTTTATATGTAAAACTTATGTGAAGCTTTCAAAGTATTACCTTATTTTTTCTCTTTCCAGTTAAATATAGTAGTATCTTGTCACAAAAAAAATCAGAAATTGTTTTTAATATTTATATGGACAAACTGATATCAGTGAATTAAAAACACATTGTGTTACAGATGGCTAACTCTCTAAAATAAAATTTAATTTTTTTCTTTTGAAAAAATGATTTTCAAAAGTGAGGCTCAATTTAAAAACTACCTATGTGTGGGGGAGTTAGGGGTGTATTTCAGTGGTACAACATTTGCCTAGCATGCACAAGGCCCTGGGTTCAATCCCTTGTGCCACAATAAATGAAAAAATAAGAGAAATTTATACAGGAGCAAAACATACATATGCTTCACTAATACATATAAAAAGATATTCCATATATACAAGATTAATAGTTTTCATGAAAGTAATGACCCTGAAGAGACTTAAAAATCTTTGCAAATGTTCCTGTCATTTATGGAACACATAAAACAATAATTTACTTCCTGCCTTTTTCAACTTTATTCTATTTTTTCTAAAGCATCCTTAAAATAACAGAGGAACATCTTGAGATGAGGACTGAAATATGTACTTTGGATGTATATTAAGGATAATACGTGTGATCAAGGGAATTATAATCAGAGAATAAAGCAGACAGACTTGAATTGTTATCACAGTTGCACACACAACAAAGCTTGATTAAGCATCGGAAGGCAAAGTGCTGCATTCACAAAGCACAAAACACAGTATAATAAATATTTCACATGCTTAGCTGATTTCAAATTGTTTCTTACATTTAACTGCATGAAAGTCTAATCTAAAGAATATGTTTAAATGTTCTCTTTTTCCTAAGACAAAATGATTCAATATTTTGTCAAAAACCACTTAACCACTGTGTACTTTACCATACAAGAGAAAAAAAGAAAGGGATAAATGATTAATTTTTAAAGTTACCCAGCAACTCCATTGCATCATCTTCATTGTCAATGTCTTCTTCTGTTACAGATAGTGTAGGGCTGCGGATGGACTCAAAGGAATCCTGAGAAAGCATGGCTGCCAGAAGTTTCTTATGCTGCTGTTGCTGCTGTTTTAATTCTTTAGTCTTGGGCTCCATCTTCAAGCTGAAGAAATATTTACCATTGTTTGTGGTGAGTAAAGAGAATTTACAATTTTTTTCATTCATGTGTTCTGTTATGCAAATCAATGGAGAGATCAAATAATATTTTCTTCAAAGGTAACAGAGTCATAGAATCTCTCTGAAAAAACCTGTGGTAATTCACTAACAAATTTCCAAGTGAGTGTGGGAAACCTGATAACTCCAACACTCACTTAAAAGAGGATGCACTATGTTCTTCACCTACCAACTGTTGCCATGTGAGAATTAATAGATTTTCTGATATTTTAAAAGAAAGAGAAAGTCCAGGTAATTATTTGCTGATTTATAAAACACATATTGTCAAGCAAAATATAAGCCATGGGATAAGTATTTTAACCTGCTACACTAAGATTCAAAAATTAAAAATAACAGCTTTAATTTCTTTTGAGTGTGTGTATACAGTTGTCCCAGCACCATTTATTTGAAAACACTAGCCTCTCCTCCAATCATCTTGCAATAATTATAGTGATTTCAAGTCCACCTTTTTGCATAATTTCCTAGTTGACTGTTCTTTCTATTACTATATTCATGTGTTTCCTTTTCCAGGAGACTGTTGTATAAGTATCAACATTTACCACTTTGAGTGAAGTGTGGACACCTTACTTCTGCTTCAATTCCTCTACCTTTCTTACTTTTAAATATTATTGTTTTGAGTGTCCAGTAGCATTATAATTTTTGTTTCAAAAACCACTATATAAAATCCCTTGTATATACTCATATTTCTCCTTTTTATTCTTTCTTCCCAATTTCCAAGATTCTCTTGTTCATCATTTCCTGTTTGTAAAACTTCCTTCCTTCTCTCATGTCCTGAGCCTTCTTTCTCCACCACCCATTTCCACCTTGATGTTCTACTTTATCTAGGGCCAAGAACTTTATCTGAAATTATTTTAAATCAAATTATTTTAAAATAACAGTATTCCTGGGTTACTGTGGCCCCATTAGCTTTGGATTAGGACAATGGACATACATATTATTTTGAACCAAATCTATTTTCAACATGAATAACATTGGACAAGTTATTTACCTTTTCTTTTCTTGCTTTTATTGTCTGTAATGTAGATTATAGTATTGCCTATTATATAGACAATTTGACAATTTAAAAGAGCTAATATTTGTAGCACTATGGAAAGTAGCTAGATTAATATGCCTGCTGAATTGAGCAACTGAAGGTCTCATTTATGATTTCGCATTTTATACTGTAAACTTAAATGACAACAAAATATTTTATTGAATAATATCATATGCTTAACAAAATTGCTTTGTTTTTATGCAAAAATACAATTATAGTTCTATAGAGATTTTCCCCTTTAGTAATAAGTAATAATTCTCCAGGTATTACTGTTTGAAGCAGGTGTTTTATGAAGATTCTGACAAATTTATTTATTGTTATCTGCCTAAATTATATACAATAACTAGAAAGTACATGTTTCATGAAAAATTAAGATATACACTATCTTAAAGATGTTATTTGATACAAATAAACATTACGCCAATGTTTATTTTCATTCCCATAAAATAACACTGTTTTGTAAAGCTAATATATGATCAAAACATGCCTAGTTATAAATAAATTTATCTTCCTGAATGTAATCTTAGATTTCTACTCCAGGTCCATAACTGTTTTTCTAGATTCCTTGGGGCCAGATGTGCTCAGCTGCATAAACTGTATATTATGTACCACCTCCAAGGAGGGTCTGAAGCTTGACTTTTGTATTAATTACAGCAGTTTTCTATGTCGTTATGTATCAGCATCACCACTGAGTAGGTTAAATAAAGAATCTACATTGTTCAGATCTGGTTTTGCTGTCATGAGTTACAAAAACCATTTCAGTTTTCTGAGCAGCTTAAATTTCATAATTACAGATAAGGACTGTGAGGAACACATCTGAACACAAAATTGATAGGTTCCCAAATGCTGCTGTTAGGTGGGGACTGAGCCTTGATGATTCTTGATGAGCCTTGATGCTGGAATTTCAGAAGGCAGAAGTTAAGTCATTGGAATGACAATGGGAGACATTAAAAGCCTTCTGGTTGACAGTGATGAAGGTGGTTTCAACAGATGAGGGAAATAAAATTCTATTGGGAAAAGATTACAAGTGGAGGAGGACAGTGAACAGAAACTAATGGCAGTGAGGAGCCTGGCTGTAAGAACAATGAAAAACAGAGCATTTACAGCTGGGGCCAGGGAGGAGGCTTCCTTTTGTAGAGAGGCATCCCATCAGAGCTTTATGCTGATGGGAAAGATCTAGCAGAGAGAATAGAGGCAGACACAGGGAATAAGCAGCTTGCACAGTAGCTGAGACCAAGCATCTAGAACAAAGTGAGGGGCTTGCTTTGGGTGGGAGTGTGAGCTGCACCCACTTGGGCACAGGTGAGCCAAGCCCACCCATGGTGCTGGGAGGGTGCTTGTGGAGGAAGAGTCTCTGAACCTATTTCCTCCATGAAACAGGAAGCAGCATCATCAGTAGAGAAGAAGATGAGGAGAAGATTTGGGGATTTGAGGAGAGAAGTGAAGATGTAAAATCATTCCTGAGGAAAGTGGATATGTGGATTGTTTAGCCACTGGCAGCAACTTCACCAGGCAGCTCCAGCGTGCACCTGCAGTTGGGAGGACATGAGTTAAGTGACACCAGCCAGTGGAGCCACAGGTTCTCCAGCCTTTGCTGGTTTCACCACAGAATGAAGAATTGGATTGTTAAAAGGAAACTAAGACAAAGGAAAAGAGAGTCCAGCAAGTTGAAGGTATCTTCAAGAGACTGACTACAATAGTGGGCCATGGACAAAAGATGAATAAGGATAAAAACAAGGAACAAGGTTGTGGGTCAGGAGCAATGGAAATTTAACACAATTGAAAATTATCAGGATGGAAAGTTGGCACACCCAAAAGTTGGGTGCCAGAAGGAATGAACATGGACAAAGGCTGACAAAGGGTGAGATACCTAAAATTGACATTAGCAATGGCAGATAATAATAATGAGAGGGTCCAGGATATGACAGAGGGAATGAGTGGGTCAGGCAAGGTGGAATTCAAAACCAATAATGAAGAGCAGGTGAAGGAAAGGAGGGGCTTGATTTGGGAAGAATCACTGATGTTTATATTGATTTCACCAGGAAGGTAAGGATTTAGGGAAAGTGCCTAAGTGGGAAAGGGGAAAGACCAAGGGATGGTCAAGCATGGCTTCAAGAACATGTGGATGATGATCAGGCTGAAAATATGGTATTCTGGAAGCCACAATTCTAGGGAGAATTTTTTTTTTTTTTTGGAGGGGGTGAGGCAGGTAAAGTGATAGAGCAAAATCTGTAACCAGCAGAGAAGCAAAGACTGGTCCTGCCTCTTCTCTGGCCCCACAGGCTGAGGATCAAAGAAGTAAAAATAGCACCATTAGGAGAAAATAGCCTCAAAATAAAAATCTTCTTCTCGGCAAAAGAAACAATCAACGTGGTGAAGAGGGAGCCTACATTTTGGGAGCAAATTTTTGCCACATGCAAGTCTGATACAGCACTAATCACCAGGATCAGAACTCAAAAAAGCAAACAACCCAATCAATAAATGGGCTAAAGAGCTGAACAGACACTTCTCAGAAGATGATGCATAATCGATCAATAAATATATTAAAAAAGTTCAACATCTCTAGAAACTAGAGAAATGCAAATTAAAACTACTCTAAGATTTCATCTCGTGCCAGTCAGAATGGCAATTGTCAAGAATACAAACAACAGTGTTTGTGAGGATGTGGAGAAAAAGACACACTCATACATTGCTGGTGGGACTGCACCCGGCACAGGGGCTAAAAACCCTGGAGCCTTCCTGATCCATGGACCTGATGAACATAGACACAGGGAAGAAGAAGAACGTTTGAGAAATAAAATTCGAGCAGACCATGAGAAGGCCCTGGAAGAAGCAAAAGAAAAATTAAGGAAGTCAAAAGAGGAAATACGTGCAGAAATTCAGACAGAGAAAAACAAGGTAGCTCAAGAAATCAAGACAAAAGAGAACAAGCCTCTGCCACCAGTCCCTATTCCAAACCTTGTAGGAATCAGTGGTGGAGAACCAGAAGATAGTGACATAAGAAAGAAAAGGGAAAAAATTAAAGAGATGATGAAACATGCCTGGGATAATTATAGGACATATGGATGGGGCCATAACGAACTCAGACCTATTGCAAGGAAAGGACATTCCACTAACATATTTGGAAGTTCACAGATGGGAGCTACTATAGTAGATGCTTTGGATACCCTTTATATCATGGGACTTCATGATGAATTTCTAGATGGACAAAGATGGATTGAAGACAACCTTGATTTCAGTGTGAATTCAGAAGTATCTGTGTTTGAAGTTAACATTCGATTTATTGGAGGCCTGCTTGCAGCATATTACCTTTCAGGAGAAGAGATATTCAAGATTAAAGCAGTACAGTTGGCTGAGAAACTCCTACCTGCTTTTAACACACCTACTGGGATTCCCTGGGCAATGGTCAATCTGAAAAGTGGAGTATGGCAAAACTGGGGCTCTGCATCTGCAGGTAGCAGTATTCTGGCTGAATCTGGTACACTACATATGGAATTTGTCCACCTCAGCTACTTGACAGGGGACCTGGTTTACTATAAAAAGGTCATGCATATTCGGAAACTGCTTCAGCAAATGGATCGTCCAAATGGCCTTTATCCAAATTATTTGAACCCAAGAACAGGGCGCTGGGGTCAGTATCATACATCAGTTGGTGGTCTGGGTGACAGTTTCTATGAATACTTACTGAAAGCTTGGTTGATGTCAGACAAAACAGATCATGAAGCAAGAAAGATGTATGATGATGCTATTGAGGCTATAGAAAAACACCTTATTAAGAAGTCCCGGGGTGGTCTTATCTTTATTGGAGAATGGAAGAATGGACACTTGGAAAAGAAGATGGGACATTTGGCTTGCTTTGCTGGGGGAATGTTTGCACTAGGAGCAGATGGTTCCAGAAAGGATAAAGCTGGTCATTATTTAGAGTTAGGGGCAGAAATTGCACGTACATGTCATGAGTCTTATGACAGAACTGCATTAAAGCTAGGTCCTGAATCATTCAAGTTTGATGGTGCAGTGGAGGCTGTGGCTGTCCGACAGGCTGAAAAGTATTATATCCTCCATCCAGAAGTAATTGAAACCTATTGGTACCTATGGCGATTTACTCATGATCCAAGATACAGGCAGTGGGGCTGGGAAGCAGCACTGGCTATTGAAAAGTACTGCTGGGTCAGTGGTGGATTTTCTGGAGTCAAGGATGTATATTCCTCTACTCCTACACATGATGATGTACAGCAGAGCTTCTTTCTTGCTGAAACATTAAAATATTTGTATCTGCTCTTTTCTGGTGATGACCTTTTACCTTTAGACCACTGGGTGTTTAACAGAAGCTCACCCTCTGCCTGTGTTACATTTAGCCAACATCACACTTTCAGGTAATCCTGCTGTTTGATGAAAGCAGCTCCAGAAGGAACAGTCTTACCTGTGTTTTGTTTACATGGACCACTACAGAAACTAGTCTGGAGAGGCGGCTTTTGAAAATCTGGACCTCTAAGTCAACATGACAGGGTGAAACTTCCCCACAAGACTTTTCAACTTGTAGACATATCAACTTTGAAATTATTCCATTTTATACCTGACCAAAACATGTTCTGGTACATGTAGGACAGAGACCTGATGTGCTTTGATTCTTAATGAGATGGTCACACAAGAAGCAATGCCCATTACTGCTATATTGCAAGAGCAAGCCAAGGACATAGAGCACATTGCAGAAATTAGAGATGGCTTTTGGAACCAATTATATAATTTGTTTCCTCTCACAGTGAAGCAGCTTTCAAATCAGATATTTACACATTGATTATCCCTTTCCTCCATTTTAATAATGGAATAAACTAAGATAAACAAAAACAAAAGAACAGTGTAACTGCATCAGTAGGAAGAAGACTCAAAAAAGAAACAGAAGTACCTATCCCTGTCTGAATTTTGAAGTTCCCCATTGGATAAACAGACTGGCAACCATTTCAATCCCAATGTTTTTCATTGAAATTTCTTGGTTAAATTTAATTTTTCCTGGGGCATGATCTCACAAAGAATACTCTTCAAGTCTTTTTCTCTATCTGGTATCACTGAAATTGCTATTTATCATAACCACTACTTATGAGCCTGGGTTTGGGATTTTGTGCATGTAGTTCAGTCTAGTGTTGGTAGCATGACAAAAAGAGATGGAAGTGCCAGTGTGTTGCCTTGACACCTGTTCTTAGAGAAATTTTTGGTTTTGTTGGTAAGAAATTATTCTTCTAAACCAATACATCTACCAACTAAATTTTATTCACTTTTTCAGTCAGCTTACAACTTTACGTGGCTTGACAAAATTCACTCTAAAATTATGCAGCTCTGAATTTGCTATGATAAGCTAAGTTACTTTTACAATTTAGAAAAGCAAAAACAAAACACAGTGAAACTCCTTAAATGTTCTATCAGGAATGGGGACAGGAGACCCTTTATTTATTATTTCATCAAATGAGTGAGCTGTTCACAAATATTTTGTTTTTTTTTTTAGTTTTTCCAAGAATATTTATAGACTACAAAGAGTTAATCAGAATAACTTCAAAATAATTTTTGGTGAAAAGAGTGTAATTAGTCATATTACACTGAAATTGGGATATATCTAAAGGTCTTTCTTTTACTATTAGTAGATTTTGCATTGATTTTTTTAAAAAAACTATTTCTTTATATATTGGCAGAAGAAACAAATTTTATCAAGAATTATTTAGTATAAGGTAAAGACTAATACTTATAAATTTTCTGTCCCTTGAATTTCTGTGACAGTGCAAGACACTTTTTTCCTCTTGATTTAATATATTTTCCACTGACATTAATAAAAGTTGGAAACAATATTATTAGTATTTACTCTGAATTTGAATATTTTATGAAACAAGTTTGTACAGGAAGCCCACTTTGGAATTCTGAAAGCTTATTCCTTATTCGGTAGCTTGACTTTTTAACCCTCTAATTAGCACGTAGTATATTTAAATTGGGAAAAGATTTAATAAATTAATTAAACATTTTCTAAGGGTGATCATTTTGTACCACAATCATCAGACAATCCTCATAGTTCAGCCAATGATTCATAAATGGATAGCCATTCCAAAATTGTTTAGTGTACATAGAAAATAAGGATGTAGAGCCAGTTGTATTAAGTTTCTAAGAGGGTTAAATTTATTATCTTTTACTATTTGAAAATTTAAAGTTCTTGCAAAGGGTAGATGACGTAATTTTAGAAGAGAAAGGGAGTATTTGATTCTCAGAAAAAATTAGCCTTCCTCCTAAAATTAGCACAAGCCCACTTATGAGTCACTGAAAAAAAGTAAAAAACTTGAGTTGGCAAAGACCCAGCGTATGTGTGCAGATAGCAGCAATCTCCCCTGCCCCTTCCCCTTCTTTCTAGAAGAGTGCAGAGTAAAGGGACCATGCTGACTCCCTAGGTACTCCTCACCAGAGAAGACAGAACCCCTAACCCAAGTGCTCTATATTACTTGGATGACTGGAGTTTAAGAGAAGGCAAGGAAGTGTATAAGCAGAGCCAGTTCTGTACAAAGAATTTGAGAGGGACCATGGAAGGGT
This sequence comes from Callospermophilus lateralis, assembly GCF_048772815.1. Taxonomy (NCBI): domain Eukaryota; kingdom Metazoa; phylum Chordata; class Mammalia; order Rodentia; family Sciuridae; genus Callospermophilus; species Callospermophilus lateralis. Next base: position 2,061,977 of record NW_027516477.1, read on the forward strand.
CTTCTTCACCACTCCCTACCTTCTTTGTGATGATAAGTCTAGAGCTTACAACAGTGCTTTTTCTTCTCTGAATACCAAAGGCAATTAAAGTCAGATACAAATGACTTGCCAGTGTCATGTTTTGTTTTTGTTAAAGATTTTGTAAATAACTTACACTGAGATCAATCTTTACCCCATATTTTGCTTAGTTTCCAAGAGTATTCTTTACTGTCTTCTGTCCTTATTGCCCTTTGCATTTTGTAGATTTTATTACTCAGGTTCAGAACTCATTACATTTATAAGACCTCCTGCAAAGAGTCCAGAAATGTTCCTTTTCAGGTGCCTCCTCAAAGAGCTGACCCCTCACTTTGTGCCTGTGGCACAGTTGTGCAGAACAGCTAGATGGGTTGGTACATAAAAAAAGAAAAGAAACAGAGATATTGAACACCTTCTACATTTATCTCTATCTTAGAATCACACTTTTTGGTTCAAACTAGATTTTTTGTTTTGTTTTATTGTTTTCTATTCAACCAGTTGAAGTTGTTAAAACCAAGGGAATGGGCCCTAACCAAAAAGAGTCTCAGTGCAGAAAAATAAGTTCCCAGTCAGGGGGTTGTTACTTTCTGGTGGGTTGCGCATGTTATGTCTAACGCCAACTCATTCCTGTCTTTGAGCAGATGTGTCACTATGTGAAATCTTATCAACCTCTCACCTTCTCCATTCTCCATTGCCAAAGTATTTTATCAAAACTCAAAATTTGTTCATAAAAGATTGTGCTTGCCATTCTCATTATAATGCAGTTTATCCTTAAGCCTGAGTTTATTTGAATGAATGCATGAGTAAATGAGAGAATGAGTGGGAACTTGGGACAGAGTACTGAATATGTGCCAGCATTGTGTCTGGCACTTTCAAGCATTATAACAATTTGTGTAATTCTAGTGGCATTTTCTGTATGAGAGTAGTTAATACCATTTTAAGTGTTTTCCAATATGAATCATGTTACAAAATCCTTAATTTTATATTTCATTTAAATTAAAGAGGAAAAGAAAGTTTTATAATATATTTTAAACAATGTGTTACTATATAATACTAACAACTATAATTGTAGCTAATAACTAAAGTCTTGGAAAATATCAAAGAAATATTTGATTTCTGATGCAATTTTGACTAAAATATTTACTTTAGAAATAAATAAAAACATTCTTATTTTACTATATCACTATAAATACATAATTAAAATCAATATTTTATAGAAGTGCTGGTTATTTTATATTCAAAGGTTTTGTCACTTCATTCATGGGTAAAACTTGTAGGTGTAAATTGTCTTTGCTCTGGTATGCTTCCTACTAGTGGTAGTACCCATGTTCTTAAATATAAAGAAAAATATACTAAGATATTTCTTAAGTTCTAAGTAATGGTTCCTAGTAATAATATTTGGAGTTCTTACTTTTCTTTAGGTTCCTTTACTCTGAAATTGGCTAGCTTCTTAGGCAGTCTTTACATAAATTTGTACACATATCCTTAAATACAGTTATAAAGATTTTTAATACTGTCAGTTACACATACAGTTGTAACTTGTTTTGGCCTCGCAGATTATCAGCAGAATCTTTAAGTAACCACAGATGATATGGAAATATTTTCATCCACTTATCTGTTTCAAGAATTGTGATGAAGATAATTTTCTGCTACTTCAGCTCATTCAGATCATGATGGAGATGTTCTTTTTTGATTCATATGTAGTTAAGAAGCTTTTCTGTAAAGGGCCACATAATAAATACTCGAGGCTATGTAATCCATATAGTCTCTCTTATTATTTAATGCTGCAGTTGAAGTGTGAAAGCAGCTATAGACAATATGTAAATAAATGATGGTAGCTGTGTTCTAATAAAGCATTACTTACAGAAAAAAAAAGAAAGGGAATATTTTGGGAGGACTTATGAAAAAAAGCAGCAGTCAATATTTCTGTTTGGTGTTAATATATTCAAAGAATCATTTTGCTTTGGTTTAGAAGGGTAACTTCTAAACTGGAGTTAAATGGAAACATAAAAATTTTAATTTAGTGGCCAACCTCCCCTACCTCAGCCCCCATGGGCCTATCTGTCCTGGTGAAACCCCTCCCAGCCCCCCACCCATCCCACCTCCTGTCTCCAGTCTCCCCCATGTTTCCCAACTTGCTCCACTCTGCTTCATGTTCTGTCCATGAGCACAGATTGGTAAAATTTGTTTCATCTGGCCCAGTGTCTCTGGGTGGTAGAAAACTGGATGATGTCTCTCAAGAACTAGATCCTGAGCTTGTAGAGTGCACCTTCATGGCATTTTAGAAACAATCTGTCTCTTTTCTTAACTCCAATTAGAAATTAAGTGGTTCCCTTCATATTAAAGCCCAGGGAGTTGAAGAGATCATAAAGTTTCATGCTTAGCTGTTGTACTTAGGTTTTTATGTAGAAGAGCTTAAACAAAGCTAAATACGATGTTTTATAATCAATTTAGTGAATTTTCACTTATTAAATGCTTATTATGTGCCTAGCAGTGTGGGAGCTGAATTGCAGAAGTAAGACTCTTCTTTTTCTTTTTCTTCCTTTTTTTCCACCTCTTTCTTTCTCATTTCCTGAATAATATTTTGAATACAGTATTCAAATAAGAATGAATATTTTGAATACAGTATTTTTTTCTTTCACATTACTCTTACCCGGTATCTAGCACATTATCTGCTATTACTGTTCAATAAATATTCAGCAAGTTGACTTTTTTCTTTTTGAACTACTTTTTTCCCTCTTAAAAACACATTAAATAAATTCAAAATTAAGGGGATCCATATGTCTTCAACGTGAGAGATAACAAAATCCAGGTAAATAGGAAGATTGATAGTAAAAAGAAGAAAAAAAGATGAAGAATGAAAGTTAGATTATAAATGCATGATTTCTATGCATCAACCTGCAATGATCAAGATGATTTCAGGAGGTTTGAAGCAAGATTTTTTTTAATCTCATTTAAACACATGGTTTTGACATTAATATAGCACAGGTCTGGAAGACCTAGATATGGAGTAAGCCTCAAATGTTGCTTAACACACATGAAGTCTATGGATAACTAGTACTGTGTTTTACAAAATAATTATTAGAACTGAGACATGTTTTTCTACACAAATAAATTAATGTATTTCTAAACACTTTAATATAAATTTTAAGCCCTATGAAAATAACTTCATTGATATTCTGGAATAAGTGTGTGCTTTATATTTCTAGTTTTAAAAGAAATTTGTTAGTCATGAGGTACAAATTTTGTATATTTTGGATATTAAGGCTTCTCTTTTGGATTTCTTTGGCAGATTTACCACTATTAATCAATATTTTATACTCTTAAAATTTTCATGTTAGAGTATGTCTAAATTACTTAAGTTTGACTTTTCTTTTTCATAATTTACATTTTTTTGTATGACGTCCACAATAATCAAAATATGACAATATTAGGGCAATTTCTTTGCTCTTGGTCTTTGCATGTAAAGGAGTACCCTTTCTTTGATCTGTTTTGTTCTTCTTATCCTGCTTCATTTCCCATCATATGACCTAATACCTCTTAAATTTATGTCACACATTTGTAAGTTGCCTGGTCTGTTTCTCTGGAAAGGAAGCATTTCCTAGCTTTATTCACTGGCATATCAGAAGTCATTTTGAACTTTAAAGAAAGGGAAACTTCTTAACAGGAAGTAAATTTAGTTTCTATAGGAACATTTAACCTACATTTTTAAATAATAAGTTTTCAATTAATTATATGGCATGTTTAAAATCAAATAGCAGTGCTAAGTTACAAACCCAGTTCACCAGATCTATAATATTTATGGATATTATTCTTGTTTTAATAAGGTGGTTCAGCTTCAAAGGAGTCTCATTAGGTTTTCAAGGCTTGATGAGCCTATTTACAAACTCATATTAAGATTTAACAAGTCATTTTAGGAAATTCATTACATGGCTATTGCAATGTCTAATTAAGATGGTTTAAAGTAAGATTATATAGGTTTATGAAAATTTTTGTTTACATTTATTTTGTAAACATGTGATCATTTTTTATAACTCTTCTTGTGCAGTAGGTATATATGCTTTCCCACTAACTGGCCAGACAAGCTACAGTTTGTCTGTAATAGATGGTATCTGACAAACACAGGAAGTCTTGAAGCATTCCCCAACACATGCCCCTCACTTTTATAAACACCCTTTCTTCTCTTGTTCAGGTGTTTTAATTTCTTTTTTTAAAGCTCTCTCAATTATTAATTTGAATGTCAAAGAAAGATTAGGTGGAAAAATGTCCATCAACAAAAAATACAACATTTTGCATGGAATTTAAGAGATTCACAGAGTTTTTGAGTCCCATCCAGAGAATGGCTAGGGGTCATGGATGTCATATTAGTGTCTCCTGTCCTTTTCTGTTAGTTTCTCCATAGTACCCTTGCAACTGCCTTCACTTTAACTAGCACTGAACCATTACAGGTGTCAGTTACATGTTCCAAAATTGTTGAACCTTTTTGTACAATGCCATACTTGGGGGAGGGAGGATAAGGAAAAAAGTTTAATTGACATACATTATTTTAAAAATATTCTCTAGGAAAATATTTCAGGTAATTTTCTACCCATAAGACTCTCAAGGTTTAGTATAACATCTATTTAATTCTCTTTAAGAGTGACAATTCAGTCCGTCATGTTTCTATCATTCTGCATGAAAGGGAAATTTGGCTACTTGCCTAAGATGGAGTATTGCAATAACAACAATTCAGAGAAAAATATGAACAATAGATGGCAGGAAAAATTGTGTAAGGGATGCGGGCAACAACTAAAGATAGAAAATAAGTTAATAAGCTGGTGAATAAGCTTTACCTTGCAGATGTCTAGTAACAGTCCTTACCTCCATCACTCCTTTAACAGATGCCTATTGACAACAACCACATGCCCCAGTGGGAGAAAGAAAAATGGATGAAGTCAGGCTTGAAAATCAAATTTTCTTTGAGGTCTAGAATATCATTCAGCCTGCTAATGTTTAAAACTGCTAAATTATTGAACATGTTCAGTACTATTTAAGGGGAAAGACTAATATTATAGGTACAGACTCTACAGCCATTAAAAATTTATCTACAACACTTTCTTATTCATCCAAATCAAGTTGAATTCTGTGTGAGCTAGTAGCAAAAACACAGGAATCCTGTCTTGAATTAGAAAAGGGAGAAATGTAGTTTCTAACAGAATTTACCACTGTTCTGTACATGTAATTCAGATGTGCACATATTTTTTTTTCTGCTCTAATGGAACATCAAGGTAGAACTTCATCACTTTATTATATTCATAGGTATGTCTGAACCCATAACTTAAACACAAAGAAAAATAAAAGTGAAAGAAACTTTCCAAGACAAATATTTGAAAGCTCTTCATAGACTGCATGCCTGTAATCTCAATGACTCAGGAGGCTGAGACAGGAGGGTTGCAAGTTCAAAGCCAGCCTCAGTAACTTAATAAGGCCCTGAGCCACTTCAGTATACCCTGTCTCAAAATTTAAAAAAATAAATAAATAAAAAAAGAATGGGGTTGAGCCTCAGTGGATAAGCACCCCTGGTTTCAATCCCTAATACTACTACTAATAATAATGTGTTTTCTGAGGAAGGGATTCAGTTAGGATTGCAGAAAATGATTCAATTAGGATTCCCCTATATTCAGCATTCCAAATAGAATAAGAGCCTCCTCACTGAAGCTAGGAAGAACATAGAAGCAGTAAGATAGCCCTGATTATTATTATGATTAAATAAAAACAAAATGAAAGCTGACATTTCTCTATTTTATATTTAAGAACTAAATAGCTACCAATGAATAAAGATAAAGGTCTAGTGGGTGGTACAAGTCTTATATTAAAAATAAAATTACCCTCATTGATAGGTGAAATTGATATGGCATTTCTCAGAAGAAGATAAATGGATTTTGAAAAATGTTTTTCTCCTCCTTATATAGGACACTTCAAATATTTATATAATTTAAAAGTTATTTCTCATGGAAATAGAATCAATTTTCTATATGTCTGAATCACATTAATGAGTATTTTGAACTTCTTTCCCTCCAGCCAAGTGATAAGTCAAACAAAGAACCTCTGAAAGTTATTACATTGTAGAAAATGGTTTTCTCTTTGAGAAAAAAAAGTATTTATGGGCTGCTGCTAAATTTAACAGAGGCAATACCAAGTTAGTGTGGCTGATCTATGCATAGGAGCAAGGTTTTTTTGGTGGTCAGCTAATGACATAGAAAGTTCCTATTACAAGTTCCTGGTACATTTTAATTATAAATATTTAATCTGTTTTCTCAATTTGGTGTCAGCCAGGCCTCCCATAATGCTTTCCACCTCAACTTCCTTGAAGTTTTCATTTTGCTTTGAGTTGCACTCTCAAAATGGTATTACAAAACAACAACAACAAAACCAAGATAATCTTGAATATGCTCTGCCTAATAAATATGATCTGGACATTCCAACATTACTTCACTTGTACCAGAATAAGGATGCTTAAGGCAAATTTGCCACCATTTGGGCATCAAGGCTCTGAATAAGAGTTATATGTACTTTCAAGTTTATAATAGTTTTAAAAATTAAATATATTATGGATAATTATATTCAATCATAGTTTTCAACTATAAACCCAAATAGTTCTAAAGCAAGATTTCTATTTTCTTATATTTCACATTTACTCTACTTCTTACAGTATAATATGCATTTAAGGTTTTTTTCCTTCCTGATGATGAACTACATCATTCTAATACCTCAGGAATCCCCTCTCCAAGTCTTAACAGCCAGCCACTTGCTGCCCAGTATTATAGTTGGTCTTGACTAACAGCTTATAACCTTGAAATCATTTTCCCTTTTGGTTTTAGTAGCAAAGAGATGGTTACCACCTAGATGTGAAGAAAAACACCCAAACCAAGAGCAAGCCTAATGACACTCTAAACTGACATATAAAACTATGTATTTATTATGTGTGATGTGATGTTTTGAAGTACACACACACACACACACACACACACACACACACACACACACACACATATCATGGGAAAGTTAAATCTAGCTAAATGTTTTATCCCACACAAAGCTTACCAGTTTTTCTATATAAAATTACTATGAGGTATCTCATCAAAATCCTGCACTTGGGTTTATTTTCCATTCATCTTTTAGTGACCAGTCATAGAATCCTGGAAGGCATCTCTGCATACCTTCCTGCAGGGCTAGAGCCACTGTCTTCGCTTTCCCATTGGTCATTTTTACTTCTTGAAACTGGGGGCTGCAGCATTTCAGCAGCTAGTGGATCAGCATCATTTTATTTTTATTATTATTATTATTAGTTGTTCAAAACATTACAAAGCTCTTGACATATCATATTTCATACATTTGATTCACACGGATTATGAACTCCCATTTTTTACCCCGTATACAAATTGTGGGGAATGTAGCTCAGTGGTAGAGCACATGCTCAGCATCGTTTTCTTCTCTACCAATCCATTCTCCAATCACTTGGGGCCTCAGAAGAGAAGAATTGAATTCCACTCACTGTTTCCTAAAGAGAAGAAAAGAATGTGCTTCTTTAGATGGCTTTTTCTTGTTCACGGACAACAGGAAAATAACCCTGTCTAGAGGGTTGGCTGCTAACACAAACCAAAATGTTCTTTTCTTTCTTCTGAATTGACATAAAATTTCAGTTCTCCTCATCTCTACTCAACTTCTTGTTCTGTGTGGTTTATGCTGATTCCTGAGGATCACTGTGATACAGGATTTAGTAATAAAATCTTGGATTTGGATTTGGAAAGCTACACATGTGTTCTCATATGAGGAGTAGGACTAGCATTCCTGGTGGAAGGAGGAGGGTGTGTTAGGGCCCACATGGTGTCACTCCTGGGAAATGGTACATAATTTCTCTGGAAGAAATTAGGTTGGGGTCAACAGAAAAAGTCAAAGGCAATAGGACCAGATGGGCACATCATCTCCAATTGTGGAGGATCCTGGGCTTTTAAAGATCCAGTAGAGGTTTGAAGCAGGGCAATGTCAGGGAGAGATATGTCATACTAATTCAAAAAATGTTAACCTCTTTTCATAGATTTAAAATGAGGTAACTCACTCAATTGAATGACTTGAACATGATTCAGCTATAAAAATTGTATTGCATGAAGAAACTGAATATATGTTATTGCTAGGGATATTTTAAGTGAAAAAAGGACAAGTTAAAAAGAAATACATATACATTGATCTAATTTGTGTTTAGAATTCATATGGATTGACATCCATCATTCATTCATTTTTTAATGTCAATTGAGTCTTAGTATGTGCAAAAAACTGCTCTTTACTAGGCAAAACATTGAGTAAAACCAAAGTTTTATAAAGGTTTTATTTGAAGGGAAGAATTGAGGGTGATCTTAAACTTTTGATTTGGTATTTCCATGTCTTTTTAACATTTTATGATAAATATAATCTAGTGATTTTGAAAATATTTTGATCTAAGAAACACATGCTTTGTTTATATTATGTCTAATAATAAGTTTTAGTGTTAGAAGAGTCTTGAACAATTTTGAAAATTTAGATCATGTGTTCTGATTCTTTACAACTCACAAATATATAAATCCAAGACATGATACAACAAAAATAATAATATCATATATGTAATACAATGTGTGGATAACAAATATAATTTCAAAAGCAGCATATAAAAATGATGTAGATAATATTTGATAATAATTTTTCCATGTGCAAATAAGTAATAAAAGGTAGTTGGATACCTAAATATTGTTTTAGCCTATAAAACATAGTATATGTACTTTAATAAGAGTGTGTAACTTAACAAGTAATTTGAACTCTCTCTGCACTTATGTTCCCTGAGTTAGGAAAATAAAGAACTCCAACAGATTTCAGCTGTGAAATCATGCAATTAAATTAATGTTTTGAAATAACTGGAACGTCATATTTATCTGCCAAAATTGAATGGCATTTAAAGTAAAGGAATTAAAATTGAGTATATTGTAAAAGTTAAGTCTGCATTTGCTTTTCAAAGAAGACTAGGGAAAATACATGTTTCAGAACTTAAAAAATGAATGTATTTACAGAGTCAGAATCTAGTTTGGGCAATTTGAAATGTTATTATCTGAATTTTATTTCATCCAACTATAAAATGTTGGTAATGGGAATTATTAAATCTACTATAGCAAATGAATTCATAAGTAAGGGTGGAATCATAAAATTCTGTTTATATGCTAAATATGATTATTTATGTACATGAACTTCATTCAAACCATTTATATGCATATATCTGGAAGAGCAGAATTGCTGCAAGGGTTGAGTTGGGTAAGAAGAGATGTTTGGTAATCAGTATGGGCAGAGGATCAGAACAGGAAATTGATGGTGTGGTTTAGCAACCTACAAAGTTTTATTTTATAGGTGATGTATTAAAAAGGTGAGATAATGAATTAAATGTTATTCATTTTATTTACATAATGGGAAAGGATTTGCTTTGAAGATTTGTCCTGCTATTGGCTCATAGTAGTCTAAGGACAGGTACAAAGAAAGTAACAGTCAGAACAACAGAATGAATAAACTTAGGATCCATAAAACAAAGAAAAAAGAAGGAAGAAAGAAAGAGGATATAAAGTTGGGTATGATCAAAAATTTGTGAATTTCAGAGAATCAGGTAAAACTCTGCAGTGCCTTGCTGGGAAATGAAATAAAATTATAGACTCCACTGTTGGTGGAAAGTAGAGTGCAGAGAGAAGGATAAATGGTTTGGTATCCAGGATATTTAACTCCTCTGGCAGCAGAAATTTAATGAGAAATAGCTGACAAGCAAGGTAATAAAAAGTCACAGAATCTTGGAGTGAATTTTTAGCTGGTAGTTAAGTGAGATATGGTGTTTTTAAATAAAAGACTAAATTAATGCCTTTGGCTTTGCAATATCGTGGTTGGCGAAAGCTGTTAAATGGTAAGGAAATTATCATGGGAGGCTTTTTTTTTTTATTTTTTGTACCAGGGATTGAACCCAGAAGTAATTAACCACTGAACCACATCCCCATCCCCCTTATCTTTTTTTTTCTAACTTTGATACAGAGTCTCACTAAGTTGTTTAGGGCTTTGTAAAGCTGCTGAGGCTGGCCTTGCAATTGTGATCCTCCTGCCTTACCTCTGAAAATTCTGGGATTGTAGGTGTGCACCACTGCACCCAGCAAGTGGCTGCATTTTGATTCTGACAATTTTCACCAAAAATATAGGTGTAGAAACAGAACATTCAATATAGAATATAAAGGAAGAAGGAATTCAGGAGAATCTCTGGAATAGCCTGGCCCACACTCCCCAAAATAAACAAGAGGAAGAATCCCTGCTATAAACAATAGAGCCGAATCTGAAGTTTCCTCCACTCTGCTCTGAAGCATCTGAAGGTAAAATTAAACCATGCCTAGTTCTGCTATGGCCAACATTTTTCAAATTATTCAGGAGGTCTTATGTAAAATAGTGTTCAGAAAGCATTTTAAATGAAAGGACCTGGACTTTGTCATGCTAGAAACTCTTGAAAGCACAGTTCATCCCAGACCATCCTTGGGAAGGAATAAGGGAGACTAACAGACTGTTGTTCAAGTAATAGCTTTAGGATGCTCCATCTAAGTTCCATTAGAGAAGAATTCAGTCTCTTCTCTGAGACAGGTGGCTATTTTCTCACAACCATGAGAAATCATAGTTCAATACAAAGTGATTTCTACTAAGAAGTCTTTATTTGGGCATTTCTTTTGGTCTCGTTTTTCCATTCGGCCAGGAAATAAAATATTCTACAGTTCAAAAAGTCAAATAAAGCTAGGCAGAATCAGGTGATGCCTTTTGTGAATGGATGGATTTTTAAAGTGGCCTCTTAGAAACCCTGTGGTTGTACTTCCTCACAGTGCAGATCTAAAAGGCCCAAATCTCACTTTCCAACTAGTTTCAGAGGTGTGGCAGTATTGCTTCAAGAAACAGAAAATAATGTCTTGTCCATTCCAAAATGAATATAATAAAAATGGAGCTAACTCATGGTTTAGTTCCCACGACATTTACAACAACACAGTGCATACACAACCTTCAAGGCACCATCTATCGATGACATGGCCATCCAACAGAAGAGCCAAAACAACTGCAGGGAACTACTTGAGATCTACTGCCATGATCCCAGTGCTGGGGGACAGCCAGCTCCATAAATTACCCCCCCCCCCCAAGTAACCTGGTATTTAAATTTCACTTCACTAGGAAACAGGAAATGTTTTTAATTGATTTAAATGAGAATTCCAAGTCCCAAACCAAATGATGTTTGGTAAATTTTTGAGATAAGGACAGCATTGTCCTGTAGGACAAGAATATATACATGAGGAAGAATTGGGAATGGAGGTGATGGGGCAGAAAACTCTTTGGGATTTTAAATGGGAGCAAGAGTCTCAAAAAATGGTAATGGTGGGCTGGCGATGTGGCTCAAGTAGTAGCACGCTCACCTGGCATGCGTGCGGCCCGGGTTCGATCTTCAGCACCACATACAAAGATGCTGTGTCTTCCAAAAACTAAAAAATAAATATTAAAAAGAAAATTCTCTCTCTCTCTCTCTCAAAAAAAAATGGTAATGGAAGTGAGTCTATGCTTAGAGAGATAGGGTAGGGGGAAGGCAGCAACCGTGAGGAAAGGGAATTAAGATCCATTTGCTCACATCAGAAATCAGCAAAGGTGTGATGTGTTAAGTTTGAACAGCTATTGCTGAGATCAGTGAGAAACTGCAGAGCTCTGAAGACCAGAGCCTGTATACCACAGGCACGTGTCAAGAATGTTGGACAATCTGAAGGGAAAGCTGGGTCTTGTCTCCAGGTATTCCAATAGATTTCACAAAGAATCACAAACCAAATACGTAGCAGCAGGGGAAAGAAGAAATAAAGGAAATTTTATATACATACTTGGATGAGCTAATAATGCACATTTTGTTGATTATTATTCTTTGAAAATATCTACATTTTTAGTGTTTGATTGATGCTTGTGCATGAGGCATACTCATCTCCTGGCGAGTTCAATGTCATTAAATTGACTTTGGGCTCCAGGTAGGAAATTCAGCAGTTAGGTTAAAAAGTGTTCTATAGTATATTTCATAATTATTGAATGTATCTCTAAGAATTTTCAAAGAGTTAATTAACTAATCAGAAACTCCTTATTTCTAACAAGCTACTAATGTATTCCAATTCTTCTTCCAAGATCAATTTATTTTCCATTTCTATACTTATTTATTCAATTTATTCTAGTCAGGCTTTCACTCCTTCTCTTTTGAATATTGCCTTTAACTGTTCAAAGTTGGTCTGAAGTTGAGCCTATGCCTTATTGCCAGATAAAGAGTCCTGAAATTGTCATCTTATTTCTCCTGCTCAAACACTCTTGTCTGTGTACACTCCAATGTTAACAGAATAATACTCAAATTCTTTGGTGTCTAATTTTTAAAATAGGCCAACATGCCAACATGCAGTACAGTAAGAGTCTACATTAAAGGAAAATAAAAAAGCCAAGGTGCCTTCCACTCTGCTTGTAGCACATGAACTTGCTGGATTCAGATTGACTTTGCTCATTATCATATTTCTGGTGCTCAGTAGCTAATCCTTTCTAGACTTTACATCTCCTTTAGCTTATACCCCTTTGGGGACCCTTTGGGTTTCATTGCTGATTCTGCTTTTTTCAATTTGCCCTTAATATTCTCTAGTGGAACTCCACAAAGATTGATGTGGGACTGTTGGAAAATTTTGTATGAGCCAGCAATGGTGTTCTTCCTTTACAACTTCTACAGTTTTCTCTTTCTTTCTTCTTTTTTTGTAACGTTTTTTAGTTGTAGTTGGACACAATGCCTTTATTTTATTTATCTATTTTATGTTTTGCTGAGGATCAAACCCAGGGCTTAATCATGCTAGGTGAATGCTCTACCCCTGAGCCACAACCCCAGCCCTCTACAATTTTCTTTTGATATCTTAAACCCAGATGGTTGAAGAAAGCTACTTTTAGGTTTCCTTCTATTTGCAATTTGTGTAGACTTGACTCGCTCATGTCCTGCGTGGGTGAGAGGGTGAGTACCCCTAGGAGTGATAGGCTGGCTGTGAAATAAAAGTTATGAAACTAATATATCAAGAAATTAAAGTCAAAAGGCAAGAATATATATAAATCAGGGGCATGGCCAGTTGAGTCTACTAGGGGGGTCTAGCTTCTAACAAAGAAGAAGCCTGTGCCTGCTTTATTTATAGTGGTACAGATCAAAGGGGATTTGTATGTATAAGGTTTTCATGTGGGAGAAGTCTTTTCTTGGTGCTTGCTTCTCCGGGTGGCAGGGGTGCCACAATAAACTGGTTATTTGGCCTTTGGCAGGCGACACCCATCTCCAGGAGGCTCTTTGATCCTAAGGCTGTGAGTTAGGACAGCATAATCCAGGCATTCTTGTGGTGGGGGTGGGGGTGGGGGTATTCCACCCAGGAGTTTCTGAAAGAGTGTCCTCTCTGCCTTAATGACTAGAACAAATATATATTTATATATAATTATATATTATATATATGGCCTCCAACAGATTTGGTCAAAGATGATTCTTTATCTCAATACTCTGAGTCTAGAAAATTTAGAATGTTACAATATTTGTGTTATGAGTTGCAATTTTTAAGGGACATTTGACTGATAAGAAACCACTTGGAAATAAATTCAGTACTAATATATAGCTACAGAAAATGAAATAAAATCCACAATTATAAATCTATAATAAAATACATACCTTAATTAATGCAATTAGGCATGTGCTGTTTAACAATGGATATATGTTCTGAGAAATAGAAGTATATCCCCAAATGGGAAAATATAACAAACTTGGAAGTGTACAGTTCATTTCACTTTCCTTTTGCTTAAAGTATTAGTTGAAAAACACTGGTACCTGAATAGAGCATCAGGTTATGTTAACTAATTTGGGAGCAAAATCTACCATTGAGAAACAAAATTATGAGCTTATCTCACATCATTAAAATCAAAGAGAAAATCACTCCACACAAAGAAAACCTGACCTATGTTCCCAGCCTGTTTGTATATTATTAATGTCATGATGCCATTGTCCTCTGGAAGGTAACATTTGGTTGCTTTTTGCATTGTTATTATTGAGTCTTTATATAGCACATTCATCTTTTATTGGGTTTAAAAGGTCACTTGTGATCTAAGCATTTTCCAGGTTACCCTTCTTTTCTTTTCTTGAACTTGGTGATGGTGTTTGTTTAGTTTGTTGTATTCTGAAAGATTCCATGCTCTAAAAGATACTCTGGACACAGAGGATATATCCAGGATACCTGTCTTTAGAGCCTGCCACTGTACTTGTGGGAAACATTTAAGATGCATGTGTCCTCATCTGGTTAGAACAAGGCTCCCATCCTCAGCATTCATCATCAGTCTCTGCAGATTTTGTCCAAAGTAGATAGGTGAAAGAGGTAAATTGTGTCTGCCTCAAACTACTCTCTCTATTGGAGAGAATAAACTTGCTCTTCTTCAGTAGGTAAAATAGACTGTCTCTAAAATTATTAACTGTTTTGCAACTATTTTGTAAGGACTTGCACCTAAATGACTTAGATTGTCAATGTGTTCATAGCCACAATTATATTGATCTGTGCCACTCTTTGACCTGCTGCCTCAATTGTATCTGGTTATTCAGTTCAAGGGAGCTAGATTTTGAAAAATTTTATAAATTCTTGCCTAAAGTGATAGGGATCTGATTTCAGTATTGTGGCTTCTCAGAGTTATACAGAATTTGAGTTGCCTGTGTACAGGACAAACTGCAAGACAATTTATCTTTTCTTTCTACATTCTCCCAACTCTCCATTTACCAATTTTGGTCAATTTGGAATTCACCTCAGATCCATGCTAAGAATGGGATTAACCCTGAATCCTAACACAAGTAAACCCATGGCTATAGCTTGGATAAATGTCCACCAAAAGCCTATGTCTTAAAGAATTGGTTATCAGCCTTTATTGTTACAGGGAGATGGTGGACCCTATAGGAGGTGGGGCCTATTGGAGGGAAGTTACGTCATTGGAGCAATGCCCTTGGAGAGGATATTGAGATCCCAGACCTTTCTTGTCTCTCTTGGCTCTTTGGCAAACGTGCAGGTGTGCTGCATATTCCCACCATGATGTACTGCCTCACCTCAGGCCCAAAGGCCATGGGGCCATGCAACCATCTGAAACTGTGAGCCAAATGAACCTTTCCTTATTAATGAAGATTATCTCAGTTATTTGGTCACAGCATTGGAAAGCTGACTAACACCTATTAACGTCAACTGATCCAGTTAATGCCCAAGATGATTCCACCTGACAGTCCCTACATAAGATGGCACTTATTTGTGTGCAAAACTGTTTGTATGAAAACAGAAGAACTCTAAATGTGTCACCATGACTCTTACCTGGCTATGCCTACTTCCCACCTAAGAGGCCTCATATTTTAAGGCAGAAAGTCAGCCACCAGGCAGAGATTATTGTCTGGCTTATAGAGCTGAGTACTCCTGTCTGCATCAATAGGGAAAAACTTTAACATTCAAGCTCTAAAAAGAGTTTGAAAATCAACTACAATCAAGACTTTTATTCCTGGCTTTCATCAACATTTTCATTAGCCCAAGCCTATGCAGTTCGTTTTCCATTTCTATTATTCTCAACCAAGGTCTTGGGTTTCCAAATCTTTGTTCTTTTCAGCCCCTAGCTATTTCTTCCCATTTTATTCCACCGAACTCCACCTCATACTCAATCTGTCCACCCCAGGCTCACAAGTTCTTGCCTGAAGTATGACCACTTCTTTCTGATGCAGCCAGAGCTGCATCCTGTCTGCATTCCATCACTTCTAAGCAATTCCTTGTTCCTCCTTCTATAGGGGATTGTAGGCTGATTATTACATTGATTTTTGCATATACCCTATTACTGAGATTTACTTCCCATTTGATCCCCAACTGGGGTAATTCTCAGATTTTTGAAAATATTCACACATGACTTAAAGCTTTAGCAGCACTCCTAAACCTCACCATCTTCAACCCATGTCAAGATACAATCAACATCATAGCCTCACAGTTACTTGCTTTTCTCCATTTCTTTCATCCATCTACTCCCATGGCTACACTCTAAAACTTGCCATCTCCAAAACTATCCCTTTTCTGATGCTTTATATTTCAGTATCTCATTCCTTACCCACTTTCTTTGGTGATGTTTGTCACTCACTCTCTTCTCTGCAGTTCCTGGGCATCTCCCTTTTTGCACATTCTATAAGCAATTCCCTGATCTTTCATTTTTTTTTTTCTATTAGCCTAGACCTCTTCATCAATTCTACTTTTCCTATAAATCCATTAGCCTGAACTCATTATATATTTCATTATATACTCCAGTTGGTAAATCTTGCTAAAGAAACGCACAACTTAAAATATATATCATCCTACCTCTGGACTCTCATCAGATACTGAACATATAATTGGATGCTATTTTACCATCCAAGAGACATATATTATGTTTAAAAAATGAACTTACTCTATCAAAATTTGGTTAAGCTTGAGTGAAGAATTTGTTGTTGACTTTCACAAATTGCTGTTTGTGAGATGTTTAAAATCATTATCTTTTTTGCATTTAAAAATGAAGAAATGTCATGCTATATTTAGCATGGTATCTTCTAGACCAGGAATGGAAAATATACTTCTTTTTCATGCCAATTTCTATTGCTTAGAGTACCAGTAACTCATTTGTATTGATTGCTTAAAACATAATGCATAATTTGGTTAACAGGATTTGGACATTAGAGGATTAGAGAAGGTCGACAGTTTTCCAAGCAGTGCTTAGCTGATATGTATTCAACCATCAGGATTCAGCTTAAACAGAATTTCCTCAAAGACAATTTATCTTGAAACTTGATCTAGATCTTGCCATGTGGTCCTTATCATAGCTCTTAACTAATATCCCTGCCCTAATAGACTAACAGGTTTTGTAAGAGAACTTTCCTATCATGCTACCATGGTATCCTATGCTTAAGTGTCTAGCAAATGCTTAATAAATATTAGCTGAATAAGCTGCATGGTTCTAACCTGCAAACCTGCTTTGCACATATTTTTTTCTAGCCAAAAGAGGCCATTTGTTGTCTCCCTAAGGACACCATATATCCCAATTTTCATTCCTGTCATATGCTCAACATTTATAAATGAACCTTTATTAAAGACACTTCAATGTCATTTGTTAGACACTTCAATATTTTACATGTTTTCAATGTACATTGTACCAAAATTTCTATAAATAACTTTGTACATAAAAGTAATACTTCCTCTTTCACATTGCCTCTCAGAAGCAGCAAATTCACATATTTGGTGGAAGTAACATTTATCAGTTAACTGTTGAGGACAAAACAATGGAACAATGATGACCTCTGGAACAATGATGACCTCTGACAGGAACATCTGACACAGGAAGCCATTTGGCTAATATCTCCCTTAAGCTTTTTGGCTAAAGAAATGTACTTTGAGATTTTTTTTAAGAACCTTATTTATTTCAATGTAATTTTCAGTGAATTACACATTGGCACTCACAAGACATTAGCTACAGGTCTCAACACACCCAGGTCTAGGTCTTAGATAGTCCATGCCCAGTCCCGTCTGTGTGAGGGGAGGGTGTGGATGGGCCTGCTCTGGCTCCTCAGTAGAAGTAGCTCTGAAGGCTGAGAACTTGATCTTTTTATCCTCCAATGTAATATTATATTGGCAGAATTAAAACATCACTATTGAAAAATCCACAGGTACCAACACCAGCAGCCTTTGCCTTAATAAAAAGCCTCAGCTAACAATCCAGCAACATGAACAAGACCACATTTGCTTTTAACAAAAAGTGAGCTTCAGAGAAGGGAGAAAGGCCTACCGTCCAAACCCATGGCTTGTGGTGGATTAGCAACCTTCACTCCACCCCTCAAAGAAGCAGCCTCCAGGGAAAAGCCCCTCACGGCAAAGGCACATTGCAGGAGCCACCAACACAGGCCAAATGTGACTGCAAAGGGCACACAACACCAAGGATGCCCCGTCCTTCCAAACCCACCAGAAACTACGAGAAACAAATGTGTTTTTTTGTCTCTAAATTCCCGCCATGCACTAAGGCACCAGAACTATTCCTGACCCCCCTCCAAGGAAGCAGCAACCTGAAAGGAAAATAATATTGTCAAAATTGTATAATTCTGTTGTTAACCATGCACCAAAGATTAAAATAGCCTCTGTCAAAGATATATAATATATAGGAAATCTCTGGAAACTCTTATGTACAACCTTATCAAATACTTTTTCTGGCTTTTGTACACAAATAGCCTCTTGCATTTCTGTGCTTCAGATGCGAGTCCTCTGCCAGGCTCATGCTCCACATGGAAGTGCCAACTATGTACAGTTCAGTGATGCTGAGCCCAGGCCGCCTCCCAAGCTCTCCTTCCCATGGACACTGGTGTGACAAGAGCTTAGGTAGACAGATCCTAGCTTGTGGGCACCTACAGCAGTGGTCCCCTCTGTTTCCCAGGGAGCTATCCTGTCAGTGGTGTGGACTTGGGACTGGAGTCACACACCTGGGGGAGGTGGCCATTGGAAAGGAGCAAGTGCTGGGCTTTGCTGGAGACAGCAGGAAAGGCCAAGGAGGCCTCTGGGAGCTCCACGATGCCTGAAGGGAATGCAGGGCAGGGCTGCAGGTCTATGGGGTCTGCATCGCACAGCCTCACTATAGAGTCCAGGCGGAGCCCCCTGGGGAAAGAGTAGGCTGTCAGAGCCAAGTTCCAGCATGACCAGCTGTGGCGGCCATTGCAGCTGCCAGGGAGGCCAGGAGGACAGTAAGAGATCACCTTTTCCATCTAGGGACACCACCGGCTTCCTCAAGGATGTGAGCATTCTGTCGTGGTTGCTGGGGTAGAGGGACCCATCTACAAGGATGATGTGAAGAGTCTCCTCGGTCGCCCTGGTTGGGATCCTGGCCACACAGTGCACTTGGCTGTGTGCTGTCCCTGCATGTGGGCTGAGAGTGGGGGGCCTGCTCCTTGGACTAACTGTCAATGTCAGCATTGCAGTCACTGCACATGAGAGGGCCACCTGGGTTCTAAAGGAGAGATGAGCCAGGTCAGGGCAACTCCAGCATGCAAGACCACAAAAGATGGGGAAGAGTGACAAGAAGGGAGACAGAACTAACAAAACCACAGCACTCTGACGTTTCAGGGACAATCCACCTCCGCTTACGAGGAGGACATCAGCAAGAAGTCCTGTTTTTTTTTTTTTTAGTTGTCAATAGACCTTTAGTTTATCTATTTATATGCTATGCTGAGAATCGAACCCAGTGCCTCACTCATACCAGGCAAGTGCGCTACCACTGAGCCCCAACCCCAGCCCCAAGGCAGTTCCATTTCTGGCTCTGCCCTGAGTATGAACCCAGTGTCCACAGGACCAAGGCTTCAGTTCTCCAAAACCATATTCCCAGAGGTCCTGGAATTCCCAGAGCACAAGAGCTCTTGACGAGGAGTGTGGACCTGACTTCTCCTGCCCTGGAAATGAACGGCCACCGTGCCCACCTGTGTTGGTGACGCTGTACTCCTCGCTCTTCTTCCTGGTTTGGTAGATGATGCACAACCACACCAGTGACGTCAGAACGATGCTGCACACCATGGCCATGGTGAAGATGCCCATGGTGGTCCTGTCCTTCCTGCAGCCAGGTGTGGGCAAGATGCTCAGCTGGCTGTGAGCGCGATCCGTGCCCAGCGTGTTGGACATCTCGCAGGTGTACTGGCCCACGTCCTCCACCACCACGTTCTGGACCACCAGTAGCTGGTTGCTGGGGGTGAATTGGTACCTGTTGGTGAGGCTCAGGGGGCGGTTCCCCTTGAGCCAGGTGATGCTGGGGGAGGGGCTGCCAGTCGCTTTGCTCTGGAGGGCCACTGTCTCCCCCACAGACACCACGCGGTCTTCCAAGGGTACCACCAAGAATGGGGTCTCTGCAAGAGATCAAGGGACAGCACACTCACTCTGGGGCCTCAGTGCTGTGGGTCTGCTTGGTTATCTAAACATGGCACAATCCCACCTGATGGCTTCTGTCAGAGTGACAAGCTTTTCAGAAGATCGCTGTTCTATGGTCATAAAAGTTTCTGTTCCCATACTGTCCTGAGTCCCTGTTCTTGACTAAGACCACACCCCTCCTGCATGCTCTTTGGTCACCAGTTGCTCAAGGCTCTGACATTGCACTGGCCTTTACTCTTTTTAAAGAGATAGGAGCCAGGGTGGTGGGGCATGCCTGTAATCCCAGCAGCTCAGGAGGCTGGGGCAGGAGGATTGCAAGTTCAAAACCAGCCTCAGCAATTTAGCAAGGCCCTAAGCAACTCAGTGAGACCCTGTCTCTAAATACAAAATAGGGCTACTCACTAGCAAGTCAACCAGGAACTCAAGGGGTTGTACAGAGCAGGCTCCACGACACTCATCTAGGAGAGGCCCTAAAGGAATGGTGATGGGCCAGCAAGACCTGGGGGAGGATGGGAAGATCTGACCCTGGACTTGCCATGTCATTTTACATTTTTTTTTTTTTTTTGGTACTCGGGATTAAACCCAGGGTCACTCGACCATGGAGCCCCATCCCCAGCCCTATTTTGTACTTTATTTAGAGACAAGGTCTCACTGAGTTGCTGAGGACCTCCACTAAGTTGCTGAGGCTGGCTTTGAACTCGAGATCCTCCTGCATCAGCCTCCTGAGCAGCTGGGATGGGGCCGGTGCTACTGCGCCCAGCATATTATTCTATCTTAAATGTCCAATTTTCAACAACCAATTATGAAACAGAAAAAAAAATGTCAATACAAACTGTCCCTGAGGAAATTGAGATCTTGGACTAATTAAACAACATTAGCTATTATAAAAATTCTTGAAAAACTAAAACTATGTCTAAGAGAATTAAAGCATCAGAACACTTTCTTACCCAAGAGAAATGATCAATGAACAGAAACTATAAAAATGAACCACATACAAACCATGGCATTTACTAGTAACTGAAATTAAAAATCCACCCTAGGGCAGATATAGCTCCAATGGTAGAGTGCTTGGCTTGCATGCACAAGGCCCTCGGTTCAATCCCCAGAACCAAAACAAAACAAAACAAAATCCACCCTAGGGCTAGGGCTGTAGCTCCCTGGTAGAGCACTTGCCTAGGATGGGTGAGGCCCTGGATTCAATCTCCAGGACTACATAAAAAAAATCTAAGTAAAATAAAGGTATTGTGTCCATCTACATCTAAAAATATTTTTTAAAAATCCACCCTAGAGGGCTCAGTAGCAGAACTGAGCTTCCAGATGAGTCAGTGAACTTGAGACAGGTCAGCAGAGATATCCAGTTTGAGAATCAAAGAGAATGAAGAAAATACACAGAACTTCAGAGATCTGTGCAAGAGCATTCAGCATGACAACACACAGATCATGTGAGACCAAACACAGGACACAAAGAGGAAGGAGAGTATGTATGAAGCCCTAATGCACCCAAACTTATAAATTGGATGGAAAACATGCACCCACATATCTGAAAAGTTTAATTAACCCTAAGCAAAATTCATTCAAAAAGCCTAGGTTCATCATAGTCAAGCATCAAATGCCAAAGACAAAGCATCTTCAAAACAGCACAAGAAATATAACTTATCATGTACAGGAGATCCTCGAAAGTATTTGTAGCTGATTTCTTTTTCAATACCAGGAAGGTCAAGAGGGAGAAATATTCAAAGTATTCAAAAAGTCTAGAAATCTCAGGTGCAGCAAAATTATCTTTCAAAAATAAAGATGAAATTAAAACATTCTCAAATTTTAAAAAATATCCAAACTGAGAGAATTTACTGCTACCAGACCCGACCTACAAGAAATACTTGTGGTGGTGCATGCCTGTAATCCCAGCGGCTCAGGAGGCTGAGGCAGGAGGATCGTGAGTTCAAAGCCAGCTTCAGCAAAAGTGAAGCCCTAAGCAATTCAGTGAGGCCCTGTCTCCAAATAAAATACAACTTAGGGCTGGGATGTGGCTAAGTGAGTGCCCCTGAATTCAATCCCTGCTACCCACCCCCCCGGCTCCAACAAAACAAAACAGTAAACAAATTAATCACTCTGATCAAAAGGCAAGGAGAACCATAATGGATAAAAAAACTTTGACACAGTATACACTACCTACAAGAGGCAGTTTAGATCCCAAGACAATTAAACAATCACCCAATATGAGACAAAATATTTTATCATGTAAATGGGTCAATCCATCAGGAAGACATAAAAATTATAAATATATGCACTTAACAGAGCTTTACAAAATGTAGAGCACAACCTGTCAGAACTAAAGAGAAGAACAGACAATGTAACAATAATACTCTTATTTCCAATGAAAAGCTAGGCAGAAAAACTAGGCAGATGCACAAGGAGAAAGAAGACTTGAACAATAGTATTAACCAACTAGTTCTAATATACACCCGTGGAACTCTCCACTGAACCACAGCAGAATATTCTTTTAAAATGTACACAGAACAGTCTCTAAGATAAGATTATATTTTAGGTCAAAACATAGGTCCAATAAGTTTAAAAAGATGGAAATTACACAAAGTATCTTTTTGGATGACAATGGAATGACTTTTAAATCCACAGTGAAATGAGTATTTGGGAAGCAACTTGTGGAAATTAAGCAGTGCACTTCCGCACAGCAGAGAAGAAGTCACAGGGACACTGGAAGATGCTCTGAGTTAAATGAAAACAATGTGTTTAGTTTTCAAGTCTTGGAAGCTGCGCCTAAAATGGTGCTCGTGGACTTATTGCTGGAAATGCCTGTATTAAAGAAGTTTAGGACTAATAATCCAGTTTTTTAACCCAGAAAAAGAATAATAAACTACACCCACCACAAGAAGGAAAAAGAAATTAATCATGATTTGAGCAGAAATGAAAGAAGGAGGAAAGGAAAATGAGAAAATCACTTCATAGCAAAAATTTGTTCTTTGAAAATATCGAGAAAATTGAAAAACCTTTAGCTCGACTAGTAGGCAGGAGGGAAAAACAGAAGGCACAAAAAAGGGCACTCCACTACTGACCTTTTTCCTGCCAAAGGTAAACAGGGAACACTCTAACAACTGTACCCAGCTAACCAGACCACCTGACTGAAATGATAAACTCCTAAAACTGACTCAAGTAGAAACAAATTCTGGCTCAACACTAAGGAGACACTTTAGAATTTAAGAATTTTTAAATGTAGAATTTAAAAATTCCTATAAGGAAAAGCTCAGACTCAAGTGAATTCTACCAAACATTTAGAGAGAGAACCAATCCAAAACTTCCAAAGCATTTTTTTCTCTTTCTTTCTTTCTTTCTTTCTTTCTTTCTTTTTTTTTTTTTTTTTTTTTTGGACAAGTAGATGTAAAGACAATATCTTCCAACTAATTTTATACAACTATTACTCTAACAACAAACACCTAAGAAAAACATGACACACACACACACCACCAACAACCTAGAGAACAATGTCTTTTATAAGTATAGATGCAAAATCTTCAGCAAAAATCCCAGCAAACTGAAATGTACAGCACCTAAAAAAAACACATACTATAATCAAGTTAAGTTGATCCCAGGAAAGCAAGGTTTTCCATTCAAAAATCAATGTACTAGACCATTATCAATAAAATAAAGAGGGGGGGGAAGAACACTACACAATTATCTCAGAAACACACACACATAGAATACACACAAGACAGAATTCAAATGCTTTTCATAATAAAAATATTCAAAAAATTAGGGATAAGAAAGAAACTTATTCAACCTCATAAAGGTCATCTCTGAAAAATTCACAGTTAATATCACAATTAGGTGGGCTCAGTGGCGTGCACCTGTAATCCCAGCAGCTTGGGAGGCTGAGGCAGGATTAAAGCCAGCCTCAGCAATGGCAAGGCACTAAGCAAGTCAGTGAAACCCTGTCTCTAAATAAAATACAAAATAGGGCTGGGGATGTTGCTCAGTGGTTAAGCACCCCTGGGTTCAATCCCTGGTACCTGTCCCTCCCAAAAAAAATTGTAAATGGAATTCTTTTCTTGTTTGTTTGTTTAGTGCCTTGCAATTGCTAAGGGTGGCTTTGAACTCAAAATCCTCCTGACTAAGCCTCCCAAGCTGCTGGAATTATAGGCATGCACCACTGCACCTGGACCTAAAAATATTTCTAAAAAAACTTTTGCACAACTCTCTAGAAACTGAAAAACCACCACCACAATTCACAGACTAGGAAATGCTATTTACAAATCATAGACCCGATGAGGTCTAATATTCTGAAGATTCTAATATTCAGAATTGACAACTCATAACAAATATAGAATTCTGAATGTGCTAATATTCAGAATTGATAACTCATAACAAAATAGAGAAATGAATATATGACTTGAGTAGCTATTTTTTCCAAAGAAGCTATGCACGATCCAATAAGCATCTAGAAAATTGTTCAACATCATGAGTCATTGTGGAAATGTTAAGACTACCATGAGATTCTACTCTGTTCCCACTAGCAAAATCTAAAATAAAAAAGATAGCAAGTGTCGGAAAGCATGAGGAGAAACCAGAATCTCGTACATTGCCAGCAGGTGTGTAAAATCCTGAAGCCACGTTGAAAAAAACAGTTTGACAGTTCTTTTGTCACACCTAGAGCTACCACAGGACCCAAAGATTCCATTCCCAGGTGCAATCCCAAGAGAATTCACAGAACTAGTGCCTGAATGTTCACACCTACATTAATCATAAAATCCCCAAAGTAAGCACCATCAAATATCCGCCATCTAATGCATGGATAAAACAAAATGTATATCCATACAGCAGAATGTCACTCAGTCACAGAAAAGGAACTGATGCTTTAAAACTATGCTCAGGGGCTGGGGCTGGGGCTGGGGTTCAGTGGTAGAGCACTCACCTAGCATGTGTGAGGTGCTGGGTTTGATCCTAAGCACCACATTAAAAATAAACAAATAAAATAAAGGTGTTGTGCCCAATTATACCTGAAAATAAAGCAAAACTATGCTCAGGGGTGGGGGTAGCTCAGCCCCAGATACAATCCCCCGACTTGGGGAGAAGACCTGGCAAAGTGAGAAAAGGAGAGTTCCTCAGGCCACATGCTGTCCACCGGCACTCATGTTAACTGTTCAGAGCAGGCAGGTCACACACAACCGTGGACTAGTGACCGCCATGGCTGGGGGCCAGGAGAAGAGGGAATGACTACTAAAGCATGGGGTTTTGGTTTCTTTCAGAAGTGATGAAAATGTTATAAATCAGTGATGACACAAATTTTGAAGACTCTAAATCCAAAGTTCACGTTTTAAAGAGACACATTTTTATGACAGGTAAAAATTATATTTACAATACACACACACACACACACACACACACACACACACACACACACAGCTTTACTGAGCAACAATTCACCTACACTGCAGCTCGCCTATTTCAAGTTCACAACTGAATGGTCTGTGGTGCATTCATGAGTAGGTATTGTAATGACCACAGTCAACTTTAAGATATCTTTGTCACCTCATGGAGAAGCACTTTGTAGCTACTCCCCTTCTCCCTCCATCTCTCCCCAGGCTGGATCACCTCCTAGGGCACTTCCTACCTCTACAGATCTCCCTGTCCAAACTCAGTCCCCAGCCCTGGGACTTTAATCTCAACTCTGCAACAAGTTCTAATATGTCTTCTTTTTTCTTTTATGGCTGCTACTTTTTGACTGGCCAAGCTGGGTTCAAGGATTAAACCCAGAGGCACTTAACCACCGAGCACATCCCCAGCCCTTGTAATTCTTTTATTTAAAGAGAGGGTCTCGCTGAGTTGCTCAGGGCCTCACTAAGTTGCTGAGGCTGGCTTTGAACTTGTGATCCTCCTGCCTCAGCCTCCTGAGCTGCTGGGATTGCAGGCGAGCCCCACAACACCTGGCAAAGCTGCATGTTTTCTTACTTCTGAATGTCAGCCTCTCAGCCACACGTCCCACCTGCCTGCCCCTCTCTCTACAGGAGCATCACTCAGGAAGTTGGGAGAATGCAGTCCTGCTCCCTAAATAGTGCTCATTAGTTAACTGCCTCTGCCCAGGGAGCAAGAAAATGTTCAACTTGGGTTTTGTGAGCCTCCAACTAAAACAGAGAATATTTTCTTTTTCATTTCTCAGCAACTGAGGATAAGCTTTTCAAACAGAAATCAGAATGGCCATCAGAGTGGACATTCCTTCCTGAGGAGTCACACACCAAGATAAGTCACCCGGAGAGTCTAGCTGCCCTGGTTCTGGGAGAGCCCAGGCTTGAGCTGAAGAGCAGTGGCCAACCTATGAGAAGGGCAGACACAAAGACACGTGGCTTCCCTGTCATGTCCCTGACACTCAGTGACAGAAAGGGGCACAGTAAGCCTAGGAAATCCACACACATGGTTCTGGCCATTAGTCCAGACTGTTTTTCCAGATGCTGCATCCCTCAGACCAACAAAGCAACCATGGGGACCGGCTTTCTGTTCTCTTTCACTCTGTATGTGGTTTTGTTTGTTTGTTAGTTACTGTGGATTGAACTCAGGGACTCTCGAACACTGAGCAACATCCCCAAGCCCTAGTTTGTATTTTATTTAGAGACAGGGTCTCATTGAGTTGCTTAGTGCCTCACTAAGTTGATGAGGCTGGCTTTGAACTCACAATCCTCCTGTCTCAGCCTCCCCAGGACTTCCAATGAGCAAAGAAAGTGTCAAACTAGCAATCAGCAAGGAAGAGTGAACAACCCGTTTCCTAATCATTCCCAGAGGTAAGGTCAGAAGGTACTTCTCTGAAAACTGAAATGATTTATCTTAAAGCCATTATAATAGGGAGGCCTGGCCCAGGGCAGACCATAGAGTAGGCCTGAGGCTTTGGATTGTATTTATCAGGCAGCTGACTTTCTGCGTCCTGCTAAGGAGTTACTCTAGGGGTGGGAGGGCAGCCGATGAACAGAAATGCCCACTTCACTCCTGTGCAGGGAGGAGAGTGTCCCAGGCACAGCTTCTGTGACTGACTCGCTGCACCAGGACCTCACCTTCCTGGTGAAGAGCAAGCAGGAACTCCCACTATCAGAATATCCTCAGGCTCAACCTCCAGGGGGCACTTCTGCAGTTCCCAAAGGCACTGCGTTGGAAAGCCTGGAGGCAGAGCCTGGGCCAGGGCCCAGGACAACCTGGCCACACCACCCAATAAGTTAGAGACAAAAGCCAGGCTGACTAGAAAGAGGGGACTGTGAGCTGCCCAGCCTCCACTGACTCTTGCCCGTCTTCAGCACTCGGGCAAAGCTCAGCCTCCACAGCTACCAACAGAAATGCCCCCCCTCCTACTCCCTTTTCCAGCCACCCCAATACTTCGCTGGCTAAGAGTGTGCATTTTCATGACTCAAACTCGAAGTGTGTTTCTAATCATCCCTTGTGGAAATTTACGCAGAGGGCCACAAAGTGCACAGCACAACCTGCCTTGTGCCATTGGGAAGAAAAAAATGGGAATTAACCCTCTGGGCCCTCCAGAGGACTGGGCCCAGGCCAGCCCCAGCTGGGTCCATGCAGCGACTGATGGGAACCCAGGTGGGGACCAAGCTCAGTGCCAGAGCCAGAGAGTGTGGGGTTTTTTTTTTTCTTTGTGAGGTGGGGGTGGGGATGGGTTGCCCAAGTTTCTAAAGGGTTCAGTTCTTCTCCACTAGCCAACAGTCTCCTAAGAACCTAAAAGAAGAATCTTTCTCCTTTCTCCCTTCTTTCTCCCCAGATACCCTTTTCCCATTTAATCACATCTTTTGGACTCCTGACTCATTTGGAAGTTTCATGGAGAGAAAAGTTGTTATAAACTGCACAGATCATGCTCACCCATCCCAGGAGATCTGGATTTTTTTTCTGGTACTGGGGATTAAACTCAGGGGTGCTTAACCACTGAGCCTCATCCTTAGCCCTTTTTATTTTTTATTTAGAGACAGGATCTCGCTGAGTTGCTTATGGCCTCACTAAGTTGCTTAGGCTGGCTTTGAACTCACGATCCTCCTGCCTCAGCCTCCTGAGCCCAGGGATTTTTTATAACCAACATTCCCCTCTAGTTGCTTTTTCAGTATCCAGCCCTACATCCAGTGCAGAATAATTTGTCAAGAAGAGGAACTGGGGAAATCTGTTCTTCAGAATCTGTCTCACCCAGATGGACAAGAGAAGAGCAGCCATGGTTGGAAGTAGGGAAGAAGCCCAGAAGGCTCCCTCCCTGTGTGGCTCTCCACAAAGCCACATGGCCCCAGTGAGCCTGCCATGGGCTCCCATTTGGAGGTGCTTGACCCTCGTAGGCAAGAGCACCCTAAGTTCCTCAGCACAATCTCTTCATGGGACAAGTGCTCGAGCACCCCCTCTTCTCAGAGGAATGTTGCCTGCCCTCTTGGGCTCTTAGTCACGGGGATTGGGCCTTTTCCCCTTTCCTACCCTCCCTGCCCCAATCAAGGGTCCACCTGGAGTGGCCTCAGGAATGGGATTAGGTCAGGGCACAAAGATGACCACCCTCTGGCATCTGGCATCTTGTAGGCACATCTCAGAATGCTCACTCAGTGAGACCTGCAGGGGACTGACATTACAGATGGAACTTACTGGCCACAAAATCAGTGGCGTGTGGCAATGGGAAAGGAGGCGAGGCCATAGCTCTGCCTGGGCCATGATATTGGGGAGCGCCTCTAGCCCCAGTCAGTCACATGGCACCTCAACTCTGAGCATCCATCAGTGCCCCTGCTGCTCAAACCCACTCAGTTCCTTCAAGAAGCCCTTCTCCATGCGGGCTTTTCCCTTTAAGCAAACCCAAGTGAGGAGAACGTGTCCCTGGGGTAACTAAAGGGGTGATCACCCTCTTTTTAGAAAAGAATTTACTTGACATTATATAAAACAGCTGTTAGCACACCACAGCCTGCAGGCTGCTGCTGCTATGCGGTACAAATTCAATGGCACACAGCCACACCTGTTCCCTTATGTACTATTTATGGCTGCTTTATGCTTTAACAACCTTGACAAGGAGTTTCTACACAGACTCTGTGGCCCAGGGTCCAAAATATTCACGACATCAACCTTTAAGAAAAAGATTGTCGCTGGGTGTGTGGTGCACACCTGGGATACCAGCAACTCTGGAGGCTGAGTCAGGAGGATCTCAAGTTTGAGGCCAGAACTTGTTTTGTCTGCTTGGAGCGGGGGTTGCCCTAGCTTCTGAAAAGGTTCAGTTCTTTTTTAGTAATACCCTGTCTCAAAAAGGGCTGGTGATGTGGCTCAGTGGTGGTGCACCCCTGAGTTCCATCCTCCGTACCACCACACCAAAGGAAAAAAAAAAGGTATTTTCTACCTATTGATCCCAAGTAAGCACCACTTCTTTTTTGGGAACTGGGGGTAACTGGGGATTGAAATTGAACCCAGAGCACTTAAGCACTGAGCCACAACCCCAGCCCTTTTATTTTTTTTTATTTAGAGACAGGGTCTCACTGAGTTGCTTAGAGCCTCAATAAGTTGCTGAGGCTGGCTTTGAACTTGCAATCCTCCCGCCTCAGCCTCCTGAGCTGCTGGGATGATAGGCGTGGACCACCAAGCCAGCTTCCCCATAGTATTTTTTTAAACAGTATAACTTGCATCTACCCATAAACAATCATAGCTATTAAAAACGTGAGCATAAAGCAATTACAAGGGTTTGTTACTCTGGAAGTTCTTCCTCATATTCACAAGGGCCCCAGGAAGCCTCAGTACTTACAGTTCCTTAAGATTCCTCATTGTGATAAAGGTGTCCAGCTGCACAGACCTGATGGCATTCTCTCCCAGGTCCCTGAAACACAACACAAGGCCTTGTGCCAATAAACCCCAGGTGCCCTTCCAGCCAGCCCCATGTCTGAGCCAGGAGACTCAGAGGTTTTCCGTGACAGCCTTGGTTTCATGTGACCCAGAGGTGATAACTTCACAGGAGGTGGCTCTCACACGTGTTGACACAGCACGTGTGGTGACACGGGGACCCAACCTATCTGAGAGGCAGTGCAGAGGCGGGTGCAGGCCTGCTCAGCAAGTCAACTGCCACAGGCTCTCCCAGAAGAACTGGGGTTGAACTTGGTGCAAAGAGGAAACAGACTCACGCCCACCCACTCGAAGGAGCCACCCCAGAAGGATGTAAAGATCTCAGGGCTGGCTGGTTCCCTTACTCCCAGGGACAGCCAGAGAAGCTCTCAGTGGGGTGGGGTATGTGTCACTCTGATGGCTGGCCTTGTGGGGGTGGCGAGGAGACCAGGGCCCAGGGAGGAGAGGGGGAAGCAGTGACACAGGGCAGCGGAGGGAGGAAGGTATTGTCTGCACAGCAGCTGCATTCACGGGGATAACACCAACTGGCCATGTGTTCTGTGATTGCTCTGGCACAGGCAAGATAAGGGCCAGCAGTGAAGCAGCTGCTGCTTCTAAACAGCCTGTTTCTCAGTTTACAAAGATGCCATTCAATCCTAGCTGACTTTGCCATGGCCACCCTTGGCAGGCCTGGAGGTCAGGCAAGGTCTGGCAAGATACTCACAGGTGCTCCAGTCCTTCCAGCCCCGAGAATGCTCTCTTAGCCATGGACTTGATCTTGTTTCCAAACAGAGTCCAGCAGATTCCAAACATCCAGGAAGAGACAGGGTGGGGGAAAAGGGGGGAGAAAGAACGCACGGTCAGCCTGTCTAGTGAGAGGCAGGGGAAGCTGACCTGCACTAAGATCCCAGGGTGGACACACACAGTCCTGCCCCTTCTGAGAGGAAACACTTTTCCTTCTATTAGAATTCAGGAGCAACGACAGGCTGAAGGTGCATGCACTTTAGGGCCTACAAAGGCCCCCTGCAGACTCCATCTCACTGCGATCAGAATATCGATCATTAAGAATACAACTAACAATAAGTGTTGGTGAAGATGTGGGGAAAAGGCACACTCATACATTCCTGGTGGGACTGCAAATTGATGCAACCACTCTGGAAAGCAGTCTGGAGATTCCTCAGAAAACTTGGAATGGAACCATCATTTGATCCAGGTATCCCACTCCTTAGTCTATATCCAAAGGACTTAAAATCAGCATACTACAGTGACATGGTCACATCAATGTTTATAGCAGCCCCGTTCACAATAGCTAAGCTATGGAACCAACCTAGGTGCCCTTCAACAGATGAATAAATAAAGAAAATACAGTGTACATACACAATGGGATATTACTCAGCCTTAAAGAATGAAATTATGGCATTTGCAGGTAAAAGGATAAAACCAGAGACTATTGTGTTAAGTGAAATGAGTTCATCCCAAAAAACAAAGGTCAAATATTCACTCTGATTTGTGAATGCTAGCCCAAAACAAGGGCGGTTGGGGGAATAATAGAAATCCATTGCATTAGAAAAAGGGAAATGAGGGGAAGGGAGAGGATGGGAATGGGAAAGACAGTAGAATGAATGGGACAGAACTTTCCTGTGTTCATTTATGAACACATGGCCAGGGAAACTCCACATCATGTCCAACCACAAGAATGGGGAGTTAGACTGCATGATGATCTGACATATGTATGATATGTCAAAGTACACTCTACTGTCCTACATAACTAATACAAACAAATAAAATACATTGGACACACACTTGTTCCACCTGACCCTCTGTCTCCAAGGGTCCCTGAAGGGGGTTGGGGGTGAGGCAGGCAATAGCATCACAAGAGACAGGCTGGGTAGTCTCTCAGTGAGGAAAAACAGAGAAGGTAATGAAAACACAAGTGGTGTGTGGCAGCCACCTGGGGTTCACGATACTGTTTTGTCTTGTCTGCTGTCATGGTGTGCGAAGGTTTATGCATTAGACAGGAAAGAGAAAAGCGGATCTTGGTGCACAGCTCTAGGTTGACCACTGTGCTTGGTGTTGAGTGACCACTTAAGGAGGGAACCATGCTGCTTGGATTCCCTCTTCTGCTGGGTTTTCTCCAAGTGTCACTGGGAACTCTGTGGCATGGCTGTGCTGGAAGATGTGGCCACCACACTGCATTGCCCCATCTGGATGGGCTGGCCCCAGTCTGCAGGGCTCCCCTGGGCAGTGTGGAGCATGCCAGCACAGAGGAGCCATGCAGAGTCCCTGTGAGGTGGCTTGGACCTGCCTTTGGAGAGCTTGAGAGGCTAGTCTTGCTGGATCTGCCTCTGAATGGGGAGGTGAGCTACTCTTGAGGTCCATCCTAGCTCACCACTGGCCAGGCCTAAATGAAGGTATTTTCCCACTAAGAACAGCAGAGCCCTCTGTGACCACCAGGTGGACATTGCCCTTCCTTGTTCCAGGTTTTAAGCTCAGATAGTCCCTCAATCCCAGCCATTGATAGTTTCTCAATCTATCTCTTCCTGGTCCTGCTGGAGTGTTCCTTTCCCCTAGGTGATCTGTCTCTAAATAAAATAAAAAATAGGGCTGGGGACATGGCTCAGTGGTCCAGTGCCCCTGAGTTCCATCACTGGTATACAAAGAAAAAAAAATGATTGCAGGGACAGTGTGGCAGTGGCTGCTGACCTGGGGATGCTCACTTAAACAGCAGGACCCAGTGTCCTGACAGGCACAATGTGCAGCTTCTGCTTGGTGACACCTCACTTTAGGGTTGTCATTCCCTCAGGCACCAACCCAGGGGAACAAGACATTCAACATCAGCTATGCACACATAACACATCAGCTTGGAGTCCAATTCCCACCCAAAGCCATTGGGAGTGGAGTTCAGAGAACTCCCAGAGAGGCCTTTGGGGGGCCGGCTCTGCCCTCTTCTGCTCTCCTGCCCAGGACGCTGTCTTTCAGTCACCTCCACAGTGAATGCCATTCAAGATGCGCAGGTTCTTGAGTCCCTTGAAGGCGCCTTCAGCGATGTGGCTGATGGAGTTGTGGCTGAGGTGCAGGATGCTCAAACTGCCCAGCTTGGCCAGGCTCTTCTCATCCAGCTGCATGAGGTTGTTGAAGGACAGGATCCTGGAGAGGTGGAGGGGCTGAGGTCATTATCAGGCCTCATGGAGTTGCTTACAACAGCCCGTGGGATCTCCGTGGGCTGGGAGTATCTCACAGTAAACGTGCAGCTAGGTCATCCACCTAGTCTAACAACGGGAATGGCCATGCAGGTCCTGGTATGGTTAAACTGGTGATGGCACAAGGTCATGCAATACAAAACCTCCCTGCTGGTATCCAGGCTGGTCGTGATTCAGACCTTTCTTGGCAGAGGCCCGACACCCTGGATAGGTCCCTTGTGGATCAGATGCTGCCACTCCACGCACTGGACAGCAGAGGGCGCCATGCATCCCTGCCTGGGACAACCACTGCAGGGCCTCAGCCTCAGGCTGGAGGCTCTGGCCTGAGTGTCACCTACCCTCCCTGTGAGCAGGACAGGACACACCCAAAATCTTCCATTTAGCCTGCATGTGAGACTCCAAACCTCCTCCCAGACACCCTTGCATTTCTGACACAACCCTGGCGCTGGTCACTTGGCATATGGGTCACCTCTGGTTGAAAAATGGGAAGTTTGGGCTGGGTCAGGAAGAAGAAAAATAGTATCAGTGAAGATTAATGGGTTTTTAAAGCGGGCAGCAGGCAGCCTTCTTTCCCTGCTGGAGAAATAAGTTATGGTGTCTGTCAGTCATAGGACCTGGCAGTAGACCAAAATTATATCCTCACCTGCAATTAAGGAATTTGGCTTAGGGGAGGGGTGGGAAAGCAACCCTCAGCCTGGCTCTGAGGTGACCTGAGAACACAGCAAGCTTCTAGAACTGGTCAAGGCATGCATCAGTGACCCCGGCCCCTCTAAAGGGCACAGCAGACAGCGGTCCACAGCCAGAAAGGGGAGCAGGGAACTCAAAGCCCCATCAAGGCTCCGGAGCACAGCTTTTCCCAGGAGGTCACACACCCTCTGCCGAGTAGCAGGATGGTGGCTCCTCACCCTGGGAAATAGACAGGTTCAGGACTGTGGGACTCAACACCTGCCCTGCTTTCCCAGGGCTCCTGGCCTAGGACAACAGAGAACCACTCATCCCTGGAGTTCCCTCATGCGGTCCCTGCCTGAGCAAAGAGCTTGTCATCGGATACCACAAGAGAGACGAAGCAGCACCCTAAAGCACCAGGAGGGCGAATCCAAGTCCAAGGGCAGTTAGCAGGAGGGAGAGGCAGGCTGCTGCATGGCACACACTCTGACCGCTGACCCACAGAGACCAAATCACCAGGTCACCAGAGGGATGCATGTGAGCCCTTGATGCGAGGGACACACAACGGAAGGGACCGGGTAAGGACTCCGGCAGTGAGCGCAGCATGGAGTTCCGAGGCCCCCACGAGTGTGCCTGGCACCCGTAACGCTTGCTCACATTAAGTAACAATTTTTATAGGCCAAGTCTACGACAAGTGGAAAAGGAGAAAACCCTCCCAAACTCTTCTGAAAAATAAAGAAACCCAACCGGACTAAACTAGAGCATTATAAAACTGAAAATTTCCACCTAGCAAGGACCTGTAACCCCAACACAAGCAGAAATCTAGAAACGGGTGCAGACACGGGAACATGGCCACATTCTCCAACCCTCGGCTATGCAGCTCCGGCTGTGCATGCAGGACAGAGAGGGGACCCAGGTTCCCTCTCCAGGGGTCACCACTGTGGCTCTCAGCTTGGGCAACAGTGAGCTCAAGTGCCCTCAGGCCCAGCCTGGGTGTCTCGCCTGGGGATCTTCCAAAGGGATGCGGGGTGGGGGTGGGGGTGGGGGGGTGGGGCGCTGTGAGCCTCCATTCACATCCACCTCTTCCACCAGGCACGACAGGTAAAGAGAAGAGCCAGGTCCCTGGGGATGCTGACAGAGATACAAGCGCTGAGGACACACAAATTTTTCCACAGTCAGCGGGTCTCCATTGCTCTGTTCATGCTCTCAGTGTGGTTCAAACACACTGTTTCTCTCTCTCTCTCTCTCTCTCTCTCTCTGTCTCTCTCTCTCTCTCTCTCTCTCTCTCTCTCTCTCTCTCTCTCTGTCTCTCTCTCTGATACTGGGGCTTGAACCCAGGGGGTGCTCTACAACTGAGCCACATTGCCAGCTTCTTTTTTTTTTGAGATAGGTCCCACTAGTTTACTGAGGCTGGCCTCAAACTTGTGATACTCCTGCCTTGGCCTCCCAGGTCACTGGCATTACAGGTGTGCCACACCATGGCCCAGAGGCCTAAGGTACCATCACTCTCCAAGAAGCTACAGTGAGAAGGGTTCTTTAGGTTGCCCTTCCCAGACAGAGCCCTTAACATCAGGAGCTTTTTCCATACCCAAGAAATCCCTGGGGACAGAGGCTCCCCATGGGGACCGATAGGCTACATCTCTATTAATCCAAAATTAGGAGGTAGGAAGGGCCTGGAGCTCAAAGCCCTGACAGTCCTGCTTTGGGCCTGGCTGGCCTGGACATCTATCTTTCTTTCTACCAGAAAAGGGCCACTGGCGGGCCTGCCTCTGAGCTGCTTTTGCCACCGAGGCCTGCACCCCTTTCTAGTCCACTGCTCTCTGGGCTCTGGAGGATGTGCCTCCACAGATCAAAGCCGAGGGCACTTACAACTCACGCAGCTTCTGACAGAAGTTCCAGCCACTGCGGTGGATGCACGAGATGGAATTGTGGCTGAGGGGCAGCTGGTGCAGGGCCATGAGGCTGAAGAGGGAGCTGCTGTTCACTTCCACCATGCTGTTGTGCTCGAGGTGTCTGCAATGACAGCGCCCAGAGTCAAGGGGTCCGACCTTTACCCAATACCCGGAGTGTGTCTGGTCAGTGCTCCAATTAGACACAGCGGTCACACTGAGGATGTAAGAACACATGGTAAGCTTGGAGACCCCCTGGTGTGCACACACATGATAAAAAGAAGACAGGCAGACCCCAGTGGAGGGTCTGAAGGTCAAGACATACTCAGAAAGTTCAGAAGGGCAGGGGACGTTAGCCATAAGTCACTTTTAGCTGAGTCAAAGTGAACCAGACAGATGAGTGAGCAGAGGAGCTCTCAGCAAGGGCAAAGCCAGGAGAGGAACAGAGAGAGAAGGGGAAAAGGGAGGCAGCCCTTATCCTCATCCAACTGAAAAAATCTACTGTGCCAGGAGACATGGCATTAGCTCTGGGGTCCAATGACTGTATGATTTTTGTTTTTCATCAGGGCACTAAGCCCTGATGAATCCAAATTTAAAAAGTTTAGAGTAAAAAGGGTTATTTTAAGTTTAACTTTGGGGGATATATACCCCTTTCCAATTCCCTATTTTGCTTTAATAAATACATTTTATTTTATTTTATTTAGTTTATATATAGTTTATTATTTTCTTTTTAAATTATTATTTGTTCAAAAAATTAAAAAGCTCTTGACATATCATATTTCATACAAATGACTCAAGCGGATTATGAACTCCCATTTTTACCCTGTATACATATTGCAGATTCACATTGGTTACACATCCACATTTTACCTACTGCCATACTAGTGTATGTTGTATTCTCCTGCCTTTACTATCCTCTACTATCCCTCCTCACCTCCCCTTCCCTTTCATCCCCTCCCCTCCCCTCTCATCGTCTCTCCCTACCCAATCTACTGTAATTCATTTCTCGTGTTTTGTATTCCCATTTCCCCTCACTTCCTCTTATATGTAATTTTGTATAACAATGAGGATCTCTTTCCTTTACCATGCAATTTCCCTTCTCTCTCTTTCCCTCCCCACTCTCATCCCTCTTTAGTGGTGATCTTCTTCTCATGCTCTTCCTCCATATTCTGTTCTTACTTGCTCTCCTTATATCAAAGAAAACATTTGGTATTTGTTTTTTAGGGATTGGCTAGCTTCACTTAGCATAATCTCCTCCAGTGCCATTCATTTTCCTGCAAATTCCATGATTTGTCATTTTTTAATGCAGAGTCATACTCCATTCTGTATAAATGCCACATTTTTTTTATCCATTCATCTATTGAAGGGCATTTAGGTTGGTTCCACACTCTAGCTATTGTGAATTGTGCTGCTACTAACATTGTTGTAGCAGTGTCGCTATAGTACGCTCTTTTAAGGTCTTTAGGGAATAGTCCAAGAAAGGAAATAGCTGGGTCAAATGGTGGTTCCATTCCCAGCTTTCCAAAAAATCTCCATACAGCTTTCCAAATTGGCTGTACCAATTTGCAGTCCCACCAGCAATGAACATCACCACATCCTCGACAGCACTTGTTGTTGTTTGATTTCATAATGACTGTCAATTCTAGTGGAGCGAGATTGTATCTCTGGTTGGTTTTGATTTGCATTTCTCTGAATGCTAGAGATGGTGAGCATTTTTCCATGTACTTGTTGATTGATTGTATGTCCTCCTCTGAGAAGTGTCTGTTCAGGTCCTTGGATCATTTGTTGATTGGGTTATTTGTTATCTTATTGTTTAATTTTTTGAGGTCTCTGTATACTCTGGATATTAGGGCTCTATCTGAAGTGTGAGGAGTAAAAATTTGTTCCCAGGATGTAGGCTCCCTAATTACCTCACTTATTTTTTCTATTGGTGAGAAAAAATCTTTTTAGTTTAAGTAAGTCCCATTTGTTGATACTTGTTATTAACTCTTGTGCTATGGGTGTCCTATTAAGGAATTTGGAGCCCAACCCCAAAATATGTAGATCAGAGGCAACTTTTTCTTCTATAGATGCAGAGTATCTGATTTGATATCAAGCTCCTTGATCCATTTTGAGTTAACTTTTGTGCATTGGGAGAGAAAGGGATTCAGTTTTATTTTGTGGCATATGGATTTCCAGTTTTCCCAGCACCATTTGTTGAAGATGCTATCCTTCCTCCATTTCATGCTTTTAGCCCCTTTATCAAATATGAGATAGTTGTAACTTTGTGGATTAGTCTCTGTGTCTTCTATTCTGTACCATTGGTCCACCCGCCTGTTTTGGTACAAGTACCATGCTGTTTTTGTTACTATGGCTCTGTAGTATATTTTGAAATCTGGTGTTGTTATACTGCCTGATTCACACTTCCTGATTAGAGTTGCTTTTGCTATTCTGGGTCTTTTATTTTTCCATATGAATTTCCTGATTGCTTTATCTATTTCTCCAAGAAATGCCATTGGGATTTTGATTGGCATTGCGTTAAACCTATAGAGAACTTTTGGTAATATCGCCATTTTGATGATGTTAGTTCTACCTATCCAGGAACAGGGTATATTTTTCCATCTTCTAAGATCTTCTTCTATTTCTCTCTTTAGGGTTCTGTAGTTTTCATTGTATAAACATTTCACCTCTTTTGTTAGGTTGATTCCCAAGTATTTTATGTTTCTTTTTGTGGATATTGTGAATGGGGTGTTTTTCCTCATTTCCATTTCAGAAATTTTGTCGCTGATATACAGGAATGCCTTTGATTTATGGGTGTTGATTTTATATCCTGCCACTTTGCTGAATTCATTTATTAGTTCTAGTAGTTTCTATGTAGACCCTTTTGGGTCTTCTATGTATAGAATCATGTCGTTCGCAAATAGTGATAATTTAAGTTCTTCTTTTCCTATTTTTATGCCTTTAATTTCTTTCATCTAATTGCTCTGGCCAGTGTTTTGAGGACTATATTGAATAGAAGTGGTGAGAGAGGGCATCCCTGTCTTGTTCCAGATTTTAGAGGGAATGCCTTCAATTTTTCTTCATTCAGAATGATGCTAGCCTGAGGCTTAGCAAAGATAGCTTTTACAATGTTGAGGTAAGTTCCTGTTATCCCTAGTTTTTCTACAGTTTTAAACATAAAGGGATGCTGTACTTTGTCTAATGGTTTTTCTATGTCTATCGAGATGATCATATGGTTCTTATCAGTAAGTCTATTGATATGGTGAATAACATTTATTGATTTCCGTAAATTGAACCATCCTTGCATCCCAGGGATGAATCCTACTTGATCATGGTGCACAATTTTTTTGATGTGTTTTTGTATCCGATTTGCCAGAATTTTATTGAAAATTTCTGCATCTAGGTTCATTAGAGATATTGTTCTGTAGTTGTCTTTCTTTGAAGTGTCTTTGTCTGGTTTCGGAATCAGGGTGATGTTGGCCTCATAGAATGAACTTGGAAGAGCTCCCTCTTTTTCTATTTCCTGAAATAACTGGGAAAATATTGCTTTTAATTCTTCTTTAAAAGTTTTGTAAAACTCCGCTGTATACCCATCCGGTCCTGGGCTTTTCTTGGTTGGTAGTCCTTTGATTGCTTCTTCTATTTCATCCATTGATATTGGTCTGTTCAAATTGTTTGTATCCTTCTGATTCAGTCTGGGCAAATCATATGACTTAAGAAATTTATCCATGTCCTCACTATCTTCTATTTTATTGGAATATAATGTTTCAGAATAATTTCTAATTGTCATCTGTATTTCTGTAGCATTTGTTTTGATATTTCCTTTTTCATCCCGTATATTAGTAATTTGAGTACTCTCTCTTCTTCTCTTCATTAGCATGGCTATGGGTCTGTCGATCTTATTTATTTTTTCAAAGAGCCAACTTTTAGTGTTGTCAATTTTTTCAATAGTTTCTTTTGCTTCAACTCTGATTTTAATTATTTCTTTCCTTCTTTTATATCACAGTAGACCAACGCCAAGACACATTGTTATTAAGATATCCAATATACAGAAAAAGGGAAAATATTAAAATCTACAAGAGAAAGGAGGCAGATTACATTCAGGGGAAAACCAGTAAGGCTAAGAACGGATTTTTCATCACAGACTCTGAAAGTGAGAAGATCCTGGAACAACGTATTTCAAACTCTGAAAGATAATGGATGCCAACCAAGAATTTTGTATCCAGCAAAATTAAACTTCAGGTAGACAACGAAATAAAATAAAAATCTTTCATGATGAACAAAAGTTAAAAGAATTTGCAGCCATAAACCCAGCATTGCAAAGCATCTTGAGCAAAACACTGCACGAGGAAGAAATGAAAAACAATAACAAAACCCAACAATGGGAAGTACCTCAGTAAAGCCAGAGATCAGGGGGAAGGCTAATCATGGAGAAACAAACCAAATTAAAAAAATAAATAAAAAATCAAACATGGTTGGAAGTACAAACCATATGTCAATTGTAAATCTATACGTAAATGGCTTAAACTCACTAATAAAGCGACATAGGCTGGTAACATGGATTAAAAAAAAAAACAAATCCAACAATATGCTGCATCCAGGAGACACATTTGATTTGAAAAGACATACACAGGCTGAAGGTGAAAGGTTGGGAATAAACATACCTCACACACGGTCCTCGTAAGCAAGCAGGGGTGGCCATCCTTATATCGCAAGAAATCAACTTCAAGACTAAGTTAATCAAAAGGGATAAGGAAGGACATTATATACTGTTAAAAGGAACCATTCACCCACAAGACATAACAATTATCAATATTTATGCACCAAATAATGGTGCTGCAATATTCATAAAACAAACTCTCCTCAAGTTCAATAATCAAATAGACCACAACACAATAATTATGGGTGACTTCAACACACCTCTCTCACCATTGGACAGATCCTCCAAACAAAAGTTGAATAACTCTCGACCGGCAGAACAGGCCCAGCGGCCTGCCGGCGTGGTAGGCACATTGCCCCAATTGGAGGAGGGGCAGAGCAGCTGCCAGCGCCTGTGAGGGAGACTTTGCAACTATACAAGAGCAATATAAATATATATGGGGAAAATTCAAAAACACAACAGTTTCACCAAGCAGAAAGAAACTAAAGCACTATGAAAAGACAAGGAAAGAAAGGACCACAAGCAATTCAGGTCAAATCAACATTAGAAGAGGTAATATCTGCAGCAGATGGAATGTCAAATAAAGAATTCAGGATATACATGCTTCAGATGATCTGGAGTCTCAAGGAAGACATTAGACAGCAAAATCAGACAATGAAAGATCACTTTGACAATGAATTACATAAACAATTCCATGAAGCAAAAGATCAACTAATCAGGGAGATAGAGGTTATGAAAAACAAACAAACAGAAATCCTAGAAATGCAGGAAGCAATAAACCAACTTAAAAACTCATTTGAGAATACTACCAGCAGAGTAGAACACTTAGAAGATAGAACATCAGACAATGAAGACAAAGTATTTCAACTTGAAAAGAACATAGACAGCTCAGCAAGACTGTTAAGAAACCATGAGCAGAACATCCAAGAAATATGGGATAACATAAAAAGACTAAACTTAAGAGTCATTGGGATACAGGAAGGTATAGAGGTCCAAACCAAAGGAATGAGCAATCTATTCAATGAAATAATATGAGAAAACTTCCCAGACTTAAAGATTGAGACAGAGACACCAAATGTACAAAATCATAAGAGATCCACACCTAGACACATTATAATGAAGATGCCCAACATACAGAATAAGAAGAGAATTTTAAAAGCTACAAGAGAAAGGAAGCAGATTACATTTAGAGGTAAACCAATCAGGATAACAGCTCATCTTTCAACACAGACTCTGAAAGCTAGAAGATCCTGGAATAACATATTTCAAATGCTGAAAGAAAATGGGTCCCAACCAAGAATTGTGTATCTAGCGAAATTAAGCTTCAGAATGGAAGATGAAATTAAAACCTTCCATGATAAACAAAAGTTAAAAGAATTTGCAACTAGAAAACCATCTCTTCAAAACATCCTCGGCAAAACATTACAGGAAGAGGAAATGGAAAATAACAATGAAAACCAACAGTGGGAGGTAGTACAGTAAACGGGGAAAAAAATCAAAGAGTTAAAACAAACCATGCTAAGTAACATAAATAAACAAATATGGCTGGAAGAACAATCCATATCTCAATAATAACCCCAAATATTAATGGCTTAAAATCACCAAATAAGAGACACAGGCTAGTAGAATGGATCACAAAAAAAGACCCAACAATATGCTGCCTACAGGAGATACATTTGATAGGAAAAGACATACATAGACTGAAGGTGAAAGGTTGGGAAAAATCATATCACTCATATGGATTTCAGAAACAAGCAGGAGTGTCCATACTCATATCAAATAAAATAGATTTCAAGCCAAAGTTAATCAAAAGGAAAAAGAGGGACACTACATACTGCTCAAGGGAACCATACACCAACAACACATAACAATCATAAATATATATGCCCCAAACAATGGTGCAGCTATGTTCATCAAACAAACTCTTCTCAAGTTCAAGAGTCTAATAGACCATGATACAATAATTATGGGAGACTTCAACACACCTCTCTCACCACTGGAGAGATCTTCCAAACAAAAGTTGAGTAAAGAAAATATAGAACTCGATAACAGAATTAATAACCTAGACTTAATTGAAATATACAGAATAAACCACCCAACATCAAGCAGTTACACTTTTTTCTCAGCAGCACATGGATCCTTCTCAAAAATAGATCATATATTATGTCACAGGGCAACTCTTAGAACGTATAAAGGAGTAGAGATAATACCATGCATCTTATCTGATCATAATGGAATGAAACTGAAAATCAATGATAAAAGAAGGAAGGAAAAATCATGCATCACTTGGAGAATGAACAATAGGTTATTGAATGATCAATGGGTTATAGAAGACATCAAGGAGGAAATTAAAAAATTCTTAGAGATAAATGAAAACACAAACACAACATATCGGAATCTATGGGACACATTGAAATCAGTTCTAAGAGGAAAATTCATTTCTTGGAGTTCATTCCTTAAAAAAAGAAAAAAAAACAACAAAAAAATGACCTCATACTTCATCTCAAAATCCTAGAAAAAGAGCAAAACAACAGCAAAAGAAAGAGAAGGCAAGAAATAATTAAAATCAGAGCTGAAATTAATGAAATTGAAACAAAAAAAACAATTGAAAAAATTGACAAAACTAAAAGTTGGTTCTTTGAAAAAATAAATAAGATCGACAGACCCTTAGCCATGCTAACAAAAAGAAGAAAAGAGAGAACTCAAATTACTAGCATACTGGATGAAAAAGGCAATATCACAACAGACCCTTCAGAAATACAGAAGATAATAAGAAATTATTTTGAATCCTTATACTCCAATAAAATAGAAGATAGTGAAGGCATAGATAAATTTCTTAAGTCATATGATCTGCCCAGATTGAGTCAGGAGGATATGGACAACCTAAACAGACCAATATCAATTGAGGAAATAGAAGAAATCATCAAAAGACTACCAACTAAGAAAAGCCAAGGACCAGATGGGTATATAGCAGAGTTTTACAAAACCTTTAAAGGGGAACTAATACCAATACTTTTCAAGCTATTTCAGGAAATAGAAAAAGAGGGAGAACTTCCAAATTCATTCTATAAGGCCAACATCACCCTGATTCCTAAATCAGACAAAGACACTTCAAAGAAAGAAAACTACAGACCAATATCTCTAATGGACCTAGATGCCGAAATCCTCAATAAAATTCTGGCAAATCAGATACAAAAACACATCAAAAAAATTGTGCACCATGATCAAGTAGGATTCATCCCTGGGATGCAAGGATGGTTCAATATACGGAAATCAATAAATGTTATTCAACACATCAATAGACTTACAGATAAGAACCATATGATCATCTCGATAGATGCAGAAAAAGCATTCGACAAAGTAC
Organism: Callospermophilus lateralis; assembly: GCF_048772815.1. Lineage (NCBI taxonomy): Eukaryota > Metazoa > Chordata > Mammalia > Rodentia > Sciuridae > Callospermophilus > Callospermophilus lateralis. The sequence continues at coordinate 2,105,584 of NW_027516477.1, forward strand.
AGCATCCCTTTATGTTCAAAACTCTAGAAAAACTAGGGATAACAGGAACATACCTCAATATTGTAAAAGCAATCTATGCTAAGCCTCATGCTAGCATCAATCTGAATGGAGAAAAATTGAAGGCATTCCCTCTAAAATCGGGAACAAGACAGGGATGCCCTCTCTCACCACTTCTGTTCAACATAGTTCTTGAAACACTGGCCAGAGCAATTAGACAGACAAAAGAAATTAAAGGCATAAAAATAGGAAAAGAAGAACTTAAATTATCACTATTTGCAGATGACATGATTCTATACCTAGCAGACCCAAAAGGGTCTACATAGAAACTACTAGAACTAATAAATGAATTCAGCAAAGTGGCAGGATATAAAATCAACACGCATAAATCAAAGGCATTCCTGTATATCAGTGACAAATCCTCTGAAATGGAAATGAGGACAACCACTCCATTCACAATATCTTCAAAAAAAATAAAATACTTGGGAATCAACCTAACAAAAGAGGTGAAAGACTTATACAATGAAAACTACAGAACCCTAAAGAACAAAATAGAAGAAGATCTTAGAAGATGGAAAAATATACCCTGTTCATGGATAGACAGAATTATCATCAAAATGGCGATATTACCAAAAGTTCTCTACAGGTTTAACGCAATGCCAATCAAAATCCCAACAGTATTTCTTGAAGAATTAGATAAAGCAATCAGGAAATTCATATGGAAAAATAAAAGAACCAGAACAGCAAAAACAACTCTAAGCAGGAAGTGTGAATCAAGCGGTATAGCAATACCAGACCTCAAACTATACTACAGAGCAATAGTAACAAAAACAGCATGTTACTGGTACCAAAACAGGCGGGTGGATCAATGGTACAGAATAGAGGACACAGAAACCAATCCACAAAACTACAACTATCTTATGTTTGATAAAGAGGCTAAAAGCATGAAATGGAGGAAGGATAGCATCTTCAACAAATGGTGCTGGGAAAACTGGAAATCCACAGGCAACAAAATGAAACTGAATTCCTTTTTCTCACCATGCACAAAAGTTAACTCAAAATGGATCAAGGAGCTTGATATCAAATCAGAGACACGGCGTCTGATAGAAGGAAAAGTTGGCTACGACCTACATACTGTTGGGTCCGGATCCAAATTCCTCAATAGGACACCCATAGCACAAGAGTTAATAATTAGAATCAACAAATGGGACTTACTCAAACTAAAAAGTTTTTTCTCAACAAAAGTAACAATAAGAGAGGTAAATAGGGATCCTACATCCTGGGAACAAATCTTTACTCCTCACACTTCAGATAGACCCTAATATCCAGAGTATACAAAGAACTCAAAAAATTAAACAATAAGAAAACAAATAACCCAAGCAACAAATGGCCCAAGGACCTGAAAAGATACTTCTCAGAGGAGGACATACAATCAATCAACAAGTACATGAAAAAATGCTCACCATCTCTAGCAGTCAGAAAAATGCAAATCAAAACCACCCTAAGATACCATCTCACTCCAGTAAGATTGGCAGCCATTATGAAGTCAAACAACAACTAGTGCTGGCGAGGATGTGGGGAAAAGGGTACATTTGTACATTGCTGGTGGGACTGCTAATTGGAGCAGCCAATTTGGAAAGCAGTATGGACATTTTTTTGAAAGCTGGGAATGAAACCACCATTTGACCCAGCTATTCCCCTTCTCGGTCTATTCCCTAAAGACCTTAAAATAGCATGCTACAGGGACACTGCTACATCGATGTTCATAGCAGCACAATTCACAATAGCAAGATTATGGAACCAACCTAGATGCCCTTCAATAGACGAATCGATAAAAAAATGTGGCATTTATACACAATGGAGTATTACTCTGCATTAAAAAATGACAAAATCATAGAATTTGCAGGGAAATGGATGGCATTAGAGCAGATTATGCTAAGTGAAGCTAGCCAATCCCTAAAAAACAAATACCAAATGTTTTCTTTGATATAAGGAGAGTAACTAAGAACAGAGTTGGGAGGAAGAGCATGCGAAGAAGATTAACATTAAACAGGGACGAGAGGTGGGAGGGAAATAAAGAGAGAAGGGAAATTTCATGAAAATGGAAGGAGACCCTCATGGTAGTACAAAATTACATATAAGAGAAAGTGAGGAGAAATGGGAAAAAAAAAAACAAGGGGGAGAAATGAATTACAGTAGATGGGGTAGAGAGATAAGATGGGAGGGGAGGGGAGGGCATGGGGGATAGTAGAGGATAGGAAAGGCAGCAGAATACAACAGACACTAGTATAGAAATATGTATAACAGTGGATGTGTAACCGATGTGATGCTACAATCTGTATACTGGGTAAAAATGGGAGTTCATAACCCACTTGAATTAAAGAGTGAAATATGATATGTCAAGAACTATGTAATGTTTTGAACAACCAACAATAAAAATTAAAGAAAAAACAAAGAAACTGAAAAAAAGAGAAGCTAAATACTGCTTCAAGGTAATTAAATGGTAGTATCAGAATTCAAATCCATTAAATTTGATTTCAGATCAAAAAAAAAGAAACTATAGCATTCAATATCGCAATCAATAAGCTAGACTTAACTGACATATATAGAATATATCAACCATCGTCAAGTGGATATACTTTTTTCTCAGTAGCACATGGATCCTTCTCAAAAATAGACCATATATTATGCAATAGGGCAACCCTCAGTAAATATAAAGGGGTGGAGATAATACCATGCATTTTATCTGAACATAATGGAGTGATACCGGGAATCAATAATAAAAGAAGGAAGAAAAAATCATACATCTCATGGAAAATGAACAATATGTTACTGAATGATCAATGGGTTACAGAAGACAAAAAGCAGGAAATCAAAAAAATCTTAGAGATAAATGAAAATACAGACACAACATATCAGAATCTATGGGACACAATGAAAGCAGTTTTAAGAGGGAAATTTATTGCCTGGAGGTCATTCCTCAAAAAAAAGAAAAGAAAAAAAACAACAAATAAATGATCTCACACTTCATCTCAAAGCCCTAGAAAAGGAAGAGCTAATAAGTACATTTTAATACTTTGATAAGCTCTTTCAACTATGCTTTTTCCTGTGGATTGTATGGGATTCCTGTTAGATGAGTAATGCCAAATGATGAGCAAAATTGTTTAAAAGAGGTAGAAGTATAACCAGAACTATTATCTGTTTTTAACTGTTTTGGAACGCCCACAGTGGCAAAATTTTCTAGGCAATGAGCTATAATATCTTAGATTTTTCTCCAGCATGAAGGGAGGCCATCAAAAATCCGGAAGAAATATCAACTGTAACATGCAAATATTTTAATTTTCCAAATTCTGGCAAGTGTGTGACGTCCATCTGCCAAATATGGTTAGGTATCAGTGCTCTAAGATTGACTCCAAGATTAAATTGTGGTAAAAAGGTCACACAATTTTGACATTGCTTTATTAATTGTCTATCTTGTTCCTTAGTTATTTTAAAACACTTTTGTAAAGTATTAGCATTGACATGAAAGCTTTTATGAAAATTTATAGCTTCTTCTATTGTAGAGAAAATATGTATGTCATGTGTAGTTTTATCTGCTAAATCATTGCCCAAAATAAGGGCTTCAGGCAATCCTGCATGTGCCCTGATATGTCCTATAAAGAATGGATCTTTTCTGTCCCAGATTAGACTTTCTATAGTGGAAAACAAAGAGAAAACAGTAGAGGAAGGGGAAATCCTACCAGCATCTTCAAGGGATACTATAGCATTAACTATATACTGACTATCAGAAAATAAATTAAATACAGAATCTTTAAACATCACAAAAGCTTGTAATACTGCATTAAGCTCTACCTTTTGAGCTGATTGTTTGGGTACTAAAAATGTAAAAGTTTGATCAGGGGTAACTACTGCTGCTGTACCATTATTTGACCCATCAGTGAATATATTTGGAGCATTCATGATAGGCCATTTTTGGAAAAACTATAGGATGCGAAGACCAAAAAGACAATAAAGGATTAGATGGTAAGTGGTTACCAAATGAAACATTAGATTTACACATGATTATTGCCCAAGTATTTAACTCATTAGCTAACTCATCAATTTGATCCATAGTATATGGAGTAATAATTTTATTGGAAGAAATTCCAAACACTCCCTTTGCTGCTTTTATTCCTTTGAGTATTAATTGTCTTACAGCCTCAGGATACCTAGTAAGAATAGTGTTAGGAGAAAAGATGAATGTATCCACAGTAATGGACCTTCTTGCCAAAATACTCCTGTAGGAATTTTTTTGATGCTATTACAATATCTATCCAAATGCATATTTTCCATACATGTTTCAATAATTTTTAATGCCTTTCTTTCTTCAGGCATAAACATGTGGGGTGAATTTGGATCTGATGGACCTTTTAGGATATCAAATAAAGGTCCCGACTCTCCTGTTGGTATGCCTAGATAAGGTCTTATTCAATTTATGTCTTCTAATAATTTTTGAAAGTCGTTAAGTGATTTGAGTTGATCTACTTGTATTTGAATTTTTGGTAAATGCACCATGGTTGAGGATAATAGAACTCCTGAATAATTAATTGGAAAACTTAATTGTACTTTATCTATTGCTATCTCTAGATTATAATTTTTTAATAAATTTGTAATGTGGCATAACATTCTAGCAATGTGTTTTTAACTTTATGTGGTAATAATAAATTTTCCATATAGTGAAATATTTGTAGTTCAGAATTTTGATTTCTAAGTGGCTGGATTGCTTTGTTAACAAAAATTTGACACATAGTTGGGCTGTTAGCCATCCCTTGAGCGAGTACTTTCCATTCATATCTCTGATCAGCACCTTCATGATTTAGTGCAGGGACAGTAAATGCAAAAAGTGGACTATCCTCAGGATGAATTGGAATTGAAAAAAAAAAGCAATCTTTAATATCTATAGCTAAAACATACCAGGTTTTTGGCAAAGCAGACAATTGGGGAATCCCTGATTGAGTAGGTCCCATTATAACCATCTCATTATTAATGGCTCTTAAATCTTGCAATAATCTCCATTTACCAGATTTCTTTTTAATGACAAAAGTGGGAGTATTATAGGGAGATATGGAAGGTTGTATACGTCCCTCCGCTAATTGTTATTTGACCAGGTCATGGGCTGCTTGTATCTTTTCTTTAGTCAGGGGCCACTGTGAAACCCATACTGGTCTTTCTGATTTCCAAGTAATTTTTACTGTCTCAGTGACCCCTTCTGAAAACCCAATCCATGTCTATTTATTCCTTGATCTATTTTAATTGGTGTTGCTATACCTTTTTCTTGTTCTCCTAATCTTTTTTCTTTCCTAAAATCTTGTCTAGCCCTAGTAGTGGGCTCATTTGGATTGCTATCATTTGTTAATGTCAAACCTAATTGATCTAGGACATCTTGTCACCATAAATTTATAGGAAGATGATCCAATACAGGCTGTATAGTTCCTTCACATCCTTCAAAATCCTTCCAATCTAACACCATTGCATTTCTATGGGGATTAGTTGCCACTCCTAGGCCTTGAAGTGTTTGATTGGCTTAATGGCCAAATTCGGCCATTTTTGATGAGATATGATGCTAAGGTCTGCACCTGTGTCCAGTAGCCCATTAAATTCATGTCCTTGAGTATATGGTTTTAGCATTGGGCGAGAATCTAAATTTAAAGACAGCATAGCCCAGTCTACACCTGTGGAGCCTAATCTCCTGGAACCTCTTTCTATTGTACTACTGGAAAATTTATCATGTAGGCTAGGTATTATTAATAACTGTGCTATTCTGTCTCCTCATGAAATTACTGATATACCCTTTGGAGAACTAGCTATAATTTTTATTTCACCTTCATAATCGGGTTCAATTACCCCAGGACTTATCATAAGTCCTTTTAGAGTAGACAAACTGTGTCCCAATAATAAGCCTACTGTTTCTTGGGGAAGAGGTCCTTTTACTCCTGTGGGAATGATTTGAACTCCCATCTCTGGTGTTAGTACTGCTCTGGTGGAGGCACAGATGCCCAATCCTGTGCTCCCTCTGGTTCATCTGATGAGAGATCTGATGGATAATGTGTCCTGGGCACTACCCTGATGGTCTTGCTGGGTTCCTCTTTGGTGTTTCTGGGTTCCTCCATTGCCCCGTATATTTGAGGTCGTGGGCTATGTACTTTATAAAGAAAAGAGGTTTATATATTACAGTTTGGGAAGCTGAAAAAATCAAAATCAGATGTTCTTATTAATTCAGCCTCTGATGAGGGTCCCTTTTTTGGCTATATAACATCATGGCAGATGGCATTATTGCAGGAATACAAGCAAAAAGGAGAGATCACATGATGAGCTAGAAAGCCAGAGACTGGGGAGAAGTCTTACTCTTTCATAATGACTCTCAAGATGCAAGAACTAACCAGAGTCTCTTCTAAGGGCATCATCTTCAGGTCTCCGTTTCTGAGGGCAGTGTCCTCAGTGACCTACCACTAGATCCACCTTTTCAAGGTTCCACCATCCCCCATATCAGCACACTCAGGAGCAAGCTTCCAACACAGGAACCCTGGGTGGACAAACCACAGCTAAACTAAACACTTGGTAACTGAAGCTTTGCACTCAATGCACAAAACTCTCCCAGTGGGGAGATAAATCTGGAACTCCTGCAGAAGCCCAGCAGACTGGAGAGGAATCAAAGTCCTATAAGCATTCAGAAAGTACAAAGGGAAAGAATCAAGCTTTAAGATGATAATAGTAGTTCTCAATTAATTTATTTGGCAATGATAACCAAACACCTTGCTGGCTTAACTTTTACAGAGGAGCAGGGGAGGTTGACTGCCTGTACACGGTTCCAGAAAAAAGAAAGCATTAATGATAAAGAGGGAGAGCAACCAAACACATCAGAAATGAGTGATTTTCTTTTTTAAGTTCATCTTTTAGCTTTGATTTCAGTGAACACTAAACTCTGATCCAAGACATTACCTCTGTTCATCCTGATAAGAGCTGACAAGAGTCATGGAGACCACTTGAAGCCCTCTGCCTTCCTGTTCCACTCTGACCCAGGTTGCTGATACCGAGATCTGCAAATGGATAAAGGTCCTACATGGCAGGCACCAAGCGGGGTGCGAGGACACAGAATAGAACCCTTCCCTCCAAGAGTTTACTGGAAGTGATGAAATGCAATTGATTACTTACACCCAATGGGACACTGCTTCACAGAATGCCATAGAGCTCAGGAACATATCCAGCCATACTATCTAGACCCTTTCTGCATGTCCAGGTAGTGCAGTATACTGGACAAAACCACAGACTCTGTCACAAGACTGCAGTTCAAATCTTAGCTCTGCCATTTACCATCTGGGTGATATGGGCGGCTCCTCAATCTATCCACATCTCAGTTCCCCATCTGGAAAAACTGGGGAGTGATGATGTCTACCCTCTGAGATTATAGTGGGAAGTAAAAGAATCTGTACATACAAAAGTAGCTCCTATTGTGCCCTGGATACGTAACCACGTTCATCAATTTAACGTAATTAGACCAATGTAGAAAAGCACATTCATCGTTGCCCCATTTGTCCTGTCTCCAGCCAAAAGAAACATTATGAAAAAGAACTTTTCCTTCAAAATTTTTCTGCCAACTGAGTGAAACTAACCTTGAACTTCCACCTCCCAAGGGATGGCTGGTCTGAGATCTTTCCACCACTATGTGGATTTCTATTCACAGAGTTTTCTTACAACCTCTTAGGGAGGTGTGTTCCCTGCTAGAAGCATCATGGTCCTGATAATAAAATTAAAAGATCACCACTCTTGACAGCTCTGGTGGGGGACACCCGGCTGCTTTTGTGGATGAACCAGCCACTGTGCACAGGAAAACAGCTGCCCCACGTCCACCTGCACCCAAAAGTTCTACCTAGCACCACCGCCTAACAATTCCCTGCAAATCTGTCTGACCATGCAGAGAAGAAAGTCCCTCTCCTAATTCCCTTCCAGACTCCCAAACTCAACCACCTCTCAGGGATTTCAGCCTCTTATTTTAAGATTCACTGTTTAGTAGTGAGAGCTCTGATTTTCCAGAGCCAACAGTTGTTTTCCTAGCCCTGACAATAAGGTAAATGAAGTACCATCCGGGCACAAGTAAGTCATCACACAGATAAGATGCTCTGGTATTGACATTTAAATCCAAAGCAAACTGCCTTTTCAAAAATTCATCATATTTGTAAAAGGAAAACATGGGAGTGGGGAAATCCTTTGCTACTACAATAGCATCAATGCTAAGTATTGCCTAAATACTGCATGACTTCAGATTAAACATAAGCAGTGGAATTAATTTTTATACCATGTCAGAAAATTAGAAATAATCCTTAAGGAAAAGTCAAATTTCCCACAAAGCTTCTTGGCAGAAAGCATCTCTTTTATTCTCGTCCCTCTAAATTGAAATCTGTTAATTAGCTTGGCAGCAAAGCCTACCCAGTGCTGGCGATTGTTCACAAAGCTATTGTGCTTGGCTCTGAAAACAAGTCATGATTAGGAAATCAACATGTGAAGCATACTTCAAACATCCAAATGCATTTGCCCTGCCTAGCAACTGGCAGGAACTTGGTGTGTTTTGTCTGCCTCTAATGTCATGTTGCTCTGGTCACTAGAACAACATAGTTGCTACAAAAATGGGGGTGGGGGAGAACTTCTGCATTTTAGCACAGCCTGAAAGCTTGAATGAGGACCTGTGTGACTGGCTAAGTGCCTATTCCAGTACTGGCCAAGGAAAGGAGAGGCAGTGAGGAATCCCCCACCCCCACCCCCAGCTCTCTTCTCGCTTTCCTCCTCATCCCACATGGCAGCTGGGGACCTTCTGGATTTCCTCTTCAGGGAAGGCTGGGAATTGGCTGTTTCTATGAAATGAACATGACCCAGAAAAGCATTCAGCATGATCAGCCCATGCACTTGAGATAGTCCTCAGCTGTACTTCCCATCATAAAGTGTCTGAGCTCCTGTTAATTAAAGCACAGCTTGAACCAGCTGACACACAGTCTTCCAGGCCAACTGTCACAGATCCTTGGCACTGGACCACCCCAACTCCTGGCTTGCAGTTCTACAGAGGAAGTCACAGGAATTCATTTCTATAAACTATTAGAAGTCAGTGAATAGAGGAATAACTCACAGAAATTAATTCTATTTAATTAGGTATATGCTGATTAAAGGACACACATGTAGCCATTGCTGTATTCACGTGTATCAGCATAACACAATGATAAAATACTTTGAATCCTAGAACTTGCAATGCAATACCTCCACCTTTTAAAGTCACAAAGTGCTCAATTGTTCGATGTGAAACACACAGTTCAACAATTATTTATTGAATACTATGCGCCAGGCACTGAGCTAACCTCTAAGAAGTCAACAATGCTGAGAAAGTACATCAGAACCTTTGCTCTCCTAAATGTGCAGTCCAGCAGAGGACGCTGATAGGTACACAAATACTCAAACTGAAGTGTGCTCTATATACTTTTTGTTTGCAAGATTCAGAAGCAGAACAGAAAATGAAGTGATCTGTTCTGAGGGTGGAAGGGGTGATATGAAAGGTTTTTACAAAGAGATCAATACTTTAGAGGGATTTGAAATGATGATCAGAAATTCTTCAAGTTGATTGTCAAGAACATTCAACACAGGGAGAAGGGCAGGACAATGGCATAAGTTTGCCAGCTCCCAGAGCACAGTGAAAGAGCACACACCTCGCCTGTGCCAGGATCTGTCTTATGCACTTTCCAGGCATCTCCTCAATCCTGGAAACAATTATTTGATGCAGGCACTAATACTATTTTCATCTCACAGATGTGAAAACTTAAGAACCACTTCTAGGACCACACATCTCTTGATACAGGTCCGGAGAATGCAGAAAATCCCCCAAATTCTCAGTGTCCCCAGATACCCCAACCACAACTAAATGCTCAATAATATTTAATGAATAATCAATAGGTAAATGAGTGCAAACAATTAAACTTGGAATTTTGAAGCAAAACGTTCAAGGAGTCTGAAGAAGGGAGAGGGCAAAAAGGGTCCTGTTGAAAATTCAGTGGAGGAGGTCATGGAAGGCTGGGGGTGGGTGGGGGGCAGCTTCACTGCCAGGAACCTATCTTGCGACCCTTCTGGCTAGGAAGACATGATCAATGTATAGAAATTCCCCTTCACAGCAAAGTGAGGAACATTGCCAAGTCAAGAATGAAGCAAGGGGCCAGGGGTGTGGTGGCACATCCCTGTAATCACAGTACCTCAGGAGACTGAGACAGAAGGATTGAAAATTCAAATCCAGCCTCAGCAACTTAGTAAGACCCTAAGCAACTCAGGGCTCTAAATAGGGCTGTGGATGTGGCTCACTGATTAAGCACCTTTAGATCCAATCCCTGGTGTCAAAGGAAAAAAAAATAATGAAGCCAAAGGGCTGAGCATGTATCTCAGTGATAGGGTGCTTGCCTAGATGTGCAAGGCTGTGGGTTCAACCCCTAAAAGAGAGAAAGAGAGGGAATGCAAACAGGAACCTCAATTATGGAACTACTATAATAACTCAGGCGAGAAACTCAGAGCACAAAGTGAGTGATAGAGAAGATGGAGAGTTGATAGACCTTACAAAGCACTTGCATATCCAAATATCCCTGAGCCAGCACTCAGCTGGGCAATGAAGGGGAGAATCATATCTGCAGGTGGACAGAGCTGTGTCAACTAGGGGGAGTATTTTATCATCTGATCTTTTTTCCTGAAAGCTCTTTGGTGCAGGTCAGAGTGAAACCAAGAGTGTTTCTTTCGCCACTGATTCACAATCATCGGTATAGGGATACCAAACAAAGATTCTGAATCGGATTTCATTAAAAGTAATGTTTGTTTTTGAAGAAATACACAAACTTAAAAAATTTTAGGAATTACCATATGTGTTTAAAAGAAATACTACCAGTATAGCTTCTACACAGCAAATGTTCTGCAGATGTCCCTCACTGTTTGTCTGAAAGGATCAGGAAAAGAGATGAAAATTATAGGTTGATATAGCTTGGATTGACTCCACTCAGTCAAATAAAGATTTGAGTCCCCATACACCAAAGCTAAACTATTCCAAGAAATACCACCAACAGAACATTGAAGGTCAGGCCAAAATGTATCTTTAGATCCACTGGAGAGGATAAGAAAATTCCTGTAACATAAGGAACAATATCACAGGAGAGTAAGAACATTCTAGAAGGACTCAAAGGAAAACACAGGCCTGTTTCATTTTGAGGGTCAGAAAAAGTTGTACAAAGTAAGTATCTTTTTAGATTGACTTTGAGAGATTTTGTGCATGATGAAGGAAATACAAAGGCAAAATTTTTAAAGCTGTTCTTGTTTATAAAAATGTAAGTCTATCCATATGCCCATCAACTCCTTGAGGGCTCTCTACCCAATTCTCAAACATGATGCGTAAGTTTTTAAATATTTTCCCTGTAAAGAATAAAGATTCCAGGGCCAGGGTTGTGTCTCAGTGGTAGAGCACTTGCCTAGCATGTGTGAGGCACTGGGTTCGATCCCCAGCACCACATAATAACAAATAAAATAAAGGTATTGTGTCCATCTACAACGAAAAAAACAATCAAAGATTGAAAATTCTAATGTTTGTCTATATATTCTTTTGCTAAAGATCATATTTCCCTGCCAACCATTGCCACAGGAGGAATCATCAAGGTGTTGTAGTGAAAATAGTCTAGGCATTGTAGCCACAATGAATATGAGAATATGACAGCAGACTTCAACACTCACATTTTAACCACACAGCCTACCTGTGTGGCAAACACCATTATTCACACTCCTAAATGGGGGAGCAGAGACATAAAGGTATTATATAACTTTCTAAAATTTCTAAAGTTAGTAAACACCACAGCCAGATGTAAGTTGTTTAACCTCTATTTATTCACTGGTAAAAAAGAGGGTCAGATTTTGTTTTTTCTCTTAAAGTCCCACCATCTATGTTTGTTATAAAAATTAAACCAGATGACATGTAGCGAGTGCCAGATGAGCAGACACTGACAGGCATTCAATCCACCCCTAGTAGCTGTGATTATTATAGAAGCATCAGAGTTTAGCAGTTTAGCAACCAAGTGACTTCTCACCCATAAAACCTCCAATACAACTTCTCAGCACATGGCCATCCTCATTACCAGGGCTCGCTGGCCCAGGGCTCCTAAGTGCATCCAGCTGAAGCCTAATACTTTACAAAAGCATTTTAAAATAACTAAGGAACAAGCTAGACAAATAGTAAAACAATGTCAAAATTGTGTGACCTTTTTACCACAAGTTAATTTTGGAGTCAATCCTAGAGGACTGATACCTAACCATATTTGGCAGATGGACGTCACACACTTGCCAAAATTTGGAAAATTAAAATATTTGCGTGTTACAGTTGATACTTCTTCCACATTTTTGATGGGCTCCCTTCATGCCGGAGAAAAAACTAAAGATGTTATAGCTCATTGCTTACAAAATTTCCCACTGTGGGCGTTCCAAAACAGTTAAAAACAGATAATGGTTCTGGTTATACTTCTACCTCTTTTAAACAATTTTGCTCATCATTTGGCATTACTCATATAACAGGAATTCCATACAATCCTCAGGGACAAGGCATAGTTGAAAGAGCTCATCAAACTATTAAAATGTACTTATTAAAGCAACAAGAGGGAATTGGAAAGGGGTATATATCCCCCAAAGATAAATTTAAAATAACCCTTTTTACTCTGAACTTTTTAAATTTGGATTCATCAGGGCTTATTGCTGCGGAAATGCATATGTGTCCAAAAAATGTACATAAGCCTAAGGTACTTTGGAAGGATATTCTAACAGTACAATGGAAAGGTCCTGACCCAGTGATTGTCTGGAATCGGGGGTCTGTTTGTGTGTTTCCACAGGGAGAACAGCAGGCGAATTGGATTCCAGAGAAACTAACCAAAGTGAATTCTACAGACAAAAAAAAAATAAAAAAGGTGATTTGACTCAAATCCATAACAGCTGATATCCAGAGCTCCAGTTTGGCTATTCTTACATCTGCAACAGTGATTAACCAGGATGCTTTTTTCAATATTTTATTATTGCATTTTCATACATCATAATGTTCTATTTTATTTTTGAGCTCATGCAGACCTAGGTTAATGTTTTTCTGATCAGTTTTATTTTTTGACTGTGGAATTTTTAAACATTGCAATGGAGATTTCACCTAGGTAAAGCTACAAGGCCTTTACTATTGTCTTATGTGTTGTATGACTGTATGTGCGTATGTCCATATATCATATATGAGGAGCGCTCATGAATAAATGGATCCGAATTTTTTAATTCACGTGATTTTAATGGTTTAATTTAGATTGGGTAAACAGCTGTTGAAAATTGTTTTAAGGAGGTTAACAGGTCTGTTTGTTTACTTTCACCTTTCCTTTTCATTATATTTAATAATTCTGTTCAGGATAATGTAAATTGTTCAAAAATTGTTTTCTTTGTGCCTGTTGGAATGTTACATTTTTTTTTAGCATCATTGCCAGAATTCCTATCTTCATCCCAGTGCCAGTGAAGACAATGATAAAACCAAACTAAACCTTCTTCAATAGTTATCACAACAAACTGTATAAACTATTGCATCAATGAATAATAACTCAACAAGTGATGCTCATCAAGGAGTCGATTTACTTTGGGAGGAAATGGACATATTGACAGATTCCTCTGCTTTGAACTGCTTGCAGAACTTGACTGGACTATGTATCACTTGTATGCATTGTAAACTATCTGTTGGTGCAGTGAATTGTGGTAGTGCTGGAGTATTTTTGCTGATGGTGTCACCGGTGGTACAATTTTTCAAAGGAGCCCGCAATTGGCTTAGTGTCATGGCATTTTGCATCCTCCTCCCTTCTACTAGTGATGGTATAAAATATGGGGGCCAAGAGAGGTGAGGCAAAGAACCTCACCCCCCCCACTGGCACCAAGGCTAAATTTGGAGGCCAACAGAAGTGAGGATAAGAACCTCACCCCCCACTGGTGCAAAGGCCTATCCACAAGTATGGCTGTATGCTGGACTGGTAGTTAGTGACGGGTATGATCCAATTGCAGTGGTACCAACCTAAGACAGGAGGCTGACGCCTAGAGGTCAGCTCATTCGATGACGGGTGAGGACCATATGTTGAATTGGACTACCTAACAGGCACAGTCCCATACAAGTCTGTATGGCCCCTGGCATTTTGCCAACAGTATTGGTTGACAGGCGAGGCATTACTATCCGCCTCGGCCGCTACTTTCAAGTTCTCGAGCTACTTTGGAGTTCTCGTGGGGATTTCCGGGGATTCCCTGAGAGTTCCCATTGGTTGGGGAAGTGCAGTAGGAGGGATTTCCGGGAGAGGTATTTCTGGCTGGGGGTTCCTGGACGAGCTGCATGGCATTCGGGAGAATTCCCCGGGAGCATGTGTGAGGTTTCTTCTTGCAGTTCAAAAATTAAGTTTGTTCCTGTTTCAGTGGCTCGTGATTTGTGCCCAGCCAGACTGTGGCAATGACAGTCTAAAAGTAACTAATGTGAAGGTAGCATATACAACATGGATACATTGGCCAAAGAGATGACTTACACCCCTGGACAGGATGGATTAAAATAGGTTGGAGCTGTTTATTTCTAGAATTTCCAGTTAAAATTTCCTGACAACAGTTGATAGCAGGTAGCTAAAACCTTGGAAAATAAAGACATGAGTAAGGGGGGATCTACAGGAAGACTAAGCTGGGCATATTCGTGGGAGGTATAGCACTCTGCTCATTCTTACATTGTCATATCTCCTCTGATGTAGGGAGATCATTAACAGAACATGAAGTGGAGGTCCAGGGGATAAGGGTAAATATAGAGACATTCAGAAATGAAAATCAACAGGACATTGAGACTGGATTCATAGGGGATGAAAGTTAAGTAGACAAAGATGACAGCAAGTCCTCCAAAATAACCTGAGAATATGAATTACAGAAGTGGGGTGGGGGCCAAAGAGGTTGAGTGTTTTATTAGAGAAAGTGAAGGGTTAATTTTTGCACATATTGAGTCAGAGACAAAAGTGACATGTTCAATGTCCTTTAAAGGATAAGGGATTCATTTCATCAATGAACCCAAGGGGAAAAGATAGGGAGGGAATTTCAAAAGAGTAACATTGATCCACCAAGGCAAATGTCAGGAATACAAAATGAGATCAAAATTGGTAGAGTTAAGAAATGTGGTTAAAAGATGATCACAGGAAAAACCCAGGTGGCTCTCTTCCAAACGCTAATAAGTTCAGGAATCTAGGCTGGGAAATGGCTACAAGAGGGCAAGTAAGCTTGGGAGAGAATTTACACAGAAGCTACAGGAGGCAATGAGACTCCAGACGAGTCATCTGCATTCTTTTCAACAAGAAACACCTGCCTAGAGCTGGTAGCATGACCAGAAAGAAAGTAAGAGTACCTTTTTTTTCCTTAAAGAATTCTGTGGATTCCACCAACAGACTCAATTCTTTTATTGCAGAAATTACAGCAATCACAGATCAAGATCTATTACTGCAAAAAAAAAAAGACATCTGAGCTTCTGACAGTAGCAAATTTAATTATACCTTTGGACCTGACGAATCAGATGAAAACAAAACAAAATTATTAAGGATATTAAAAGAAAACAAGTATCTTCACATAATTCAGTTTCTTGCATTTCAGATCTTCCTTGGTACACACGTGTTCATGTTCACAAATTGGTACTTAGAAAATAGCTCATCATAACAAAGACCTTTGACAAATACATCAGTGCCCTGTGGAAATCCTCAAAAGACTTAAAAATATTAATTTCTATAACATCCTTATTTCCCAAAGTAGCTTACTTCCTTTCCCACATCAAAAGTATTTCCCACTAATCATTCTTGGGTTTTGCTTCACTCAGATACATGGAAAATAAATTGACTTTTTCTTCTATGTTGTACCAAAATTTTAACAATATCTTTTCCACTACCAGAATTTTTTTCTTGCTATCAAAAAGTATTACTTGGTATTAATATCTGGACTTAATATCTGCTTATAAATGCAATCTTCTGGATGATTTTATTTCTTTTTTGGCTTTTTTTTGTTAGTCTTTTTTTTAATTTCATTTTGTCTCTGCATCTCTCACCACTTGTTCTATTATTGATATTATCTATTCTGTTAAACACATAGCATTTATGGATCTGACTCAAGGTCAGAAGGTGGGTAAAGTGAGCTGAGCACCCCCAGGCTGTATTGACCCTGACCTCCTGACATGAGGTCAGGGTAAGCTAGTGGATTACATCAATTGTATCCCCATTGCACAAGACAATAATGATTTGATGTTGATATTTTTTACATTACTTACTCCGAAGTAAAAAAAAATGATTACCTTTCGATGAAGAAAACATAAGTTTATAGCTACTAGTGTGAGAACTCAACTCCAAAAATTTTTTTTATGTATTTTTCCCAAACTAGTATCCCAGCCCAATCTTTGTAGGAGATTGGTGGGGCTGAGAATTACAAAGTGAAATATCAGGCTTTATTTGTAAATTGGTTCCATCAGAGACACAGAACCATGGAAATAGATTAGGGGTATTGTTATTGTTGCTGGGATAATTAATTCCATGTTGTCAAAAGACATATGATCCTTATAGTATTTCTTCCTATAAATAGGAATAGCTCAATTTGAGGTTTTGAGGCTTGGGGTTTTCTATTCACTTCGGAGTTTGTCTTGGGGTAGAAGTTTGATGACTAAAAGGTATCTGGACTTCACACTGCCTTACATGAAGTTTAGGGGCTATGGTTCCAAGGAACAGATCTTAACCTGACTAGAAACAACTGTTTCTCAAATGCACACATCAAATTAATAAACAAAACCACTTTGCACTTTGGTTTTTCTACAGTGAGGTGACGGGTTTCCCCTCTTGCTATTTTCCCATATTTTCAGAACTATTAGACAAATCATAACAATAGTATAAACAATCAAGGGGAAGAAATATTTAAGGGTCGGTGGACAGAATTTTTTTAGGAAACAAATCTAATCTCAATAGAGACTATTCTTATATCAATGTCATCATATTATGCTAAAATGTAATTATGTAGATGAAATCAAGACTAAACACACATCCCTTTGAGCAGGGAATGGGCTCTTGCCCTATGATTAATACTCCAAAAATCAGAATTAAGAAAGAACCCCATTTAGTTCTTGGTTCATTTGCTACAAAAGAAAAGTCAATTCATTCTGCAAGCAGCTTCCTTATGTCATCCTTCTTGTATACGTATTCAGACTAATGACTAAGAAACAAAGAACCCAGGCAAGTCAGCCATTAATGCTGAGGCAGGGTGATTCAATGAGAGCAATCTTGGAACTTGAGGGGAAAAGAACGCAGGTCTGCGGACCCTGAGAGCAGGACCTCCTTGGTCCTGCACAAGCTAGGCTATGTTTATGTTTCATGCAGTTTCTAGGATTCCTGGCTTGTGCTCACCCTTAGTAAACAGGAACAACTTTTTAAAGTTATAGCCTGTCCCAAGTTAGGAAGGGCAAGGAGAAGGCTTATCTGCATGCTGTGTGGACTGCTAGAGAAGCCTGTGTGAGGAGGCCAGGGAAGTGGGGAAGCAGTAAGCCAGGAGAGGGATCCAAGGAGAAACTCAGCCACATAGATTCAGGAAATCTTGGCCTGGCAAATTCTTTCCAGAGGAGACCCCCATTCAGTGCCAACTGTGGTGGTCTCAGACCTGCTTATTATTGAAAAAACCAGTGTCCCCTCACAGTTGATTCCTCATTACCTAGAGAAGAAGTCAGAATTCTCAAGAATGGAACTTTTCTCAAGCTGGACTGAACTTACTTGGTCTCCTACCAATACCCCCAAACACAGGACATTTTATGTCCAGTCATGAAGACTGTTTCAGCAGCCCAGGGTGCCAAGCTCTGCCATAACAATGACACACTGCACATGCTGCTGGGGAACAGTCAATTCTCCTTCCAATTTAGCACATTCCTCCTCACCTTTGCTGGGTCAGTTCATGGTCACCTCTCCCTCACTCCTAGTCTTGGGGACTCCTATAATGCTCCCATGTCCCCTTGCTTATTACTCTAATATTGCTCTTGCCACACAGCATCATGGTTATCTGTGCATTTTTCTTTTTTCTTCCAACAAATCATGCACTTACTATGGATAAAACCAAGCCTGACTTTTCTTGGCATCCCCAGTGCCTAACAATAAGCTGTAATTGTCTCCTAGAGTACTATAACAAAATATCACAAACTGAGGACCTAAAATCAAACTTATTTCATCCCATTTCTGAAGGTTAGATGTTCAAGATCAAGGTGTCAACAGATTTGGTTTCTGCTGAGACCTCCTTCCTTGTCTTGCAAATGGCCACCGTGTGTGTGTGTGTGTGTGTGTGTGTGTGTGTGTGTGTGTGTGTCTGTCTGTCTGTCTGTCCATCCGTCCTCCCAAGGGCTTGCTTCTCTGAGCCTCTGGTGTTTCTCTGTGTCTCCAAATCTCTTCTTTGAAGAATCTAGTCACACTAGATTAGGGTTCAGTGGAAGAGCCTCAATTTAACTTAATCACTCCTTTAAAAGCTCTATCTACAAATTCAGTTCCATTCTTAAGTACTGGCAGTTAGGACTTCAACAAATGAATCCTGGGGAGAGAATGACAATTCAGACCTTAGGCACAATGTGTTGAATCAATTGATATTTGTCTGCAAGACTCAGGTCATGACTGAAAGAGGTTGTT
This sequence comes from Callospermophilus lateralis, assembly GCF_048772815.1. Classification (NCBI taxonomy): domain Eukaryota; kingdom Metazoa; phylum Chordata; class Mammalia; order Rodentia; family Sciuridae; genus Callospermophilus; species Callospermophilus lateralis. Next base: position 2,124,321 of record NW_027516477.1, read on the forward strand.
TTCAGATTCATTCAAACTCAGATTTGTTTGCTTTTGCTTTGTTTGCCAGTTTGTTTGTTTTCATGAGCACCCATTATTTACAAAGCACCATGTTCAAGCCAAGAAAAGCCCACATAGGAAGTAAACTCACAATCCCTGTTCAATGGGAACTGTTCACTGGGAATTTACCACTGAGAAAAGTGGTTTTACTAACTGATTTTGCTAAAGCACAAATATAAAGAAAGTGGGTTGTGCCTGGAAGAAGCCAAGGTGGGCAAACCACAGTCATAAAATTCTGCTCCCCCTGGCCCCATGTAAGAGTCCCTGGAGCTCCAGGGAGCATCATGTGAAGGAGCTAAGAGACTTGTAATTCCAGTGACTCAGGAGGCTGAGACTGGAGGAATAGTTCCAAACCAGCCTCAATAACTTAGCGAGGACCTGAGCAATTTAGTGACATCTTGTCTCAAAATAAAAAAAAGGGTCTGGAGATGTAGCTTAGTGATAAAGCACCCTAGGTTCAATATCTAGTACCAAAAAAATAAAAAAAAAAATGAAAGAGCTGAGACACTATGTGCTAAGCCAAATCACATAGCAAATATGAAAATTCTTAGTGTAAACAATGAGGCACCAAATTAATTTTGGTAATTATTACACAGAATATAGAGTTTTTTTCCACTGTCTTAAAGTCAATTAGCACATCAAAAAGAGTACCATGAAAAGGACTACATTTACAGAATAGAAATACAAGAAGAGACTTGGAAACATAGAAAAGCATAGAGGAAAATATACAGAGAAAATTATATCTATTGACCATTCAAACTTGACTCTTTCTAACTGTAGTATCAGAGAAAATAACAGGAACTGCTTAAGGTCCTTCTTAGGGGCAAGGCCCTGGGCTGAGGACACAGCATGTGCCACTGCAATCTGGAGAAATGCTATTTCCCCTTTTTACAGATGAAGAAAAAAGAGGCCTGAGAAGTTTAGGAATGTCTTATGTTACACAATAAACTGGAGACAGGACTCAAATTCTAGAAAAATCTGAGGTCAATGCCTAGACAGACAACAAAGGTCAAAAATCTTATAATTATAACAAGACTCATAGCTGAAACACTTTATGTTAATATGCCTATAATGTGAATAACCACGTCTTCTGGTATGCCATGAACAATTCCTGTTTGAATCTGTTGCCAGTATAATTAGTGACAACCCTCCCTTTCTCTCTCAGAAGTGTAAAGAAGACAAAACATTAAATGGTTATCCTGCTTCAATGCCAGTGGCCCATGATGAAACTTGTCTACAGAATTTTCCACTAAAAAATAAAAATTGGAGGACCCCTTGTTCAAAAAGTGGGGGGAGAAATACTAGTAAAGGTTTGGAAAGACAAAGCTTTTTTTCTTTCATATATCTGTTCTGCTGGTGCCCCACTGTCCCACCTGATCTCACTTGCAAAATGACAGATAAAATCAGTAAGAATTTCAAGATGGAGGTAGCTGAGCATTGAACCCTGAGCTCAAAGCCCTGTACCACTGCGCACACCCATGAAGAGCCCTGAGTCTGCCCTTTCTCCGTCCACTCAAATGGGTCTGCGATCTTGGCATGCTGTGTCACTGGACTGCAAACAGGAAGCAGGTCACAACCTACTATTGTCCACACTCCAGACAATAAATACTGGATATTAGGCCTATGAAATCATTTGTCTAGAATAACTGTTTTATAGTATTTCTAATGCAACAAAAAATTCATTTCCCAAATAGAACAAGATATAAAAGTAAATTAAGTAAATACAACAATAAATTAAGTCACTCTCTAGCATTTTATCAATGATCTCAAAAGCAATTCATCCAGATTATGTAACCTACCCATGATCTCAAGTGAAAATTCAAAACACCTGAGAAGAAACAATAGTGCATTACAAAGTCTTTAATATCTCAATGCCTCATTGAAGACATGATCCTGGTTTAAAGGCAGGTGTATGTCTCATTTGAAACTTGTTGTGGCACAAATTCTGAAACTTAAGACCAATTGGGGGCAAGGGGAATTTGAATGTTCAGGATGATTGAGGAACTATCCTTAAAAATAGGGTTAGGAGAATGGAGGATGCATCAATTCATTGATTCATTCCATCACTCAATAAGCATTTATTGATCAGCTACAGTGTTACAAGAACTGCACATAATTTTGGGGAAGCACAGACAAGCAAAATATATATCCTGGTCCTCAAGGAGTGTATAGTAGAATGAGACAAAGGGAAACAAATAAGTGCATCAATTACTTTGTTTTCCAGAAGAAGTAAATATGGAGTCCTGTGGGTATAAAATAGGGAGTAGTAAATGGGGTAGAGAAGTAGATACAAAGCAGGGAACAATGCAGAAGGAGAAAACTGAGCCTTGAAATCACCAGGAACAAAAAAAGAACAAAGGCCGAGGCCTGAGAAAACATGGCACATCATGGGAAGGGCAAGTCATTCTGAATGAGGACAGCCACCTTAAAGCACAGAGCTTTTGCTAAACAATAAGTGTGTGCCTGGGTGCCTGGGCAGCAACTAGAAAAAAGATGCATATGGAATGATACTATGGTACAGAGAGCTGAGCATAGGTCCTCTGGGGGATGAGGTAGGAGAAAAAGCACTTTATTTATTTATTTATTTTTGTGGTGCTGGGCATTGAACCTAAGGGCCTTGTGGATGCGAGGCAAGCACTCTACCAATGAGTTATATCCCTGGCTCCAAAAGCCCCTTTTAAAAAGGCCAAAAAATGTAGAATTGAGGAAACAGGACTCAAGGATATTTAAGATTTTAGTAACAAATTTTCCCCTCTGGTTCTATAATTTGTTTTTCTTTTTTGCGGGGGTACAGGGTGGAGCAGGTACCAGGGATTGAACTCAGGGGCACTTGACCACTGAGCCACATCCCCAGCCCTATTTTATATTTTATTTAGAAACAGGATCTCACTGAGTTGCTTAGACACTTACTGTTGCTGAGGCTGGCTTTGAACTCGCAATCCTTCTGTCTTAGCCTCCAGAACCCAGGTGCACATCACCAGCCAGGTAGTCTATGATCATTTTTTAATTTTTTTTTCAAGATTGTTTTTCGGTGGAGTGCTGGGGATTGAACCCAGGGCTTTGTGCATGTGAGGAAAGCACTCTACCAACTGAGCTATGTTCCCGGCCCACTATGATCTTTTATATATATATAAAATGCCTTTATTTACTTATTTTTATGTGGTGCTGAGAATCGACCCTTGGTCTCATCCGTGCTATGCAAGCACTCTACTGCTGAGCCACAATCCTAGCCCACCACTATGATCTTTTAATCAAAGGGAATAATACCATTTGTGTTGCTCATTCGTGGACCTATAAGTAAAAATTTGTTGTTATAACTAAAAATGTGTTTTCAACCTCTTCTTCCTTTTCCTAATAAAGTCATGCTTTATTCACATAAGTATGGCTTAAGGCAATCACAGAAATCTAAACCAATGATTAATCAAATATTTTGATTTGACTTAGGAATGCACTATCAATTAATTGCAACATATTTTTTCCTCTGTTAGAGTCTGTAAACAAGTCAGGATGGTGCCTGGCATTTTGCCAGAGAAATGTTAGAGTCTGTAAACAAGTCAGGATGGCGCCTGACAAAATGCCAGAGGGAGTGGTTTGTGAAGTAATTCCAGCGAGCCATTAAGTGTGGAGATTCCTTATTGGTTGACTGCTGCATTTAGTTTATGCTAATTAAATAAGCTGTGTGAAATGTATAAATACTGCTCCTGTCCTACAATAAATGGCTCCTACTCCTGCTATATCAATGTACACAAGTTGTTCGTCACTCCCCGGTTATTTTGCCCAACCAGCTGGACTGCAGCATTGCTCAATTTGTTTAATAGTATGGTTGATTTTTTAAAATAATTTTAATTGTCTCTATTTCTGCTCATTCCCTTAGAATAGGCTTCTATAAGAGAAATTATCAAGCCAAAGAGTGTGAATATTTTTAAGCTCTTGGTACATGTCAGTGTAGTCTAATATGAAAAGTAGATTGATTACATCAACTACAGGTGACCAAGTAAATTCTTAAGGGGGTTAAAGTTGCTATAATAACTCCTAAAAGAGAAAACTGAATATAATAATTTATAATAGATTTTTGGCTTTGAATAATCGGTCATGACCAAAAATAAGACAGAGTAACCCTTTGTTTAAGGTGACATTCAGGTCAATAAGTGAATATGTGTATGTAAACATACACAAGCACAAATACTGGGTGAAGTGGAAGAGTTCATAATTTCTAAATAAGATTAAAAACAGTGAAATCATAATATAATCTCCTACATGTAAAAAGGAAAATACAATTTATTTTAGACTTCCCATACAATTTCACCTTGCTGTCTATATAGGAATAATAAGTTTTCAATTGTAATAATCATATGTTCAGATGAGAGGAAAAACTGATAAAGATCAACAAATCATTTTTTAAGGTAGATTATGTTGGTAGTGTATTTCTCTGGCTAAGCATTATGCAGGGTACTTTTTCCAGCTATTTTCAAAAAGCAATTCCCCTTTAAGAAATAACTCAAATTATTCAAAAGTCAAAAGACTTTATCACCCACAAAGTACTATGAAAGCTAAATCTGAAGCTACTAAAAATTAAATCTCCTTAAAAAAACTCTTTTCACAGTCCCTATGGGAAAGAAATGTAAAATCATCGATATATCACCAATTGCCAGGATATTCTCAAATACCTGAGCCATTACAAATAATAGGACTGAACTATACTGATTTTGAGAAATCAAGCAGTAGCGAACTGTGCATTTTACATCATTTGAGACATCCTTCTTTACTTCTTGACTCAGCCAAGAAGTTAATTTCCTCTATGGGGACTGTAAGCAGAAACTTTACAGATTTTATACAACTGGGCCGGAAGTTTGGCACTTGAAATTTTTCCCTTCAGAAAGGAGGGTTATGGAACAGAGTGAAGGAAGTGGAAGGTTAGAGGATTTGAGTTGAGATTGCAAAGCTTCTTTAAATGATGCTGTCGCTGGCATCTGGGTGGACAGGAGCCAATCTTCAAGTTCTTTGTCTTGTCAGCAGTGAACAGGAAAAATGTACTGTTTGAGTGATGTCTCAGAAGTTACTTTCACTAAATTTTGTCCCTTCTGCCCTAAAATGAATGAAATATTTTCAAAGCACACTTTCAGTGAGTCAAATTGAAACCTGCAAACCAAGTTCGTGCCCAGTTCTAGGAAATACTGTAGTTGTTAGACGCGAGTTTTATTATACCACTCTCATGGGCTCATGTGCATAGCAACAGAGCAGAGGATAAATTTAAACCGGGAGGAAGGAGATTGTAGGACAAAGGACGGGGAAGCGCACATGTGGCTTTAATATCCAACAGCTGCGATAGAATGGTAACCCCCCCCCCCCCCCCCCCCCCCCCCGCCCAACCCCGCTGCTCCTTCTGCACCCGCCCCGCCAAGATGTTGCAAAGATTATCACTAAGGGGACTTCACTGCCAGGTTATCTGAGTAACTCCAGCTCCAGTAGATTCAAAGAATTTTTTAAAAATACATGTACCTAAATGCAGCAGATTAGATTTTAGCCACCAAGGCTTTATAACAAAATCTCCAGGGTTAGGAGATCTAGGGAGGGTGTGGGGGTGGGGTCACACTGCAAACTGATCAAACTGCTATGGAGGAAATAAAAAGTGAGGGGAGATCAGGCAGCCAGGATTTCCCGCACAGGACGCCTTTCTTTGGAGCTTAACTTTTCAGATTCCCAGCTCTCCAAGGCCCTGATCACTCAGTTGGACTCTAACCATTGACAAATCCCTGCAGTGAATCACCGCGACCACGAACTCCCTGTCCCAGCGCAGATCGGATGTCCCCACCAGTCCCTTAGTGCCCATATAGATAATGCCCCGATGCTTCCTGCGGAAGCTCCAGCACCCACTCCCCTTCCCCGCCCCTGGGTCCCCCTGCATCGTCGCAGCGCTGGGGCACTCACCAACACTAGGAACTCCAGGGTGCCTACATAGTGCCACTCAGTCTTCTGCAGCTCGCTGAGAACGCACAGGCGCAGCCGAAGCTGTTTCTCCATGTCCTTGGCGCTCTCAGCGCGGCCATCCCCTCAGCTCTCCTCGCTCATGGTGGGGGGCGGGCCTCGGGGCTTGCAGGCCTTGCTGCGCGCTGCCCCGTGCGCTTCTGGTGTTCTGCTCTTGGCGGCTAGAGAGGAAAGTCGCTGCCTTGGCAAAGTCCGAGGAGGGACGGACGACTTTACATGCTGTGATGAGGATAGGGAGGTGGGAGAGGAGGGCACTCAGACTGGAACTCCGGGTCTGGCGCGGGGCTCTGTACAGGAAACTCCTGGGAGAGCAAGCTCCCGCTGGGGCTCTGAGCGCCCAGCCCCCTAGCTCCAGCCTCAGGCGGCCTGAGCCCCAGTGTAGGCGGTTTCAGCAGCCAAAGCGGTGTCTTGGACATTGCTCCTGAGACTCCCGCCTGTTGTTAAGCTTTAATGGGTTTTTCACAAATCCTGAAAGCAAAGAAACAAGTCCTGGCAGTTACATAACTTGATGGGAACAAAAGTAACCCCGGTATTGACCCTCCCATGTTTGAAAAGAAACACATTGATTTCTGGTTTTATTCGGGCACAAAACAGGTTTGCATTTAAAAAAAAAAAAACAACTGAAAATATTTCACAGAACAGACAGACACCCTCCTGTCTGCACTTGGAAAGTCAATTAGCATAATAAATAAGGATGCTATAGGAAAGTGACAGCCCCTACCCATTCAATAAACTCCAGATACAATAAGCATCACCCTTGCTCTGGGGTGTTTAAACATCTTTGCATGTCTATAACTTTTCTTCAAAGTCCACATAGTATGTAAATTCAAGGAGAGGCAGAATCTTTGTGCTAGTTATGTTTCTAAGAGATGCTGTGATTTAAAAAGGTAAAACTGTTATTGAATGCTCATGGTAAAGAGACAAAGAAGGAAAGAGAGAGAGATTATCTTACATTTGAAGATAGAAACAGAGCTTTCTGATTTTAAGGTTTAAATTCATTGCCTTTTCTCACTTGGAAATAGAGTCAAGACCTCCAAGAGCTGACTTCTTCTAATGAATGTAGCAAACAAAATAGCCCATATATATTTTCATCTAGATGTTTACCACATATTTTTCAGAATCATTTTTTTCTATTTAAAACAACTTTAAACAGTCCACACACAACTAATGACATCTAAATAAGTTTATTTAGACTAGTGAATGGTTTTGATGCAAGAAAGGGGCATATTAGTTTGTTCCCAGAGTTGAAAACACTTGTGAAACTCTAAAAGATTTTTTCCTCAGTATTTACATTAAAATCAACATCAGTTTGATTATGATGTCTTTTCAGAGCATGATTTTAGGCTCTAATAAGTAATGAGACAAAGAGGAACTGTACTTTTTTGAAGGAAAGATGCAGTTTTGTCTGGAGCTGATAAAAAAGATGCAGATTTTTCCCTTTCTTTTGCATATGGCTAAAGAGATAGCAGAGAGCAGAGAACAAATAATGTAAATAGCTTTACACCCTAAGGCAGAAGAATAAAGGGCAAGGCACTTTAAAGAGCAGACCTCACAGCACCTGGTAAGCAATAAACAAAAGAAAAGGAAGAGCTAGGAATCACACATCCAGTGGTGAATGGACTGACCTGCCTCTCCATGCACTACAGACAGCAAGGAATGAATGCATCTTTTCCTCTGTAGATGTCCACCCTTCCTCAATAAAAAAACTTAAGTTATCTAGAGCTTTTCATTAGAAACTTTAGATAATCTAGAGTAAATTTATCTAGAGCTTCCCATCAGGAACTCTAGATAAAAAAGAATCCTCTAAAATTATCCCCAAACAGAAAAGTACTTATGCAAATTCATTTTATCAACAACTTTAGTCCTTAGAAAATCCACTCAAAATGCTGTCTCCCCTTGGCAAACTATATACTTGATTATGAATCACCCCTGAAGTTTAACCCATCCAAAACATTTGCCTTGGCTTCACCAACATGCCTCCAAGACCTTGTGAAGAATGTAGTGTTAAGGCACCAGGACTACAGGTGCACTTATTTGTAGGCAAAATTTCTCAAAGTGGACCATGGACCATTGAATTACAACACCTATGCTCTCCTTAAAGTCAAATATTCCTGGGCTCTGCCCCCAAAATGTATTGATTAAGTATCTCAGACATTACACTTTAATGTCTTTTAACAAAGCTCTCAGATTATTCTTATGCTCACTAACATATGAGAACCACCATGTGAGGACTTAACAATAGACTCAGGTCATAAGTAAGTAACTATATTAAAGGCAAGGGGCAATGAATGCTTTGCCAAAAAAATGCAATGAAAGATTTAAAAATTAATTAATTAATTTTAAAAAAATTTCAAAAATGCAATGGAAGTTTAAAGATACTCGTTTATTTGTGCAGATTCAAATTTTTCTCAGAAGTGCCTGCGTATAAAATATTATATTTACAGTTTCTGACCATTTTTCTGCTCCTCAGTCTGCTCCTCAATATCATTTATAATTAATGAACAACTCCAGGACACCATGTAATGCCGTCTGCCAGTCACTTTTCAGTGTCTTCTGTAACCCTGGCTGGAGTTCTTAATTCTCCATCAAAGACACTTTGATGGTAAATGAGGTCTTTTATAAACTCTGAATGTGTTGTATCCCTTCCCATTTCCCCAATTGAAATTTCAGTCTCTGCCTGCCAGGAAAAGGAAAGCAACAACCAAAATGATGGACAAGATCCAGTTTTTTCCTGAAATACCAATGAAGTTGAAGCCTCAGATAAAAAAAGAGATGAGAGAAAAGAACATCAAGAGAAGTAGCTGAGTACTAAACTAGCTTAGCCATTAAGTTTATTTCCTATGCATAAACTTGATGTGGTTAGAATCCATTATCTTAAAGTTTAAAGAGCCAAAGCTCAGGAGCACAGTGGTCTTTCTTTGGTTAGGTCCAGAGAAGGAAAACTCCTGGACTAAGATACTGAAAAATCCACGGCTGGTTCTTTGTGAGAAGACAGCTCTCCCAACCTATTCAGAAAAAGGTCATTTTAGCCTCTTCATCATTTTTATATTAATACTTGCCTGGGTAAAGGACTAAATATAATTAGATACTGAAGTTCAGTAAACAATATAGATAAAAAAAAGCAAGATTGCTTTAATGCATAATCATCTTATTAAACAGAGGACTCCAAGAATCTAAATATTCTTTATCCACAGGTAAAATTGATTCTGTAATTTCCTTTACTGCTCTGATCTATGATAGATGTCCCTATAGTATATTAGTGTAGAAAATATTACAGACACCTTTCATTTATGTTAATGTATATTTTAAGTGTCTTCATCAAGAAGTAATTCTGATAATATTTATTAATTTAGTTAATAATTCCTGCCTAATCCCTCAGTTATTTGCACTTCACTTTGTTGATCATTTAACATAACAAGTACAGTATGTTCTGGAGCACTGCTGGGAGCCATCAGCCAAGTAGGTATGACAATTTCCTTGCCAGCGTACCCCCATGTTTCTTTAGTGGAAGGACTCATGGAAATAGGACATTTTGCAGGACATTGCATGTAAGGTGACCTTGCTCAAGGACCAGGGCGGTTTAGCATAATAGGAGATTAGGGTGTTCCCCCTTTAGAATAGGGCATATCCTGCTGCTGAGTTCCTCTTGAGTGCTTAGGGTCAGACAGTATATTTTGGGAGACAGACGCCCAGGAGAGTGGATTTGGGCAGAGTGTGGATTTGGGCAGAAAACGTGAATTCCCCCAGAACGTGTTTGTAGATGGCCGATGTGAGTTCGGGAATAAAGAATTGCTGTTTGAATCTACAAGCTGTGTGGAGACTCGTGATTTGTGCCCAGCCAGAGACTGCGGCAGAGCACATAATTAATTCTATCATACTGATACGAGTATTTAGAGTATTTCTTGTTTAAAAAAACAAAATATAGTTTTCATAAACCATATTTTAATTTCCAGGACAATATTTTATGGCACAGCAAACTAAATAAATGTTTAGATGAAGTTACTTCAGCTAGATTCTAAAGTTCTTAAAGATGTGATCATTTCCAGATTAGCTGGATTAAGAACAAATCATCCTCATCGCCATAATCTAACATGTAATGGTTCTCAGTATGAGTACTTAACTTATAACCATCCCAACAAAATCAACAGGCAGTTTGGGTCTGTTATTAGTCTCAGAAGAAGATCATCCTTGTAGTGTTCATCTACCTGCCAATCTCCTTCCTGCAACTTCCTTAAAAATTCCTCTGACCCATATACCTTTAAACAACATCCTATTTCTCTAGTCCCTAGAAAAAGTATTCTAAAGAGTTCTACTAATTTCCTGTGATAGGCAGAATAATGCTCACAAACATACAAAGACACCTTCATCCTAATCCCCAGAACTACAAATATGTTGCTTTAAATACCCAAAAGGTCATCACATACAGGTGTGTTTGAATTAAGGATCTTGAGATGGAGGGATTCTCCTGGACAACTAGAGAGACTGGGCTTAGGGTGGGAGGATTTAATCACGTGAAACCATAAAAGCAGAGAACCTTTCCAGGTGTGATTACAGAGGGAGATGTGACTATGAAGGATGGTCAGAGATGTAGCACTGCATTGAAGATAGAGAGAGCAAGGCACAAGCCAAGGATCACATGCAGACTGTAGAAGCAGAAAATGGTTCCCTAGAGACCCCAGAAGGAATGCACCCATTAATACCTTGATTTTAACCCAGTAACACCAACCTTGAGAAGTACTCCTCTTCCACCATGTCTGCTGCCTCACCTCAAGTCCAGAGCTGTCTATGGACTGAAACTTCTGAAACCATGAGCCCAAAATAAGCTTTCCCTCCTTTAGGTTGTTCTTGTCAGACATTTTGGTCACAGTGATGTAAAACTGACTTACATATTCATAAAATTTAAATCAGTAAGAAGCTTTCATAGCACAAATATCTTATGGTAATTTACCAAATATGACAGAGAGCTGACTGTAACCAGTGACATAATCAATAAGATTTCTTTGTAAGCCCAAAGAGAACAAGTGCTCTTCTAGGGGAGAAATTGTAAAGGCTTCTCAGATAAGAAGGTGTTGATGCTAGTCTTGAATAATAAATAACGCATTCAGGGATAAAGATGATAGAAAGACAAAGGAAGACCATTGTAGGGTAAACAAAGGAACAGTCTGAGAAAACCAAGAAGACCATTCTGATAAATATATCTGCAGTTTGGATAAAAGAGTCATAATTTCAGATAGCCATATACTCCTGTCATATTTCTCTAAGAATTTTCATATTTACTACAAATGATATTACTAGTTTCTAAGTCAGTTGCATAAGTCAAAGTCTTATAAAAAGCAGGGTTAAACATGGTAGAATTTTATTAGAGTTAATGTCTGTGAAAGGAAATGGGGAGGGACCTAGGAAAGGCCAACTTACACATTAGATCATAATGTTTGTTTGCCCTCAAGTAAAGATAGGAAGCAGAAAAACAAATTAGTGGGAGAATCCTGGACAGCTTCAAGTGCACTTGTTTGGAAACTTGCCCAGGCTATTGAGGAGTCCTCAACCAAAATCACACAACAGAAGAGTTCCACATGAGCCAGGAATGAGTCTGCCATAGTATTTCCACCACATTCTGTCACTAACTGAGAGCACCATATAGGAAACATGGCCATGGTAGCAACATGGTGGTGTTGAAGTTCAGAGCCAGGTAGGAGGGACTCTTGGTTAATTATGTTCCCTGCTCTAAAAGGCATAATCTCATGGTGGCCAGAGCAATGAGTCAGCTCCTTAGGCATGCCCATAGGCATGGATTCAGTATAAGCCACATATCTGTTTATCCTTTATCTTTATCAGTGTCTGTCTGAGAGAAAGAAATGAGAAGAAAATTAGTTTATGTATTTAGTTGGTACAGAAATAAATATTTTCTCCTTCAAAAGATAAATTAATTTACTTCTCAGAGAAGTTTTGTACCTACTTGAGTCTTCTAAAAACTACTACAAGGTTTTTAGTTCTTTTTTTTTAATCGTCACTTACTTATTAGTAATTGGAAAAGAGGGAAAAAAATCCTATTGCATTGTTACAGTATAAAGAAAAAGAAAATCTGAACACCATACACAAAAGGCCAATGGATAGTGACACTGTCCTGCATGGAGTTCCACTAGAAGTCATGAATTAAAATCAGGGGTTCCTTAAGGTTTCCTAGGGAAGCCCTGGGATGCCTTGAGAGTGAGCCTTTTGAGATGTCACAGCTAGATTTAGCCTGGCCTGACTGAATATTGTTTTCCTCTTTAGACAACAGACAAGGGTACCAGGAAATGTGCTGTCGCAGTCTGGCTGGCTGGGCAAAATAACCGGGGGGTGACGAATAACTTGTGTATGTTGATGCAGCAGGAATGAGAGCCGTTAATTGTGGGACAACAGTGGTATTTATACATTTTGCACAGCTTATCTTAATTAGCATAAACTAGATACAGCAGTCAACCAATCAGGAATCTCCACACTTAATGGCTCGCTTTTGTTACTTCACAAACCACTCCCTCTGGCATTTTGCCAGGCGCCATCCAGACTTGTTTACAGACTCTAACATTTCTCTGGCAAAATAACAGGTGCCAATCTGACTTGTTTACAGACCTTAACAATGTGCTTACAGTGGAGACTGCTCTTTAAAGCCATATTTAGTAACAGGAAACTTCTCAGGAGTTTCAGAAACAAACATTAATTGTACAATCTATCCACCACTCCAATGAGGTTTTGCCTAACAAACAAGAAATAAATCACCTCATTTCAAATGACTTCTGTGGGGTGCAAAAAAACAGAATAATCTGCTATTTGTAGCCCTTTGTGACTTGTAGGTTCAATGGTTTGCAAATAAGCACAGTTTGAATTTTCAAGTTTCACTCCATTTTGCATGATAAAGATAGATGAAAATAGAGCGGCATGTCAAACACTGTTTTTTCTAGCTGCTTGAAACTTGTCATTCACAATCAGTTCTCAGTGTGCATACTTTGGTTTGTTCCAGGAGGATGTAGTTCTGAGCAGAAGTATGCAGGAATATTTTTTTCCCACTCACTTTAGGAGAAAGCCAGAGAACTCCAATATACAGAAAGAGGTGCAAAAATTATTTTTAGGATTTCTTTGATACACAGCAGTCTTCACCCTTTAAATAAACACTCTTTGAGGCAAGTTTGAGAGTTCTATGTTCAATTGTTTGCACAGAGGAACAGTTTGAATTTTCATGTTTCACTTTGTTTTCCACTATAGAGTTGGATAAAAAATAGAGCTACAAATCAAACATGGTTTGTGCTACATGCGTGAAACTTCAAACACACAATTTGTTCCAAGTGTTCACTCTGTGTTTTATTCCTGGTTAAAGTCTAAGCAGAGGCACTCAAGAATGGCTTTCTCTATTAGCACTTTATAAGCTAGCAGGAAAATTCCCATGTACTGAGAGAGCTTCAATATTTTTTTCATCATATTTCTTTGATACTCGGCAAGATTCATACATTCATTGAACACACTCTTTTCTCCGAATTTTTTTCTCCAAGTTCAATGGTTGGCAGAAAGCAACAGTTTAAAATTTCATGTTTCAGTTTGGTTTGCTCTATAGAGATGGATGGAAATAGAGCTACACATCAAAAACGGTTTGTGCTAGATGCTAGAACTTCAAATACACAATCCAATCTAAGTGTTCAGTATGTGATTTATTCCTACTATAAGTAGCTCTAATCCGAGGCACTCAAGAACAGCTTTCTCCATCAGTGATTCAGGAGCTAGCAAAAAATTCCCATGTACTCAAAGAATTTCAATTTTTTTTTTCATTAGATTTCCTTGATACTCTGCAAAATGCATATGTTCATTAAACACACTCTATTCTCCAAGTTTGGTTCTCCCACTTTCAAGGTTTAGCAGACAGAAACAGTTTGAATTTTCATGTTTTACTTCCTTTTGCACTATAGAGAAGATGGAAATAGAACTACAAAACCAAACACGGATTGTGCTATAGGCATGAACCTTTAAATACACAATCCAATCTAAGTGTTCATTCTGTGTTTTGTTCCTGGTCAAGGTAGCTCTAAGAAGATGCACTAAGAACAGCTTTCTCTATCAGCTCATCAGGAAATGACAGAAACATTTTCATGTGCTGAAAAGGCTCCAAAAATTTTTTTATTGAATTTCTTCAATACTCAGCAAATTTCATACATTCATTAATCACACTCCATTTTCAAGTTTGGTTCTCCTATGTTAAATCATTGGAAGACTGCAAGAGTTATAATTTTCAGGGTTCACATTGTTTTGCGCTGCAGAGATGGATGAAAATAGAGACACAAATCAGACACGGTTTGTGCTAGCTGCTTGAAACTAGACATAGACAATCAGTTCTCAGTGCTTACTCTGTGGTTGTTTCCTGGTGGACTTAGTTCTAAGCAGAAACATGCAAGAAGTGCTTTTACTAACTTGCTTTAGGAGGTAGCAGGAGAATTCCAATATATTCAAGGAGCTCCAAAAATTTTTCATTGTACTTTCTTGATACTCGGTAGGGTTTACCATTTCAATAATCTCAGTTTTTAACCCAGTTTGGAACTCGTAGTTTGAAAGGTTTGCACACAGGAATAGATTGAATTTTCAATTTTTACTTTGATTTGCAGTAGAGAGATTGATGAAAATAGAGCTTCAAATCAAAATTGGTTGATTCTAGATGATTTTCATTTCACTCTCAGAGTCAGTCCTTAGTGTTCACTCAGTATTTCTTGTATCAAAGAAGTCCCAAGGACAGGCACACAGAAAAACCTTTCTTTAGCAGAACTTTAGGAGCTATCAGGCAATTTCCAAGTTACTGAACTAGCTGAAACAATTTTTAATTGGATATTTTTTGATATGTTGCAAGATTTATTATTTCTCTAAACAAACTCTTTTCTCTCAATTTTGTCTTTCTAGGTTCATGTGTTTGCAGACAAGCACAATTTGAATTTTGAGGTTTCACATCATTTTACACTCTACAGGTGAATAAATATAGAGCTTAAAATACAAAATAGCTTGTCTTCATTGCTCAAAACTTGTTATACACATTCATTTCTCACTTTTCACTCTGAGATTTATTCCGGGTTGATGTAATTCTAAGACGTAGCATGCAGGAACAGTTTTTACTGACTTGCTTTAGGAGCCAGCAGAAGAATCCAAATTTACTGAAATAGCAGCAACAATATTTCATTGTTATTATTTGATACATTGCAGGCATCGAATTTTCACTAAATGCACTTTGAAGCACAAGCTTGAGCCTTGTATTTTGAATGGTTTCCACACAGGAACTGTTTGACTTTTCCATATTCACTTCATTTTGCACTATAAAGATGGATGGAAATAGAGTTATACATCAAACAAGATTTGTGCTAGATGCTTGAATCTTCAAACACAAAATCCATTCTAAGGATTCATGCTTTGTATTTTTCCTGGTCAAAGTAGCTCTAAGAGGAGGCACTTAGGAACACCTTACTCTATCAGATAGCAGGAAAATTATATATATATGGTTAGAGCTTCAAATTTTTTTTCATTAAGATTCTGTGACACTCTGCAAAATTCATATATTAATTAAGCACACTCTGTTCTCCAAGTTTGGTTCTCCTAGGTTCAAGGGTTTCCAGACAGGAACCGTGTAAGTTTTCACATTCCACATTGTATCACAATGTAGATATCGATGGAAATAAAGCTACACATCAAACACATTTGCTGCTAATTGCTTGAAACTTGACAAACACTTTCTGTTCTCGGTCCTCACACTGTTTTCTCTCATGGACTTACTTCTAAGCAGAAGCAAACAGAAAAAAAAAAAAAACAATTACTAACTTGAATTAGGAGCTAGCAGGAAAATTTAAGTGAACTCAAAGTGCTGCAAAAAAAAAAAAAATCAAAGACTTCTTGATACTATGCAGCTTTCACCTTTTTCATAAACAAACTTTGTTCCCCAATATGGGACTCCTAGTTTAAAAGGTTTGCCCACAGGAACAGTTTGAATTTTCAGTTTTTACCTTGTTTTGCAGTATAGAGATGGATGGAAATAGTGCTACAAATCGAAAACAGTTTTTGCTAGATGACTTAAACTTCACACACAAAATCAGTTCTAAGTGTTCACTCTGTGGTTTTTAACCTGGAAAAAGTATTTTAAAGCAAAGGCATACAGAAACAACTTTCCCTATCAGTGCTGTAGGTGCTAGCAGGAAAATTCCAAACTACGTAACAAGCTGCACCAATTTTTTTTTTTTATTAGATATTTTTGATGTGTCATGATTCACCCTATCCCTAAACAACTTTGTTCTCCAAGTTTGGTTTTCCAAAGTGCAAGGGTTTGCAGACAGGAACAGTTTGAATTTTCAGGTTTAACATTATTTTGCTTGAAATAATGGATGAAAAGATAGATAAAAATACAGCTACATTGAAAACAGTTTGTTCTAGTTATTTAAAATTCTCTACAAAATCAGTTATAAGTGCTCACACTCTTGTTTGTTTCTCCTGGCTATACTTCCAAGAAGAATCAAAGAGGAACAGTTTTTACTCTAAGAGCTAGTGGAGAAAAACAATATAAAGAAAGAGGTTCAACAGTTTTTTTTTTTTATAATTTCTTTGATAGTTAGCAGGGTTCATTCTTTCAATAAACACTCTTTGTGGCAAAGTTTGAGACTTCTAGGTTCAGTGATTTTCCCACAGCAACAGTTTGAATTTTCATGTTTCTCTTGGTTTTGCACTATGAAGAGGTGTGGATATCGAACACAGTTTGTGGTAGATTCTTGAATCTTGTCTACAGAATAATTTCTCAATTCTCACTCTGAAATTTGTTCCTGGTGGACATACTTTTAAGCAGAAATATGCAGAAACAACATTAACTTACATGCATTAGGAATTAGTAGGAGCATCCCCAAACTGAAAGCACAGCAAAATATTTATTGTTGCAATGGTTTGACACACAGTAAGTTTCACCCTCACACAAAACCCATTTTAACCATAAGTTTGGGACTCCTAGCCTCAATAGTTTGCACAAAGAAACAGTTTGGATTTTCTGGTTTCACTTTGTTTTTCACTATAGAGATGGATGGGAAAAGAGTCGCAAATCAAACAAAATTTGTGCTACATGCTTGCCAGTTCACACACACCATCAGTTCTAAGTGTTTACTTAGTGCTTTGTTCATTGTCAAAGTAGCTGTAAACAGAGACAAGCAGGAGCACCATTCTCTACCAGAGCTTTAGAATCTAGTCAGAAAATTCCACCCATCTTAAGGAGCTACAACAAATATTTAGTTACATTTCTTTTATACTCTGCTAGATTCATCTTTTCACTAAACACTAAGTTCTCTAAGATTGGTTCTCCAAATCAATGCTTTGTAGACAAGAACAGTTTGAATTTTCAGGTGTCACTTCATTTGCACTATACGAATGTGTGAAAATATAGCTGAATATCAAAAACGATGTGTTCTAGCTGCTTGAAACTTTTCATACACAATCAGTTGTTGTTGCTCACCCTATGGTTTGTTCATGGAGGAGGTACTTCTGAGCAGAAGCATCCAGGAACAGCTTTTTCTACTTGCTTTATGAGTTAGCAGGAGAATGCCCATTTGCAGAAATAGGTTAAACCATATTTACCTGGGATTTCTTTGATACTCAGCCATTTTCATGCTTTCAGAAAACACACATAGAGGCAGAGTTTGAAACTTCTTTGTTCTTTGTTCAAAGATTTGCACACAGGAACAGGTGGAATTTTCATGTTTCTCTTTGTTTTGCACTATAGAGATGAATGGAAATAGAGTTACAAATCAAACATGGTTTGTTCTACATGTTTCAAACTTCCAATCACAATCCATTCTGTGTATTTACTCTGTGTTTTGTTTTTGGTCAAAGTAGCTTTCAGCAGAGGCACTCAGGGATAGCTTTCTCTATCAGTGCTTTAGGAACTAGTAAAGAACTTCCCATGTAATGAAAGAGCTTCAAAAGTGTCTTTCATTTATTTTCTTTGAAACTCGGTAAAATTCATACGTTAATTAAACACACTCTGTTGTCTGAATTTTGTTTTCCTAGGTTCAAAGTTGGCCAACAGGAAAAGTTTAAATTGTGAGGTTTCATATTGTTTTGAACTACAGAGATGAATGGAAATATTGCTACAAATCAAAAATGGTTTTTGCTTTCTTCTTCAAACTTGACAAACACAATCGGTTCTCACATCTCACGCTGTAGTTTGTTACTTGTGGATGTAATTTTAAGTAGAATCATTAAAGACCAGCTTTTACTAACTTACTTTAGGAACTATCAGCTGAATTCAAATATACTGAAAGTACTGAAACAATTCTTTCATTGGAATTTTTTGATACACTGCAGGATTCACCATTTCATTAAACTGACAATGTATCCCAAGTTTGGGACTCTTAGTTTTAACAGTTTGCACACAGGAACAGTTTGAATTTTCATCTTTCACTTTCTTTCACACTATAGCAAAGATGGAAATAGAACTATAAATCAAACATAGATTGTGCTAGAGGCATGAACCTTTAAATATACAATCTGATCTAAGTGTTCATTCTGTGTTTTGTTCTTGCTGAAGGGAGCCCTAAGAAGATGCACTAAGAATATTTTTCTCTATCATTTCATTAGTAACTGACAGCAAAATTTCCATGTACTGAAAAGGCTCCAATTTTTTTTATTTAATTTCTTTGATACTCAGCAAATATCCTGCATTCATTAATCACACTCCATTTTCAAGTTTGGTTCTTCTAAGTTCAAACATTGGCAGACTGAAAAAGTTTGAATTTTCAGGGTTCACATTGTTTTGCACTGCAGAGATGGATAAAAATAGAGACAAAAATCAGACACGGTTTGTGCTAGCTGCTTGAAACTAGACATAGACAATCAGTTCTTAGTGCTCACTGTGTATTTTTTCCTGGTGGACTGACTTCTAAGCAGAAACATGTAAGAAGTGCTTTTACTAACTTGCTTTTGGAGCCAGCGGGAAAATTTGAATGTGCTCAAGGAGTTCCAAAGATTTTTCATTGTACTTTCTTGATACTTTGTAGGGTACACAATTTCAAAAACCCCACTTTATAACCCAGTTTGGAACTCCTAGTTTGAGATGTTTGCACACAGGGACAGTATAAATTTTCAGTTTTTACTTTAATTTGCAGTATACAGATTGATGAAAATAGAGATACAAATCAAAATTGGTTGGTTCTAGATGATTTAAACTTCACTCTCAAAGTCAGTCCTTAGTGTTCACACACTTTTTTTTTTTTTTTTGTGATCAAATGAGTTCCAAGGAGAGGCACGAAGAAAAACTTCTATTTTGCAGCATGTTAGTTGCTAGCAGGAAATTTCCACCTAAGTGAAAGAGCTAAAACAATTTTTCATTGGATTTTTTATATGCTGCATGATTTATTATTTCCTTAAATAAAATTTTTTCACCCAACTTGGTTTTTCTAGGTGCAAGGTTTTGCAGAAAAGAACAACTTGAATATTGAAGTTTCACACCATTTTTCACTATACACGTGAATAAAAATAGTTTCAAATAAAAAATGGTTTGTCTTAGCTACTTGAAACTTTTTGTAGACAATCAGTTCTCAGTGTTCACTCTGTGATTTTTTTCTTGGTAGATGTAATTCAACGTTTAAGCCCACAGGAACAGCTTCAACTGACTTTGCTTAGGAGCCAGCAGAAAAATCCTTATTAACTGAAATAGCTGCAACCATGTTTTCTTTGGAATTCTTTGATACATTGCAGGCCTCAAAGTGTCACTAAATGCACTTTGAAACACAAGTTTGGAACTGGTAGGTTGAATTGTTTGCCCACAGGAAAATTTTGAATTTTCTATATTCACTTTGTTTTACACTATAGAGTTGGAAATACATAGATTTACATATCAAACAAGACTTGTGCTAGGAGCTTGAATCTTCAAACAAAAAATTCATTCTAAGATTTCACTCTTTGTTTTGTTCCTTGTGAAAGTAAATCTAAGCAGAGGCACTCAGGTACAGCTTACTCTAACAGGGAATTAGGAGCTAGCAGGAAAATGCCTGTATACTGAAAGAGCTTGAGTTTTTTCTCCTTTGGATTTCTTTGATAATCAGTAAAATTCATATGCTCATTAAACACACTCTTTTCTTCCAGTTTTGTTCTCCAAGTTCAAAGGTTGTCAGACAGGACCAGTTTAAATTTTCATGTTTCAGTTTGTTTTGCTCTATAGAGATGGATGGAAATAGAGCTACAAATAAAAAAAAAGTTTGTCCTAGTTGTATCAACTTCAAATATGCAATCCTATCTAAGTGTTCACTATGTGATTTTTTCTTACTCAAAGTATCTCAAAGAATATGCACTCAAGAACAGCATTCTCTATCAGTGTTTCAGGAGCTAACAAAAAAATTCCCATGTACTCAAAGAGCTTCAAAATTCTTTTTAATTAGATTTCTTTGATACTCAGTAAAAGTCATATGTTCATTAAATCACTCTGTTCTCCAAGTTAAGTTCGCCTTTCTTCAAGGGTTTGCAGACAGGAACAGTTTGTATTTTCATGTTTCACTTTGTTTTGTACTATAGAGAAGATGGAAATAGAACTACAAATCAAACACGGATTGTGCTAGAGGCATGTACCTTTAATACACAATCCTATCTAAGTGTCATTCTTTGTTTTGTTCTTTGTTAAGAAGCCCTAAAAATATGAAAAAACAGCTTTCTCTATCTGCTTATCAGGAGCTGGCAGAAAAATTTTCATGTACTTAAAAGTCTCCAAAAATTTTTTAATTGGATTTATTTAATACTCGGCAAATTTTTTACGTGTATTAAACACAATCTGTTTTCTAGTTTGGTTCTCTTATGTTCAATCATTGGCAGACAAGAAGAGTTTGAATTTTTAGGGTTCACCTTGTTTTGCACTACAGAGATGGATAAAAATAGAGCCACAAAAGACATAGTTTGTGCTAGCTGCTTAAAACTAGACATAGAAAATCAGATGTCAGTGCTCACTCTGTGGTTTTCTTCCTGGTGGACGTACTTTACACAATCAGTTCTCAGTTCTCAAACTGTGGTTTGTTTCTGGTGGCTGTACTTCATAGCAGAAGCATATAGAAACAGTTTTTACTCACTTGATCTAAGAGTTAGAAGGAGAAAAACAATACACAGAAAGAGGTGCAACAGTTTTTTGTAGGATTTTTTTGATATTCAGCAGAGTTCATTCTTTAAATAAACACACTTTTTGTCAAAGTTTGAGACTTCTAGTTTCAATGATTTTCCTCCAGAACAGTTTGAATTTTCATGTTTCTCTTTGTTTTGTACTATGAAGATGTGTATATAGAGGAACAAATCTAACACTGTTCATGGTAGATGCTGAAACATGTCATACATAATAATTTCTCAGTTCTCACTCAGGAAATTGTTCCTGGTCGACATACTTTAAAGCAGAAACATGCAATAACAGCTTAACTTACATGTATTAAGATTACTAGGAGAATATTAACACTGAAAGAGCATCAAAATTTTTTTTCTGGAATTTTCTGATACACAACAAGCTTCACCTTTTCACAAAACCCATTTTAACCATAAGTTTGGGTCTCCTAATTTTAATAGTTTGCACACAGGAACAGTCTAAATTTTCATGTTTCAGTTTGTTTTGCTCTATAGAGATGAATGGAAATAGAGCTACAAATAAAAATTGTTTGTCCTAGTTGCTTGAACTTCAAATAAACAATCCTATCTAAGTGTTCATTTTGTGATTTATTCTCAGTCAAAGTATCTCGAAGAAGATGCACTCAAGAACAGCATTTTCTATCAGTGTTTCAGGAGCTAGAAAAAAAAATCCCCTGTACTCAAAGAGCTTCAAATTTTTTTTCATTAGATTTCTTTGATACTGAGAAAAGTCATACATTCATTAAACAACTCTGTTCTCAAAGTTTAGTTCTCCTATGTTCAAGGGTTGACAGACAGAAAGAATTTGTATTTTCATGTTTCACTTTCTCTAGTACTATAGAGAAGATGGAAATAGAGCTACAAATCAAACATGGATTGGTCTAGAGGCATGAACCTTTAAATACACAATCTGATCTAAGTGTTCATTCTCTGTTTTGTTCCTTGTTAAGGAGCTCTAAGAAGATGAACAAAGAACAGCTTTATGTATCAGCTCATCAGGAGCTGGCAGAAAAAATTCCATGTACTGAAAAGGCTTGAAAATTTTTTTCATTGGATTTCTTTAATACTCAGCAAATTTCCTACGTTTTTTAACCACATCTCATTTTCAAGTTTGGTTCTCTTATGGTCAATCATTGGCAGACAAGAAGAGTTTGAATTTTCAGGGTTCACATTGTTTTGCACTGCAGAGATGGATAAAAATTGAGCCACAAATCAGACAAGGTTGGGCTAGCTGCTTGAAACTAGACGGAGACAATCAGTTCTCAGTGCTCACACTGTGGTTTTTTTCTTGGTGGACATACTTCTTAGCAGAAGCATGCAGTAGGAGATCTACACAATCACTTCTGGAGCAAGCAGAAGAACAGCAATAAACAGAAAGATGTGAAAGAATTCTTTCATAGGATTTCTTTGATGTTAAGCAGTTTTTCCACTTTCAATAGGACACCTTAGGTAAATATTGAGACTTCTAGGTTCAATGGTTTCCACAAAAATACAATTTAAATATTCATGTTTCACGTTCCTTGGTACTATAGAGATGCAGGAAATGGAGCTACAAATCAAACGTGTTTGGTGCTAGATGCTTGACACTTGAAACACACAATCCAATTTAAGTGTTCACACATCCTTTTTTTCCAGTTCAAAATAGCTCAAAACCGACACATTCACAAAAAACTTACTGTATCAGTTATTTAGAAAGTAGCAGGAAAATAACATGTTCTGAGGGAGCTTAATTTTTTTTTCATTAAGTTTCCTTGATACTTGGCAAAACTCCTATATTCATTAAGCACACGCTGTTCTCCAAGTTTGGTTTTCCTAGGTTCTAGGGTTGTCAGAGAAGAGCAGTGAGAATTTTCATGTTTTATATTGTTCTGCACTCTAGAGATGGATGTAGATAGAGCTACAAATCATACATAGTTTGTGATAGCTTCTTGAAACTTGACAGCCATTATCAGTTCTCAGTGCTCACACTTTCCTTTTTTTTTTTTCTGGTGGACGTAGTTCTAAGCAGAATCATGCGGAAAAAAATTTTACTAACTTGGATTTGGAGTTACCAGTAAAAGCCAAATGTACTGAAAGAGCTGCAACAACTTATTCATTGACTTCTTGACACTATGAAGGCTTCATCTTTTCAATAAATACACTTTGTATCCCAAGTTTGGGACTCATAGTTTCAAAGATTTTCACACAGGAACAGTTTGAATTTTCAGGTTTTACTTTGTTTTGCACTATAGATATGAATGGAAATTGAGCTACATATCAAACATGGTATGTGCTAAATGATTTAAACTTAATATACACAATCAGTTCTATGTGTTCACTTTATGTTTTTTTCTAGTTAAAGTAGCTCTAAGGAGAGACAAGCATCATCAGCTTTCTCGATCAGTGATTTACGAGCAGAAAGAAAAATTCTCACCTATGTAATGAGCTGCAACAAATTCTTCTTTAGAGTTTTTGATACCAAGTGTGATTCATTCTTTCACTACACAAACATTTTTCTCCAAGTTTTGATTTTCTATTTTCATAGGTTTGCTGACAGAAACAGTTTTATTTTTTCAGGTTCCACTTCATTCTGCACTATGCAGGTGGAAAAAAATAGAGCTTCAAATAAAACATGGTTTGTGCTAGCTACTTACAACCTCTAATACACAATCATTTTCCAGTGTTCACTTTGTGAATTGTTCCTGGTGAAAATAATACTAAAAAGAGAAACACAAAAAGAGCTTTCACTTAGATGTATTAGCAGCAAGCAGGAGAATCCAAATGTACTGAAAATGCTGCAACAATTTTTTCATTGTATATCTTTGATAGAACACAGGCTTCACCTTTTTCACAAAACACACTTATAACCACAATTTTGGACTGCTAGTTTCAATGGTTTGAACACAGGAGCTCTTTGAATTTTCAGGATTTACTTAGTTTTGCAATATAGAGATGGATCAAAATTCAACTACAAATAAAGCATATTTTGTGCTAGATGATTTAAACTTCACAAAAACAATAAATTCTAAGTGCTCACTCTGTAGTTTGTTCCTGGTCAGATTAGCTATAAGCAGAGACAAGTATCTTCAGCTTTCTCTATCTGTGACATAGGAGCTAGCAGAAAAATTCTGACCTACTGAACAAGCTGCAACAAATTTTTCATCAGATTTTTTTTTTTGATAAGTGGCATGATTCAACCTTCTCCTAAACAAGGTTCTGCAAGTTTGGTTTTCCTAGGTTCAAGGGTTTGCAGTCAGGAACAGTTTGAATTTTCAGGTTCCACTTCATTCTGCACTATACAGGTAGATGAAAATAAATATTCAAATCAAATATGGTTTGTGCTAGCTACTTGAACTTGTCATACACCATCATTTTATTGAAACTTGTCATACCAATCATTTTCATTTCAATCAGTTTTTTTCATTGGATTTCATTTATATAAGACAGGCTTCACCTTTTCACTAAATCCATTTTGAACCACACTTTTGGACTCCTGCTTCAATGATTTGCACACAGTAACAGCTTTAATTTTCAGGTTTCACTTTGTTTGCACTAGAGAGATAAATAGGAACAGATTCAAATCAAACACTGTTTGTGCTACATGCTTCAAAATGCACACACACAATCATTTCTAAGTATTGACCTGTGGTTTCTGTCTGGTCACAGTAGCTCTAAGCAGAGACAATTATAGCAGCTTTCAATATCAGTGCTTTAGAAGCTAGCAGGAAAATTTTCATCTACTGAACGAGCTGCAACATTTTTTTATTGGATTTCTTTGATACTTGGCAGGATTAATTATTTTAGTAAACACACTTTTTTTCTCCAAGCTTGGTTCTCCTAGTTTCAACAGATTGGAGACAGGAACAGTTTGAATACTCCGGTTTAACTTCATTTTCCACACTAAGGTGATTGAAAATAGAGCTGAAAATCAATTTTTTTTGCTAGATGCTTCAATCTTATCATAAACAATCACTTCTCATTGCTCACTTTTTGGTTTGTTCCTGGTACTTCTAAGAAAAAGCATGAAGGAGGAGATATACACAACCACTTTTGGAGTTACCAAGAAAACACCAATATACAAAGAGAGTTGCAACAATTTGTTCATATGATTTCTTTCATGTTCGGCATTTTCCACACTTTCAAAAGCACATCTGAGGCACAGTTTGAGAATTCTAGGTTCAATCATTTGCAAAAGTTTAAAGTTTGTGTTTTCATATTGCACTTTGTTTAGCACTATAGAGATCGATGGAAATAGATCTACAAATCAAAGACACTTTGTGCTAGGTGCTTGAAACTTCAAGGACACAATCCATTCTAAGTGTTTACACTTTCCTTTGTTCCTGTTCACAGTAGTTCTAAGCAGAGGCACTAAGGATCCACTTTCTCTATCAGTTATTTAGGAGCTATCAGGGAAATTACATGTACTCAAAGAGCTTCAAAAATTTTTTATTAAATTTATTTTATACTCAGGAAAATTCATATATTCATTAAGTGCACTCTGTTGTCCAAGTTTGGTTTTCATAGGTTCAAGGGTTGCCACAGAGAAAAAGTGTAAATTTTCATGTTTCACATTGTTCTGCACTCTAGAGATGGAAAGAAAAAGAGCAACAAATCAAACATTATTTGTGCTAGCTTCTTGAAACTTGACAGTCACTATCATTTCCAGGGCTCACACTTTTTATTTTCCTGATTGACATACTTCTAAACAGAATCACGCAGGAACAACTTTTACTAACTTGCATTAAAAGGTAGCAGGAATAATCAAATATACTAAACAAGCTGCAACAATTTATTGATGGACATTCTGATACTCTTCAGGTTTCATTCCTTCAATTAATACACTTTTTACCCCAAGTTTGGGATTCCTAGGTTCAAAGATTTGGACATAGGCACAGTTGAATTTTCAGGTTTCACTTTGTTTTGCACTGTAGAGATTGATGGAAATAAAGTTACAAATCAAAAATGGTTTTGCTAGATAATTTAAACTTAACATACACAATCAGTTCTAAGTGTTCACTTTGTGTTTTTTCTGGTCAAAGTAGCTCTAAGCAGATACAAGAATCATCAGTTTTCTCTATCAGCAATTTTGAAACTAGCAGAAAATTTACCACCTACGGAATGAGCTGCAACAAATTCTTCATTGGAGTTTTTATAACCTTGCATGATTCATCCTTTCACTAAACAAAATTGTTTCACCAAATTTGGTTTTGCTATGTTCAAGGGTTTGCAGACATTAACAGTTTGATTTTTCAGGTTATTCTGCATTCTTCAATATAAAGCTGGGTATAAATCGAGCTTCAAATCAAACATGATTTGTGCTCACTAATTATAACTTGTCATAAACAATCATTTCTCAGTTATCACTCTGTGAATTGGTCCTGGTGAAAATACTTCTAAAAAGAGACACACAAAAAACTTTCACTTACATGTATTAGCAGCTAGTAGGAGAATCAAAATGTACTGAAAGAGCTGCAATATTTTTTTTCATTGGATTTCTTAAATACAAGGCATATTTCACCTTTTCACTAAACACACTAAGAACCACAAGTTTTGACTCCTACAATGGTTTCAACACAGGAATAGTTTGAATTTTCAGGTTTCACTTTGATTTTCACTATAAATATGAATGGAAATTCAGCTACAAATCAAACATATTTTGTGCTAGATAATTTAATCTTCACAAAAGCAATCAATTATAAGTGTTCACTGTGTAGTCTTTTTCCTGGTCAGAGATTCTATAAGCTGAGACAAGTATCTTCAGCTTTCTCTATCAGCGAATCAGGATCTAGCAGAAAAATTCTGAGCTACTGAACAAGCTGCAACAGATTTTTCTTAAGAATTTTTATACAAGGCATGATTCATCATTCCCTTAAACAAATTTGGTTCTGCAAGTTTGGTTTTCCTAGATTCAAGAGTTTGCAGTCAGGAACAGTTTGAATTTTCAGGTTTCACTTCATTTTGCACTATACAGGTGGATGAAAATAGAGCTTCAAAACAAATACAGTTTGTGCTAACTACTTGAAAATTTACATGGACAGCCATTTCTCAGTGCTCAGTATATGACTTGTTCCTGGTGGACATACTTCTAAGGAGAAACATGCAAAAACAGCTTTCACTTACGTGTATTAGCAGCTTGCAGGACAATCCCAATGTACTGATATAGCTGCAATAATTTTTTTGTTGGATATCTTTGACACAAGGCAGCTTTCTCATTTTCACTAAACCTACTTTGAACCACAAGTTTGCACTCCTAGCTTCAATGATTTGCACACAGTAACAGTTTGAATTTTAAGGTTTCCCTTTGTTTTGCTCTGTAGACATGATTGGAAAAAAGATTCAAATCAAACACTGTTTGTGTTAGATGTTTCAAAATTCACACACACAATCAGTTATAATTGTTGGCTCTGTGGTTTGTGTCTGGTCACAGTAGATCTAAGCAGAGACAATAAGAGCATCTTTCTATATCCGTGCTTTAGGAGCTAGAAGGAAAATTCCTATGTACTGAACAAGCTGCAACAATTTTTTCATTGGATTGCTTGGATAATGGGCAGGGTTCATTCTTTCACTAAGCACACTTTAGTTTTGAAGCTTGGTACTCTTAGGTTCAAAGGATTGAAGACAGGAACAGTTTGAATTCTCAAGTTTCACTTCATTTTGCTCTCTATAGATGGTTGAAAATAGAGCTGCAAATCAAATATTCTTGGTGTAAGCTGCTTGAAACTAGTCATACACAATCAGTTCTCAGTGCTCACTCTGTGGCTTTTACCTGGTGGGTGTACTTCTAAGCAGAAGCATGCAGGAGGAGATATACACAATCACTTTTGGAGCTAGCAGGAGAAAAGTAATATACAGAAAGAGGAGAAACATTTTCTTCATAGAATTTCTTTGATGTTAAGCAGTTTTCACACTTCAATAGAACAAGTTAAAAAAAATATTGAGACTTCTAGGTTCAATGGTCTCCACAAAAATACAATTTAATATTGTTGTTTCACCTCCTTTTGTACTATAGAGATGGAGGAAATAGACCTATAAATCAAATTCTCTTTGAGTTCAATCTTGATGCTTGAAACACACAATCCATTTGAAGTGTTCACGCATTCTTTTTTTCCAGTTCAAAATAGCTCGAAGCAGACACACTCTCCAAAAACTTACTCTGAGCTAGCAGGAAAATAACATGTACTGAAAGAGCTTAATTTTTTTTTCATTAAATTTCTTTGATACTTGGCAAAATTCATATATTCATTAAGCACACTCTGTTCTCTAAGTTTGATTTTCCTAGGCTCTAGGGTTTCCAGAGAGGAGCAGTGAGAATTTTCATGTTTCATATTGTTCTGCACTCTAGAGATGGATGGAAATAGAGCTACAAATCAAACATGATTTGTGATAGCTTCTTGAAACTTGACAGCCACTTTCAGGTCTCAGTGCTCACACTGTAGTTTTTTCCTGGTGGACGTACTTCTAAGCTGAAGCATGCAGAAAAAAACTTATACTAACTTATATTAGGAGTTATCAGGAATTCCAAATATACTCAAAGAGCTGCAACAGTTTTTTCATTGACTTCTTGGGACTCTGCAGGGTTCATCTTTTCAATAAATCCACTTTGTACCCCAAGTTTGGGACTCATAATTTCAAAGATTTGCAGACAGGAACAGTTTAAAATTTAAGGTTACACATTATTTTGCACTATAGAGATGAATAGAAATTGAGCTTCAAATCAAACATGGTTTGTGTTAAATGATTTAAGTGTAACCTACGCAATCAGTTCTAAGTGTTCCCTTATGTTTTCTTCTAGTCAAAGTAGCTCTAAGCAGAGACAAGCATCATCAACTTTCTTTTTCACAGATTTAGTTGCTAGCAGAAAAAAATTGACATACTAAACAAGCTGCAACAGATTTTTTCTCAGATTTTTTTAAATACATGGTATGATTCATTTTTCCCCTAATCAAACCTGGTTTTGCAAATTTGATTTTCCTAGGATCAAGGGTTTGCAGTAAGGCAAAGTTTGAATTTTCAGGTTTCACTTCAATATGCACTATACAGGTGGATGAAAATAGAGCTTCAATCAAATATAGTTTGTGCTAGTTACTTGAAACTTGTCATACACAATTATTTCTCAGTCCTCACTTGGTGACTTTTTCATGGTGGACATACTTATAATGAGAAACATGCAAAGACAGCTTTTGCTCACTTCATTTTGCACTCTACAGATGGTTGAAAATAGAGCTTCATATCAAACATTTTCAGTGTTAGCTTCTTCAAATTTGACATACTCAATCAGTTCTCAGTGCTCACTTTGTGGTTTGTTCCTGGTGGACGTAGTTCTCAGCAGAAACAGGAGGAGATTTACACAATGGCTTTTGGAAGTAGCAGGAGAACACTAATAAACAGAGAGAGATGCAACAATCCATTCATAGAATTTCTTTTATGTTTGGCATTTTTTAAACTTTAAAAAGCACAGTTGAGTCAATGTTTGAGACTTATATGTTCAATGGTTTACACCAAGTGATAGTTTTAATATTTATATTTCACTTTGTTTTGCCCTATAGGCTGTATGAAAATAGAGCTACAAATAAAACATGCATTGTGCTAGTTTCTTGAAACTTCAAACACACAATCCATTCTGAGTTTTCATACTTTCTTTTATTCCTGTTGAAAGTAGCTCTAAGCAGAGGAACTCAGGAACTGCTTTCTCTATCAGTGATTTATGAAGTAGCAAAAAATTACATGCACTTAAAGAGGTTCAATTTTTTTCCATGAAATTTCATTGATACTCAGCAAAATTCATATATTCATTTTTGCACACTCTGTTCTCCAAATTTAGTTTTCCTAGCTTAAAGGGTTTCCAGAGAGGAACAGTGTGAATTTTTAAGTTTCACATTGTTCTGCACTATAGAGATGAATGGGAATAGAACAACAAATCAAACATGGTTTGTGATAGCCTCTTGAAACTTGACATTCACTATCCGTTCCAGGGCTCACACTGTCGTTTTTTTCCTGATGGACGTACTTCTAAGCAGATGTTGGCAGGAACAACTTTAACTGACTTGCATTAGGAGTTTGAAGGAAAATTCAAATGTACTCAAAGGGATGCAACAATTTATTGATGGACTTCCTAATACTCTTCTGGGTTCGTCTTTTCAATAAATCCACTTTGTACACCAAGTTTGGGACTCATAATACCATAGATTTGCAAACAGGAACAATTTGAATTTTCAGGTTTCACTTTGTCTTGCAATATAGAGATGAATGGAAATTGAGCTATAATTCAAACATGGTTAGTACTAGATGAATTAAACTTTATATACACAATCAGTTCTAAGTTTTCACTTTATGTTTTTTTCTGGTCAAAGTATCTCAAAGCAGAGACAAGCATCATTAGCTTTCTCTATCAGCAATTTAAGAGATAGCAGAAAAATTTCTAACTATGAAATGAGCTGCAACAAATTCTTTGTTGAAGTTTCTGATGCCTTTTGTGATTCATCCTTTTACTAAGCACACTTGGTTCTCTAAGTTTGGTTTTTCTAGGTTCAAGTATTTGCAGAAAGGAATAGTTTTAAATTTCAGGTTTCACTTAATTTTGCACTATGCAAGTAGAAGAAAATAGAGCTTAAAAAACATGGTTTGTGCTAGCTACTTGAAACTTGTCATACAAAATCATTTGTCAGTGATCACTCTGTGAATTATTCCTGGTGGAAATACTTCTAAAAAGAGACACAGAAAAACAGTTTTTGCTTATGTGTATTGGCAGTTAACAGGAGAAAACAAATGAATTGAAAGAGCTGCAGCATTTTTTTCATTAAATTACTTTGATTTAAGGCAGGCTTCACCTTTTCAATAAACACACTTGGAATTACAAGTTTAGATTACTAGGTTCAATGGTTTGAATTCAGGAAGAGTTTGAATTTCCAGGTTTCACTTTTTTTTGTACTATAGAGATCTATGGATATAGAAGTACAAATCAAAAACACTTTGAAACTTTAAACACATATTCCATTCTAAATTTTCACTCTTTGTTTGTTCCTAGTCAAAGTAGCTCTATCCAGAGCCATTCAGGAACAGCTTTCTCTAGATAGCAGTAAACTTACATGTACTGAAAGAGATTCAAATTTTTTATACTAGGGCAAAATTTATATAATCATTAAGCACACTCTGTTCTTCAAGTTTGGTACTCTTAAGTTCAAAGTTTGCCAGACAGTAATAGTGTAAATTTTCACATTTTACTTTGTTCTGCATTTAGATTTGGATGGAAATAGAGGTACAAATTAATGACATTTTTTTCTAGCTGCTTGATACTTGAGGAATCACTATCAGTTCTCAGTTCTCACACTGTCATTTGTTCTTGGTGCACGTATTTCTATATAAAAGCACGGAGGACCAACTTTTACTCACTTGAATTAGAAGCGAGTAGAAAATTTCAAATTTACTCAAAGAGCAGTAACATTTTTTAAATGTAATTCTTCATATTCTGCAGAGTTCACCCTTTAAATAAACACACTTTATACCCCAAGTTTGAGACTCCTGGGTTCAATGATTTGCAAAGAGTCACAGTTTGAATATTAAGGTTTCACTTTTTTTTCACTAAAGTTATTGATGAAATTTGAGTTACAAATCAAACATGGTTTCTGATAAATGATTTAAACTTCATACACACACACAATCAGTTCTAAAGCCTCACTCTGTGGTTTCTTCCTGGTCAGAGTAGCTCTAAGCAGAGACAAGTATCATCAGCATTCTCTATCAGCAATTTAGGAGCCAGTAGAAAAATACCCAATTATTTATCTAGCTGCTACAAATTTTTCATTGGCTTTTTTGGTATGTGGCATGATTCATTCTTTCCCTAAACAAACTTTGTTCTTCATTTATTTTACATTCAAGTTTTTGCAGACAGTAACACTTTGAATTTTCAGGTTTTAATTTATTCTGCACTATACAGGTGGATATAAATAGAGCTTCAAATCAAACACGGTTTGTGCAAGCTACTTGAAACTTTTCATTTACAATAATTTCTGAGTGCTCACTCTGGAAATTGTTCCTGTTGGGGGTACTTCTAAGGAGAAACATGCAAAAAGGGCTTTTGCTTATGTGAATTAGCAGCTAGCAGGTGAAACCCAATGTACTGAAAGAACTGAAATAATTTTTTTTTGTTGGAATTCCTTGGTACAAAGCAGGCTTTACCTTTTCACTATACCCACTTTGAACCACAAGTTTGGATTCCTAGGTTCAATGGTTTGCATACAGAAACAGGTGGAATTTTCCACTTTCTAATTTTTCTCACAATAGAGATGGATTGGGAAAGAGATTCAAATCAAACACAGTTTGTGCTAAATGCTTTACACTTCAAAAAACAATCAATTATAAGTATTGACTCTGTGGGGTTTTTTTCCTGTTTAAAGTAGCTCTAAGCAGATAAAATAGGACCAACTTTTTCTAAGTGCTTTAGAAGATAGCAGAAAAATACCACCTAATGAATGAGCTGCAAAAATTCTTTTTCATTGGATTTCTTTAGTACTCTACAAGATTCATCCTTTCACTAAGCACAGTTTGTTCTATTTAGTTCTTCTAGATTCACTGGATTGCAGACAGGAACAGTTTGTATTCTCAGATTTCACTTCATTTGGCACTATACAGATGGTTGAAAATAGAGCTGCAAATCAAAGACGGTCTTTGCTAGCTGCTTGAAATTTGTCATGCAGAATCATTTTTCAATGTTCACTCAGTGGTTTGTTCATGTTGGGTCTACTTCTGAGTAGAAGTATGCAGGAGCAGATTTACTTACTCACTTTTGGAGCTACCAGGAGAGCAACAATATACAGAAATCAGTGCAACAATTTTTAAGATTATTTCTTTGATGTTTTGAAGATTTCACCCTTTCAATGAACACACCTGAGGCAAAGTTTGAGGCTTCTAGGTTCAATGGTTTGAACACAAAAACAGTTTGAATTTTCATGTTTCACTTTGTTTTGCACCACAGAGATGGATGGGAATAGAGCTACAAATAAAACACGTTTTGTGCTAGATGTTTGAAACTTCAAACACCTAATCCATTATAAGTTTTCACTGTGTGTTTTGTTCCTGGTCAAATTATCTTTAAGAAGAGGCACTCAGAAACAGATTTTTCCATCAGTGCTTTAGTAGTTATCAGGAAAATTACATATACTGAAAGATATTCAAAATTTTTTTCAATAAATTTCTTTGTTACTTGGCAAAATTCATATATTCATTCAGCACACTCTGTTCTTCATGTTTGGTTCTCCTAGGTTCAAAGTTTGCCAGACAGGAAAAGTGTGAAGTTTTACATTTACATAGTTTGGCACTAAACAATGTATGGAAATAGAGATACAAATCCAACATGGTTTGTGCTAGGTGCTTGAAACTTGAAAGTCACTATCAGTTCTCAGTGCTCACACTGTTTTTTATTCCTGGTGGACATAATTATAAGTAGAAGAATGAAGAAACGACTTTATTAACTTGCATTAGGAGCTAACAGGAAAACACAAATGTAGTCAAAGAACTGCAACAATTTTTACATGGACTTCTTGATGTCTGCTAGGTTCCCATTTTCAATACACACACTTTTTACCACAAGTTTGATACTCCTAGGTTCAAAGACAGGCACCAAGAAAAAGTTTAAATTTTCAGGTTTCACTTTGTTTTGCACTACAAAAATGGATGAAAATTGTGCTACAAATCAAACATGGTTTGTGCTAGATGATTTAAACTTCACACACACACAATTATCTTAAGTAGTCAAATTCCTACAACAGAAAGGATTGTAGCAGCCATGGGTTGGAGCAGAAGGCAAATGGAGTGCTGTTGAATGAATATGGGTTTCAGTTTTGCAAGAGGAAGAAGTTCTAGAGATCCGTTCCACAACATATGAATGTAGTTAACATTACTTAACTGGTCACTTTAAAGATGGCTACATTGGGAAATTTGATGTGGTTCTTAACCACAATTAAAAATAAAAAAAATATTTCTTTATCTTTCAGATTGAGAAAAATCGAAATGCCTTGCAACTGTGATAATTGGTTATATTAAAGAGAAATGGGAATATTCCTATTCTGTGTATAGCAGTGAAATCAATGTGACTATTTAAAGGGGCAATTGGTAATTAGATACACAGATTCTACAACCTAGTTATTTCTCTTCTCATTATTTATCCTAGGGCAGGTACAAAGATTTTCATTGTTATAAGAGCAAAAGTTGGAAACAATCTAAATCATTATTAATAGGTGAAAGGTTAAAGAAAAATGGCATATACTCACAAATTAATGAAGGAATCAGATCTATACCAATGTAGATCTCAAAAGCATATCATTGTGTGAAGAAAAAGCAAGTTATACAATAATACAGACAGCATGCCACTCAAAAGAGTACAAAATGCTAATAAGAATTTTCTGTGTATAGAAATATAAATGAGGCAACAGACAAAATAGATAATCAGAGGATAAAACTTTTGAATTTCTAGTGTACCAGCCTTGAATTGCTCCCAATGATCCCTGATACTTATGCCTTTGTGGAAACCCTTCTACAATGAATAGGGCTCAGCTGTATCCTATTCATTCTACAGAGTCCTAATAGGGCTCTATAAAAGTGGCTTCCAAGGCTAAATACAAGAAATGCTACTTCCTCCTTGCTCTCTGATTTTCCCCATTGCTCATTCTGAAGGAAGTCAGCCACAAAGCTATGAAGATACTCAGAAAGTCTGTGCGGAGGCCTGGAAGATAAGGAACTGAGGGCTCCTGCCAACTGCCAACACCACCTTGAGCCACCTTAGAGGTGGATGCATAAGTACCAGTCAAGCCTTCAGATGACTGCAACCTCATGAGACAGCATGAATCAGAAGCACCCACCTAAGTCACTCTTGAGTTTCTGACCCAAGAAACTGTCGTATAATAAAGATGCATTTTTTAGGACTTAGAGTTTGAGGGTGATATTTTACACAGCAATAGGTAACCAATACATACATGGTTGCCTTCTAAGGCTCTGTACCTGTGGCCTGCTTTCCTTTTGAACCAGTAAGTGTCAAAAAGATGTTAAAGACACACTAGTAACAAGCTGAATACTTCCTTATTCAAGTACTCAGAAGAATGAACTGTTCTCCAAGTTCTATATTTGTTTTGACATGAAGTCATCTTCACCAGTAGCAGCAGATTGTGCTTTAGGCAATGCTTATCTGGTCTGTTATGGTCTAAATTGTGTACCCTCAACATTCACATGTCAAAGTCATGACCACAGTATTTCATAATTTGGAGATAGGGTCTTTAAAGAGATAAGTAAAATGAGGTCATCAGGGTGGGCTCAATATGAATGGTGTCTATATAAGAAAAGATTAGGGGACTTGGGTTATGGTTCAGTGATAAAGTGCTTGTTTCACACATGCAAGACACTGGTTTCAATCCTCAGCACTACATAAATAAACAAACAAATAGATAGATAGATAGACAAACAAGCAAATAAATAAATTTTTAAAAAAGAAAACAAAAGATTAGTACACAGGTTCACTGAAAGGAAAAAATATGTGAAAACAGAGGAGATGCTTACAGCACCTGTAAGCCAAGGTGAGAGGCCTCAGGAGAAACCAACACTGCTGACCTCTTGATCTTAGAATTCTGGCTTCCAGAACAGTGAGAAAATAAATTTTCCTTGTGTAGGCTACCCAATCTGTAGTCCTTTGTTATGACAGCCCAGACAATGAATGCACAATCCAACATCCTTTTTTCACACATGATGACCTTAGGTCCAGAGGTAGAAGTGACTTAGCTAAATACAGAGAAAACAGAAAGTAGGAGAACAGAGAAACAATATTTCCTAGTTAGGGGTGGTTCCTCTACTACGTGAGCCTAAGGCCCCTAAGGTGGAGAAGATATATAAGAAAATGTTGTCAGCAAAAATTGAGCTCCTCAATTCCTAATCTTGATGGCAATAGATTGCCTTTTCCTGTAGCCTCCACTGTCTCTTCTGTCTCACATGCTAGTTTTTCAAGAACCAGCCTTTGTTGGACTTTTCTTTTTTGGATGATCTCCCAGAACAACAGCAACCAGTTCATGGAATTATACTATTTTTCAGGAAGCAATGACAAGATACATCATGGAAAGTGGTGGCCAGAAGCCCATGAACTTTCAGAACTTACAAAGGTACAAAAAAAGTGGAGAAAAAAGTGTCACTTCTGTGTAAAAAGACTCTCTTCATGGATGATATCCACCCCCAATACAGAAATCTCCAGTCCTCACCCACATGTCCAACTGCCTCCGGATCTCCATCTGAATGTCTTCTTAACACTTAAAACTGACAAGCACAAAATACTAAGTTTTCCTTAAACATCTCTGCCTACCATAATCCTGATATCATTGCTATAATAGTAACAATCACAATTTATTATCTATTGAGTGCCAGCAATATGCCAGGTGCTCTAAATGAATCAACAATCAATCAAATTCAACCACACAAAGTGGGGATTATCATTATGCCTCTGTACATGAGGACACTCAGGTTCCCAATCATGTCATGGTTTCAGATCTTGTAAGTGGCAGAGCTGGGAATCTATCCCAAGTGTGCCGGAGTCCAAGGCAAACTGGTAGCACACTGGCTAAATCTGTTATGCAGATGGGTTTTGTTTGGTCTTAATAGTGAGATTTTTTTCTGTTGCTTTTAAAAACCCCTAATTAGTTGCTAACATTAAAAAATAAGAATTCATCTCATAAAGAGTCAGGTTTCTGGAGTCTCCAGGAAGGAGAAAAAAGAGAGAGAGAGAGAGAGAGAGAGAGAGAGAGAGAGAGAGAGAGAGAGAGTGAGTTAGAGATGATCTAGCAGTGTAACCTTAAAAGACAATCAACTTCTCAGGACTCAGTAGGAATAATAAAAAGGGGGCAGTTTTTACTAAATTCTAAGTACTATTTTGGGATGTGGCAGGGGCTGAGCCAGAATATCAGATGATGGTAATAATCCTAGTCTGTTTTATTCTGCTATAACAGAATACTTGAGACTGGATAACTTATAAAGAACAGAAATTTATTTGACTTACAGTTCTGGAGGCTAGGATGTCCAAGATTGAGGGGCCACTTCTTGCCAGGGCCTTCTTACTACCTTATCTTATGGCAGAAGGGCAGAAGGGCAAAAAAGTGTGAGTAGCCAGAAAGAGAGAAGAGACCAAACTCATCATTTTACTAGGATCCCACTCAAATTTTAATGGTACTAATCCATCCATGAGGGCAGAGACCTCAGAAACTAATCCCCTCCACAGGTTCTTCCTCTCAACACTGTTGTGTTGGGGACTAAATCGCCAACACATGAGTTTTGGGAATATATTCAAACATCAATAATGGCTAGCATTTACTGTAAAATCATCATGGGTCAAAAAATATGTGGTAGAGCTGGGAGGCTTTCCCAGGTGAGATGCAGAAACTCAAGACCTATAAACTTTGGATGCTTACAGCCTTAGGTGGCCCAGGTACCAACTTCCTGGTGCCTAGAGAGTTTCTTAGGAAACAGATTGTGAGAATAGCATTCAAAGCTCACTCATTTTTTTGGATTACCCCAGGAGCCATTTGTTAAGTTACATTAAATAGGAATTTGCTGGGCAAGACTAGTTTAAAGCTTGGTTTCTTTTCCACTCGCTAATGAGAGAAGCAAAAAATCATGGTTAAAAATAAAATCATAACACATATGTTCGTAGTCCACTTTCTACTGTGAGAACAGAATATCATAAAATGAGTAATTTATAAATGGAAATGTATTGGCTCAGAGATCTAGAGGCTAGAAAGTCCAATACTAAGACACTGGTAGCTTTGATGTTTCTGATTCTAAGGTGCCTTGAAAACTACTTCCATCAAGGAGCCAAATTGCTCCTTTTTTATAATGTGCATTCTTTTATAATGGCAACAAGCTGTCATGGCCCAATCACTTCTTGAAAATCCTACCCCTTAATACTGTTATCATGACAATTAAATTGCATTGTGAGTTTTGGAGAGAAAACATATTCAAATAATAGCACACACATATGCCCTTTGACCCAGCAATTCCATTCTGAGATACTATCCAAAGATAAATAGGCATGTATGCAGGACTCACACACAGACAAGAAAATTCATTCTGGCATAGTAAGAACAGAAGATTGGATGATGGTCAAAGACATTTAGACACTCTTACATGGGAGACAGAGTAGCATGGTTGATAGAGTGCAGACTCTTAGGCCTATTCCAGTTCTGCCTCTTGTTCATGGTATGGCTTTAAGCAAGTCACCTTGGAGCCTCAGTTTTCTCATCAGGAAAAGAGAAAAATGATATTTTATACCTATTTGGAAAGTATTTGCCACACATTTTAGTAAGCAGTATTTGGGCTTTATTATCAGTTGTGTTACTACTACTACTACTCTTCTGATATACAAAGGCAAGAAACAGCTCTCCATTTTTGTAATATAAATTTCCTGTTCACTAATTTTCAAGAGAAAAATCACAAGGGGAGCTTGGAGCAGACCAGTTGGAATAAAAGTAGATTTGGTGTCAGAAGATTTCTACCTGGCTAATCTGCCACCTGCCAGTTTTGTTCCCTGGTTATCACTTTTGTACTTCTGTGCCTGGATGATGGGAATGGGATTATCACAAGGGCTAGGAGATGACACTCAAATGCACTCTCTGTGGGATCCTTCAGTGCAAGTGCTGCTGTTGTCAGGATAATGGAGCAACTTTGACTACTTCAATTTGTCCAAAGATTGGAGAATATCTTGGAGTAAAGCCACCCCAGAAGGGAAATCATCAAATTCCAGGTACTTCAGGACTGTATTTCTGTCTTAGCTTAGAGGAAGGCATGCTCTCTCTGGAACTAAAGGCAGGGCAGCAGAGAAACTGCTGAGTCTCAAGTGTGTATATCCAAGTGTGTATAGCCAAGCTTCTGAAATCTAGACCTGGAAGTAACTGTCAAGTCCTGTGTTAAACTGATAAAGAATTCTTCAGTGTATATTAATAGTAGTATCTGTGTATTCAGCTCTCTATTCACTCTAGAAAAGAAGTGGCCCCTGCCCTTGTAAACTACACTCTAATGAAGAAAGCATGAAACCCATGTAGTCCCTTGCTGTGCTGATAGCAAACATTGCACATGAATTCTGACATCCTTTATTGCCAAGTACTGAGAAGTAACAGTCACACCACAACCAAGGTTGCTACTTTAGGTAAAAATTTTGTTCACATTGGAGTAAAGGATCCTGGAAATCATGCAAGCTTAAGAAATTATTTAGTCACAGAATAGTATGGTTCATGTTTGGGTGGTCAGACTCTCACCTGTCTTTCAGGCTTGATTTTTGTCCTTTAATTTAATTCTATGTTTTGAACATGGTCATTTTTTATGTGGCTCAGATATAAATCTATGTTAAAATACACTTAAGTCTCATCTCTATCCTATCCCTAATTATCTCCTCCCGCTGGCCCTCATAAACACCTGTTTTAATTTGTTTCTAGTATATATATTCTTGCTGTTTCTAGTTCTGGTAGGAGGCAAGAATAATGTTATGTTATTATGTAAATTTCTTTCATACCAAAAAGGGAGTGCTCCTGAATATTCTTTCTGCACCTTATTTTTTACTCAATGAAACAACCTGGAAAACACTACACATATGCAAATATCTTAACCTTCCATGGTGAAGATAGATCAAACTTGGAACTAATCAAATGATGGACATTTGGGCTATTTCTGAAGTTCATTTCTGGACAACATTTCTGTACTGAATAGCACTGGGCATCTATTTTATATTCTTGCAAATGCATCATAAGCATTCCATACTGCAATAAATATTGCTTTATCTTTGGCTAATTTTTCTATAATAACAAATTATAAAGCCCAATTAGGTGGAGTGTTGCAACATTTTTCTTTCTCCTAGCAGGTATATGAGTTTATGCATTCTGTAGATTCCCCAGTAGGCAGAGGCCACATTGTGGATACTTTGTGCACTACCACAGTGTGCTTCTAATTTCTTCTTTTTCTGAGGGAACCATTTCCTATTTATGTTATTTTTTTCCTATTTACATATGAATGATACCATGTCATGACCCTACCCTTAATAAACCCATGGCTTGGTGAAGCTCCAATACTGAAACCAATAATTTTTTTACCATTATGATGATTATCAAGGACACAATGCATTTTGGTAGTTTGTGTTTTCCAACAGGTTGATCTATGTAATCTAAGTCCTCATACCTATGGGCTGAGAGTTTTAAACATTTCTTATTTATTTTAATGTTCAGGTATTAATAGTGATAACATCATTTATTTTTTAGTGAGAGGTTTATCTATTTATTGACCTTTAGGCAGGACTGAGGACATAAGCCCTAGAAAAAAGACTTCCTGGAATACTCCCAATATAAAAAATAAATGCCTTAGAAAGTAACACATTGACACAATTGTTCAGCATACAGTAATAAATATAAGATCATGTGAGGTCACATTGATGATGGCAGTAGAAGAGAATGAGAAGCAAACATTCAAGAACATGGAGAATACCCATAGGAAACAAGGAATCAAAGGCTCTGATGTGGGAATTTATGATTAAACTTTGCCAAGCAGTAGCTTCTGGGGTTGATGGTGGTATCATAGAGGACACTCAGCAGGCAGGTGGTACAAATGGAGAAGCCCCCCCAAAACCTGTGAAAGTAGATTATTAATTTACATTTGATGCCATCTCTAAAATTCTGAAACAACAACAACAAAAAAATCTGTAGCTATAAACCCCATCATTATCAGCACTCCTAGGTGTATTAGGGCCAAGATACCAATGGTAATGTTCATGGGCTAGATCTTGTGCTAGAAAAGAAATGTGAAGTTGTAGAAGAAAATGATGATGTTAGCTGAGACTTCAAGATGATCTTCAGAGAAAAAATGTTTCTTATACTAATAAAATAATATAGTTTGTTGGTACTTTTCATATTCCATATAAATAGTATATATTTTAGAAAAAATGAAGCAGAAGTTTTTATTTCAAATAGTATCATCCTAATCAACCTCAGCCTATCCTATTACCAGGGGTAGATGTGGATTCACCCAACATGCCCTTTTCCCATTGCAGTTATCTAATCTTTCTAACACTCTCCAGGTGCCATTCCCATATTATTACCAAGTCATGTCTGGATTATGTAATGGTATCTGTGCTTCCCCTGTATATTGTCTTTTTTATAGATTCATAATTACCATATGTTATCAAAATAGTTCTTGATATAATTTTATCTTGATATAATCTCAGAGGTTTTCTGGAGTAGTGTATTACTTTGATTTCATCATTTCTTCTTGATTAAACACTAGAAAGATATTGAAAACTCTACAAATTTTTGGTGAATTGAAATGAGATGATTGCACAAAAGTAAATAATTGCAATCATCTCAAAAAATGAATCTAAATGTAGAGATATGCCCATAGGTGTATTGTTTCAGAGCTGTAGTTTTGACTGTTTATTACCAGACCTAATGTCTTTAATATATCATCTAAGATGACTCTGAGAAACATCCTCTCTAAGATTTTTTTAAAATTTGTATTTATTGAGATCAAGTTTTACCTTTATTCTAAATTTGATCATCTCATATGACATAGATGGAGTTATGTTACTTATATTCTAGAGCTATTATGTATGAAAGAAGAACAACTATAAAATATGGATGTGTTTCTGACATAAAAAAAAATCCTCAATAGAAATTTTGGTCATTACTGTACACTCAGAAAAATTAGAAATTATATTCCATCTGATTCAAATGTATGATATGTCAAGATCATTGTACTGACATGTATAACTAATTAAAAAAAGAAATGTTGGTCTTTATGTTTTAATTATTCAGTTACTCATATATGTGACTTGAGAGATTTAAGTCTCTTGTTTTAATAATGGCTGCATATGTTGCTGTTTCAAAATATTTTTCATGATAGTGGAATATTCTAGCAATATGTGTAGAAAGCTCTTTGGCAGTATTTTAGGACTGATTTTTAATCCCTAATATAGATATTCATTTTACATATATGTTATTATCATGACCAGAAAAACTATCTTAAATGACCAAAGTCCAGCTATTGAATATCAGTAGAAATATATTATAATTGTTTTCTGATCAGTCATCTGAAATAAAGGTGGTAATTAAAGTCACAATTCAGATAGACTCAATGTCATTTCAGTGTAAAGTTTTTAATTGAAGAAAAAAGATTGACACAAGCCTAAAAGATGAATTTCCATAGTAGTCCCAATATTCATCTGCTCAAAGTAAATAATATATTTCCCCAGTAAAGAAACCATGTATAAACTCGATACAAAATAATTGATGTTAATCTGATGGATTTTTTTTTAATACAAGGCATGTTGTGTCTTAACTCAAGTGTCTGAAATAGTAGGTATGTATTTTAAGTTGTTTCCAGGCACATATTAAAAAATACCAGTCATCAGGGCTAAGGTTGTGGTTCAGTGGTAGAGTGCTTGCCTTGCACATGTGAGGAACTGTTCAATCCTCAACATCACATAAATAAATAAAATAATAAAATGAAGTGTAAACAAGTTTTGAAAAAAAAAACAGTCACCAGAAAACCATGTAGATGAGGCTAAATCATTCCATGACTCTTTAGACCTTATAGATCTAAAAGACATGACAATAAGAGAAACCAAAATAATGAAACATTCATGAACATAGGATACCTTTTAAAAATCTGAGGTGATAAAG
The DNA here is from genome assembly GCF_048772815.1 of Callospermophilus lateralis. Taxonomy (NCBI): domain Eukaryota; kingdom Metazoa; phylum Chordata; class Mammalia; order Rodentia; family Sciuridae; genus Callospermophilus; species Callospermophilus lateralis. The sequence goes on from NW_027516477.1 coordinate 2,167,133, forward strand.
ATATTTGGTTAAAACATCAAAGAGTTGATTTCTGTTCATTTTAATTTTTAACTGGAATCTACTATTTGTACTTGGATATGAGACCCATTATTATAACTCAACATTTTTATATAGTGTGTAATTATCAGACCAGGGTAATTTTCATCTCATTAAAATTATCATTTTTTGTTTGAAACCTGCAAATTTCTGACTATTTTGATGTATTTAAGTAGTTATTATAGAATTCAATCACCTAATTTTACTATAAAACCTAAGAGTTACTTTCTGGTCTTAATTGTTTTGGCACTGCTTACACACAATCAGTCTATTTCTCATTCTTATCATAAATATGGAAAGATTTCCTGTTCTCTGTGTGATAAACTTTTCAGCTTCAAAACATAAATGCCACATGCAGTATTTATGGGAAATAAATGTCACTACTAGATAAATTAAATATTATCCTCAATTAATAACTAGGGAAATTGGCACAATTCTCTGCATTCAATAATTCTATGTTTTGAGCTTGTCAACAATGTCTAGAAAGATAATAAAAAGATATAAATCAAATGTCCATAAGTGTTCCTGATTTTATTTGATCACTAGGAGTACGTTTTGTGACATTTATGTTTATATAAATGGCATATGCTTATTCTTATAAATTTATCTATAAGTGAATATATTATATATATGTTTTATAGAGTAAGTTTAAATAGACCTATATTACCATGGAATAAATAACTTTTAAAATTGTATTAGAGTTGGCACAGTGGTACAGACCTGTCATCGCAGTGGATGTAGAGGCTGAGGCAGGAGTATTGGGAATTCAAAGCCAAGCTCCTTATCTTGGTGAGTGCCACAGTCTGGCTGGGCACAAAATCACGAGACACTCAAGCAGGAACAAACTTTATTTCCAAAACTCCCATGAATGCCATGCACACGGCCTTCTTCTGGGACAAACTACCCCAACAGGGAATCCCTCCTCCCAAATTCCCTCCTACCACACTTCCCTAACCAATGGGAACTCTCCGGGAGTCCCACAAGAGCTCCAAAGTAGCAGGCCCAGGAAGACAGCAGGAGTCTAATCTCTAATTGAATGCACATCTTAGCATAATCATTATCATCTCAATGGCTTGCTGGCATCACCTTTCAACCAAAAATGCCATGCATTATTCCTACTTGGCTATGGCTCTCAGCATCTCCCCCCTTCTGTTTAATTAAACAACAAGCAATGTGGCTTAAGGACCATGCCTGTTAGGTTGTCCAATACAACATATGCTCCTTACCCGTCATCGAATGAGCTGACCTCTAGGCGTCAGCCTCCTATCTTAGGTTGGCACCACTGCAATTGGATCATACCCATCACTGACTACTGGTCCAGCATACAGCCATACTTATGGATAGTGTGTGGGGGGGTGAGGTTCTTTGCCTCACCTCTGTTGGCCCCCAAATTTTAGACCATCACTAGCAGAAGGGAGGAGGATACAGAAATGCCATGACACTAAGCCAATTGATGGCTCTGTTGAAAAATTTTACCACTGGTGACACCATCAGCAAAGATACTCCAGCATTACCACTTTTCGCTGTAACAACAGATAGTTCACAATGGATACAAGTGATACATAGTCCAGGCAAGTTCTGCAAGCAGTTCAAAGCAGAGGAATCCATCAATATGTCCATTTGCTTGTAAAGTAAATTCACTCCTTGATTGAACATTACTTGTTGAGTTATTATTCATTGATGCATCAGTTTATACAGCTTACTGTGATAACTATCGAAGAAGCTGTAGTTTGGTTTTATCTTTGTTTTTATTGGCACTGGGATGAAGATAGGAATTCTGACAACGATGCTTAAATAAAAATTCAGTAACAATCCAACAGGTATTAAGAAAACAATTTTCTGAACAATTTACACTATCCTGAATAGAATTAATAAATATAATGAAAAGGAAAGGAGAAAGTAAACAAACAGATCTGTTAACCTCCTTATTTGTTCAGATATTAAACAATCCTCAACAGCTGTTTACCCAATTTAAATTAAACCATTAAAATCACATAAATAAAAAAATTCGTATCCATTTTTTCATGAGCGCTTCTCATATATGATATATGGAAATACACACACACAAACAATACAAAACACAAGTGTGTACACAAACATACAACAATAAGACAATTGTAAAGGCCTTGTAGCTTTACATAATTGAAATCTCTATTGCAATGTTTAAAAACTCCACAGTCAAAAAATAAAACTTATCAGAAAAACATTAACCTAGGTCTGTATGAGCTCAAAAAATAAAATAGAACTTTATGATGTGGGAAAGGGCAATAATAAAATAGATATTGAAAAAAAGCATCCTGGGTACCAAGTAGGTTTGACTCTTATTTGGATATCCCATCCTTTTTCTTGTAACTTGCTTATGGGTCCCACAAGCAAGCCTCAAGGTTTTTCACACTTGAAATAGGCCTTAATGGTGTTCATTATTCATTAGCCTCCAGGTGTGGGAGAATCACTGTCCCAGATGTAAGAATAGCCAAGTGGAGCTCTGGATATCAGCTGTTATGGATTTGAGTCAAATCATCTTCTTTTTGGTCTGTAGAAATCGCTTTGGTTAGTCTCTCTGGAATCCAAATCGGCTGCTATTCTCCCTGTGGAAATACACAAACAGAACCCCAACTCCACACAATCACTGGGTCAGGACCTTTCCATTGTCCTATTAAAATATCCTCCCAAAGTACCTTAAGCTTATGTACATTTTTTGGATACATATGTCTTTCCATAGCACTAAGCCCTCATGAATCCAAATTTTAAAAGTTTAGAATAAAAAGGGTTATTTTAAGTTTATCGTTGGGGGATATATACCCCTTTCCAATTCCCTCTTTTTGTTTTAATAAGTACATTTTAATAGTTTGATGAGCTCTTTCAACTATGCCTTGTCCCTGAGGATTGAATGGAATTCCTGTTATGTGAGTAATGCCAAATGATGAATAAAATTTTTTAAAAGAGGTAGAGGTATAGCCAAGACCATTATCTGTTTTTAACTGTTTTGGAATGCCCACAGTGGCAAAATTTTGTAAGCAATTAGCTATAACATCTTTAGTTTTATCTCCATCATGAAGGGAGCCCATCAAAAATCCAGAAGAAGTATCAACTGTAACACGCAAATATTTTAATTTTCCAAATTCTGGCAAGTGTGTGACGTTCATCTGCCAAATATGACTTGGTATCTGTCCTCTAGGATTGACTCCAAGATTAACTTGTGGTAAAAAGGTCACACAATTTTGACATTGTTTTATTATATGTCTGGCTTGTTCCTTTGTTATTTTAAAATGCTTCTGTAAAGTATTAGCATTGACATGGAACTTTTTATGAAAATTTGTTGCTTCTTATAGTGTAGAGAAAATATGTATGTTATGCGTAGTTTTATCTACTAAATAATTGCCCAAACTAAGGGCTCCAGGCAATCCTGTATGTGCCATGATATGTCCTTTAAAGAATGGATCTCTTCTTTCCCAGATTAGACTTTGTATAGTGGAAAACAAAGAGAAAGCAGTAGAGGAAGGGGAAATCTTACCAGCATCTTCAAGGGATACTGTAGCATTAACTATATACTGACTATTAGAAAATAAATACAGAATCTTTAAACATCACAAAAGCTTGTAATACTGCATTAAGCTCTACCTTTTGAGCTGATTGTTTCGGTACTAAAAATGTAAAAGTTTGATCAGGGGTAACTACTGCTGCAGTACCATTATTTGTCTCAACAGTGAATATATTTGGAGCATTCATGATAGGCGTTTTTCTTGTCATTTTTGGAAAAGCTACAGGATGTGAAGACTAAAAAGGCAATAAAGGATTAGATGTTAAGTGATTATCAAATGAAACATTAGATTTACACATGATTATTGCCCAAGTATTTAACTCATTAGCTAACTCATCAATTTGATCCATAGTATATGGAGTAATAATTTTATGGGGAGAAATTCCAAACACTCCCTTTGATGCTTTTATTCCTTTGAGTATTAATTGTCCTACAGCCTCAGGATACCTAGTAAGAATAATGTTAGGAGAATAAGATAAATGTATTCACAATAATGGACCTTCTTGCCAAAATGCTTCAGTAGGAATATTTTTTGTTGGTAGTACAATAAATAATAAAGGCAAACTTATATCAATTCTATCGAAATGCATATTTTCCATATATGTTTTAATGATTTTTAATGCCATTCTTGCTTCAGGCATTAACATGTGGGGTCAATTTGGATCTGATGGGCGTTTTAGGATAGCAAATAAATGTCCCAACTATGCTGTTGTTATGCCTAGATAAGGCCTTATCCAGTTTATGTCTCCCAATAACTTTTGAAAGTCGTTAAGTGATTTGAGTTGATCTACTCATATTTGAATTTTTGGTGAATGGACCATGGATGAGGATAATAGAACTCCTAAATAATTAATTGGAAAATTTAATTGTACTTTATCTGTTGCTTTCTCTAGATTATATTTTTTAATAAATTTGCGAGTGTGGCATAACATTCTAGCAATGTGTTTTTATCTTTATGTGCTAATAATACATCATCCATATAGTGAAATATTTGTAGTTCAGGATTTTGATTTCTAAGTGGCTGGACTGCTTTGTTGACATAAATTTGATACACAGTTGCGCTGTTAGCCATCCCTTGAGGGTGTACTTTCCATTCATATCTCTTATCAGGACCTTCATGATTCAGTGCAGGGATAGTAAATGCAAAACGTAGACTATCCTCAGGATGAATTGGAATTGAAAGAAAAAAACAACCTTTAATATCTATAGCTAAAACATGCCAGGTTTTTCGCAAAGCAGACAATTGGGGATTCCCCGATTGAGCAGGTCCCATAATAAGCATCTCATTATTAATGGCTCTTAAATCTTGCAATAATCTCCACTTACCAAATTTCTTTTTGATGACAAAAATGGGAGTATTATGGGGAGATATGGAAGGTTGTATATGTCCCTCTGCTAATTGCTTGACCAGGTAATGGGCTAATTGTATTTTTTCTTTAGTCAGGGGCCACTGAAGAACCCATACTGGTCTTTCTGATTTCCAAGTAATTTTGATTGTGTCAGTGGCTTCTTCTGGAAACCCAATCCATTTTTATTTATTCCTTGATCTATTTGAATCGGTGCTGCTTTACCTTGTTCTTGTTCTCCTAATTTCTTTTCTTTCCTATAACCATATACTGGGTGCCTTTGGATTGATGTTATTTGTTGATGTCAAACCTAATTGATCTAGGACATCTTATCCCTATAAATTTATAGGAAGATGATCTAATACATATGGCTGTATAGTTCCTTCACATCCTTCAGGATCCTTCCAATCTAATACCATTGCACTTCTATGGGGATTAGTTGACACTCCTAGGCCTCGAAGCGTTTGAGTGGCTTGTTGTAATGGCCAATGTTTTGGCCATTCTTGATGAGATATGATGCTAAGGCCTGCACCTGTGTCCAGTAGCCCATTAAATTCATGTCCTTGAATATTTAGTTTTAGCATTAGGCGAGAATCTAAATTTAAAGGCAGGATAGCCCAATCTCCACCTGTGGAGCCTAATCCCCTAGAACTTCTTTTTACAGTATGACTGGAAATTTTATCATGCAGGCTGGGTGTTATTATTAACTGTGCTATTCTATCTCCTGGTGAAGTTACTGATATACCTCTTGGAGAACTAGATATAATTTTTATTTCACCTTCAAAATTGGAATCAATTACCCCAGGATTTATCATAAGTCCTTTTAGTCTAGAAGAACTGTATCCCAATAATAAGCCTACTGTTCCTTGGGGAAGAGGTCCTTTTACTCCTGTGGGAATGATTTGAACTCCCATCTCTGGAGTTAGGACTGCTCTGGCGGAGGCGCAAATGTCCAACCCTGCACTCCCTCTGGTTTGTCTGATGAGGGATTTAATGGATAATGTTTCCTGATGGTGTTGTTGGGTTCCTCCATGCCCGTTATACTTGTGGTTGTGGGCCCCTGAGCATTGGACCCCACAGTCCGTTTTTTGTCTATGGAGCCCAATGCCTTTCTCCACAATATCGTGGGTAAACACTTGGTTCTTGTCCACTTTTTTGATAACAGAGTACCCTCTATGGTGGTTTGAGAATGGCATTCATTAGCCCAATGTCTCCCTCTACAGCGTCATGGGCAAATATCCGGTATTCTATTCTTTTGATACCTAGTTTTGTTAAACCCTTCCCCTATGGGGCAATTCCTTTTAAAATGTCCTGTTTGTTCACAATTGTAGCATGTTTTTGGCCTGGCATCTAAAGCCTGTTGTACTGCAGCTGCCAAGACTTGCCCTTGTTCATTAATGTCTCTGCCTAATTTAATATATGTGTTTAAATCTCCATGTTTCCATGGTCTAATGACCTCTCTGCAGCAACGATTTGCTTGCACATAAGCCAGTTGTTTATTAATGGCATTGCTTGTTCTGTATCCCCAAAAAACTCTGGCAGCTATTTGAATATGCCTATCTACAAATTCAGCTTAAGGTTCATTAGTTCTCTGCATTACCTTAGATAATTGACCTTGTGAATCTCCATGTCCTTGCAAAGCCTTCCATGCCCTAACCGCATCTGCAGCAATTTGTGAATATATAGCAGGATCATATTCAATTTGTTGCCGTTGACCCTCATAAGGTCCTTTTCCTAACAACATATCTAGATTTCTTTGAGGGTAACTGGCTGCTGCATTTTGCCTAGCCGTCTCCATGCAAAATTCCTCATTGGCAAACTTCCATAACAAATATTGTCCTCCATTTAGCACAGATTTACACATGCTAGCCCAATCTGCTGGTGTCATGTCCAAGTTGGTAATGTATTCGACCATGCTTACAGTGAAGGGTGCTTGGGGACCTTAGGTTGTTACAGCCTCCTTTAACTGCTTCACTGTTTTGAAATCTAGAGCACAGTGAGTTCGCTGCCCTCCGGCATGCTAATTTTTGAGGTCCTGTCTCAGGATCCCATCTATCAAATACGGGGGTTGAGGGCTACTCAGCTGTCTCTATAGGTGGAGCTGTTGGTTGAATTATGCCCTCTGGTGATATAACGATTGTTAGTAGCAGCCTCCTGTTGTAGCTTTTTCCTCATAGCCCCTTTTCCTTTAAATTTTCTTCCTCTGTCTGACTAGCTCAAGAGAACTTCTCTTTTGCTTGATCTAAAATGTCTTTTTCCACGGTCTGAACCTCTAACAATTTACTTAACACTCTTTTGGTTTGTTTTTTTTTTTTTACTAATTTATAATCTACTATAAAGATAATGCAACCCAATAAGATAACACAAAACAAAACCTAAACAAAATGAAACAACAATGGAACAAAAAATCGTTGTATCAATTTTCTCTTCCTCAGGGCTGAACAACTTCAAACCTTGAGCCAACCATTTTTCCCAGTTTGTCTGAGAAAGTTCTAGGGATAGGCAGCTTGAAACAAAAACAAAATAAATCAAAACAAGAACATATTTTTTTTGAAATGTTTACCCATTCTCTAGCCTTCCATTAGGGGTGAGCAATTTCACTTACCTCCGAGCTTCAGGCGTTCCCTGCATGGGCCGCCAAATGCTGCAGTCTGGCTGGGCACAAAATCATGAGCCACTCAAGCAGGAACAAACTTTATTTCCAAAACTCCCGTGAATGCCACGCACATGGCCTTCTCCTGGGACACACTACCCCAACAGGGAATCCCTCCTCCCGAATTTTCTCCTACTGCACTTCCCCAACCAATGGGAACTCTCAGGGAGTCCCATGAGAGCTCCAAAGTAGAAGGCCTAGGCAGACAGCAGGGGTCTAATCTCCAATTGTATGCACATCTTAACATAATCATTATCATCTCAATGGCTTGCTGGTGTCACCTTTCAACCAAAAATGCCATGAGTCATTCCTACTTGGCTATGGCTCTCAGCAGGTGAGATCCTGAGAAACACTTTAACCCTGTATCAAAATAATAAAAAAAGGAAAAGGGAGCCAGACACAGTGGCACACACCTATAATCCCAGTGACTCAGGAGGTTGAGGCAGAAGAATCATTAGTTCATAGTCAGACTCAACAATGGTGATGAACTAAGCAAATTAGTGAAACTCTGTCTCTAAATAAAATACAAAATGGGGCTGGTGATGTTTAGTTGTGGAGTATCCAAGAGTTCAATCCCAGTAGGACCAAATCCAGTAAATAAATAAAAGGTGCTGGGGATGAGGCTGGGCATGGGTTCAGTGGTAGCACAATTGCATGGCATGTGTGAGGCACTGAGCTTGATTCTCAGAACCAAATATAAGTAAACAAAATAAAGATCTACCAACAAAGAAAAAATATTTTTTAAAAATACTGAGAATATATTTCAGTGGGTAACCACGCAAATGCACTCACCCTCTACCCCTACTCCACCGGGATTGCCCAACCCAACACATATGAAAGAAGGATGTCTCAACATGGCCACATATCCTGCAGTTCTCCTTTAATAGCCCACAAGGACGTATTCATATCTGTGTCTATTCTCAATTGATGCCCATCCTTCCATGCAAACGTGAGCCAGCCTGCACTGGCTCTGCACAGAGTCACCTCAGCACAACTGGTTGCAAAGGTCCAGGTGCAGGTATCCCTCATTCATTCCACTGGGACCTTCTATTTTTTAAACATGGGTTGCTAACATTTCAAAATGACAGGTTTAGGGCTCAGTAGTAAACAAATGTTTCACATGTGCCTGGTTCTTGGTTCCAACCCCAGCACCTAAAAAAAAAGCCAGGCAGGCCTGTTGGCTTATGCCTCTAATCCCACTGGCTATGGAGACTGAGGCAGGAGGCTCACTAGTCCATGGACAGCTTCAGAAACATAGTAAGGCCCCAAAAATCTTAGAAAGACACTGTCTCTAAAGAATAAAAATGGTTGTGGATGGTTGCTCAGTATTTAAGCAACACTAGATTCAGTCCCCACAAGCAAAAACAAATCCAAACCCCAACTGAAAGTGAAAAACAAACTGAATTCTCCAATATCCTTTGCAGGTAGAAGTCTCTATGATTCTGTGCCAGCCAATGAGATATCAGTGGAAGTCACTGGGCCTCTAGCTCTTTTTTTTTTCTTATTCCTTTTCCCCTGATAGCTATATTGAAAGGATTGCAGAATAAAAAACATAAAGTGTCCTGGGGCATGATGACATGGTTGGATAGCCATAGAAGGTAAGAATATAAACCACTGGACTATTTGATTTTCAAGTAAAAGAATTTTTTTTTTTTTTTTTAGTTTTTGATGGGTATATTTTTCTAGTAGTGAAAAGACAGATGCATTGACTTTCCTGCTTGTGCTACTTTCTGTTCATTGTCCTCAGTTTGAGGAACAATATAGGTGAAGAGAACCAGCCATATTTATCACCAATTCTTTTTTAGGTCTCTGGGGATGGGATTGAAAGTACAACACAAAACATCTAAAGTACCTAATCTGAGCCTGTGGGGCAGATTTAGGCCTGAGTCATCTTCAGGATCCCTCACCTGCCCCAGAATGTTCACAGAGAATGAGTATCTTTCCTTTTGATGCCAACACTCAAGTCCAAAATCTAAGGGCTCCCATGGCTCTCCTGAGAACTGTCTCCACAACAGACTAAAACTGGTCCCAATATCAATTCCTGCACTATGGACCATTGGGAAAGTGACTTTTAACAAGCTTTACCATTCCCATTTCTGAAGTGGGTCTGCTCCAAAAAAGACTTGAATCTAAATGAACACAGAAGGAAGAAGCCAGGGTATAAAAACTGAAAATGAACCCTGCCTACAGATAAACCTGAGATTTGACAAAATTTCCAATTAAAGTGAGTTGGCAGGTAAAGTGTAGACCTTAACATAAAAAAATAGCCTGACACCAAAATATCAGATAATGGCATGCTTTCTTTCTTTCTTTCTTTCTTTCTTTCTTTCTTTCTTTCTTTCTTTCTTTCTTTCTTTCTTTCTTGTTTCTTTCTTTTTGTACAATGGTTTGAATTTAGGGGCACATAACCACTGAGCCTCATTCTCAGTTTCTTTTAATTTTTTTTTTTTTAACTTTTGAGATACAGTGTTAATCACAATATTGGGGTGTTCTTATATCAAACAAACACTTTTGACCCCAAAATAAATATGTCATGTTAGCAACTATGTCTCTTTTACAGATTTTGTTTTTTTCATTTCTTAAATTCAAGTAAAAATGCTTTGTTTTCACATTTAATCACTTTTTAAAATAATTTTTAACCATTGTTTAATTTTTTTTTATTTTTTATACTAAAAGTATGAAGATTTTTATTAAGCATTGTAAGTTGCATTCAATAGCCTCTGGTACGCCACACCAAAATCCATGGACAGTCAATCAGACCCAACAGCAGTTCATACTTCAAAATCTGTGAGTTAGGGCTGAACTCCCTTCAATTTACAGTAAGATCCTACTGAAGCCAGATTTGAAGATAGGTAGTTAGCATAGTTAGGTAAATGCAAAATAAAAAATGAAGGCTGTGTTGACAATGGAGCCTGGGAAAGCAGATCAGCAATTGGGGAAATTGAAATGTTTATGTTCCCAAGGCCCAGAGCCCATTCTAAAGAAATGTTAATGAAGCAGCTCTCAGCAAACAAGGAGATGCTAATCAAAAGCAGCCCCAAGCCCTTCCTGCCCAGAGTACTCCTCCAGCCCATCTGACCCTCAACTTTTTGGTCTCTCCACTTACATTCTATCATTTCAAGGTAACAGAACAAAGGACAGAAATGCAGGAAAGCTGAAAGAAGACATTAGCTGTAAAAAATGTAAGATCTCCTTCCTTCCACAGATTCCACCTCTTGGGTCCCCTTCTTCCTCCAGGAGAAGTCTTTTCTGCTTAATAAAGCTTCTACTCTCCATTCTAAACTTGCCTTGGCATGCTTCTCTGGTGTTATACTTCAGCATTGGGGAAGCAAGGACTCCTCACGGGTAAATAGTGGTAACACTACTTATTTCTTGCAGGCAGGTGTTGGGAAATTACACCTCATTTCTAATCACTAATGTGATAAAGAACATAAGAATTATATGAAAATGATAAGAAGTGATTCTGATTTTCAAGTACATTGTTTGGAAACATTAAAAAAAAACTTATAGAAGTATACCTGCTTCTCCTAAATTCTTGATGGAAAAGTTTTCAAGAACAAGCAGTTTGTTTCCTGCTACAGAAAGAGGGTGATTTGTTTTTTTGAGATCAAAGTTTTTGTTTCTTCACAGAATTTCATATTTTGCTAATATGAAGGCATAAAACAATAACAAAGAACAATAATGCATACAGCAGTGAATACACCAGGGTAATGTTGCTACTTGGAAATGACTAGATAATTTTGGGGGGATTTTAGAATAAATGCAACAGAGGTCAATAATCATAAAATTTTAATGTTAGAGCAAGATCAGTCAATGACTAAACAGAGTTAACATCTTTTATAGGCCCATTACTTGTTATTAGCATTTTTGTTTTGCAAATGGGCACACACTGGTAAGAATGGAAGAAAGGACAATAACATGCATAATATGAACTACGCACTTTTAAAATTATGGACAATGCAGAAGTTTAGCTCAAGTAGTATACTAATGGTCTACATCTGATTCAAAAGCCACATAGTTCATTGATCACAGATGCATGATATTAATTGTGAAATTTCAGAACACATTGTGTTGATTTTGAAAGGTCATTGGCATCTCCATTTAACTTGCTGGTAAGGTATTATAATGTACTTTGTATGTAAAATCAGCAGAACAGCAATATTAATTTATAATTTTTTTAGTTTCCATAGTTGCACTTTTTTTAACACAAAAGAACCACATCAACAATGATAAAATTTAAGTAAGAAAGAAAAACTGTGGTTGTGTCTTATTTCTTTCATAATCATAAAAATCAAAGCCTTAAACAAAGCTTCATTGTGAAACAGTAATGCAAAATCAAATATGATGGCATACATATGGTGCCAAATGCCAAAAATTATATTTTAAGCTATATATAAAGACTGCCAAAATTTGTTTTCTTTATAGTTCAAGAAATATAACTATAAGCTTTGTCATAACCAGTTTAAACTTTGTGTATACTTTATTTTAAATGTAGGAGTCAAATGCTCTTCATTTTCATTCTCTTTTTTGTTTTATTGTAGCATTTTGATTACAACTGGTTAAGACTCAAAATGCGTTGTTTAAATCTCTGAAATCAAAGAGGGATCTGAATTTTCAAAGTCCTAATTTTTCTTTTACAGAAAGGACAAAATGTACATAACTGCAGGCTCTCTTTCTCTCCAGATATTCCTAAGTCTTTACCCTTCCAGCATCTTTCACCCTCTATATAAAATAAGTTTGCTCTTCTTTATTTAAGATATCTGCCTCCAGAGCAGCCTCGCTGCAGCAGGTGCTATCTGTATTTAGTGCATTTCAATGAGGATTTGTAGTGCACATTTTTGTCATTGTTTAAGGCACTTTTGAGTGGCTGGGGGTCCTGGTGTCCCCTGCACTTTCATTCATCTGGGGCACTGGCTTGTCCTCGGCCATGACTGCATTTTCAGCCAGGTACCCGTGTGAAGACACGGCAAAGGACTTTGATTCCCCAGATTTTGACTTCAACTCTTTGACCACTTCTTCCGCTGAAGCAGCATAAGGAGGTCTGCCCTGAATTGCTCCCTGGCTTTTATAACCTCAGCCATAGTGCCTTCCAACTCTACCAAACTTCTGTATCCCTAGGGTGGAAATAACTCCTATTGGGTGCCCTCTTGCTGTTTCTCTGACAGAGACCACTTGCAATGGGAAGGGCCCTCAGACTCCACAGCCCTGCTTGCTTCCTGCCCAGTGGCCAACCACAGTGCCAGCGATTTCTAGTTTCCCTCCCTGAGAAGGTATAGTTTGGACTCCACCCTGGGACTTGCTAGTTTCACTGCTGTCACTGCCTGAGAAGGCTCCACAGTGTTCTGATGCTGCCTCCACCCAGAAGGCATGGTAAGGGCCAGTTGCTATGTTTTTTCCATAAGGGTGCCTAAACCAAAGACTCCTGCAAAGCCTCTGCCCCTGCCCTGAGACTTGGTTGGAGGAGATTGCCCCTTGTAAGCTGCCCATTCCTTCATGATCACTAGTGAGAATTCTGGTGGAAGTCTGTTCTTTCTTAAAGCAAGTCTCTCAGTTTTCTTTCTGCTTTCTGCCAAACTAAACAGGACTCTGTAAACATACTGATGAACTGGCCTATTGAAAAGGGCAGCCAGAAGCAGATCTTTGTTGGCTTCATCTTCAATAAAAACAGCAATTTTGATTTCACACTTCATCAGGATTTGGAAGATGTAAGGGTACATCAGCCCCTTCTTGGGCCTGTGCTTGGCCACTTTTAGCAACTCATGTGTGATGGGGGCAGGGGAGGTGTGGTGATGTTCATGTGGTTCCTGGTGCACATCAACAGGAGGCAGGGGGTTGGTTGGACTGTGCCCATGTGGCTCCCTTTGCTTTCCACTAGCTGGCTTCCTGAAGAGGCAGTGTAGGAACCTTCTACTTTTGCACTACCCTCATTGTCATTATCTAATGATGATGATGTAGAAGAGCCAGGGAAGTAGGCAGAATCCACGTTTTGGGGGCTGCCACTCTGGGCTGGATTGATGTGCGAGGACCGCTCATAGAGCCGTGTGTGCTTCCCCTCATGAGAAATCTTGCTGTAGTTGTTCTGCTCTGTAAGGTTCTTCCCACTGGTATCCAAAGTGAGGGCCAGCTAAGTGAGGATGTATGGGTATACACACTGGCCCAGAGCCCCCCAGGGCTGGGCTATTTCTTTATTTTTATGTGGTATCGATGATATAACCCAGAACCTCGCATGTAATAGGCAAGCATTTTCCCACTAAGCCACAAACCCAGCCCACATTTAATCTTATTTTAATAAAAGTTTTTTCTTTCTTTCTACCCACCCCCCCCTTTTTTATTCACCCTCCAATCTATGTGACTAGAAAGGCCTAGAAAATAATAAAGTCTAATGTTAATTCTGATGTTTGGGGCACTGGGTTTTGACAAGATTCCCACCCCTTGCTCAGGTTTGCAGGATTCTTCTGTATACTTTAAATTCTTTATAAGTGCCTGTAGCATTTTTATTAGAAAATGCAACCAATTTCTCAACATACAGCACTATTTTTGAAAGATTTAGGGAATGACAGGATGAGAAAAGCATCTGGCATAGTGTGGTTATGTGATTCTGAGAGGACGCAAAAACTTTATGAGGTCACAAATGGTTTTCTTACCTAAAATGTGCTTTTCTTTGCTTTTTAGCAAATTTCTACTCATCCTTCAATAACTAGTTGAATGTGAAGAATTCATATTCCCAGCCAGTACCTATATCCAGCCAACTGGACCTCTTCTTTGAAGACTTAGAATCTGAGCAGCAACAAAGTGACAGCAGAAAGACTTACAGTGTGCTCATATAGCAGCAGGCTCCAGGGATGACTATAAAGGGGTTTTGGGCACTGAGATCACCTGGCAAAACCCAGCTCTAGTTTTATTGAACTTTGCTATCAGGTTCCCTTGACCTCCCCAGTGTTATCTAGTGCATTTTTTAAAGCACCCAGATCAGTTTCTGCAGCTTAAAACCCAAGCCTCCAACTGTGCCCTGTCCTTACAGCATTCAGTCAGGCTATCAGAATAAACCATAGTTATACAGAAGTCATTATAAGGAGGCTATTTCTTTTGAGACTGAATCTTGAGAAAGATAGCCATGATCAGACACCTATGGTCCCTCATTCTGAGATGCCCAGGCTGGCTGGAGAAGAGATCACAGATGACTCTTGTTTGCCAAGTACCTGTGCCCATCCTGTGCTGAAAGGGTAAGAAAAGGTGCTGAAGGCCACAGAGCTAAAAAAAATCTGAAGGTCATGTCCTTTGCAAACATCCTTTTTAATTCTGGCTGGGCTGTTTCACATATAGGCCAGGGACCTTGCTAATTGCTGGCCAATATCTCTTCTGCATCCATAATACACAGACAGTGCTGAAAACATGCTCACATTTATGCAAATAAAGTATTATCATCAGCTAAATTTTGTAAATGGAGATAGTCTGACTCAGGTTAGCAAAGTGGTTCAAGGTCATCCACGTTTGGGGTCCAATCGTGACCAGAGCCCAAATGTAATTGCCCCTTAGACTCAGTGGTGTCACAATCACGGGAATCTCTGCAAGATTCCTTTCATTCATTTCAGATGAAGTTTTGGAAGAGCAATGGAAAGACCAGGTGACACAGAGTGGCTGGTGTATGAGTGATCTTGATGGAAAAGCATAGCTAACAAAGAAAATCTGAATTATTTGGTATGCTAGTGGATGTTGGTGGAATTGAGCCAAGCCAGACAGCAAAGCTTCCACAGCTAGAGGAAAAAAACCTGCAATCCCAGAGAGTTAAATAGGTCATCGGAGGATGAGTCACGTGGACAGAATGCAGAGGATCAAATGGGTGGAGTGGGCATGGCTCTGCAGAACAGTGCAGGTAAGAGGCCAGATGCTGTGTGGAGCCTATGAAAAAAAGTGGAGAGGACTTAGTGGGGCTTAATTGTTTGGCAGAGCTGGTGATGAAGTCAGGCTGAGTGAGTGGAGCCCATCCCATAATAACAGTGGGCGGGGAGAAGACAGAGGAAGCACGTGGGTAGCAGCATCCCATTCAGGACCCCTTATCTGAGCATAGCCTAGGAATAAGGTGGCACAGTGGTGCGGGAGCAGAAGGCATGGTGGGTGCGTCCACAGGAGGCAAAGGGAGTCAGGAGAGGCATCCAGGAATTCTGTTAGGAGTCACTGTTGACCCAGTGAGGAAGAAGGGTCTTTGTGCTCTGAGATAGAAATGTGACCTCAGGGTCTGCTACACAGCTGGCCTGTTTTCCCACTTACAACTGAGACAATGGAGGGAGGCTGAAGATGGCACAGCACAGCCTTTCTTGGTTCCTCCCTCTCATGGGATGATGTGCACTTTTCATATTTTCAGGCTGGTTGGGTTCCATGGGGTTTTTGGGAGGGATCCTGGGGATATTACCTGAGACACTTTGTTTTGGGACAACAACAATTTTTCCAGAATGTTCACAGAGACTTCTCTTGGTACCTGCTCTGTACATACTGAGACCTGGAGGTACCAAGAGGGTAAGCCTGTGATGCAGCAATCACTTGCTGGAGCCTGGTCTGGATTGCACATTCCACTGCACTGGCTCACAGGCAGGGGTTTCCTAGCACCTGGGCAATGAAAAAAGCATTGATGGGGGAGGAGGCCTTGACCCTTTCCAGAAGTGACTTTTGGAAACTCCCTACATCTGTAAAGTAGGACACAAATTGACACCAGCTTCTCAGGCTGGAGTAAGGCCAAGCCTCAGCTTCATGATTCTCTAAAAGGCAGTTTGCATGGATGCGTAAGGGATCTATTTTTGACAGTGTTATCATTTAGGTTTTTTTCTTTTAAATATTTATGTTTTAGTTGTAGATGAACACAATGCATTTATTTTATTTTTATGTGGTGGTGAGGCTTGAACCCAGTGCCTCATGCATAATAGGCAAACACTCAACCTCTAGGCATAACCACAACCCTCATTTTTTTTTTCAGAGAGAGAGAGAGAGAGAGAGAGAGAGAGAGAGAGAGAGAGATTTTTTTTAATAATTATTTTTTAGTTTTTCAGAGGAAACAACATCTTTGTTTGTATGTGGTGCTGAGGATTGAACCCGGGCCGCATGCATGCCAGGTGAGCGTGCTACCACTTGAGCCACATCCCAGCCCTCATTTGGTTTTATACATAGAAACATGACCCCTTGCTTTTTAAAATAAAACTATTAACACCAGGCTTTGTTCTAGGCAAAGAGGACATGGGCATCAACAAAACAGCAAGGAACCTCTACTCCCATTCTTCTGGGGACTACCATTCCCCTGGTCTGACCCAAGAACTCAAGAAATAAAGAAACACGGAGTACTGACCTCTTTTAGGCATCCGATCTAAGGTTATCATCCATAAAAGTTTTACCTTCTGAATTATTCTAAGACACCCCTCGCCATGTCATTTACCTGCCCCAATCCTTTTCTACTTGTGAGATAAAGGCCTCCATAGGATATCTTCCATTTCTTCCTTCTCCAGTTGAATTTCCTCACCCTTTATTGAGGTTTCAAGAATTCCTGTTTCATCTCTACTTGTACTTAGGGCTGTGCTTAACGTGCGTGGATACTTTCATTGTTAGAAGTGCTAGCTCCTTATTAGACACTAGATGGCGCGAGAATTATACTTTTGATTTTTTTTTCTAGCATCCACCAGAGTATCTGCCTACTCATTGGCTGACTTGGTTACTAATTTTAGAAAGCCCTTCAGTACTTGTTTTACAAGCAGATTTTTAATTTTTTTAAAACAAATCTTCATTAGTTGTATGTACGAAATTAATCATTCACCTATGAAAGGGAGGATCACACTCACCATCCAGTGTGTGTATGTGTGTGTGTGTGTGTATGTGTGTGTGTGTGTGTGTGTGTGTGAATATATATGTTTATATACATATTTTGTTTTCAAAATTTTATTCATAAGTGGGGTAAGAGATGCAATTCAGTCATGGCCTCTTCCTACTTCTGTTGTGCCTAGGATGTTTCAGGAGTCCTTACTAATATTGCAAATATTTTTTTCTCTTTTCTATGCAGTGATTATTGTAAGCCAATAAATAAAATAAACATATTTCAGTGATGCCAATGGTTATCTCACTTGTGGTTATCCATTGGGCATCTGTAGGCCTAAGTGAACAATCAGTGCTTTTTGGCAAAAGCAGCTTATAAATCTCTTGATATGAAGAGGATTTGTGGCCATTTAGCAGAACTTGTCTGCATGGATATGATTTCCAATAGAATAACAGGAATAAAAGTGGTTTAATCTGATTTATTTATTTATCATTATATATTTTATAGATATTTAATATATATAAATTGTATACTTATATGTTTATAATTTTGAATATATGCATCTCTCTCTCTCTCTCTCTCTCTCTCTCTCTCTCTCTCACACACACACACACACACACACACACACACACAAATATTTATAATATTGTCTTTAGAATATGCAGGGTTGGGGGATGAATTGGGGTGAGTGTAATGGTTAAAAGACCAAGGACAATTGCTGAACTTTAGCACTCTAGGGTAGTTGCTGATACCCAAACCTGTATGGGGCAGAAAGACCACATGAGGCTAGTCTTGAGAAAGGCTTTTGCATTGATGTTTGTGATTTCTCTAAGATATCTACATGAACATGTCTGAAGGTAAGAGAAGAGGACTGGGAAGAAAATGGGTATTTGGGAGGCAGGGGAATGTGGGAAATACTGCCATGAGACTTATCAAAATCCTGGGTGTGGGTAAAGATATAGAAGTACAGGGATCATTTCTCTGAGGTGGGGACACACCTATATTTAGCAATGAAGAAGAAAAGTCTATAAAAGAGATGGAGAGTGAGGGCATCCAGTTAAGGAGATAGAAAACCAGGGAAATGTAATGACGTGGATTTCTGGAAGAGATGATTCTAAAAAGTAAGTTTTTGTTCTAAAAAACTACTAAAAAGTGAACTACAGGGTGACAAATGAGGGACCTTTAGATTCGGTGCCATTGTGGTTTCTGATGATCTAAGTGGAGCCCCCGTCCTCATGTGGTGAGAACTGAAACCAAATGGGTGAGGAAAAATTAAGTTCAGCATAGTGAAAGCAATAGCTGGAGATTGTTTTTTGAGTTGTGTACAATGAGACAAAGGGAGACTCAGCCAGGTGTTAACATTTATGGTCTCTGGGATGTGGGGACAGTTCATTTCTGCAAATGCTTGTTTGTGGCTGCAAAAATAATTTTTCTATTACCGTTTTTGCCACCTACATCCTAGAATTGATTTTTAAAAAAGTAATATGAAAGCCCAATAGTAATTTCTTGAGAGTAGGAAGAGTGCTGGGGCAGGACAAGGGATAAAAGTAGATGATAGATAATTAGATATGATCACTTTGTGTCATGCATTTGAAAATATTACGCTTGAATCCATTAACATGTGCAATATATATATATATTTGTTAATTAAAAACAAATTAAAAGTAATTATTCTATTTGATTACTGAAAGATAGGCACTCAACATTGAGGGATAGAGTATCCTTATGGTTTGTTCCCTGCTTGTGAAAATGGTCATTGTCAGTTACCTGTAAAAAGAACTGATTAAATAATTTTTGAAGAAATAGTATGGATTTGAAATGCCTTGTTGCCACAGCATAATGAGGTTACCTGATGGTCACTGAAATATTTGAAGTGCCACACTCCATTCATTGTCAAGGTAGTTTGTGTCAGGTTCATCCTTTGGGAATGTAATAATTTTCCTTATTCCTTCACCGTTTTTTGCATTCAAGTCACTGAGTCTGCCCACTCCTAAAAAGGCAAGAATACTAAGCTCCACATGAAGGAGGGGATGCTATTTTCCTGCATTGTTTTGAACTCTTCTATATGAAAGATTTCTCTGTTCCTGTCACTTTTTATCAATGAAGCCAATTATTTTTATCACTAAATACATATTTATTTGTTGCTTTCACTCATATTTTACTATTAAAGTTGTTTATTTTATTGCTCATATTTTTCCAGCTTTCACTATTTCAGGATTTTTTACTTTAGTTTTTATTTCATTTGTCAGGCATCCACATGTGGAACACCTTGGGAGACTCTCCTCCTACTCTTTCTTCTGTTCCTCCTTCTATGTTCATGTTTATTTTAAAATTTATCTTACCAGATCCTCAAATCAGCACTTTCTCCAGTGAAATTTGGACCTTTTTACTGATATTGTTAGGGCAACTTGTGTAATTTGTCAGGCCCAATGCAAAATGAAAACTTAGAGTGCCTTTCCAAAAGCAGGTGACCTGTGCTATTGACGTCATGCCACAGAAATCGATTTCTTTCTTCTGTGATCTCTTCACATGTCATGCTACATCTTGTCTGTCTTTTAATTGTCCTTCTTATTACAACATTTTAAACATTTATCTTTAAGTATGCCATAAGAATTCTAGATGCAAACTTACAAGCAAGTCATACTCTAGAGCTTGCACATCCATGTTGTGTTCATTAATGCCAAAGCAGTGAATATGTTACACAGAATCAGTGCAATTGTTTTTACTATACTTTGATAACTGTGGACAGTTTCTCCAACTGGTTTGTTAATGAGTTTGAAAGAACCTGTAGAAATGTGACTGTAGATCACCCTGGTTTCCCTTTCCCTTCACATCCTCAGCTGGAGAGGTGGTCTAACAAAGAGTACCTTGAGTGATAAGGCTATCTTCTTTATGTATTTGAATCTAATTCTGGTGGACATTACTGTGTGGCCTCCCTGGGTTTCATCACCCTCCCTTTTTTTACGTACTTGTGGATAGGACATGGTCACATTGTACCCAACTTTCTCTTAGCTCCCATATTTTCTTGGCCCACTGGAATTCTGTGATTATGGGAATGAAAACTCAGTGTGCATGAGGTGGCGAAATGCAGTATACCTGCAGGTTACATTTATGTGCTGTGTTCATATCTGTGGCCGATTGCCTTCTTGGAATTTACTTTTGAAAAATAAGTAGTAAAAATTATGATCGAAGTAGCAGAATATTCAATCAAGGACAGGTCCACTTTGAGAAGGAATCCTGACTGTGTAGGAAGAGCATCATGGGGTTAGTCCCTGGTTCCCTGCCTTCTACCTCCTCCTCTCTCTCTCCATCATTCTTCTCTCCCTCCCTCCCTTGCTTCTTTCATTCCTCCCTTGCACAATAGTAAGAACACTAAGTAGGATATATGTACTCTGAAAACATACTATTATAAAGTGTAAGTATAGAATTATTCTGCAAATATTTAGAAGTTGTTTATCTTATGAAATTGAAATTTTATATCCATTGAAGATCAGCACCCCATTTTACCCTAACCACGTTTTTTTTTGAAAACAACATGCTACTCTCTGTTTACATTTTTTTTGCCACTAGGGATTGAATCTAGAGCACTTAACCACTAAGACACATCCCCAGAGTTTAATTGATTTATTTATTTTAAATTTAGAGACAGGGTTTTATTCAGTTTCTTTTGGCCTGGCTAATTTGATAAGGCTAGTTTTTAACTTGTGATTCTCCTACCTCAGCTTCTGAAACCACTGGTATTAAAGTATGTCCCACTGTGCCTAGCTTGCTTACTGATTTTTCCTCAAGTTTTTAATTTTATTTTAATAGAGTCATAGGGATTTTCTTGTGTGTTTTAGACTTTACACTTTTTCTTGTGTGTTTCTTGTGTGTTTTAGACTTTACACATTTTCCAGGTGATGTGTAGATAATTTCTCTCATTCCAACAGTTGAGTCTTTTTTCGGTTCATGCTTTATTGTGCTGTGCAGAAGCTTTTGGCTTAATGAAATTATACTTGTCTGTTTATGGTTCTGTCCCCTGTCCTTTTACTGTCATAGCCAAAGTACTGTTTTCTAAAGCAATGATGTAAAGTGTTTCTTCTGTGTTTTGTTGTTATTACTCACAAACTTATGCTCTTTTCCTTTTTTTATTTTAGATTGAAAAAAGCAACTTCATCTGCTTGTGTGGTATACCATGATATTTTAATACATGTAACACTCTGTAGTGATCAAATCAGAGAAAGATCATATCTGTCACCTTAGTAGGATGGGAAGAGATTGGTAAATGGGACCACAGTATTTTCTTTCTTCCCCATGTAAATATTGAGTGTCCTCAGCACCATCTGTTAAAGAGACTATCCTTTATCCATTCTGTATTATTGGCCCCCTTCTCAAACATGAGTGTGAAGTGAGTGTCCGGGTTCATCCTTGTTCTTTTTTTCCGTGCATTGGTTTGTATGTTGCCTTCTATTTCAGTACAACAGTTTTTTAGTTCTTATATTGTGTAATTTGTTTTATTCTGTCTTTTTTGCATTTGTTACAATTAGCTATATATAACAGTATAATGCATTGACACAGTATATATAAATTAATTATACCTTCACATTTTTCTTGTTGTAGAATTTTCTTGATGTAGAATTTCATCAGTCATGTAATTGTATAAGTGTACAAGGTAATAATATCTGATCCATTTATAATCCTTCAAAATCTCATACCTCTTTTCATCACTTCACTTCCCTCTCTCTAATACAAAGTGCATTTTTTCCCTAGTGCCCTCCATTATTAATTAGCATCTGCACACCAGATAAAATATTCAGCCTTTGGAAGTTTGCTATTGGTTTATTTAGCTTAGCATGGTATTCTCAAGTTGCATCCATTTGCCAGCAAGTGGCATAATTTTATTCTTTTTAGGGTTGAGTAATATTCCATACACACACACACATACAATATATATCACATTTTACTTATCCATTCATCTGTTGAAGGGTACCTAGGTTGTTTCCATAGTTTAGCTATTGTGAATTGACATACTCTACATTGATGTGGCCACTAGCAATATATGAGTGTAACTTTTCTCCCCCATTCTCATGAAAAAAAATATTGCTTTTATTCTTGATAATGGTCACTATGACTGCAGTGAAATGAAATATTGAAATAGCTTTGTTTTCATTTCTATAATTGCTAAAGATGATGGTCTGTTGAATGTGTTTGTTGATCAATTATATTTCTTCTTCTGTGAAGTGTCTGTTCTGTTTCTTAGTCCATTTATTGATGGGTTATGTCCTTTTTTGGGATTGTTTGTTGAGTTCTTTATATATCTTGGAGATTACTGCTGTATTTGATGTGTGGTGGTAAAGATTTATTTTCCCATTCTGTAGGCTCTCTCTTCATGTTATAGATTTTTTCATTTGTGAAGAATAAGCTTCTTTCTTTGAATCCACCCCATTTATTAATTCCTATTTTTACTTTTTGTATTTTAGGAATCTTGTTCAAGAAGTCAAGTCCTAAGCTAACATGATGAGGATGTGGACCTTCTTTTTTTCTCTTAGTCACAGGGTTTCCATTCTCATGTCTTACTCTTTGATCTACTTTGAGTTGATTATTGAGCACAGTGAGAGATAAAGTTTTAATTTCATCTTTCTACATATGGATTTCCAGTTTTCCCAGCACCAAATTGATGAGGCTATCTTTTCTCCAATTTATGTTTTTGGCATCTTTTTCTAGTATGATATTGATCTACATGTCCCTTGGTACCTTGTTTAAATTTTTTTAACTATTTCTCTGTAGTATAGTTCAAGGTCTAGTATTGTGATGCCTACTGATTCACTCATTTTGTTGGGAAATGCTTTGGCTATCGTGGCTCTCCTATTTTTTTCAAATTAAGTTAATGCTTGCTTTTTCTAGTTTTATGAAGAATGTCATTGGAAGTTTAATAGGAATTCCACTGAATCTGTATAACTACTTTTTTAGTATGGCTGTTTTGATTATGATCATTCTGCCTATCCAAGCGCCTGGAACATCTTTACATCTTCTAAGATCTTCAATTTGTATCTTTAGTGTTCTGTAGTTTTCATTGTAGAGGTATTTAAACTCTTTTTCAGATTGATTCCCAAGTATTTTGTTTTATTCTCTTTTTTTGAGGACATTATTAATGGGGTGATTTTCCTAATTTTATTTTTACAGTGGATTCATTGTTAAAGTATAGAAGTGCACTTGGTTTATGGGTGTTTATTTTGCTGAATCTATTTATTAGTAACGAAATTTTTCAGGTTAATTTTTTTTTTTTTTTGGTTTTCTAAATATAGAAGCATGTCATTAGCAAATGGTGATAGTTTGAGTTCCTCTTTTCCTACTCATTTATCTTTAATTCTTTCTTCTAATTATTTTGGATAGAGTTTCAAGAATGTTGTAGAATAGAAGTGGCAAAAAAAGGCATCTTTTTTTTTTTAATTTTAGAGGGAATGTTTAAATTTTTCTCCCTTAAGAACAATGTTTCTGAGGAGCCACTGTGGGAGGGCCAGGCACAGCGGCCCAGCCACTCCTGCCTCCTGTAGGTGCTTTAAGGTGGCGGGGTGTGGGTGGGGGGGTGGGGGGGGAGGCAGCCAGAGCATGGAAACACCCCTCTAAGTCAATGAGGCACTGAGCCTGGGCGGTAGCACCAGTGGCAATGGCAGCAACTTAGCGTCCCAAGGCTGCTTGTTCCCTGGGGCGCCCCAGAAGGACACGCTGACACTGAGCCTGAGCAAGCAGGTGTTGCTGCTCCAGATAGCAGCTGCGCCACCTCAGCCTCTCTGGGCTGGATGGGCACCCCCAGGGCAGTGGCCCCCGGCCTCTGCCCTCCTCTCCAGACCTGGAGCTACTCAAGCTCACCTCTCCTGAGCTCGAGCACCCCATAATCCAATCCAAAGGGCTGGTCACAACCACAGGACAAGCACGCAGTTCCTCTACCCCAAGGTGGCAGCCAGGGAGGAGTAGGAGTTCACCCATATCTTTGTTAAGGCCCTGGAAGATTTGCACAAGCAGAATCAGCTTGGCGCCGGTAGGGCAGCCTCTGCTGGGGCACTGAAGGAAGACCCTCTGGCACGGCATCCAGCGTGGAGCCCCCTATTTACCCCACCTCGGTAAGCTGCCCACAAGGAGGCACCGCTCTAAGCTAACCTGAGCAGCTAGCAGGTGGCTCACAGGGGTGCTGGATGCTGCCACTGTGGCCTTCACCGCCTATCCCATTCCCTTCACACTGCAGCTGCGTCCTGCTGCGCCTGTTTCCGTGAGAGCCCGCTGCTGTGGCCCATCGAGGTGGACATGCAAGAGCCAGATCGCAAGCAGCTGGCCAAATGCATGGCAGCTTCCAAGTGACACAAGCGCAAGCTGGAGCGCATCTCACACTTGGAGGAAAAAGTGAAGACGCTCAAGAGCCAGATCAGGAGCTGGAGTCCACCGCGAGCCTGCTGAGCCAGCAAGTGGTGCAGCTCAAGCAGAAAGTTGTCAGCCACGTCAACAGTGTCTGTCAGCTGCTGCCCCAGCACCAGGTGCCAACATACTGAGCCTGAGCAGGGGAGCAGCCCCCCTGCTTGAGGAGTGGGCTCACTAGGGGCGAGGCATGGGTGCCCCAGGCTTGGAGAGCATGCGGCCCTGGTGACCCCCTCCCCCTAGAGTGCCCAGGACTTGGAGAGGGCGCGGCCCCAGGTATATCCCAGGGGGTACCCAGATGTCATAGAGGGCGCCCTGGACTTTAATAAGCTGGACCCCCAGCTCCTTGGGGGCATGACACAACCCCCCTTAATCGAGCTGCCTCTGTCTGTGGCCCTGTGTTGCAGAAACCTGAGAGCCCCAAGAGCTGTCCCTTTATACACACCTTTGTGGAAGCGGCTCTGTTGGGCACAGCCAGCAGCCTGCCTTTTCTTTTACTTTTTTTTTTTCTTTTTGCCTTTGGAAGAAAGAAGAACAAAGTGTTTGGTTCTGCCGTATTTATATTTTTACTCGGGAACAAATGGTTGTGTCTACGTGTGTGTTTCCTTGTGTTTTTTTTCAAGAAAGGGGAAGAAGAAGAAAAAAATTACTATGCCTTTTCCTAGCTCTGGCTACCTTCTTCTATCCTTCCGACCACCACTCCCTTTTTGTTCTTTTGTTTTTGTCTTTCTTTTTGTTTTCCTAGGAGTCCGAATTCCTATTTGTAATTCTTTGTTCTCCCTGTTTTCTGTTTTCACAGTCTCCTTATGCCAAAAAATATAATAAATAAATAAATAATACAAAGAAAAGAAAAAAAAATAATGTTTCCCTTGTGTTTACCATTGACAGCTTTTATAGTGTTAAGATATATGTCTACTATACATAGTTTTCTAGTGTTTTGATCATGTATGTAGTCAAATGCTTTTCCTGCATTTTTTAAAGATAATTTTCTGATTCTTGACTTTACATCTATTTACTTAAAAAATGTTTATTGATTTTTATGTGTTGAACCAACCCTGCATCCCTGGGACAAACCCCACTGATCATATTACATTATCTTTTTAATATGATTTTTAATGCTGCTTGTCATAATTTTATTGAGAATTATTACATCTCTGTTCATCAGTAATACTGGCCTGAAATGTTTTTTCCTCAATGTTTCTGTCTCGTTTGATATTATTTGATATTAGTTTCATTGAATGAGGTTAGAAAGTTTTGCTATTTTCTATTTTATTAAATAATTTTAGAAGAATTGGTGTTCATTCTTTTTTCAACTTCTTGTAGAACTGGGTGGAGAATTCCTCTGATACTGAGTTTTTCTTAGTTGGTAGGCTTGTGATAAATCCTGGCTTGGAAGAATTAATGTAGTACATTCAAGACTTCATACTTTAGAGGAGAAATGACTACCCTAACATTAGCCTGCTTTGACAAATGTTAGTCCTCAAATAACAATATTTTTTAAACTTTATTTTTTCCCCCAGGAGAGGAGTGACACCTTGAAGACTCCTTTTTTTAAAACATGTGTGTGTGTGTGTATCCAGAGTTTTGTGGTCACTTGGTAAAATTGCATTAAATAACACAGCCGTGACTCCATTTTGGGTATGTTATTCAAGCTTTTTAGCTCACATATTAAATTTTTGATCCATAAAACAAAGTAGCTATAATTTCTCTCAGAGTCTCTATATGGAAATATGCAAAGATGGGATAAAATATTTTAACACTCTAACTCTCCAATGTTATCAAATTTATTTCTAATGGAATTTAATGTTATTCATACTCTTTACATAATGCTCCTTAAATAAATGTAAAAACCATTGAAATAAATAAAACACAAGAGGATCAGTCAAAGAAACTGAAAGACCCCATGAGAGCAGGATGAAGCTTATGAAATACTTCTGAATTAAACGCTAAGTTCCATGAAAAGTGGAATCAACATTTTTCATGTGTGTGTATTAGGATAATTACTACATTAAGATATCTAGGTGTTTGTAATGCAGGAAAATATAAGATATTATTACAGTGTTAAGAAATAGGGAAATAAGAGAAGCACTAACATAAACATCATGCTGAATATAGCTGGACACCCAAATGTGAAGCCTAGAGATGTTTTGTAGAAATCAACAAAGTTAAGCAAATATCATCAGTTCTCTTTCTGCTGAGGACAGAGTAGAAGGCAATAGTTTACACACATATTTTTAATAAATTAAATATAATGTTTCATTTCAAGTGAAAGGAATAAATGAGTCTGGGTAGAAGAAACTGTCAAGTTCAACTTGTTAAACTGTCTTTGACACATCTATGACCAAGAAGGAAAAATGACTATTTCCCATGAATAAATTCAGTAATAACAGAAAGTCTTCTCAAGCTACACTTTGAATAATGCTGCAATGTTCATTAACTCTGGTGCCTCTCACAGAATAGTTGTTACTGCTGTTTACCTGGAGTCTTTAATTTCCCAATGCTGATGTATAACACCAAAGAAGCAGGCCCAGGCAAGTGTAGAATGGAAAGTGGAAGCTTTATTAAGGACAGTAGAAAAGACTTCTCCCCAGAGGAAGAAGGGGACCCAAAAGGTGGAATCCATAGAAGAGCGAGGTCTTCCCTTTTTTATTGTTAAAGTCTTTCTTCAGTTTTCCCACACTCCTGTGTTTTTTTCCAAGGTGGAAAGGCCAAAAAGGTGGGAGATAGCCAGGCAGGAGGAGTAATCTGGTTAGGAAGGCCCTGGAGCAGCTTCAGGATTAGCAACTCCCTGTTTGCTTGGAGCTTTTTCATTAACATTTCCTTAGGATGGGCTCCATGTCTAGGGGACATTAACATTTCAATTTCCCCAAGGCTGCTCTGGTTTCCTGGACTCCATTCTCTATAATGGCCTCCATTGAATCTATCTTACTGGATATGAGACTGGATTTACCTAACTACACTAAGGACATATCTTTAAATCTGGCTTCATAGTCACTCAGTGCCTGAAAGACTCATGGGTAAAATGAAGTAGGTGCCCAGGGCTTTGAGTCTTCTTCAAAAAAATTTTCCTTTACTTCCAAGTTTGACCATTCTGACATCAATATGTGGATTCAGATATTTGGGGCAAAGATGTACTCTGATGATCCAATTACCTTTCTCCTTTAAAATTACAAAAATTTCTATAAAAAATGCTAACTTTACCTGAACACCCAAAGTCCATTGTCATTCATTGAGTAAATTAAAATTGCCTTTGAAAAACAATTTTTCTTTAAAGTTTTCAGTGAATAAAATTATTCTTTGATATTTGGGTGAAAAATCAGTGAAAATGCCTTTGAAAGTTTAAATATTTTTCAGGAAGAGATAAAGTAACTTTCTCTAAATTATTATAAACTTCTTTTATTATAGAAAAGTCAGTAATGTCATAAAAATAATTTAGTTTTTATTGCTGTTGTCTTTTTTTTTCTGGTTCTCTTCCTAGCAAAGCAATGGAGGGCCTCTCATTAGACCCCAGATATGTATAGCTTGTAGTATAAGAAAATAAATAAACAAATAAATAATCCAAACTAATGTTTCATGTGAGTGTTTATACTCTTAAAATATATTTTTCAGGTTTTTCAATTGAAACCAATTCAGAGTAATGACACCCAACATAAATGGATATGCCTTCCATAGAGCTTTATTTTCCAAATGACTAGTTTCTGACAAGTAAATATGGAGAGTGAACTGCGACATCTTCTCTTAGAAAGAAATCAAGGAAGGAATTTAGAGTGAGAGTAAAGAAGGAAATAACCAATGAAATGAGGAAAGATGAAAGTAGTGAAGAGAGAAAGGAAGGAAGGAATTTTACTAATGATTTTTCTCATTTGGGAATGAAGACAGGTTAAAGCACCTTCTTCCTCAGGGAGCCAGTTTTTCTTCCAATTACCCCTTCCCATTGTAGTCCATCTTCTCATTCTTTCACCCTCATCATATTGAATATTTAGCAGATATACATTGTCATTATGAATCAATTTGTGCTTGAAGATAATTTCTTTATCTACTGTAAAGTCCAACTTAGTCATGGCAGGTAGTTTAAGATCTGTGAAAAAAAAAAAGAGCTGTGGATGCCAATCAAGCAGAATTTTCTCTTTCCCATTCTAGGAACCAAAATAAGAACCTCTTTCCTGTTAACCTTAGCTTAGAATGTAAGGGAAGTTCCTGACTGGCCCTGGTCATGTCCATCTCTACTAAATATTGTGAGCATAATGGAACTTGATCTGGACAGAAATGGCTCACAGACCCTGTTATCTGTTTCTGGTAGGTTAGTGTTAGTAACTACCATTACTCAGAAATTCAAGATCTATATGGGAAGGGTTAAGTTATTAAAAAATTAGAATATAGAGCTCTAAGTATCACCAAATGCCTACTATTTATCTGAACAATAAGACTGTGGCCCTCAGTAATATCACAATTTATCTGTCCCTTAATATCTATTAGCATACATCTTTACTTGAACTATCTTCATTTATTTCAACCAGAGATTTGTTAAGTAAAAGAAAGTACTCTCATTTTATAGGTAGCAAATTAGAAGTAAGATTGACTTAAAAAGACTCAGAAAATTTTCTCATGAATATAAGTGTAGTAAAATAAGTTTAGAACATCTTTTCCTTAGTATTCAAAGAATTACTAACTATGGTGCCAAGTGATAAAAAAATCATTTTTTATTGATGTATAAGCATCTTTTGAATGTAAGGTACTAGTTTATTCACAAAGGCCTTATGTTCACTGTTCTCTAAAAAGATAATGAAAATTGAAAAATAGAAAAGAAAGAAAGAAGAAAAACAGGTTTTTGAAGATTAATCTCAGTACAAATTTTATTGTTTAGGGCCTGTCCTAGGGCAGCCCATGTTTGAGGCTAGAAAGATTACCAAGGCTTCTGTGATTGTTTTAATGAACAGACTTTATTTTAAAGAGAGTTGTTGATTTACAAGAAAATGAAGCACATAGTACCATGTTCCCATATGCCTTCCCTTATTCAGAGTTTTCACTATTTTTTGCTTTGTATATTACTGAAAAATATTTGATATAAGCACAAAATCAAAATATTTTGTCAATAGTGATGGTATTAAATGATTATTAATGGTAATACATAGTTTAATTATTTATTAAAACATTAATTTTACAGTTTTTTAAGCATTGGCAAAGAATAATGTCAATTTTCACCATGATAGTGTCTTATAGAGTAAATTCACTATGCCAGAAATCCCTGTTCTTCCCCTCTTTAGCATCTTCTACTGCACCTGATTTCTTGGCAATGTTAAACATTTTTAATTTTTTGACTTTTACAGAATGTCACAAATTTGGAATCACAAAAAATGTGTGTTTCAGACAATATATTTTTTCTAACAATATTTATGTATGATGCCTCCATGTGTTTCCATGTTTATTAGTAAATTTCATTTTAAAAAATTTTTTGAATGACCCTCCAGTATATGGATGTATCATAATATTTACATTAATAACAGGTAAATAGCTACTGAAGTCTCTCTTAGCTGCTTCCTGCTCTTAGCAATCATGAATGAAGAATCTGTGTGCATTTGTATGTAGGTTTTGTGTGGACATAGCTTTCAATTTCATTGAATTAACCTGAGAAATACAATTAGTGGGCCATAGTAAGTGTAAATTTAATTTTTAAGAAACTATCAAGCTGTCTTTCAGAGTGGCTGTTCAATTTTGTTATCCCTACAGCAATTTATGAGAGTTCTTCTTGTTCCCCATCTTGGCCAGCTCTTGATATTGTCAGGTTTAAAGTTTTGTAAATTTTTATAGGTGTGTTTAATTTGTAATTTCTTGATAACATATAATGTTTAGCATCTTTTCCTATGCTTTCCAAATATATACATTTTTTTCTAAGGAATATATGAATTTCTTTCAAATTTAAAACAATTTTATTAGGGTAATACTGAAATACAATATATATATATATATATATATATATATATATATATATATATATATATATATATCATTCATACTTTTTCATGTTTGGGTATATATATTTGCTAGTGTAAAAATGATTACAATCAAGTTTTTAACATTAATAGTTTATGCAGATGGCTTTGTTGCCCTTTCGTAATTTCTACCTCTTGCTTCCTCCTCCTATGGGAGTGAGGTGGGGTTGGGGGAACAAGACTGACTTTTAATTGTTATACATGATTCATTAAATTGGAAATCACAAAAATTAATTGTCAGAGACTTAGTCTGCAGTGATGGTGACCTCAAACTTAGTGTACTCATCTGTAAGATCAGAAGTCTTCCAATCAGGACTCAAGATACAGGAAAGATATGGACAAAGTAAATAATGAATTAAGAGCACTGCCTGACTCAGAAAAGGCTCTTGAATTCTGGTATCCTGTGTTACCATCCATGCTTTAGCTTTGGGATGCATAGTACATGTGAGAGACTATAACTCCATAGTTTTTTTAAATTTAATTTATTTGTTCTTTTTAGAATATATTTTGGCATGTTTTACATACATGGAGTATAACTCATTGTGTTTAGAATTCTATTTTTGTGACTCTACATAATGCAGTTACTCTTGTCATTTGTTCAATACAAGGATTAGAAAGTTATGTTCAATTCCATAGTTCATTTCTGTCATCTCTAGTTATAATTCTATAGACTTCAGTGTTTTAAAGACTTTTTCCTTATTGGTGTTATTGAGTTAAATTCTCATAAAAGTGCCCATCAAACATAAGTTATGTAGTGAAATTTACAATGTTGTGGTATAATTGCAAGAATTATCTTGTTTAAAAAATTTTAATTGCTAAAAATAAGCCATGTAATCTGTTAAGCAACCACTCACTTAAATGGCTTCCAAGCCCCTGGCAACTAACTCTTTTTTTTCTAACTCTATGATTTCCAATTTTTGGATGTTTGATATAAATGTAGTTATAACCCAGGTTAAATTTCATCTCTGATTTTGCTTACTTTTCATAATGTTTTTGATATTTGTCTACATGGTGGTCTGTATCAGTACTTCATTTTTACTGCAGAGTAATATTCAAACATATATATGAATGCTATATATAGATATATATTTGTTTGTATGAATATATCTATTTGTACATGTGCTTCCTCAGTATGTATGTATATATATCATTTATATGTATACATATAAATACATAGATACATTTGTTTATCATTCCTGATGAAAATTTGGATTTCCATATATCTCCTAGTATAAATGGTGATGCCATTGATATTCATGTTCAAGGATTTCAATATCTGTTTTAAGTTCATTTGGAAATTTAGCTAAGAATAAAATTGGTAGGTTATGTGGTAATTCTATGTTTAAAATTTTAGCATTCATCAAATCCATTTCTATACCTACTCTATCATTTTATATTCTTAACAGAAGTGTGTGTGGCTTCCAATTGTTTTATATGGTGCCCAACACTTCTATTTTTTTAAAAAATGCAGGCATTCTCTTGTTCATGAAGTACTCTTTCATGGTATTTGTTGGATTTCTGTTGTTCATGTTGTTCTTTTACTAGTTTTGGTAAAGGGAAGTGAACACTAAGGTAGTCCTAGAATGAGATACATCTCCTATTTCTTTTGTTCCCAGGATCTACCTAAGTAACCCAAGGTTTCCACAAACATGCAATACTACAGGAGACTCCTGAATAGTTTTGATATGAGCATGTATATATTAATAGACAAAAAAGAAAAAAATAAAAGCATCAATATTTCTCTAATAGAATTTCACTGAAAGACATATCAGGAACTGTAATGCAAGAAGACAAAAAATAGACTAAATATAAATGTCTAAGATATAAAGTGAATAAAAATTATAAAAATTTATGATATGCAAATGGTGTCAGATATAGTGAAAATTAAAGCAAATGTTGAAAAACTGTTCCAGATACAGAAAAAAAATCCAGAAGCTATTTGCTAGCTATTTAGACAACTTTGTTCTAGTAGAAAATTTAATCCTATTTTATTGATTTTTATCAGAGGTAAATATTCTGAAATAGAACATATTATTTTAATAGTAGTGACAAATTTGCTTTTGATCACTTTTGTCAGAAGCTGAGCTTTTTTCTCCACTTAATTTGCATAGTTTTATTATTTAAGTGTCAGCATTGATCAACACCAAAGGACTGAGCATGCCATCACTATTGATCAAAAGCCTTTTGAAGACATGTCAGGATGAGATAACCTGTCCACACTATGCCTATTAATAGTGAAATAATAAAGTCCAAACCATACTGGATATCAAAGCAGATGATGAGCAGCAGAATGGTGTGAGTAACTCTTTTTTTCTGGGAAACTTTATGGAGAAAATCTGGAGCTTAGAAGAAACATGATTGTTGTTTTAGTCTATGAAAGAAAATTATTATTTACCTGCTTGAAAGAACCATATGGTCTCAAAATTAGAGATCACTGCATACCATTGTTAGACCAGGATGCAAGAAAAGACTACTGACTCCAATTAAAATAGAATAAAGCAAGCTTATCTCTTTGACCGGCCTGGCTGCCTCTCCCACCCAAAACCACAGGAAACAAGACAACAGCAGCAGCTTTCCTGCAGCCCAGCTTTATAGCCCCAAAAAATTACCAAAAAAGGGGGGTTACAGATAACAGAACTTTGACAAGAATCACACTAATGGAAGTTTACATTTTTGCTGGCCCCAACATCAGAATTTATGAAGATCATTAGAAAGGGTCGTTATCTGGACAGGGAAGGCCAATATTTCTGAGGTGTCACTGAAGTTTCAGAGAGGACTTCTATCTCGTCAGAAAACCAGGCATGGGTGAGTTTAAGGCACGAGCAGGCATTCCAAGCAGGTTCAGAATTTGCAGTAAATTATACTAAAGCCAAAATTATTTTCTCAATGATTTCTGGCAAGATACTCACAATTTTCAGAGAAAATCAGATTTGGTCTATCAAAGAACACTATTCAAACAAAAACAGTCCCACATGGCCCTCTTCTTCTTCCATGTAGACACTCATGATAACATTCTGGCTGGGGTTTCCATAGGGGAAGCAGTCTGAAATGGTGTCCAAAGTAAGCTCTCATCCCCATCATTTGCCAAAAGTCATGGTGGCCTGGACACCCTTCCTGAGAAACAGGAGAGATCAAATGGGCCTGTAGTTAATACTGCACTGCATCTCAAATTAGAGACCTCCTGCCTGCCAGGGGTACATTCTTTATGTGTACTGGAGTCAAACACCTGTGTGCTACTTACTATAGGGATTGTAACAACTCATTTGACCCAGAGAATCCCTGTTCTTACTTCGTAGGAATCTTCTTTTTCATCCTTTTGGTTTTGGATGGATATATGGGATCTTCATTTAGTTTCCTGGGGTGCTGAGAATCTAATCCACAGCCTCACACAGGGCCAAGAGTCTGATTCAGACACATCTTTTACCTTAAAGGCACAGATTAGGCCTCTTCATTTCCATTTGAAACTGTTTTCATGAGGATTCACAAAGGGGTGGCCTAAGGCAAAGACAAAACAATAGGTAAGAAAAAAGCCTGGAAAAAGACTTTTCCTCAAGAAGAGCACTGTGGTACTGACAGCTCCTAATCATGCTATTTGGGTTGCTATCTATCCAAGCAGGGATTCTCCAGAGAGATCCTTTCAGTCATGCTAATTGTTCACTTTGCTGAGATGCTTGGCATTCCCTTCAGCAATCCAGTCCATGGACATGTCACAGAGCTTGAATGTGGTACACATCTTGGACACAAAACCACGAACTCCTTCAGAGAGTGGCCAAAATTCAGGAAAAATACAGGAACTTAGGATCATAGTAGGTGTTGCCCATGTGAAATTGAAGCAGCAGTCCATTGATAAATTGGGCATGAGGAGTGCTAGAAAGTTTTCCACTAGACAGGACACATCCATGGATGCATTCTTCTCTCTACTCTCTTTAACCACAAACCCAGTGGGATCCACTGACATAGAAAGACTCACTAGTTAACAGTCCATTTCAAACCAACAACAACTACAAAGAAAAACGTTTTTCCTTCATGTTCTCAGAACATGAGACAAAATGACAAATTCAAACACAAACCCACTAAGACACACAAACCACCCCTGTATTTGGTCTGCATCTATTCACTCTGTCCTCTGACTGGTGGGTGAAAATATGTTCCCCAGCAGTGGCCTATCCTGTCTCAGCCTGGTCTCCTTGGCCATCTCTGTGGAGTTGTCAGGAGCCAGCAATGAGCCAACACTTCTTTCTCAGGAAGGGCCCCTGTTCAGACCATTGAAGGCATTTTGCTATCCACACATAACAAGGTGCCAAGAAAGAATGACTCTGGCCTTGATACAGACAAACAAGTGAGCCCACTGAGACTGGAACTGCCTCTGGGTGCCTCGCCTCCTGGACCCCAAGTTCAGAGAGTTCCATCACCAAGGAAGTGAGGTGAGGTCACTTCCTTCAGGGAAGTGAATGAGGTCACTGCCTTGGCAACCACTTTGTCCTAACAGTTGTTTCCAAGGGTCCCATGAGATGGAGGCTGCCCCACCTTCCTGTGACATTTTCAGAAGACAGAAATGTCTACATACCCTAGGAGCCCGGGATCAGCAATTCACACAGGCCTGATTATGTCCATCTTCCCTGCATTGAGAAGAGAGAGGCTGATTCAGCCATATACCTTCATCCTGACTGGGTTGCTGGTCATGGAAGATGACTTTAGACCTCACAGGTCCTACTTAGCTGCCTACATTTGCTCCCGGGATCATTTCTGCATCTACCTTTGAGCTTCTCAGCAGCTGTAGGATTCCCTACATACCTGTATGGCAAGATCAACTCAGGACCTGCTGTTATATGAAAATAGATGGAGGGAACAGAGTATGGTTAAGGGTCATATCATGTTCGATTTGGATTAGACTCATTCTGCTGGATGAATACAGATATTGGGAAACTAGGAGACTTATAAAAATGTAAGATGAAATGTAAGTATGAAAATAGAAAACTAGGTAAGATCTGAAGCACACAAGAGTGTTGGGCCCTTGATTTGAATACAAAGTTTTGAATTATGTTCTGCAGAGATGAATCCTCTAAATCAATATACAATGGCATAAGATCTTGTACCTGGGACTACTGAATGTAAAAGAGAACTTCCAGTGAAATAGAGACAGTAGGCAGAATTCCTGTGTAGGGTAAGGAAGAAGAGTGAGTTTAGGATTTGGACAAAAGGCCCTTTTTGCAATCGAATTTCTATTAGAGTGTAAATGGGAATATCAGCACACATGAAGAGTCAATCACAACAAGGCATTTGGAAATATAGATATCAATACGGATGTTAGGAATTTTGGCAAAGTACAAAATGAGTAATAAGATCAGGGATATTTTCAAAAGGGGGGTGGGTGAATATCATAGGAGGAAACAAGTGTATACTCAACATAAGATTGAAATTTAAAAACAATACACAACACAGACTTAGATGATTTAAGTATTCCATGCTCTCATTAAAATTAGGCATTGGTAGAATCATAAGACAAGCGTGAGTTTTGCAATTTGTGTCCAGAAGATTATGTGATGGAAGGAATACATGGAGTAGATGACACTGGTATTTCTTCTACCATTTCTTGTTGCATGTTTTGAAACCCTATCATTTAGTGTTTGGAAATACAAAAAGGTGTACCCTGTGTCTTCATATATAGAGATAATGCATGAATAGAACATACAGTGAATAAAAAATATAACAGGTTACTATTTTAAATAATGGATTGACTTGATATTTTAAAAAATACATGAAATCTGGTATTCCCATACAAACATGAAATCCAAGTAGTTATACATCTAGTGGTAATATTAGGGTTACTAATTATAACAAACTGTGTTTGAGTTTTGCTTCGAAAATGATAATGGAAATCAAAAGTAATGTGTTATAAAAGAAATCTCATGTAAAAGCAAGTAAAGCAACATGGAGAAATACATAAGTTCTGATACAGGGAGTGAATGAAAGTGAATCATATGCACTTCAATTTGTGAATGGATGAAATGATACATCCTGTGATGTATATATACTGAAAAAATAGGAATATAAAAATTTAGAAAGAAAATTAACTTCAAAATACACATCTTGTTCCATGTGAATATACTTTAATTGATATTAAACTGGGTCACTTACTGTAGAAATATTAGGGTTAGTACTCAATATTCACTGAAGTTCATTTTGAGTACTCAGAAATGAAAATGTATGTAAAGAAAATGAATATTTCTGAGAAATATCTTGTGAAAAGTTGATTAAAAATCCACAAAGTTGAACATGAAAGAATCAAGGTAGTATATGTATATGACACATATGATTCATGTTTGCAAATCTGTACAGTGAATGCATATATATATAATACATTTAAATGTCATAGCACATATGCTAATCAAAATTCATAAGGGTATATATATCCTTCACATATGTACTCAAAAGATTCATTTTCCTCTACAGTGTTTCATGTATAAAATTTTTGAAGTATAAAGCACTCCACAGCTTGAATTATCAGTTCCCTCAGTGTATGGGGGAGTGATCTCTTTATAAAATTTGTATTTTCAAAAGTCAGAGTTCTCTCAATAATGTACCTGTGATGGCAGTAGGATTCTATATATGTATATAAAAATATATATTGTGATCCAGGCGACAGAGACAGGGAGTCAGGAAGTTACATATTTGTTAACTTTGAAAATTCGTGGAGAAGTAATACGAGAAAAATGGGCGACAGGTTTTATAATATGTATCCCCAATTAAGCAAAAGGCGAGTCCAAATTTCCACCATGCCTCGTATGAAATGCCCGTACTTTTATTAGTTTATGATTATTTTTATTCATGTTAGGATTAGTAGTCAGAGTCTAGTAGGTTATGCGTTAGAGTCAGAAATTCAATATTTCAAAATGGCAAAATAGAAAATGAGTCTAATATGTATGCGAACATGTGACATATATAAGTCTTACACTGTCATTCACCACAATGCCTTTACATTACTATCAACACAAAGAATACACAATAAGAGGAGAAGAGGAAAAAAATCTGTGAATACATATCTGGAATGGGAAATTCTGAGGAGCTCACAAACTTGGGTGTGGCAGAAGAGATCCCAAAAGTAGGGGACAGATTAAGCATTCCACAAATTGGAGCTGTGCTGGCCTAATGAATTCGTGACTACCTGCATCTGACATTTGTGCACTAGAAATATAGCTTTGTGCTTTAGCTTCCTTTATAATGAGACCATGAAAGATTGGGCTGAGTCTATGTGAACAGGAGGACATGGGTTTATATTTTCCAATACAAACAGGAGGCAGCAGAGCTGAATCTTCTCTTCGTAGGTAACTGTGGCCATAGGGGTATGAATGTCTCCCTGGGTAAATTGTGAAGCCTTTGGCTCACCCTCCAGTTTTAATGGCATTTCTTGCAGCTTCCCTGGAAATTTGGTGTTTGTTTTTGAAATACAAAAAGTTCAACTGGGACACATTGCTCAAGGGAGCTCTGTCACGTGGGTTGAGTCAGGGTCTGAAGGAAAAAACCCAAACTGGGGTGCTATCCCATATATCTTGCCCACGTGAGCATAGCAACCTGATTCTGAGCATCGCACAAAATCCTCTCCCCACAACAACATGCCTTTATAATTTAGGGCCTGCTGGCTGCACCTTGTCAATCACATGACATTTGGAATCCAGTGAGAGAAACACAAGGGCCCAACATAGATGCTGGATCAAACATCTGCACCCCATTGCTCCAGGTCCAGTTCCCTGCTGGCTCCTACTGACTGGCATAGCTGTTCTTCACCATGGTCATGAATTCCACTCAGTCAAAAATGGCACTCGCTGGTTCAGTCATGAAGAGCAACAGGAGATCGAAAGGTTCTCCAGGGATTTCTGGTCATGGAATGTATACAAAGTTCATGATATTAACCTAGCCATATTTCAAGAATGAAGAAGTTGGCACTGTGTGTTTTGATTCATTCATGAGCCATTAAGAGTTGAGGAATCTCCTTTCAGTGAAACTTCTGGAGATCTCATGCAGGTAAGGCTTCCCAAGGAGTGGCAAAAAGTCACAGGAATCCAGGCCTTGGGGTCTAAAATATGAGATTCATGTGTGTTTGGGCTCTCAACTATAGCTGAAAAGGCTTTAACAGCAAAATCATGGAAAATCCTGGCTGAGATTCCCAGTGCTCTGCAAAAAGTCACCCTCGGCCTAGATCTCAGGTTCCAAAGGCTCCTCTAATGCCTGGCCTTCTCAAATCCCAACAAAACTTCATGGCAATAGTTCTCTGAGATCAGTTCCAGAACTCAGTCTCTAATGGCATCACACCAGAGTTCAAGCTGAGCTGGACCCAGTCACCTTTTCTATCTACCACACAAAAGACCACTATTCTAACAAAAACACTCCCACATGGCCCTCATCTTCTTCCATACAGACACTCATCATAACATTCTGGCTGGGGGATTCCATAGGAGGAGCAGTCTAAGATGGTGTGCAAATTCAGCTCTCATGCCCATCATATGCCATATGTCATGGTGGCCTGGATACCCTTTCTGAGAAATACGATAGATAAAATGGGCCTGTAGTTAATACTGCTCTGCTTCTCAAATTAGAGGCCTCCTGCCTGCGAGGGGTAGATTCTTTATGTGTACAGAAATCATGAAAAAACCCAAACACCTGTGTGCTAGTTACTGGAGGGCTTGCAACAACTCATTTGACCCAGAGGATCCCTGTCCTTACCTCATAGGGGTCAGGAATCTGACCAGAGGAAGACAAGAGACTTCTTCCAATACTACACTTCTTTATCATCCTTTTAGATTTGGATGGACACATGGGATTTTTCTTGAGTTTCCTGCGGTGCTGAGAATGTAATTCACAGCCACATACAGGGCCAAGAGTCTGATTCAGACACAGCTTTTACAAAGCACTTTACCTAAAAGGCACAGATTAGGTCTCTTCATTTCCATTTCAAACTGTTTTCTTGATGATTCCCAAAGGAGTGCCCCAAGGCAGACACCTCCCTGACATTCAGGGGAACAGAACAATAGAGAAGAAAGAAGCCTGGAGAAAAACTTTTCTTTAATTGAACACTGTGTCACTGACAGCTCCTAATCATGCAACTTGGGTGGCTATCTATCCAAGCAGGGATTCTCCAGAGAGATCCTTACCAGTCATGCTAATTTTAGAGTTTTCTGAGATGCTTGGCATTCCCTTCAGCAATCCAGTCCATGGCCATGTCATAGCGCTTGAAGGTGGTACACATCTTAGACACAAAACCCCAAATCCCTTCAGAGAGTGGCCAAAATTCAGGAAGAATACAGGAACTTAGGATCTTGGTAGGTGTTGCCCATCTGCAAGGCAAGCAGCAGTTCATTCATAAATTGGCCATGAGGAGTCCTGCAAAGATTTCCACTAGACAGGACACATTCATGGCTGCATTCTTCTCTCTACTCTCTTTAACCGCAAACCCAGTAGGATCCACTGACATAGAAAGACTCACTAGTTAACAGTCCATTTCAAACCAACAACAACAGCAACAACAACAACAACAAAAGTTTCTCCTTCATGTTCTCAGAACATTAGACAAAAGGAGAAATTGAAACACACACCCACTAAGACACACAAACCACCCCTGTATTTGGTCTGCATCTATCCATTCTGTCCTCTGACTGGTGGGTGAAAATATGTTCCCCAGCAGTGGCCTGTCCTGTCTCAGCTCTGGTCTTCTTGGCCATCTCTGTGGAGTTGTCAGGAGCCAGCAATGAGCCAACACTTCTTTCTCAGGAAAGGCCCTTGTTCAGACCATTCAAGGCATTTGGCTATCCACACACCACTAGGTGCCAAGGAAGAATGACTCTGGCCTTGGTACAGACAAACAAGGGAGCCCACTGGGACTGGTACTGCCTCTGGGAGCCTCGCCTCCTGGACCCCAAGTTCAGAGAGTTCCATCACCAAGGAAGTGTGGTGAGGTCACTTCCTTCAGGGAAGTGAATGAGGTTACTGCCTTGGCAAACACTTTGTCCTAACAGTTGTTTCCAAGGGTCCCATGAGATGGAGGCTGCCCCACTTTCCTGTGAAATTTTCACAAGACATAAATGTCTATATACCCTAGGAGCCTAGGATCAGCAATCCACACAGGCCTGATTATGTCCATCTTCCCTGCATTGAGAAGAGAGAGGCTGATTCAGCTACATCACTTCATCCTGACTGGGTTGTTGGCCATGGAAGATAACTTTAGACCTCACAGGTCCTACCTAGCTGCCTACATTTGCTCAAGGGATCATTTCTTCATTTACCTTTGAGCTTTTCAGCAGCTGTAGAATTCCCTACATACCTGTATGGCAAATTTAACTCAGGACCTGTTGTTATGTGAAAATAGATAGAGGGAACAGTGTATGGTTAAGGGTCATATCATGTTCGATTTGGGTTAGGAGTCATTCTGCTGGTTTAATATGGGTATTGGGCAACATGGATATTTATAATAATGTAAGATGAAATGTAAGTATGAAAATAGAAAACTAGGTAAGATCTGAAGCACACAAGGGTGTTGGGCACTTGATTTGGATACATAGTTTTGAATTGTGTTGTGCACAGATGAATCCTCTAAATGCATATACAATGGCATAAGATCTTGTACCTGGGACTACTGAATGTAAAAGAGAACTTTCAGTGAAATAGAGATAGTAGGCAGGATTCCAGTGTAGTGTAAGGAAGAAGAGTGAGTTTATGATTTGAACCAAAGGCCCTTTTTGCAATCCAATGAATTTCTATTACACTGTAAATGGGAATGTCAGCACACATGAAGAGTCAGTCACAACAAGGCACTTGGGGATATAGATATCAATAGGGATGTTAGGAGATCAGGAAAGTACAAAATGATTGATAAGATCAGGGAGATTTTCAACAGGGGGGTGGTTGAATACACTATCCTAGGAAGAAACAAGTGTATACTCACCATAGGATTGAAATTTGAAAACAATAGGCAACGCAGATGTAGATGATTTTAGTAATCCATGCTCTCCTGAAAATTAGGCTTTGGTAGAATCAGAAGATAAGTGCGAGTTTTGCATTTTGTGTCCAGAAGATGACGTAATGAAAGGAATACATGGAGCAGGTGACATGCGTATTTCTTCCACCATTTCTGGGAGCATGTTTTGAAACCCTATCCTTTAGAGTTTGGGGAGAAAAATAGGTGTACCCTGGGTCTATGTATATAGAGATGATGCATGAATAGACCATAAGGTGAATAAAAAAATATAACAGGTTACTATTTTCAAAAATGGATTGAATTGATATTTCCAAAAATACATGAAATCTGGTCTTCACATACAAACATTCAATCCAAGGAGTTGTACATCTAGTGGTAATATTAGTGTTACTAATGATAACAAACTGTGTTTGAGTGTTGCTTCGAAAATGATGATGGAATTCAAAAGTAATGTGTTATAAAAGAAATCTCTTGAAAAAGCAAGTAAAGCAACATGGAGAATTACATGGGTTCTGATACAGGGAGTGAATGAAAGTGAATCATATGCATATCAAGTAGTGACTTGTGGATGAAATGATACATCCTATGATGTATATATACTGAAGAAATAGGAATATAACAATTTTCAAAGAAAATTTACTTCAAAATACACATCATGTCCCAGAGGAATATACTTTCATTGATGTTAAACTGGTTCACTTACTGTAGAAATATTAGGGATAGTACTCAAAGTTCACTGAAGTTAATTTGGAGTATTGAGAAAAGAATATGTATGTCAAGAAAATGAATATATCTGAGAAATATCTTGTGAATAGTTGATTATAAATCCACACAGATGGACATGAAAGAATCAAGGTAGTATAAGTATATGATACATATATTTCATGTTTGAAAATCCATAATATATATTATGGATTTTCAAACATGAAATATATGTATATATTTAATACATTAAATTGTAATAGCACCTATGGCAATCGAAATTCATAAGGGGATATATATCCTTCACATATGTACTCCAAATATACATTTTCCTATACATTGTTTCATGTATAAACTTGTTGAAGTATAAAGCTCACCACAGCTTGAATTTTCAGTTACCTCAGTGTATTGGGGGGCAGTGATCTCTTCATGAAATTCGTATTTTTCAAAGTGAGTGTACTCTCAAGAATATACCTGTGATGGCAGTAGAATTATATATATGTACATAAAAATATATATTGTGACCCAGGCGACAGAGACAGGGAGTCAGGAAGTTACATATTTGTAAATTTTGAAAATTCATGGAGAAGTAAAATGAGAAAAATATGTGACAGGTTTTATAATATGTATCTCTGATGAAGCAAAATAAAATTTCAAGTACACACTATGCCTCCTATTAAATTTCTTTATGTCTATCCTTTAGGATTATTTTTATCGATGTTAGGATAAGTAGTCAGAGTCTAATAGGTTATGGATTAGTGTCAGAGATGCAATATTTCAAATGGCAAAACGGAAAATGAGTCTAATATATATGTGAACATATGCAACATAAAAATCTTCCACTGTCATCCACCACAATGCCTTGACATTACTATCACCCCAAATAAGACACAATGAGAGGAGAAGAGGAAATATATCTGTAAATACAAATCTGGAATTGGAAATTCTGAGGAGCTCACAAACAGGGGTGTGGCAGAAGTTATCCCAAAAGTAGGGGACAGGGTAAACATTCCACAAACATGGGAGCTTTGCTGGCCTAATGACTTCTTGACTATCTGCCTCTGACATTTGTGCACTAGAAATATAGCTTCATGCTTTAGCTTCCTTTGTAGTGAGACCATCAAAGTTTGGTCTGAGTCTATGTGAACAGGAAGACATGGGTTCCTATTTTCCAATAGAAACAGAAGGAAGCAGAGATAAATCCTCTCTTTGTACGTAACTGTGGCCGTCGGGGTATGAATGTCTCCCTGGGTGGATTGTGAAGCCTTGGTCTCACCCTCCAGTTTTAATGGCATTACTTGCAGCTTCCTTGGAAAATTGGTGTTTGTTTTTGAAATACAAAAATGTCAACCGGGACACAGTTGTGGAGGGAGCTCTGTCACGTGGGGTGAGTCAGGGTCTGAGGGAAAAGATACAAACTTGGCTGCTATCCAATATACCTTTCCCAATTGAGTGTACCAACTTGATTCTGAGCATCACACCTCATCTTCTGCACAACAACATGTTTTTATATTTTAGGGTCTGCTGGCTGCACCTTGTCAGTCACATGTCATTTGGAAGCCAATGACAGAACCACAGGGGCCCACCAAATATGTTGGATCACACACCTACACTCCATTGCTCCAGGCCCAATTCCCTGCTGACTCCTACACACTGGCATCTCTGTTCTTCACCATGGTCATGAATTCCACTCAGTCCAAAACGGCACTCGCTGGTTCAGTCATGATGAGCAACAGGAGATCTAAAGGTTCTCCAGGGATTTCTGGTCATTGGATTCTCAAAAACTTCATGGTATTGGCCTAGCCATATTTCAACAATGAAGAAGTTGGCACTGTGGGTTTTGAATCTTTCAGGAGCCATTAAGTGTT
This sequence comes from Callospermophilus lateralis, assembly GCF_048772815.1. NCBI lineage: Eukaryota > Metazoa > Chordata > Mammalia > Rodentia > Sciuridae > Callospermophilus > Callospermophilus lateralis. The sequence goes on from NW_027516477.1 coordinate 2,211,420, forward strand.
GAGGAATCTCCTTTCAGTAAAAGCTCTGGAGATCACATGCAGGGAAGGCTTTTCAAGGAGTGGAGAAAGGTCACAGGAATCCAGGCCCATTGGTGTCTAAAATGTGAGGTTCATGTGAGTTTTGGCTCTCAACTATAGCTGAAAAGGCTTTAACAGCAAAATCATGTGAAATCCTGGCTAAGATTCCCAGTGCTATGGAGAAAGCCACCCTCAGCCTAGATCTCAGTTTCCAAAGGCTCTTCTAATGGCTGACTTTCAAAAATTCCAACACAAATCAAGGCAATAGTTCTCTGAGATCACTTCAAGAACTCAGTCTCTAATGGCATCACACCAGAGATAAAGCTGAGCTGGACCCAGTCATCTTTTCCAACCACCACACAAAAGACCATTATTCTAACAAAAATACTCCCACATGGCCCTCATATTCTTCCATACAGACAGTCATCATAACATCCTGGCTGGGGGTTTCCAAAGGGGGAGCAGTCTAAGATGGTGTGAAATTAAGCTCTCATGCCCATCATATGCCAAATGTCATGGTGGCCTGGACACCCTTCCTGAGAAACAGGATAGATAAAATGGGCCTGTAGTTAACACTGCTCTGCTTCTCAAATTAGAGTCCTCCTGCCTGCCAGGGGTAGATTCTTTATGTGAACCGGACTCATGGAAAAAAACAAACACCTGTGTGCTAGTTACTGGAGGGCTTGCAATAACTCATTTGACACAGAGGATCCCTGTTCTTAATTCATAGCTGTCAGGAGCTTGACCAGAGAAAGGCAAGAGACTTCAGCCAATATTACACTTTTTTTTCATCCTTTTAGATTTGGATGGACACATGGGATTTTTCTTGAGTTTCCTGGGGTGCTGAGAATGTTATTCACAGCCACACACAGGGCCAAGAGTCTGATTCAGACACAGCTTTTACAAAGCACTTTACCAAAAAAGGCACAGATTAGGCCTCTTCATTTCCATTTCAAACTGTTTTCTTCAGGAGTTCCAAAGGAGTGCCCCAAGGCAAACACCTCCCTGACATTCAGCGGAACAGAACAATAGGGAAGAAAGAAGCCTGGAGAAAAACTTTTCTTTAATTGAACACTGTGTCACTGACAGCTCCTAATCATGCAACTTGGGTGGCTATCTATCCAAGCAGGGATTCTCCAGAGAGATCCTTACCAGTCATGCTAATTTTAGAGTTTTCTGAGATGCTTGGCACTCCCTTCAGCAATCCAGTCCATGGACATGTTACAAAACCATGAACACCTTCAGAGAGTGGCCAAAATTCAGGAAGAATACAGGAACTTAGGATCTTGGTAGGTGTTGCCCATCTGCAAGGCAAGCAGCAGTTCATTCATAAATTGGCCATGAGGAGTCCTGCAAAGATTTTCACTAGACAGGACACATTCATAGCTGCATTCTTCTCTCTACTCTCTGTAAACACAAACCCAGTGGGATCCACTGACATAGAAAGACTCACTAGTCAAGAGTCCATTTTAAACCAACAACAACAACAACAGAAAAATGTTTTTCCTTCATGTTCTCAGAACATGAGACAAAATGACAAATTGAAACACACACCCACTAAGACACACAAACCGCCCCTCTATTTGGTCTGCATCTATCCACTCTGTCCTCAGAGTGGTGGGTGAAAATATGTTCCCCAGCAGTGGCCTGTCCTGTCTCAGCTCTGGTCTCTTTGGCCATCTCTGTGTAGTTGTCAGGAGCCAGCAATGAGCCAACACTTCTTTCTCAGGAAAGGCCCCTGTTCAGACCATTCAAGGCATTTGGCTATCCACACATCAGTAGGTGCCAAGAAAGGATGACTCTGGCCTTGGTACAGACAAACAAGTGCGCCCACTGAGAATGGAACTGCCTCTGAGTGCCTCGCCTCCTGGATCCCAAGTTCAGAGAGTTCCATCACCAAGAAAGTGAGGTGAGGTCACTTCCTTCAGGGAAGTGAATGAGGTCACTGCCTTGGCAACCCCTTTGTCCTAACAGTTGTTTCCAAGGGCCCAATGAGATGGAGGAAACCCAACCTTCCTGTGACATTTTCACAAGACATAAAGCTCTATATACCCTACGAACCTGGGATCAGCAATCCACACAGGCCTGATTGTGTCCATCTTCCCTGCATTGAGAAGACAGAGGCTGATTCAGCCACATCTCTTCATCCTGACTAGGTTGTTGGCCATGGAAGATGACTTTAGACCTCAGAGGTCCTACCTAGCTGCCTACATTTGCTGCAGGGATTATTTCTGCATCTACCTTTGAGCTTCTCAGCAGCTGTAGGATTCCCTACATACCTGTATGGCAAGATCAACTTAGGACCTGCTGTAATGTAAAAATAGACAGAGGGAACAGAATATGGTTAAGGGTCATATCATGTTCGATTTGGGGTAGAAGATATTTTGCTGCATGAATACGGATATTGGGAAACTGGGATGTTTATAAGAATGTAAGGTGACATGTAAGTATGAAAATAGAAAACTAGGTAAGATCTGAAGCACACAAGGGTGTTGGGCCCTTGATTTGGATACGTAGTTTTAAATTATGTTCTGCAGAGATGAATCCTCTAAATCCATATACAATGGCATAAGATCTTGTCCCTGGGACTACTGAATGTAAAAGAGAATTTCCAGTGAAATAGAGAGAGTAGGCAGGATTCCTGACTAGGGTAAGGAAGAAAAGTGAGTTCAGGATTTGGACCAAAGGCCCTTTTTGCAATTCATTGAAATTCTATTAGAGTAAAAATGGGAATATCAGCACACAAGAAGAGTCAGTCACAACAAGGCACTTGGGGAAATAGATATAAATATGGATGTTAGGAGATCAGGCAAAGTATAAAATGACTGATAAGATCAGTGATATTTTCAATAGGGGGATGGTTGAATACACTATCCTATTAAGAAACAATTGTATACTCATCATAGGATTGAAATTTGAAAACAATAGGCAACGCAGACATAGATGATTTTAGTAATCCATGCTCTCCTGAAAATTACGCTTTGGTAGAATCAGAAGATAAGTGTGAGTTTTGCATATTTTGTCCAGAAGATGATGTGATGAAAAGAATACATGGAGCACGTGACATGCGTATTTCTTCCACCATTTCTGGGAGCATGTTTTGAAAACCTATCATTAAGAGTTTGGGGATAAAAATAGCTGTACCTTGGTCTACGGATATAGAGATGGTGCATGAATAGACCATAAGGTGAATAAAAAATAAAATATTTTACTATTTTAAATAATGGATTCAAATGATATTTTCAAAAATACATGAAATCTGGTATTCACATACAAAAGTGCAATCCAAGTAGTTATACATCTAGTGGTAATATTAGGGTTACTAATTACAACAAACTGTGTTTGAGTTTTTCTTCAAAAACAATTATGGAATTCAAAAGTAATGTGTTATAAAAGAAGTCTCATGAAAAAGCAAGTAAAACAAAATGGAGATATACATGGGTTCTGATAGAGGGAGTGAATGAAAGTGAATCATATGCATATTAGTTTGTGAATTGTGGATAAAAAGATACATCCTATGATGTATCATTTCTGAAGAAATAGGAAAATAACAATTTTGAATGAAAATTTACTTCAAATACACATCATGTCCCATATAAATATACTTTCATAGATGATAAACTGGGTCACTTGCTTTAGAAATATTAGGGTTAGTTCTCAATATTCTCTGAAGTTCATTTTGAGTATTTAGAAATGAATATGTATGTCAAGAAAATGAATATTTCTGAGAAATATCTTGTGAAAAGTTGATTATAAATCCACACAGATGGACATGAAAGAATCAAGGTAGTATAAGTATATGACACATATATTTCATGTTTGCAAATCCAATATATATATATATATATATATATATATATATATATATATATATATATATATATATATGTAACAGTATGTATGCCAATCGAAGTTCATAATAGGATATATATCCTTCACATACATACCCAAAATATACATTTTCCTCTACATTCTTTCACGTATAAACTTGTTGAAGTATAAAGCACACTGTAGCTTGAATTTTCAGTTACCTCAGTCTATTGGGGGGCAGTGTGCTCTTCATAAATTTCATATTTTTCAAAGTGAGAGTACTCTCAAGAATATACCTGTGATGACAGTAGGATTATATATATGTATATAAAAATATACATTGTGACCCAGGTGACAGAGACAAAAAGTCAGAAAGTTATATATTTGTTAATTTTGAAAATTCATGGAGATGTAAAATGAGAAAAATGTGTGACAGGTTTTATAATATGTAACTCTGATGAAATAAAAGGCAAGACAAAGTATACACTATGCCTCCTATCAAACGTTTCTACTTCTATTCCTTTAGGATTATTTTTATCCATGTTAGGATAAGTAGTCAGAGTCTAGTAGTTTATGGGTTAGTGTCAGAGATTCAATATTTCAAATGACAAAATGGAAAATGAGTCTAATATATATGCGAACATGTGGCACATAAAAATCTTCCACTGTCATCCACCACAATGCCTTGACATTACTATCACACAAATAAGACTCAATGAGAGGAGAAGAGGAAAAAAATCTGTGAAAACATATCTGGAATTGGAAATTCTGAGGAGCTCACAAACTTGGGTGTGGCAGAAGAGATCCCAAAAGTAGGGGAGAGGGTAAACATTACCCAAACATGGGAGCTTTGATGGCCTAATGACTTCTTGACTATCTGCCTCTGACATTTGTGCGGTAGAAATATAGCTTTGTGCTCTAGTTTCCTTTGTACTGAGACCATCAAAACATGGTCTGAGTCTATGTGAACAGGAGGACATGGGTTCACATTTCCCAATATGAAGAGGAGGAAGGAGAGCTGAATCCTCTCTTTGTAGGTAACTGTGGCCATTGGGTTATGAATGTCTTCCTGGGTGGATTGTGAAGCCTTTAGCTCTCCCTCCACTTTTAATGGCATTTCTTGTAGCTTCCCTGGAAAATGGGTGTTTGTTTTTGAAATACAAAGAGGGAAACTGGCACACAGTGCTGGAGGGAGCTCTGTCACGTGGAGTGAGTCAGGGTCTGAGGGCAAAAATGCAAACTTCGCTGCTATCCCATATATCTTTCCCACTTGAGCATAGCAACATGATTCTGAGAATCGCACCAAATCCTCTTCCCACAACAACATGCCCTTTATATTTTAGGGTCTGCTGGCTGCACCTTGTCAGTCACACGTCATTTGGAAGCCAATGTCAGAACTACAGGGGCCCACCACAAATGTTGAATCACACACTTGCACTCCATTGCTCCACGCCCAGTTCCCTGGTGGCTCCTACTCACTGGCATCTCTGTTCTTCATCATGGTCATGAATTCCACTCAGTCAAAAATGGCACTCGCTGGTTCAGTCATGATGAGCAACAGGAGATCTTTAGGTTCTCCAAGGATTTCTGGTCATGGGATTCTCAAAAACTTCATAGTATTGGCCTAGCCATATTTCAAGAATGAAGAAGTTGGCACTGTGGGTTTTGATTCATTCAGGAGTCATTAAGTGTTAAGGAATCTCCTTTCAGTAAAAGCTCTGGAGATCGCAGGCAGGCAAGGCTTTTCAAGGAGTGGCAAAAGGTCACAGGAATCCAGGCCCATTGGGGTCTAAAATGTGAGGTTCATGTGAGTTTTGGCTCTCAACTATAGCTGAAAAAGCTTTAACAGCAAAATCATGTGAAATTGTGGCTGAGATTCCCAGTGCTGTGGAGAAAGCCACCCTCGGCCTAGATCTCAGTTTCCAAAGGCTCCTCTAATGCCTGGCCTTGTAAAATCCCAACACAAATCAAGGCAATAGTTCTCTGAGATCACTTCCAGAACTCAGTCTCTAATGGCATTACACCAGAGTTCAAGCTGAGCTGGACCCAGTCATCTTTTCCAACCACCACACAAAAGACCACTATTCTAACAAAAACACTCCCACATGGCCCTCATCTTCTTCCATACAGACACTCATCATAACATTCTGGCTAGGGGTTTCCATAGGGGAAGCAGTCTAAGATGGTGTGAAAATTCAGCTCTCATGCCCATCATATGCCAAATGTCATGGTGGCCTGGACACCCTTTCTGAGAAACAGGAGAGATCAAATGGGCCTGTAGTTAATACTGCTCTGCTTCTCAAATTAGAGGCCTCCTGCCTGCCAGGAGTAGATTCTTTATGTGTACAGGAATCATGAAAAAACCCACACACCTGTGTGCTAGTTACTGGAGGGCTTGCAACAACTCATTTGACACAGAGGATCCCTGTTCTTACTTCATAGGGGTCAGGAGCTTGACCAGAGGAAGGCAAGAGACTTCAGCCAATATTACACTTCTTTTTCATCCTTTTAGATTTGGATGGACACATGGGATTTTTCTTGAGTTTCCTGGGGTGCTGAGAATGTAATTCACAGCTACACACAGGGCCAAGAGTCTGATTCAGACACAGCTTTTACAAAGCACTTTACCTAAAAGGCACAGATTTGGCCTCTTCATTTCCATTTCAAACTGTTTTCTTCAGGAATTCCTAAGGAGTGCCCCAAGGCAAAAATCTCCCTGACATTCAGCGGAACAGAACAATAGGTAAGAAAGAAGCCTGGAGAAAAACTTTTCTTTAATTGAACACTGTGGCACTGACAGCTCCTAATCATGCAACTTGAGAGGCTATCTATCCAAGCAGGGATTCTCCAGAGAGATCCTTACAAGTCATGCTAATTTTTGAGTTTTCTGAGATGCTTGGCATTCCCTCCCGCAATCCAGTCCATGGCCATGTCACAGAGCTTGAAGGTGGTACCTATCTTGGACACAAAACCACGAAGCCCTTCAGAGAGTGGCCCAAATTCAGGAAGAATACAGGACCTTAGGATCTTGGTAGGTGTTGCCCATCTGCAAGGCAAGCAGCAGTCCATTCATAAATTGGCCATGAGGAATCCTGCAAAAACTTCCACTAGACAGGAAACATTCATGGCTGCATTATTCTCTGTACTCTCCTTAACCAAAAACCCAGTGGGATCCACTGACATAGAAAGGCTCACTACTTAACTGTCCATTTCAAACCAACAACAACAGCAACAACAACAACAAGAACAACAAAAAAACCGATTTTCCTTCATGTTCTCAGAACATGAGACAAAACGACAAACTGAAAAACACACCCACTAAGACACACAAACCACCCCTGTATTTGGTCTGCATCTATCCACTCTGTCCTCTGACTGGTGGGTGAAAATATGTACCCCAGTAATGGCCTATCCTGTCTCAGCTCTGGTCTCCTTGGCCATCTCTGTGGAGTTGTCAGGAGCCAGCAATGAGCCAACACTTCTTTCTCAGGAAAGGCCCCTGTTCAGACCATTCAAGGCATTTGGCTATCCACACATAACAAGGTGCCAAGGAAGAATGCCTCTGGCCTTGGTACAGAAAAACAAGTGAGCCCACTGGGACTGGAACTGCCTCTTGGTGCCTCACCTTCTGGATCCCAAGTTCAGAGAGTTCCATCACCAAGGAAGTGTGGTGAGGTCACTTCCTTCAGGGAAGTGAATGAGGTCACTGCCTCGGCAACCCCTTTGTCCTAACAGTTGTTTCCAAGGGTCCCATGAGATGGAGGCTGCCCCACCTTCCGTTGACATTTTCACAAGACATAAATGTCTATATACCCTAGGAGCCTAGGATCAGCAATCCACCCAGGCCTGATTATGTCCATCTTCCCTGCATTGAGAAGAGAGGCTTATTCAGCTATATCACTTCATCCTGACTGGGTTGTTGGCCATGGATGATGACTTTAGACCTCACAGGTCCTACCTAGCTGCCTATATTTGCTCCAGGGATCATTTCTGCATCTACCTTTGAGCTTCTCAGTAGCTGTAGTATTCCCTACATACCTGTATGGCAAGATCAACTCAGGATCTGCTGTAATGTGAAAATAGATAGAGGGAACAGAGTATGCTTAAGGGTCATATCATGTTCGATTTGGGTTAGGAGTCATTCTGCTGGATGAATACAGGTATTGGGCAACTGGGATATTTATAAAAATGTAAGATGAAATGTAAGTATAAAAATAGAAAACTAGGTAAGATCTGAAGCACACAAGGGTGTTGGGGACTTGATTTGGATACATAGTTTTGAATTATGTTCTGCAGAGATGAATACTCTAAATGCATATACAATGGCATAAGATTTTGTACCTGGGACTACTGAATGTAAAAGAGATCTTCTAGTGAAATAGAGATAGTAGGCAGGATTCCAGTGTAGGGTAAGTAAGAAGAGTGAGTTTAGGATTTGGTCCAAAGGCCCTTTTTGCAATCCAATTAATTTGTGTTAGAGTGTAAATGGGAATGTCAGCACACATGAAGAGTCCCTCACAACAATGCACTTGGGGAAATAGATATCAATAGGGATGTTAGGAGATCGGGCATAGTACAAAATGAGTGATAAGATCAGGGAGGTTTTCAACAGGGGGTGGTTGAATACACTATCCTAGGATGAAACAAGTGTATAGTCACCATAAGATTGAAATTTGAAAACAATAGGCAATGCAGACGTAGATGATTTTAGTAATTCATGCTCTCCTGAAAATTAGGCTTTGGTAGAATCAGAAGATAAGTGTGAGTTTTGCATTTTGTGTCCAGAAGATGCTGTGATGAAAGGAATACATGGAGCAGGTGACATGCGTATTTCTTCCAACATTTCTTGGAGAATGTTTTCATACCCTATCCTATAGAGTTTGGGGATAAAAATAGGTGTCACCTGGGTCGATGTTTATAGAGATGATGCATGAATAGACTTTACGGTGAATAAAAAAATATACCAGGTTACTCTTTTCAATAATGGGTTGAATTGATATTTTCAAAAATACATGAAATCTGGTCTGCACATACAAACATTCATTTCAAGTAGTTATATATCTAGTGGTAATATTAGGGTTACTAATTATAACAAACTGTGTTTGAGTTTTGCTTCGAATATGATGATGCAATTTAAAAGTAATGTGTTATAAAAGAAATCTCTTGAAAAAGCAAGTAAACAACATGGAGAAATACATGTGTTCTGATACAGGGAGTGAATGAAAGTAAATCCTATGCATATCAATTTGTGAATTGTGGATGAAATGATACATCCTATGATGTATATATACTGAAGAAATAGGATTATAACAATTTTGAATGAAAATTTACGTTAAAATACACATCATGTTCCATAGGAATATACTTTCATTGATGTTAAACTGGTCACTTACTGTAGAAATATTAGGGTTAGTACTCAATATTCACTGAAGTTCATTTTGAGTATTGATTAATGAATATCTATGTCAAGAAAATGAATATTTTTGAGAAATATCTTGTGAAAAGTTGATTATAAATCCACACACATGGACATGAAAGAATAAAGGTAATATAAGCATATGACACATATATTTCATGTTTGAAAATCCATACTATATATATATATATATATATATATATATATATATATATATATATATATAATACATTAAAATGTAATAGTATGTCTGCCAATCGCAATTATAAGGGGATATTTATACTTCACATAAGTATTCAAAATATTCATTTTCCTCCTCATTGCTTCATGTATAAGATTGTTGAAGTATAAAGCTCACCACAGCTTGAATTTTTAGTTACGTCAGTGTATTGGGGGTCAGTGATCTCTTCATGCAATTCGTATTTTTAAAGGTGAGAGTGCTCTCAAAAATACACCTGTGATCAAAGTAGGAGTATATTTCTGTACATAAAAATATATATTGTGACCCAGGCGACAGAGAGGGAGTCAAGAAGTTACATATTTGTTAATTTTGAAATTTCATGGAGAAGTAAAACGAGAAAAATATGTGACAGATTTTATAATATGTATCTCTGATGAAGAAAAATGCAATTCCAAGTATACACCAGGTCTCCTATCAAATGCCTCTACTTCTATCCTTTAGGGTTATTTTTATCGATGTTAGGATAAATAGTCAGTGTCTAGTAGATTATGGATTAGTGTCAGAGATTCAATATTTCAAATGGCAAAACGGAAAATGAGTCTAATATATATGCGAACATGAGCAACATGAAAATCTTCCACTGTCATCCACCACAATGCCATGACATTACTATCACCCCAAATAAGACACAATGAGAAGAGAAGAGGAAATATATCTGCGAATACGTAACTGGAATTGGAAATTCTGAGGAGCTCACAAACAGTGGTGTGGCAGAAGAGATCACAAAAGTAGGGGAGAGGGTAAACATACCACAAACATGGGAGCTTTGCTGGCCTAATGACTTCTTGACTATCTGCCTCTGACATATGTGCACTAGAAATATAGCTTCATGCTTTAGCTTCCTTTGTAGTGAGACCATCAAAGTTTGGTCTGAGTCTATGTGAACAGGAGGACATGGGTTGATATTTTCCAATGGAAACAGGAGGCAGCAGAGCTGAATCCTCTCTTTGTAGGTAACTGTGGCCGTTGGAGTGTGAATGTCTCCCTGGGTGGATTGTGAAGCCTTTGGCTCACCGTCCAGTTTTAATGACATTTCTTGCAGCTTCCCTGGAAAATTTGTGTTTGTTTTTGAAATACAAAAAGGTCAACTGGGACACAGTGCTGGAGGAAGCTCTGTCACGTGGGGTGAGTCAGGGACTGAGGAAAAAACACACAAACTGGGCTGCTATCGCATATATCTTTCCCACTTGAGCATAGCAACTTGATTCTGAGCATCGCACCAAATCCTCTCCCCACAACAAAATGCCCTTATATTTTAGGGTCTGCTGGTTGCACCTTGTCAGTTTCATGTCATTTGGAAGCCAATAACAGAACCACAGGGGCCCACCACAGATGTTGGGTCACACACCTGCACTGCATTGCTCCAGGCCCAGTTCCCTGCTGGCTCCTACTCACTGGCATCTCTGTTCTTCACCATGGTCATGAATTCCACTCAGTCCAAAATGGCACTCGCTGGTTCAGTAATGATGAGCAACAGGAGATCTAAAGGTTCTCCAGTGATTTCTGGTCATGGGATTCTCAAAAGCGTCATGGTATGGCATAGCCATATTTCAAGAATGAAGAAGTGAGCACTGTGGGTTTTGATCCATTCAGGAGCCATTAATTGTTGAGGAATCTCCTTTCAGTAAAAGCTCTGGAGATCGCATGCAGGCAAGGCTTTTCAAGGAGTGGCGAAAGGTAACAGGAATCCAGGCCCATTGGTGTCTAAAATGTGAGGTTCATGTGAGTTTTGGCTCTCAACTATAGCTGAAGAGGCTTTAACAGCAAAATCATGGGATATCCTGGCTGAGATTCCCAGTGCTTTGGAGAAAGCCACCCTCGGCCTAGATCTCAGTTTCCAAAGGCTCCTCTAGGGGCTGGCCTTGTAAAATCCCAACACAAATCAAGACAATAGTTCTCTGAGATCAGTTCCAGAACCCAGTCTCTAATGGCAACACACCAGAGTTTAAGCTGAGCTAGACAAAGGCATCTTTTCCAACCACCACACAAAAGACCACTATTATAACAAAAACACTCCCACATGGCCCTCATCTTCTTCCATACAGACAGTCATCATAACATTCTGGCTGGGGGTTTCCATAGGGGGAGCAGTCTAAGATGGTGTGAAAGTAAGCTCTCATGCCCATCATATGCCAAATATCATGGTGTCCTGGACACCCTTCCTGAGAAACAGGATAGATAAAATGGGCCTGTAGTTAATACTGCTCTGCTTCTCAAATTAGATTCCTCCTGCCTGACAGGGGTAGATTCTTTATGTGTACTGGACTCATGAAAAAAACCAAACACCTGTGTGCTAGTTACTGGAGGGCTTGCAACAACTCATTTGACCCAGAGGATCCCTGTTCTTACTTCTTAGGGATCAGGAGCCTGACCAGAGGAAGGCAAGAGTCTTCATCCAATATTGCACGTCTTTATCATCCTTTTAGATTTGGATGGACACATGGGATTTTTCTTGAATTTTCTGGGGTGCTGAGAATGTAATTCACAGCCACACACAGGGCCAAGAGACTGATTCAGACACAGCTTTTACAAAGCACTTTACCTAAAAGGCACAGATTAGGCCTCTTCATTTTTATTTGAAACTGTTTTCTTGAGGATTCCAAAGTTGTGCCCCAAGACAAACACCTCCCTGACATTCAGGGGAACAGAACAATAGATAAGAAAGAAGCCTGGAGAAAAACTTTTCTTTAATTGAACACTGTGGCACTGACAGCTCCTAATCATGCAACTTGGGTGGCTATCTATCCAAGCAGGGATTCTCCAGAGAGATGCTACCAGTCATGCTAATTTTTGAGTTTTCTGAGATGCTTGGCATTCCCTCCCGCAATCTAGTCCATGGCCCTGTCACAGAGCTTTAAGGTGGTACACATCTTGGACACAAAACCACAAACCCCTTCAGAGCATGGCCAAATTCAGGAAGAATACAGGAACTAGGATCTTGTAGGTGTTGCCCATCTTCAAGGCAAGCAGCAGTCCATTCATCAACTGGGCATGAGGAGTCCTGCAAAGATTTCCACTAGACAGGACACATTCATGGCTGCATTCTTCTCTCTACTCTCTTTAACCACAAACCCAGTGGGATCCACTGACATAGAAAGAGTCACTAGTTAACAGTCCATTTCAAACCAACAACAACAACAACATCAAAAAAAAAAAAAACGTTTTTCCTTCTTGTTCTCAGAACATGAGACAAAACGACAAATTGAAACACACACCCACTAGGACACACAAACCACCCCTGTATTTGATCTGCATCTAACCACTCTGTCCTCTCACTGGTGGGTGAAAATATGTTCCTCAGCAGTGGCCTGTCCTGTCTCAGCTCTGGTCTCTTTGGCCATCTCTGTGTAGTTGTCAGGAGCCAGCAATGAGCCAAAACTTCTTTCTCAGGAAAGGCCCCTGTTCAGACCATTCAAGGCATTTGGCTATCCACACATCACAAGGTGCCAAGGAAGAATGACTCTGGCCTTGGTACAGACAAACAAGTGAGCCCACTGGGACTGGAACTGCCTCTGGGTGTCTCGCCTCCTGGATCCCAAGTTCAGAGAGTTCCATCACCAAGGAAGTGTGGTGAGGTCACTTCCTTCAGGGAAGTGAATGAGGTCACTGCCTTGGCAACCACTTTGTCCTAACAGTTGTTTCCAAGGGTCCCATGAGATGAAGGCTGCCCCATCTTCCTGTGACATTTTCACAAGACATAAAGGTCTATATACCCTAGGAGCCCATGATCAGCAATCCACACAGGCCTGATTGTGTCCATCTTTTCTGTATTGAGAAGAGAGAGGCTGATTCAGCCACATTTTCATCCTGACTAGGTTGTTGGCTATGGAAGATGACTCTACACCTCACAGGTCCTATTTTGCTGACTACATTTGCTCCAGGGCTCATTTCTTCACCTACCTTTGAGCTTCTCAGCAGTTGTAGGATTACTTACATACCTGTTTGGCAAGATCAACTCAGGACTTGCTGTTATATGAAAATAGGTAGAGGGAACACAGTATGGTTAAGGGTCATATCATGTTCGATTTGGGTTAGGAGTCATTCTGATGAATGAATATGGTTTTTGGGCAACTAGGATATTTATAAAAATGTAAGATGAAATGTAAGTATGAAAATAGAAAACTAGGTAAGATCTGAAGCACACAAGGGTGTTGGGCACTTGATTTGGATACATAGTTTTGAATTATGTTCGGCAGAGATGAAACCTCTAAATGCATATACAATGGCATAAGATCTTGTACCTGGGACTACTGAATGTAAAAGAGAACTTCCAGTGAAATAGAGATAGTTGGCAGGATTCCACTGTAGAGTAAGGAAGAAGAGTGAGTTTAGGATTTGGATCAAAGTCCCTTTATACAATCCAATGAATTTCTATTAGAGTGTAAATGGGAATGTCAGCACACATGAAGAGTCAGTCACAACAAGGCACTTGGGGAAATAGATATCAATAGGGATGTTAGGAGATCAGGCAAAGTACAAAATGAGTGATAAGATCACGGAGATTTTCAACAGGGGGGTGGTTGAATACACTATCCTAGGAAGAAACAAGTGTATTCTCACATTTATTTTGAAATTTGTAAACAATAGGCAACGCAGACTTAGATGATTTTAGTAATCCATGCTTTCCTGACAATTAGGCTTTGGTAGAATCATAAGATAAGTGTGGGTTTTGCATTTTGTGTCCAGCAGATGCTGTGATGAAAGGAATACATGGAGTAGGTGACATGCATATTTATTCCACCATTTCTGGGAGCATGTTTTGAAACCCTATCATTTAGATTTTGGTGATAAAAATAGGTGTAACCTGGGTCTATGTATATAGACATGATTAGACCATAAGGTGAATAAAAAATATACCAGGTTACTCTTTTCAATAATGGATTGAATTGATATTTTTAAAAATACATGAAATCTGGTCTGCACATACAAACATTCATTCCAAGCAGTTATATATCTAGTGGTAATATTATGGTTACTTATTATAACAAACTCTGTTTGAGTTTTTCTTCGAAAATGATGAGGCAATTCAAAAGTAATGTCTTATAATAGAAATCTCTTGAAAAAGCAAGTAAAGCAACATGGAGAAATACATGGGTTCTGATACAGGGAGTGAATGATAGTGAATCATATGCATATCAATTTGTGAATTGTGGATGAAATGATACATCCTATGATGTATATATACTGAAGAAATAGGAATATAACAATTTTGAATGAAAATTTACTTCAAAATACACATCATGTCCCAAAGGAATATACTTTCATTGATGTTAAACTGGGTCACTTACTGTAGAAATATTAGGGTTAGTACTAACTCAATATTCACTGAAGTTCATTTTGAGTATTGAGAAATGAATATGTATTTCAAGAGAATGAATATTTCCGAGAAATATCTTGTGAAAAGTTAATTATAAATCCACACAGATGGACATGAAATAATCAAGGTAATATAAGTATATGACATATATATATATATATATATATATATATATATATATATATATATATATTACATTTAATGTATTTTATATATATATATAAAATACATTAAATGTAATAGTATGTCTGCTAATCGCAATTCCAAAGGGGATATATATCCTTCACATATGTACTCAAAATATTCATTTCCTCTACATTGTTTCATGTATAAGATTGTTGAAGTATAAAGCTCACCACAGCTTGAATTTTTAGTTACCTCAGTGTATTGGAGGGCAGTGATATCTTCATGAAAATCGTATTTTACAAAGTGAGAGTACTCAGAAAAATATACCTGTGATGGCAGTAGGATTTTATATATGTACATAAAAATATATATTGTGACCCAGGCGACAGATACAGGGTGTCAAAAAGTTATATATTTGACAATTTTGAAAACTCATGGAGAAGTAAAATGAAAAAAGTATGTGACAGGTTTTATAAAGTGCATCTCTAATGAAGCAAATTGCAATTCCAAGTGTACACCATGCCTCCTATCAAATGCCTCTACTTCTATCCTTTAGGGTTATTTTTATCGATGTTAGGATAAGTAGTCAGTGTCTAGTAGGTTATGGATTAGTGTCAGAGATTCAATATTTCAAATGGCAAAATGGAAATGATTCCAATATATATGTGAACACGTGAAACACAAAAATCTTCCACTGTCATCCACCACAATACCTTGACATTACTATCACCCCATTTAAGACACAATGAGAGGAGAAGAGGAAAAATATCTGTGAATACATATCTGGAATTGGAAATTCTGAGGAGCTCACAAACAGTGGTGTGGCAGAAGAGATCCCAAAAGTAGGGGAGAGGGTAAACATTCCACAAACATGGGAGCTTTGCTGACCTAATGATTTCTTGACTATATGCCTCTGACATATGTGCACTAGAAATATAGCTTTGTGCTGTAGCTTCCTTTGTAGTGAGACCATCAAAGGTTGGTCTGAGTGTATGTGAACAGTAGGACATGGGTTGATATTTTCCAATCGGAACAGGAGGCAGAAGAGCTGAATCCTCTCTTTGTAGGTAACTGTGGCCGTTGGGGTATGATTGTTTCCCTGGGTGGATTGTGAAGCCTTTGGCTCACCATCCAGTTTTAATGGCATTTCTTGCATCTTCCATAGAAAATTGGTGTTTGTTTTTGAAATACAAAATGGTCAACAAGAACACAGTGCTGGAGGGAGCTCTGTGATGAGGGGTGAGTCATGGTCTGAGGGAAAAAACACAAACTGGGCTGCTATCCCATATATCTTTCCCACTTGAGCATAGCAACTTGATTCTGAGCATCGCACCAAATCTTCTCCCCACAACAAAATGCCTTTATATTTTAGGGTCTGCTGGCTGTACCTTGTCAGTCACATGTCATTTGGGAGCCAATGACAGAAGCACAGGGGCCCATCACAGATGTTGGATCACACACCCGCACTCCATTTCTCCAGGCCCAGTTCCCTGCTGTCTCCTACTCACTGGCATCTCTGTTCTTCACCATGGTCATGAATTCCACTCAGTCCAAAACGGCACTCACTGGTTCAGTCATGATGAGCCACTGGAGATCTAAAGGTTCTCCAGGGATTTCTGGTCATTGGATTCTCAAAAACTTCATGGTATTGGTCTAGCCATATTTCAAGAATGAAGAAGTTGGCACTGTGAGTTTTGATCCATTCAGGAGCCATTAAGTGTTGAGGAATCTCCTTTCAGTAAAAGCTATGGAGATCGCAGGCAGGCAAGGATTTTTAAGGACTGGTGAAATGTCACAGGAATCCAGGACCATTGGGGTCTAAAATTTGAGGTTCATGTGAATTTTGGCTCTCAACAATAGCTGAAAAGGCTTTAACAGCAAAATCATGGGAAATCCTGCCTGAGATTCCCAGTGCTTTGGAGAAAGCTACCCTCGGCCTAGATCTCAGTTTCCAAGGCTCCTCTAGGGGCTGGCCTTGTAAAATCCCAACACAAATCAAGACAATAGTTCTCTGAGATCAGTTCCAGAACTCAGTCTCTAATGGCATCATACCAGAGTTCAAGCTGAGCTAGACCCAGTCATCTTTTCCAACCACCACACAAAAGACCACTATTCTAACAAAAACACTCCCACATGGCCCTCATCTTCTTCCATGCAGACACTAATCATAACATTCTGGCTGTGGGTTTCCGTTGGGGGAGGTCTCTAAGATGGTGTGCAAATTCAGCTCTCATGCCCATCATATGCCAAATGTCATGATGTCCTGGACACCCTTCCTGAGAAACAGGATAGATAAAATGGGCCTGAAGTTAAAACTGCTCTGCTTCTCAAATTAGAGTCCTCCTACCTCCAGGGGTAGATTCTTTATGTGTACTGGACTCATGAAAAAACCCAAACACCTGTGTGCTAGTTACTGGAGGGCTTGCAACAACTTATTTGACCCAGACGATCCCTGTTCTTACTTCATAGAGGTCAGGAGCCTGACCAGATGAAGACAAGAGACTTCATCCAATATTACACTTCTTTTTCATCCTTTTAGATTAGGATGGACACATGGGATTTTTCTTGAGTTTCTTGGGGTGCTGAGAATGTAATTCACAGCCACACACAGGGCCAAGGGTCTGATTCAGACACAGCTTTTACAAAGCACTTTACCTACAAGGCACAAATTAGGTCTCTTCATTTCCATTTGAAACTGTTTTCTTGAGGATTCCCAAAGAAGTGCCCCAAGGCAAACACCTCCCTGACATTCAGGGGAACAGAACAATAGGTAAAAAAGAAGCCTGGAGAAAAACTTCTTTAATTGAACACTGTAGCACTGACAGCTCCTAGTCATGCAACTTGGGTGACTATCTATCCCAGCAGGGATTCTCCAGAGAGATCCTTTCCAGTCATGCTAATTTTTGAGTTTTCTGAGATGCTTGGCATTCCCTTCAGCAATCCAGTCCATGGCCATATCAAGAGCTAGAAGGTGGTACACATCTTGGACACAAAACCATGAACCACTTCATAGAGTTGCCAAAATTCATAAAGAATACAGGAACTTAGGATCTTGGTAGGTTATGCCCATCTGCAAGGCAAGCAGCAGTCCATTCATCAATTGGGCATGAGGAGTCCTGCAAAGATTTCCACTAGACAGGACACATTGATGGCTGCATTCTTCTCTCTACTCTCTTTAACCACAAACCCAGTGGGATCCACTGACATAGAAAGACTCACTGGTTAACAGTCCATTTCAAACCAACAACAACATCAATATATATATATATATATATATATATATATATATATATATATATATATATATATATATAAACGTTTTTCCTTCATGTTCTCAGAACATGAGACAAAACGACAAATTGAAACACACACCCACTAAGACACACAAACCACCCCTGTATTTGCTCTGCATCTAACCACTCTGTCCTCTGACTGGTGGGTGAAAATATGTTCCCGGCAGTGGCCTGTCCTGTCCTGTCTCAGCTCTGGTCTCCTTGGCCATCTCTGTGGAGTTGTCAGGAGCCAGCAATGAGCCATCACTTCTTTCTCAGGAAAGGCCACTGTTCAGACCATTCAAGGCATTTGGCTATCCACACATCACAAGGTGCCAAGGAAGAATGACTCAGGCCTTGGTACAAATATGATGATGGAATTCAAAAGCAATGTCTTATAAAAGAAATCTGTTGAAAAAGCAAATAAAGCAACATGGAGAAATACATGGGTTCTGATACAGGGAGTGAATGAAAGTGAATCATATGCATATCAATTTGTGAATTGTGGATGAAATGATACATTCTATGATGTATATATACTGAAGAAATAGGAATATAACAATTTTGAATGAAAATTTACTTCAAAATACACATCATGTCCCATAGGAATATACTTTCATTGATGTTAAACTGGGTCACTTATTGTAGAAATATTAGGGTTAGTACTCAATATTCAATGAAGTTCATTTTGAGTATTGAGAAATGAATATGTATGTCAAGAATATGAATATTTCTGAGAAATATCTTGTGAAAAGTTGATGATAAATCCACACAAATGGACATGAAAGAAACAAGGTAGTATAAATATATGACAAATATATTTCATATTTGAAAATTCATACTCTCTTTCTCTGTGTATATATATATATATATATATATATATATATTAATATATTAAAATATAATAGTACATATGCCAATCGAAATTCTTATGGGGATATATATCCTTCACATATGTACTCAAAATATTCATTTTCCTGTACATTGTTTTATATATAAACTTGTTGAAGTATAAAGCTCACCACAGCTTGAATTTTCAGTTACCTCAGTGTATTGGGGGGCAGTGATCTCTTCATGAAATTCATATTTTCCAAAGTGAGAGTACTCTCAAGAATATACCTGTGATGGCAGTAGGATTATATATATATGTCCATAAAAATATATATTGTGACCCAGGCGACAGAGGCAGGGAGTCAGGAAGTTACATATTTGTTAATTTTGAAAATTCATGGAGAAGTAAAACGAGAAAAATATGTGACAGGTTTTGTAATATGTATCTCTGATGAAGAAAAATGCAATACCAAGTGTACACCATGCCTCCTATCATATGCCTCTACTTCTATCCTTTAGGATTATTTTTATCGATGTTAGGATAAGTAGTCAGAGTCTAGTAGGTATGGGTTAGTGTCAGAGATTCAATATTTCAAATGGCAAAATGGAAAATGAATCTAATATATATGCGAACATGTGCAACATAAATATCTTCCACTGTCATCCACCACAATGCCTTGACATTATTATCACCCCAAATAAGACACAATGAGAGGAGAAGAGGAAAAATATCTGTGAATACATATCTGGAATTGGAAATTCTGAGAAGCTCACAAACAGGGGTGTGGCAGAAGAGATCCCAAAAGTAGGGGACAGGGTAAATATTCCAAAAACATGGAAGTTTTGCTGGCCTAATGACTTCTCTGACATTTTTGCACTAGAAATATAGCTTTGTGCTTTAGGTTCCTTTGTAGTGAGACCATCAAAGCTTGGTCTGAGTCTATGTGAACAGGAGGACATGGGTTCCTATTTTCCAATAGGAACAGGAGGCAGCAGAGCTGAATCCTCTCTTTGTAAGTAACTGTGGCCTTTGGGGTATGAATGTCTCCCTGGGTGGATTGTGAAGCCTTTGGCTCACCCTCCTGTTTTAATGACATTTCTTGCAGCTTCCCTGGAAAATTGGTGTTTGTTTTTGCCCATTATATGCCAAATGTCATGGTGACCTGGACACCCTTCCTGAGAAAAAGAATAGTTAAGTGGGCCTGTAATTAAAACTGCTCTGCTTCTCAAATTAGAGTCCTCCTTTGGGTTTAAACTGAGGTGTGGGATAGCTGGGTCTAATTCATCTTTATTTTGAAAAGTGACTTAGAATAATGAGGTGCTATCAAAGAAATATGGTTAGGTGAAAAGTTGCTTACTTAATAAAGGCAAAGATAAATAAGGTTCAAGTTATAGGATAGGAACATGACCAAGTTCAGTGGGAGAGAATACTGACAGAGAGCAAATAGAAAGCCAAGTCCTTCACAGATGGTTAGCATCTGAAATCTGAGATAGTGTACTGGTCTTTGAGACAAAATTGTTGTTTCACTTGTAACAGAAGGGACAACAATTCAGGTCACTGCGTAGATTCATGGATGTAAGATGAGGTGTTTTCTATCTTTTCCATTTGAACACAGCAGAGATCAGTGCAAGGCCTTAACTTCAGATGAGTCTGGAAAAGATAATGGAAGAGTTGTACAAAAGAGAGGAGACCCCGAAAACCCCCAGAACAACAAAGTAATGCTAGTGGGTAAGCAGAACATTGTTCAGGTAGTCTAGAGAGATTACTTGATGTCCATGACTTAAAATAAATTTAAAATTAAAATATTATGCTGTTTTTAAATAATTTCTGTAAAGTCTAATTGCTTGGGCATATACATAGAGAATGTAAATGCACAAATCATTAGTTCTGTGGGGCTTTCATATTTCCAAGACCTAAGTAAGAAAATGAGGAAGAGGAATGAGACTGGCTTATAATGAACAGACTGTGATAATGGACCCTGAACACAGAATGATGGAGACAAGTGTTGAGGGATCCCTGGAATAATCTTGATTCCATAATGCTCTGAGTAGCACTGGGGCTGTGGCACACAGAAATAAGAGGAAACTTATCTAAAATTTTTATTTGCTTCTACATATGCATTGTTATGGTTGGAATATTTATCCTCAAAATTTGTGTTTTGGAACATAAATTCTTCAGTGTATCAATATTGAGAATTGAGGGCTAATAGGAGTATTTATGTCAAGGGGACATAGCCCTCATGACTGGATTAATGCCTTTTCTTATTTTGAATACCTGGATTTGTTTCCAGAATAATGGGTTATTGTAAATCAGGGTTGCCCCTTATTTTCCATTTTCTGTTCCCCTTTGTTCCTTGGCTTTCTACCAAGAATTTAAGCAGAAATAAGCTCTCACCAGAGACCAAGTCAATGCCTGCCAAGTGCTCTTGTACCTTCAACCCCAGAACTATGATCTCAAACAAAATTATTTTTTTTAATTTCAAAGTTATTGCAATAATACAAACACTAAAATATAGAATATTCATACAACAAAAAAGATTGTGATATTTAAAAATATGATTATATGGAAATATGATTAAAATTATAATGTTATATCTCTACTATAAAATAAATGTATACTTAAATTACATCATTATTTAAATTTTTCATATGTAAAATTATTAAAAATCTCAATGTAATGACAATGAATCAATGTACAATATAGACATTGAAGCATTTTATATGTGTTAATTTATAGAACCATTGGGAATATATGTGTAAACATAGTCATACAATTATATTTCCCATCACATTGCTCAGCAAATTGAGCCTCTGAGCAGCTGTCTTATGCTCAAAGTCACAAAGCTAGGAAAGATATAGCTGAGATTTTAAGGAGTGCTTTCTGGATTGAGAAGCATGCTTCATTAGCACTATATAATAAATAATCAGAGAGAGAAGTCTGGGAGAATTTACTCTTAAAATAAAAACAACAGTTGCTTCTTTGTATTTAATGACACTTTAAAAATTTGGAATTTACATGTAAGTTTTGATGATTTATAAGCATTATTTATTTCAAGTGATAGAATATAAATTTTAAGAATACACACACACAAACACACACACCCCACATGTGATCTTTCAAAAGCAAACAAAAAATACCAACACCAAGTACTTTCTTGGTTCAGAATTTAAGATGCAGGTAAAACTTTTGAATTAAAATGAAAGCAGCATGCCTATATTTTTTCTTCAAAGAATTAAGGTAGAATTTATTGTATCAGTATTAAGATTGCATGGTACCTAATTAAATAAATAACATGTTATTAACTGAGTGAACATTCACATTCTACCCATTACCTTCAATTCAGGGATCAATCCTAGTAAAAATATGCCTTCGACATTAGAATTTTTCAAAATTCATCTTGTTCAACTTTCTAGTTCTTTTGTTTTACATTTGATACATATTTACATTCACAAACTTTGATTCAACTTTAGACATCAGGAAAAATTTACCTAATATTTCAAACACAGCTGTTCTAAAAAAATATGTATTTCAACAATGATCAAAGGAAACAGTGAGAATAGTTCTTATGTCAGGATAACTTCCTTATTCACTCTCACCATGTGACAATTCACATGTAACCATAATGAGGGCCTCACCAGACACCCTTTATAAAATATTCAATCTTTGGTATTTTGTTATAACAACACTAAATGAACTAAGAGTCATAGTAAAGAGTAGAGAGTGACATCCTCATCCTATGACCAGTACCAAATTTCTCTTACATAGCTGCAATCAAAACTAAAGGTGACTTCAACAGTCTCATCTTAAATGTCCATGTTTCCTTCTGCTTCAGCAGTCTGAACTTGATGATAAAATTCAGACTTTTTCAACATTTGAATCTTGACCTAAAAAACTTAAATTTCATTATGTCAATGGTCTAATTAATAATGATCTCACAGCATTACATAAGAGTGATTGAATCAAGAAGAAATAAGAATAATGAAATTATATTTTCAGACTGATTTGAACCTGATTGAGAATGTAAATAATCATTATGAAAGGTAGATTCTAGATATAGTATGCATGAAGAAAGTAGCCAATCATATAAACAGTCTATTGAAGATGAACTGTAAAGTGTGAGCTTGGTTACCTTAATCTCATCAGTGTTCTTCAAAGACAAGCCAGATGGAAATTGTGACTTGTGGAGTAAAGTTATGTCTCTATTATTCAAAAGGAGATAGTTCATTTACACTAATGCCCCAATATTTAAAGAAGAAATTAATGAATAAAAGAGTGATTTTTAAAGAATTAATCTTTTACTTTCAAAATCAGAATTGATTGAATACTTGGTTATTTTTAATGGTGATAACAACACTTTACTTAATAAATTAGATCTCAGTAATATTTAATAGAAAAATACCATTTCTCCATCCCAACATTTTGCTTCAATTTTTTCCCAAACTAATTATTATAGTCACTAGTGTATACTGAGTTACCATGTTATCACTGTCTTTCATTGTATATATTTAAAATATGTTTGAAATTTTGCAGATCTATTGGTGGATGGTAGAAAATTTCTAGAATAATATTCTCATTCCTGAGAGTATACCATAAGGCACACAGCCTTGACTTGAAAACATAACTCCAAGTCCATAACCCAGGTGAGTACATTTTTGTTTTCACTTTAGATTTTCATCTTATAACTCATATCTGTTATAAGATTTCTACATATATGACAGTTTCAAAGTTTATAATAGATATAAAAATTGGATGGATTTTCATTTAACATTTTTGTTCAACATTCCTCTTTTAACATTTTTAAATTTGATATACTTACATATCTTTAGGGATAAAGAGAATTTTCTAATCTTAGCATTACAAAAGTGGAAAAAGATATAGAAAGAATTGCTCAAGGTCATTGGCACAGGTGAGATTAAATGACAAAAGAGATCTATGGAAAGGAACATTAAGTGAACGTTAAAATTCTAAAGACTATAAATTGTGGCAAAATTTTCAAAAAAGGCATGGTTAAAATCATTTTACACTTATGAGGAGACAAGTGGAGTATATTGCATAGTTGAAAAAATATATATAAGTTGAAAAAAGTATATGAATTCTCTGGTTTTCATTATAGTGCTTCATTGGAAACTAAGTTGCTTACAGAAAGCCTGGCACAGGGCAGACTGACTCCTCTCAGACCCTGTAGATATCAGGCTGTTTTCCTATAGATATGGAAGCAAAAAATATGAGTCCCCCAAAAAAGAGAAAAATGATATATTTATATTATTTTATAAATAACAACATAATAGTGTGTGTGTGTGTGTGTGTGTGTGTGTGTGTGTGTGTGTGGGTGTGTATATGTGTATATATATTTGTAGCTGTGTATTGTTTACAACCAGAATATCTTCTGTAAAATGCATCATTAGGAGACTTCAGCATTGTGCACACATCAGGTGTACTTTTACACATGAAGGTAATATATAGGTCAACCCTTTGATGTGGGCTCTTGATGTAATCAGGAGATGTGGTTGAGAGAGATTAGGCTTCTGTCAGTGTTAACACACCATACTGCTTCACAAGAAACTTTTTTTTCTAATAATTAGGAGCATATTTTAAAATAATGATGAAAGAGTAAACGATAGTAAACAGAAAAACTATTAACATTGTTGATTATCTCTTATTAGTATTAAGTATTATATGCTGTACATAAGTAAACTGTAATACTTTTATAGAACTAGACACACTGCAGTGCACTAGCATCACCATGAACTTGTGAGTAATGTGTTGCCCTATGACCCTGTGATAATTATGTCACTAGATGATGGGGATTTTTCAGCTACATTATAATGTTATGAATCCTTGTCCCTGGTTTTGTAAAAATTGTTCATATGTGCATCTATGATCACAATGTCATTACATGCATTACATATTTTCAAGTGAATATAAAAAGTCTTTAAAACTCAAAGAAACTTGGTAATATTTGTGATATATTTACAAGAGCTTTTTGGTATGTGAAGAAAAAAGAAATTAATCTAATTATTTTCTAAGATCATGCTGGGGAAAATCATATATGTTATTTCAATTAGGTCTCATAAATATTCTTAAAAATCATTAAAGAAAAAATACTTTAAAGAAAAAAATAGTGTCAAAGTAGAGTATAAAGAAATAACAAGACTTCAATCTTGGATTGAAATCTGAATTTTCCAATGGTTTTTCTAAATACACATCCTACAAAGAATTTCATGAAATAGAACTTTCTGATTTGTTGTGAATGAAAAAAGGAAAAAGGGGGAAGAAAAAAAGAGAGAGCATTAATAGAATGAATTGAAACTCCTAATCACAATGTGTCCTATGAGTTCTCTTGGGTCCAGAAGGGATTATCTTGCTTTCACTCAATCTGAACCACCACCAGGAAAATAATTTGGCACTGGGGCCAATCATTTTTTAAAAAAATGCATGTACAGTGCAACTGCTAATATAATAGATCCATGGGGGAAAAAGAAAGAAAAAATTCGGAATGAGTACTGTTTTCAGTATGTGCCAAGAGCTAACAGATAATCTGTTTCAAATAGAGTAATGTTATTACCTTTCATTCTCTTAATACTGCTTTAAATATTGGATTTTCTTGGGATAAGGGTTCCATGTAAATGATCAAAGTGCACTTCATGAACTGAAATGATGTAAACTCAGCTTTCAGAGAAACACTTCCCAAAATGTTCCCCTGAGATTCAAATTTTCCTGACTCAAGGTATTTCGATTTAAATTCTAAAACCACTTTTAAGGGAAATAATTAAGTAAACACTATTATACTTTGGTTTATTGAATCTGCATTAATTATTTTTCATTAAATTGCAAAATTTAATTCTTGGGGAAATAATCTTGTTAATTGTTTTCATAAAGATGTGCCCTGGGGCAGCTGCATTTAATTTTTCACTAACTATGGGTTTCACAAAGCTTTTCAATTCTGCCAAATCATTACTTGCTTATATTATTCATTGAAAATGAAAAATATCAAAATGAACTTTTATGATGAGCTTTTATTAAATGTATTTTTCCTCCCAGCTAAAAAACTTACCAGTTTGACTATTTACCTGTATTTAATAAATTAAAAAAAAGACATGGAAAGCAAGCAGACCCACATTGGCAGAGTACTGGCCAATAAGTGGTCGACAATGTCAAGTCCTTGACTTGCTCTAGAAAAACCTGGTAGCCCTGGACTCGATGCTCAGTTCCTTTACTGCTGGAAAGAAATGGTCCTGTTTTGAAAAAAACTAGCACTCTTTGGTGACCAAACGTTCTATTTAATACAATTATTTAGACTTGTACATATAAAATTGGTGCTACAAAAATTGCTGCAAGAGAGAAAGAAGGAAGGAAGGAAGGAATTATTGTACACTGAAATGAAGCAAGATACATATTCACTGGTAAAGATCTAAGTCAAGGATCCAATCAGGTCGATTACTCCTATAGTCTTAAAGAATTTGTAGTGTGCACAAAGAAGACATACTGGAGAACTAGGTAAAACATTGTGTTACTAACAATTTAATTTTAGCATTTTCTTTTCACCAAACCACATGTTCTTGTAGTATTGCATATATTATTGACTCCTTTTATTTTTACTATGGTCTAGAATTTTTTTTTTTTGTTGCAGAATAGATCAACCTTACCTCAGCTTACTAAATTACTATAAAGTGGACATGATTTCTTCAAACTTTCTATTTAAAATGTCACTAAAGCTTTCATGACCAGGACAGAATGTACCATTTCTTGGGAACATATTGCTCACATGCCTTATTTTGTGTTTCTTAATTAAGAAAAAATGTCAACAGCTGACCTGCGTGATTTCACTAATAAAACTCAACTGAGGATTCAAGTAATTTTACCATTCTTGTAAATGTGCATTAAGAAATTAAAGTAAAAAATCTCCTGAAGTTTCAATAACAGTGCAGCTTTGAGTTACTTCTGCATTTTAAACACAACCCTGTATACTAAGATATAAATTAAATACTACAAAATATAAATGACATATTTAAATACCATGTTAATGATACCATTATATCTTATGAATATCTTTATTTGCAAGAAATTTTTCGCTGGATGACAAATACAAAATGTCAAAACTAACATGTCCTTCTTCATGTAACTCAAGAATATAAAAATAATTTTTGTATATAATTATATTCTATTTATTTGATGATGAGCATCATGTGTTTGTGAGAATCAAACTATATTCCAGCAATTATTTTTAAAAATTCTGGTTATTGACTACAAGCAGATTACAAAATTATTTCATACATACATTCAAGTTTAAAAATTGATAACAATCCTATTTTTAAAATGTATTCTGGAAAATCTAAGAATCTTGTAAAATTAATAAAAATGAAATAATTTATCCAACTTCATCCTGTTCTTATCATCCCCAAAATGTGCAATTTTGTACATAATAATAAAAACAGAATCCTTCAATTCATTGAAATAATCTATTTTTGTGGAAGAAAATTGAATGTATCAGGAAAATTGAGTTCACGTCTTGAAAGGTAAAAGTTGAAACATCAGAAGGACAAATTTAATGTTAAAAAAAACAACTAATTATTCGCATAGCATAACTGAGAATAAACCTATAGAAAGAACGTTTTATGGAGGGAATGGCACACATCTACATTTAAATTTTTCTGTAAACTGTAATTTTGAAAAGTTGCTATTGTTGCAAATACTCAAAAATGAGAACAGTTTCTTTTTTAAACTTGGGAGAAAACCCTAAAAATAAAAATAAAAACTTGAGAAAGCTAACCCAACTGCATTTTAAATGTATAGCATAATATCACTGAAAAGATGATGGGAAAGAAAAACTAGCCTGAATATATATTGAACTTATTATTTTAACTATGAGAATTTGGATAAAAAAATAAATTCATTATTAAGGTTCCTCTTTATGGGAACCTAAGCTACTAATTCTGTAACTATATTTTTCTTTAAATTTATTTATTTATTTTTATTCTGTGTGAGTGTGTGAGTGTGTGTGTGTGTGTGTTGCTGTGGATCAGACCCAGGGCCTTGGGCATCTGAGGCAAGTACACTACCAAGTGAGCTGTATATATCCATAGCCTTTCTTTAAATTTAAAATCAATAAATTGAAAACATTGTGAATCATGATAACCAGCTCTGTCACCATTAGAGAAGGAAGCTATAATGTGGAAAGTGGACAAGAGAATAAATCATGTGTTGAACTATATGCCAAGTTATAATTGGCAATTTAGAACACCTAGGTTCAACATACACAAATTGCTGGAAATCAGACTTAGAAACAATGTGTTTATATATGTGCATGTAATTTCCAAGCTCCGTCATTTAAGTGAGCTTAAAAGCAATATAAACTCTTGAGCACTGAGCCCATAGAACCCAGATCTTGGTGTCTAAATATTATTATCTACAAAATGGAAAATGAAGAAATGCCTGAATCTAGAGAGACAGTTAAAAATTAATTCTGGAATATTCTGATGTACAAATAAATAAGAACGTGTTTTTAAAAATCAGTGAAAACTAGTTATAAAAACAAGAATCAACCTGAAGGGGCTCAAACTGGTAAGATCTAGAGCAATTTGAGACCCAAAATAAATAACAGTAAGAATCCTAAAGTACAAGAAGGAAAATAAGAAAAATCAATAAATAGTATGGATTCAAATAAAAAAGCTTCTTCTCAGCAAAGGAAACAATCAATAATGTGAGGAAAGAGCCTGCAGATTGGGAGAAAATCCTTACCACATGCACTTCAGATAGACCATTAATCTCTAGGATATATAAAGAACTCAAAAAACTAACACCATAAAAATAACCCAATAATAAATGGGCAAATGTATAGAACTGACACTTCACAGAAGAAGAAATACAATTGATCAACAAATATATGAAAAAGTGTTCAATATCTCTAGCCATTGGAGAAACGCAAATCAAAACTACACTAAGATTTCATCTCACTCCTGTCAGAATGGCAATCAAGAATACAGGCAACAATAAATTTTGGTTATGATGTGGGCAAAAAGGTACACTAATACATTGTTAATGGGACTGCAAGTTGGTGCAAACATTATGGAAAGCAGTATGCAGATTCATCAGAAAACATGGAATGGAACCACCATTTGACCCAGCTATTCAACTCCTTGGTTTATACCCATAAGACTTAAAATCAGCATACTGCAGTAATGCAGCCACATTAATGTTTATAGCAGCTCAATCACAATAGCTAAAAGATGGAACCAACCTAAGTTTTTTCAATAGATAAATTGATAAAGAAAACGTGGTATATATATTCAATGGAATATTACTCAGCTTTAAAGAAGAATGAAATTATGGCATCTGCTGGTAGGTAAATGGATAGGGTTGGAGAATATCATGCTAAGCAAAATAAGCCAATCTCAAAAAAAAAAGCCAAATTTTTTTTCTCTAATATGCAGATGCTAATTCACAATAAGTTTGGGGGAGCCAATAGAGAAGAATAGTGTTACCCTAGATTAGGTAGAGGGAAGTAAAGAGAGGGGAGGTAAGGGGATGTGGGGATAGGAAATATAGTAGAATGAAAAAGACATTATTATTTTATGTATATATGTGCCCTCATGACCAATATGATTCTGCAACATGTACACTCAGAAAAATGAGAAATGATATCCCATCTATGTATGATATGTCAAAGTGCATAAATGCATTCTACTGCCATGTATAACTAATTAAAATAAATTAAACAATAAAGAGGTAAAATAAATAAATAACAGTAACAATTACAATTGTTCGATAAAATAATTTAAGAATCCACACATATAAATAAAAATGGATAGATAATAGTTGGAAGATCTTCCTATCAGTAAAATTTAACTAATAAAAGACAAAAGAGTAATATACTTGAAAAATAAGTCCAATTTCTGACAACTGTGTTAATCATCATTGATCCAAGCATCAGCCATTAATAGATGCTGAAATTAGTAAGTGAAATTTTGAAGAATAACAAGATATTTATATGATTTCAAAATATTCATGAGAATCTGAGCTAGTAACATTTATATCCAATATTCCAAAGAATATTTATTAATTTTAAAGAATAATATGGTAACTTTACAATGAAGACAACTGACATATTTTATCTCAGTAGTAAAATTTGCATTCTTAAATTTTAAGACACCAGCATTCTGTGCCTATGGATATGAGGTACTGAGTAGGACAGAACCTCTCTTCTTTGCAATTCCCTTTCAAAAATGCTCAATCCGAATCTGTTCATGAAGAAACACCAGATAAACCCAAACTGAAGGACATCCTTACAAAATACTTAGGTAAAATTCAAAAACATCAAATACCAAAATATGAAGAGATACTCAGAGAATGTTTCAGATGAAAGAAAACTAAAGATCTTTGACAAAATAATTTGATATAAGATATGGAATTTAATTTTTCTACCAAGTATTTTACTTTAGAAGTGGATAACTCTGATCTTTTACTTAAATAATAGCATAGTATCAAAGTTAAAATTCTTAAATTTGACAATGGGCAGCCATTATCTGGTATGGTTTGGATCCAGAGTTTCCCAAAAAATTACTGTATCAAAGGCTTAGTCTGTAATATAGTAATACCCAGATGTGGGCCTTCAGAAAAGTGATTGGATCATGAGGCCTCTAAACTCATCAATGGGTTAATCTATTTAAAGCCGAATGACTACTGGGAAGAACAAGAGAAAATAGAATATAGGAGAATAGTATCTTCAAACTATAGGCAGCTAGGGCATGGTTGAAGTAGAAGATAACTGGGGATGTGCCCTTGAAGATCCTATCTTGTTCATAGAGAATTTGGATAAAAAAATAAATTTATTATCATAGCCCCTGTTTCCTGGTTGCCATGAGGTGAACAGCTTTCTCTGCCATGTCTTTCTGCAATGATGTTTTGTCCAAAACTAAGGAGCCAGCCAATAATGGACTGAAACCTCTGAAACTGCAAGCCAAAAGAAATCTTTCCTTGGTTAAGTTGTTTACATCAAGTATATTGGTTATAGTGACTAATATATCATCTAAACTATTGAGACCCTGGATAGGACAAATTTGGGGATCTTGGACATCAGAGATCCTGATTCTCAAATCTTATACTTTCTGGCTTTTTACCAATGGTTCCCTGATTTATAGGCCTTCAGGCTTGGACAGAATTACACTCCCAGCTCTCCTGGATCTTCAGCTTGAAGATAGAAAATGATGGAATTACTTGACCTCTATAATTACTTGAAGTATTTTCCATATAATTATCTTCTTACATATCTGGGTATATACTATTGGTTCTGTTTCTCTGGAGGTCCCTGACTGATAGAGTTGGTATATGTTTTTAAAATTAACAACAATGTTACTTAAGATTCCTCATCCTGAAAATTCATGATGATCTCAAAGAATCTTTGTAG
Organism: Callospermophilus lateralis; assembly: GCF_048772815.1. Classification (NCBI taxonomy): domain Eukaryota; kingdom Metazoa; phylum Chordata; class Mammalia; order Rodentia; family Sciuridae; genus Callospermophilus; species Callospermophilus lateralis. The sequence continues at coordinate 2,242,855 of NW_027516477.1, forward strand.
GTATAAATTTTTCTAATTCAATAAAACATCTGGTCAGCATTAGACTTCTTGGTTTCAAAATTCACATGGGTCCTCATTCTTACAACTGTATTCCAAAGTTATCCTTATACTACACTGACTGTAATAAGGCAAGAATATTGAATTGAGGAAACTAATTTTTCTTAGTAATAAGATACATGCTGTGCCTGAATTTTATTAGATAAATTACACTTTTCTGCTGCTTTGAAAATGTTTAATATTGCCCTAAAATTAAAGAATTTTATTACAACTTGCTTTTTTTATTGTTCCAATTCTTATGTTAGAGGAATAACTCATGTAAGGATTGTCCTTAGCAAATAAAAATAAAAATAAAAATAAAAAATACAACACAGGTGTTGTGTGTGTTTTTTAAAGAAAATTTTATCTTCCCATAATAATACTGTTTTCACCTTCAACATACCTTGGGAGCTTGTGAATGTGCTTGGTGCAATACTGATTTCTTAAATCCTGTTTGGATATCTTCAGATTTGCTTCATGAATTTCAGGTTGTGAAGTGCTCAGAAAACAAAGCTCATTATTCTGAGTATTTCTGCTTAAGCTAAGTCAATTTTATGTGAAATTACAATTGTTGATATTAATTGGTAATTTTAAAAGAAAAAAGATATCTGTGCAGCTTTAACCCCTTGAGGAAAAAATTAAATAAATAGAAATATCAACTGTGGGATCAATTCACTTGTTATGTGATCCTGAATTTGTTGATACAGAATTCAATAATATAGGACAAATGACTGCATGCCATTGCTGCATGTTTCCTTGTGACTATATGCTTTTCCTTTTGTTTGCTGACCTTAAATTAAAAACATGTAGAGCTTTAAATTGGCTCTTTGGACAGGTAACTACAAAATTTTCTTTATTAAATCTTTGGGAGACAAAATATTGCAACCAATGAAACTGCAGCATATGAAATTTTTTAGAATAGGAAAATTCAAAATATGTATTGAAAGAGTAAACAAGCTTAGAGAAAGTAATTCATCTATTGTTAGGTATAGTAAAGGCACATTTGTCTCCATAGACAATGCAGATTACCCATGATCCAATTTGATTTGTTTTAAAGCCTACGATAAAATTTCTTTTGCATGACAAAATTGTTTTAAAGCTCAAAATTGTAAAAGTCCTTTAGGAGAAATAGTCCAGCAGTATATTGGCTGATTTCCAATGAAGTGAAAAATGGAAGAGGATATTTCTGAAGTATTAGTGGTGCTAGTGAGGAGCAAAGGGAGTTAGGCACTGGTAGAACCCTAGAGAAAAGAACAAACAGGTCACAAATGAAAAAGTTTCACGTACGTCAGATCTGCACTGGTATGTTTATCCCTTTACTTTTTATTTTTATATTTTTAATTAACTCTGCAACAGTTTCAATTTTCTCAGTACAAATAATTTTCATAAAAATGACGTCTCCCTTAGGGCCTCAGTCCTTAGCACAAAGAAGAAGGTAGATTGAAATGTGCATAAAGAATTGATCATGACCAGTAGCTCTTGCACTCTATATGCTGCCAGCAGGATATTAGCTAAGATCATCCTAGTCAAATTTCATTTCTTATGTTGATTCATCTGATCTATAAACCTAGAATTTTGGTCAAACCTTCCATCAATTAAGCAGGATTGTGTCAAGAGAGTACAGAGAAAAGAATCAATCCTGGTGTTGGCATATGTGTGTATGTGTGTGTGTGTGTGGGGGGGTGTGTGTGCAAAGGAGAGACAGAGGACAAATTGAATTATTTGAGGAATAACACCAAGACTAGTGTTTCACCAAATTGTGTTTTACAGCCCTGACAAGCTACAATTTAAAACTGATTTGTTCAAATATGCTTTGGTATTATCCCTAACAATGTACTCCCAAAGACATTTTATAAAGCACTGATGAAGAGTTTTTTCTTTGACCAAACACTAACCCAGATTCCCATGAGACTTCATACATAGTTCTTATCCTTGTTTTTAAAGGCTTGAAGAAACCATAATATAGTTGAAGGCTACATCCCCAGGATGACCAGAGCTCCCAGGAAAAGCTGGCCTGAGAAAGCTCAATGTGCCAAAAGAATTTACTATTTATTGCAACCAACATCTGCAGGTAAGGTTCTTATCTCCCAGTTTCTATGGGGAGATGGTTACCTTATTTCAATATGTCCAGTTAACAAACAGGGATGCATTTCACATAGATTTAACTTCCCTCTCCATCTTGAAGAGTTTTACTTTCTTGACTCTACTGAACCTCTACTCTACTGATCCCTGGCAAACCTCTTTTCTCTTCCCTCATCCTCTCTCTAAAATGCCAATCACAATTAAACAAATAAAAGTTAAGAGTAGTTCATACTAGGACTCTTTCCAATTTCACTAGTATATTATTGACTAAAAATCTGCCCTAACCACTTTAACTAGTGTCCAGTTTTGTCTTTGATGTCTTTCCCTTTTACAAAATAACAAAGAAACATTGAAAACTGAGAATATATTGACCAATTAATGTGACCTAGAAATATTTAATTTTATTATATAATCAGAAAAAAAATATTAGAATATAGAAAATGAAAAGGTTAAACTTATCTCAAAATGTAAAAGGAAATGAGAAAGAAATGAGTACTTTTTAAATAAAACAAAAGAGTATAATTCATTTTTGTCTACAGAAAAATGAGAAATGCCCAAGATCCCACTTCCCTGAAATCCAATTTGTCACCGTGATTCTGTGGTTGATATCAACAACATCTTCTGGCACACTCAAGTCCCGAAGTCCTTGAAAATTTAGCCAAGGACTTCTTCCTCCTTCAAATATTATACTTCCACACACTAATAGTTATGGCTGAACTTTCTTGATTCATCTCAGTGACTGTAGTTGCTTCTATTTTCCATCCCCATTACAAAGCATCTACCACTTTGTTGTACTTCTTCTGTATGTTAAGTCTTTAATGACTCAAGACATCAAAGATCACATATACCTTCTCACACAATGAAATTCAAACACATCACTGTTCAACCTAATGCACTTTATGCATGCAATACAGAAGACTATATCAATGGCCACTGCTCTTCAACTCATAACACAGAGCAGAATCTGCCTGTACCTATAATTATTCTGGATAATATACACTAAATATAACTTAGACTCTATTTAATAAAATTTTTAAAAAACTCATATCCTCTTCCCTTTGCAATTATTCCCTAATTCTATTTGCCTTCATTTATTTTCAATAGAATATATAGTATATAAGTGTTACTATATAAACATATATATGTGCATATACACACATTATACATTTTTGTCAGTTTTCAGTTAATCAGAAATTCTATGACTGCAACCTCTGAGGAAGTGTTCTTGTGTACATTTCCATATATTGGGGAGAAGGGAAGTTAGATAGCAGAAAAATTCTAAAAGAGTAACCATGCATACAAAGACTGAGTTGACCACAATAATGCGGTCCTCAACTAGAAGATATTGCCTTTAATTGAAGAGTTGAATTTTCAATTTTACATCTTATCATGTGTCTTCTATCAACTGGAATAAGAATAGCAGAACAATGTCCATTAATATCATCTTTTAAAAATAAAGGAACACTTAAAAACATGAGAGCTATGTTGTACACATTGTAAGCCTTCCTCAAGAGCATAGAAAGCTCTTTAAATCTATGCTGTCAACAAATCCTTCAATACCATCTCATTTATGTGCCTAGTACTTAATTCTCCTCACCACCTTGGCAATAGAATTCTTTTAAAAGTATTTTTTTAAAAAGACAGAAAATCATAATTATGAGAGAAATCAATTAGGCTGGAGTCATTCATGAACATAAGTATCCAAATAAAAGAAAGCCCACATCATTTCATGATGTAGAAAGCTGGGTTCTGTTATAGAACATTTTTATTTTTGTTCAGTTAAATTTGTTTTTTTTTTCACAAGTTAAAATCTATTGTTTCTAATGAAAAGATAGGAAAAAGAATCAGACATAAGTTTTGTATTTGTTAAATAATCAAAAAGAAAAGAAAAAGTCAACAAGTCTATGCTAATGTTTTCATATAACTAAGAAGTGTTTCCTTCCTTTTCTATAATTATTATTTTTAAAAGCTATTAATTAATTATGTCAAGATAACTGATTTTTTGCCACAGAGTAGGATGAAAAATATAGCACAATTGCTGTTAAGAGATTCAAGCAACAATAGCCATTCCATAACCTGTTTTAAAGACAGATTTAGATAGAGAAATCAGATTTTAGTTTCTAAACTGACCACTGATTATTATTGCTACGTCTCTTTGCTTTTCAAGGTCCAGATTCCCATCTTTGAAACAGAAGAGGCTCAAGCAATTGAATCCCTGAAGTTTTTAATAACAAAAGTTTGATTTTCAAACTCTTAAGAAAAAGATTCAGATTTTTATTGCTTTATTGTATAAGTACATAACCAATATTGTAAATTAAAGAGTTTTTTTTTTCAAAATGGTGATATTTTCTTCATTACCTGGATGACAATTTCAGCTGCTTTATAAACTTGCCAACATAACACTAAAGCAATTTCCATGAGGTTAAAGAAAACAATAAGAACCACACCAAAATAAAGAAAAAGAAAATCAACATAAGAACAGAAAACATAAAGTTCACATTTCCAAGAGAACTGAAAGAAATGCCATGATATGAAAAGAATATATATGAACTAAACATAGTGTGAAATGAAAAAAATATAGGGAATTAACAACCAAATTAAAAAAAATCTAAGGAACAGTAGAGAACCCTAGGTAAATAAAGAGTAAAATTTTTTAAAACTGGAGAATGCCTTGTTTATTTTATAAACTTATAAGTTTGACCACAGGGAATAATGCAAATGCCTGATCAATTTTAGGGGCATTTTAAATTTTATTTTTAAATAAAATGAGGGGGCTTATTGAATGCCTTTGTTGAAAATATATGTAATTAAAGGGATTTTTTTGTTGTTTCTTATTGTTCTACATTTTCTTGGCATCTGACATACTGTGGTCATTTTCAAGTAAAAGATCTTATATGTAAATTCATTTAGAAACAACTATCTACATGAATTCAAATGAGAAAATATTCTTTGTAAAATGTTTTAGAATATAGACAAAATATTGGAAGAAACCAGAGCACAGGGACGTATTTGATATGCTCCTGGGTTCAATTCCTCACTCTTAAAATTACAGAAAAAAATGCAATCAAGCAGAATAACACTTTCTAGTTCATTTGACAGAGCTGAACAGACAACTAAATGAAGTAAGATTTTCTTTTACATTGTGTAGCATTATATTTATTAAAAGATTAAAAAAAATCTCCTTATGACTTTGAAAAAATGGCCTATTATATTAGAGTGATACAATTTTTTAAAAAGCTTTCCTTATTGTGAAAATGTATTATTTAAAATGGAATCATTCCTATCCACATGCCCTTCAATGGAATCCAGGGATCATGAGAAAGAAAGAAAAACCCTCCTTTAGCAGAATCCTGCCTGCTGCAGAAATAATCTCAGAGAACCAGCCCAGTGGAACAATCTGCCATACCTATAAGAATATTTTTACCTTGCAGTTTCCTACAGAGTTGCTAACTATGAAACTATGACTGTAAGATTAGCTTTACATATTTACTGCTGCCACTTGCCAATCAGAGTTTTCCAGCTTCTGCAAGAACCAAAAGTGCCAAAGAACTTGACTTCAAAATAACTTGCATAGATTTCTATGCCCTGATCTGACCTTTGTCCTTTCTTCTCCAAACTTCCCAGCAACCATTCTACCCTAGGTATATATGTCACAGATTGAATTCATATTCTTTATTCTCAAATTAAAAAAAATGTTCTTATTGAAAATTCATCTCTATTTTTAAAATTTTTGACACTGTCACTAAGTTCATTAAATAAAAACCTTAAATCACTTGTTGAATCTCAATTGCAAAAGTATATTTTAATCCTTTCATATGATGCAAGTATGATAAATGTCGTTTAGTTTCAGTGTCCTAAAGGGCTGTTAAATATTAATTCATGAAGGGACACATGAGAGTAAGTTTCTAAAAATAAACATTATGAGAGTACTGAATTTTATAAATTCATATCTCTAATATATTTTGATTATGATTATAGGAAGAAAAAGTAGGTTCTCAGGTTACAAGTAAAAGCAATTAAATTGCTATTTTACCTTCTGTTCAAGAATATTTTAATTTTATACTCTCAATTATTTTCTATAGAAATTAAAACATTCCCATAATTTTTAAGAAAATAATTTAGGTGTTTTTTTCTACATTTTTTGTTGCAAGTAATATCATGATATAATTATAGATGTTAAAATAATAGTTTCTTTATTCTAGGAGACTCCAAGGGATTTATATATTTCCACTCCATTCCTGAGCCACTGGTTTCCAGGTGTATCAAGGCAGCCTCATATTCTGGAAAAAAATTATGTATAATTTATTTATTTTAATCATGGGCTAAATCAAGCAGTAAATCACAAAACAGAATTGCTGAAAGAAATGGGGCAAAGGCAAAATTCTTAAAAATATATATTTCTATTAGGGAAAAATAAGTGAAAAAATATAATAATTTCTATATTGGCTACAAGAACCTAACCTCTTAGAAAATACACTGCTGAAATATTATTAACATCTTTGATGATTTCACAAATATTTACTGAATATCTACTTAGTGGTGGAGATTGGAATATAATAACCAACTTCAGGCTTCACAAAACATAAAGTTACAAATCCTGGCAATTGCATAGAATTGGAGAACAAAGCAAAATTTTTAAATACTTGAAAAATTTACCTTATTAAACTAGGGAGCTAAGAATTTGCTAATAAAAAGCAATTAGAGCAAATAACTAGGAAATATGTAATCAACAAGTAAAGACATGTACTTTTCAAGGGCACAGTAACAAAAAAAAACATAAGTTCAGGTGGAAAATAAATCCATATGTGTTCAAAGGACTGAGAAGAGTATTCTAGAAAAAGTGGTAACTGAGAAAGTGTATTAAAACATGTTTGGACCTACTTGAAACAAAAACAGAATAGGCAGGCAATTATCCACAGAAGGAAGAACCTAAGTGAAAGAATGGAAAAAAGACTGAATTCTGCACAAATAAATGGTAGAGAAAGTATCTCTTCAGACCATGGGAAATGTTTAGATGTATGAGTATTTGAAAGAGACAAGCTTTAGATAATCATCTTCCTTATACTCAACAGTGAATTCATTAATTCACATCTAATAAATAACTAATAATATGCTATTTAATTCAATACAAATAACTTCTGTCTTCTGTTTCATGATGGCACCCATCTTCTTTTCTGTAGTTGTTCTTACAGTACAGTGATTTATGAAATTCACTTCATGTCTGTGTATTGAGTTCTCTCATATCTTGTTGTGGTGTCTCATACTGTCAACACAAAAATGACCAGACTGTGTTGGCCTTGATAGTTTAGAGCAGAGGTTAGGATGGTAGAAGATAGCACAACACTTACTGTTCAGAGTCACATAATTGTGGAATGTGTTTTTGTGAGTTAATGTCTTCATCTTTGAGAAATTAGTTTGTAGAAACAAATTTGAAATTTTAAAAAAAAATCTGATAATATAGTTTAGTTATTGATTAAGAAAACATAATTGTCAGAGAAATAAGCTTTGGTTTTTGAATTATATGAGTGATTACAATTTTTATGCAAGACCTATGCTAATCTCCAGATGGTCAAGAGCTTGAAATACACTGTCTATATGTACTATATAAATAATCCTCTTTAAATTTGTCTACTATGTCTTTATTACATAAATTGAAAATTTTTATAAAACAAGGATCTTTTCCTTCATTAGAAGAAATTCAGTACTGAAGAAAGAGAAATCCAGAATATCAAAAGTTAGAAGGAAACTAGCCATTATTTCCCTTTTATAACCCCAAACACCCTGATTAAATTTAAAAAAAAATTATGCACTCATAGTGATTTTAAATAACAAAAGTTATATAGAGAGATGTCTACTCTCTGCTAAAAGTATGGAAGATAATATATGTCAATATATTTCCTCATTGACATATAATTATATGTCAACATCCATGTATTATCTTCTATACAATATCTATATTAACAAAGTAAGAACTAAGAAAACAGTAACTTTAAAAATTTTATGCAACATGTTGCTCAATAGATATTCATTGAAATATACATATAAACCAAATAATTTGTTGTATATAATTGTTAATGTCTTTTTTTAAAAGAGAGAGAGAAGAGAGAATTTTTTAATATTTATTTTTCAGTTTTCGGTGGACACAACATCTTTATTTTATTTTTATATGGTGCTGAGGATCAAACCCAGTGCCATGAGTGCATTACTGCTTGAACCACATCTCCAGCCCTGTTAATGTCTTATATATGAATTTGTCCAGATTTTTAGGAGCAGCAAATGAATTATGAGTGTTTTAACTTCCCCCCAAACAAAGGTGCCATTTTCCTTTGGAATTTCTTTGTGCAAAGGCCCCAGTCAAAAATTGCCCCATTGTATGGTGCCACCTTGTTCAAAGGGAAATTCCTTGCTCGCAAAGGAATTTTATTAGTTCTAATGTTGGGCTCAAACATCTGTGGCCCGTGAGGTAGAGTAAAATTACAGTTGTAAGGTGATAAAAGCTAATTGGGCTTCTTTTACCCTCAGCTTCTTTTTTATTCATCTTGAAGACGCTTTCTCACAATAAATCCCTCTCATGTTTAACCCTATATAATACACATGCAGAGTTCGCTCATGGTATGGTCACGCTTTCTCCACAGAGGCAGGCTAAACCACCAAATCCTGTATTTTTCTCTACTTTTGCATCCGTTCATTTCCTAAAACTAAACGGAATTTTTTTTTCAAATTTCAAGTTTGTTTCTACAAAAGAATTTCTCAAAGATGAAGGCATTAACTCACAAAAAACACATTCCCCTCATTGACCAGTTTGTATAGTCCTGAAAAGAGCATTGTGCAAGATGTGACATAATTGCCAATTAGAAATGTGAAAAATATTGGTAATCTTGATTATAATGGTGATAATTTTATATGTGTGTATCTATATATTATATTATACTTGTATATCAGAAAACTATAAAGAGCATTTGTGGTCTCAGAGCAAATAAAAATAAATAAAGAAATAAAACTTAAGGTGATATTGATTCCTAAGTAATTATTTTGAAAAGAATCTACATTATAAAACATAGCATAATTATTAATAATATAATATCCATCTTTAGAAATGCCTGTATGATAAGTATTACAGTGACCTGTATTAGTTTCCTATTACCATTGTAAAGAAAAATCACCATAGCATGTTTATCTTAAACCTTCAATGGTAAGAATTCCAAAATGAATTTTATAGTGATTAAGGCAAGATGTAGGCAGAGCCAAATTCTTTCTGGGGGCAGAAGTAGAAGCTCTTTCTTAGCCATTTCTGCTTTCAGGTGCTCTCTACATTTCTTGAGTTCATGCCCTTTCTTCCATCTTGAAAAAATATAACTCTGATCTTTGCCTTTGTAGTCACATTTTCTTTTCTCTATCTTGACCCACTCACATTTTTTCCCTCCTGATCTCAAGATCCTTAACTTAAGCACATCTGCAAATTCCCTTTTTCATGGGATATAGTCATCCATTATAGGGATTAGAATGTGAGCATCTGGGTGACGCCATTAATTTATCTACCACAGTCTTTAAGATGTATTACTCCAATTACATACTTAAAAGAATAAAATGAAATAGAACTTTTTCTCCTCATTTTACATATGAGCTAATGTAGGCACAAATCTAACAAATGACTGACTCTCTCTATTTCATCTACAATCTCATCTTTTCACTTGAAAAATCTGCTGATTCCAGTCTTTCCTACTGGGAAATTAGGAACACACACACACACACACACACACACACACACACACACACAAATCTACATTTCAGACTTCCCATTTGTTTTCAAAGATGTGTATTAGGATGATGAAACTAATGGTCAGCTCTACTCTCTGTATGGTCATCTCTCCAATGGCTACAACAGCAACATCTCTGAACTTGCAGAAATTCTGGAGAAGCAGGTGGGCTATAGCAACTGTTGACACAGGGACATTCTAAAGTTCAGAATCTCTTCCTTCAGTAGAGACTTCTGAGTTTCTCTTTTTGGTGACATATTTTTAAAATCTCCCCTGTCTCTTATCTTCTCTCTAGACATTTCTGTGGAAAAAGCACTTTAAATTTGCTGTTTTAGTAACTACATTGAAATGTTTTTCTTTGAATAATTCCTGCTGAGCCCTCTTGTGGTGGCCACAGGGCAACACAACCTTTCAAACACCTATCCAGTGTGCCTGAATTGTATACTATCTGACAGCACTTCACAAATCAGCCGTTGGGTTCCATTCGACTATGACATTAAGTGGAATATAGCTCTTAAAAGACTTGTATTCTTGGGTAAGCATTAACATTATTCTCCTATGACTTGCCCTTGCCACAATAATGCACAAGCATAATAATGGAAAACAAAATCTAGGTTATACTAGTCTATGCCATTATTACATAAAATCAACATTCCAGTTCAATTCTAACAATAATATAAAGTGTGTGTGTATGTGTGTGTGTTTTTGTGTGTGTGTGTGTGTGTGTGTGTGTGTGAGAGAGAGAGAGAGAGAGAGAGAGAGAGAATTTACATTAAACACACACATATACCCAAATTCATGTGCATACATGCACACACACACACACACACACATACACACAAACACACATTATTGGATGAAAGCTATCTTGATACAATTAACCTCAACTGAATTAAATCTATGTGGACCACTGCTTTTATCTCAGCCTGGTTATGGGGTCCTCTTCTGGAATGTTCTTCCCTCCCGCCCTTTCCTTAGGACTACACAAATGCCTTAACACAACTCTATGGATATACTTGTTCAACATTGTCTGGTTCGGTTAATCTGCCTGATTGAAATTACACTATAAGCAACTTGAGAGCACAGTTCATACATTATCCATCTACATACCATATATAATTTCTGAAATATGATAGAAGTTAAAAAATAATGGGCTGACTGTAACAGGCTTTCATTCACACTGTAGATACCTGAGGTCAAGGCCAAATGTAAAGCCTACAGGGGAATCTGATAAGGCATCCAGGCTTGCTCTGTGTCCTCACCCCATTATTGGACTCAGTCCTTCATCACATGAGTGGATAGATTTTTTTTATTGCCACTCATTTTCCAATTCTAGCATCTACTTTCCACTCTTGTTTTCTATCTCAGAAATATTGCTCATGGAAATCTAGAGCTGTTCAGGTTTGGGGCTAGAAATTGAATAAGATGGTTTAAAAAATGGTAGACTATTATGAAGCAATCCAGAAAATAAGTTAAATGAATAAATAAGCATTTATTTTCAGAGTCCCTATAGAAATACTTTTGACAAGAAAAAGAAAACATGAACACAAACAACAAACAAAAAGACAAAATGAATGTATACTGCTACAGAAGCAAGAAGGCAAGCAATAAACCAACCTACATTTGCATTCGTTTTGTTTGATAGAATTGCAACTTGAGAACCCTGCTGGCCAAATGAGGCCTCACACAGATCCCATTATGTAATTCACTGATTACTTGGTTCAACCCACTTGAGGCACTAAAATCTTGGCCGTGATATTAGGTTGGTTGGTTAGTCAGGTAGCTTTCATTAATAATACCTCAAGGGGTTACAGCTTTTGGCAAGAACAGAACTATTTCTAGCTTAATTGTCATATAAAGTTTTCCAAAAAGCACAGCAGCCACTGACCTTAGGCTGCTTCCTGTGACACACTTTTCGACATCCCTCCCTAGTGTAATAACATACCCTGAACTTGCCATTTAACAGCTTAAACCCACAGTAGACAGTCCTGTCACTACTGTCATTTTACTTTACCTGCAAAAAGAAAAATAAAGGTCAGGAGTGTCCCTCAGACTTCTGAACCCCCATTTTTTTCTGTCTGAGTCAACCTCCATTAGCTTCTTTTTTTCTCTCACAGAATGGAGATTCTTAGCTCTGAGCAATTCAAACATTTGTCTTCCTCAAAGCCTTGAAATCCCCTCACTTTTATGTTTTCTTCTTCCTTCAAACTATCAAACAATTCCACATGTAATCTTTCTCAAGTTAGTGTTTGTTATATTTTCCTCCCACAAGTTCCATAAAGCAAAGAACATGTATGTATCTTACTGTTTATTGTGCATGGGGACACCTCTATCTTGTTCCTATTCACTTACCAAACTGGTGGTTCTAAGAATCCTATGGTATGTAAAGTCACCACAATGCAATGTGTGATACTATAGCCTCCTACAGAAGGTGATGAATTCAGGAGAACCACACATCATTTCAACAGTATTTTCACATTTTTTAAAATTCCTAGGAAGGTTAGTCAGAAATTGTGAAAAATGCTAAAATTCCAAGAGAACTTGACTTACCGTCATTGCTTTCTGCTTTTTGCAAAACCCAAAACCTATTGGACCCCTCTGGCTGGAATTATTTTCTTTAAAAGAGTCTCATGTGGAGGCTCTTTCCAATCAGCCATAGCCAAATTGGCCAAGTGTTCTGCCAAAGAGTGAAGGCATTCTCATCTGTGCACAGGTAATTCCTTTAAAAACTCATGCCAAAATGAATAGTAGTGATTCCCTGCTCAAATATGTTGGCCTATTTTTCTCAAAATAAATCATTAGAATAGAAAAGAATTGTAGAAAAGAGAAGAGAAATGAATTTCAAAGATATGTTTGGTCAGATTTGAAACACTGAATTTAATGATGCCCCACATTCCCTATAGATAAATTAAAAAAAATGTATTAAAGCATCAAATAGGTGTAAGGAATAATGACATAATTCTACCTGCCTACTTCCTTATTGTGAACATGTGAAGTCTTTTGAACAGGAGCTATGAAACTATATAAAATTGATTTAGCCTTAATAGAAAGGTGATCTTTGCATCTACCAATTGTATGATCAGGAATTATAAAACAGTATGGGAGGAGAAGATACAATAATCTTCATTTACTTCACAGACTTAAAATGTCTGATGAAGAATTAAATTTGATCTTATGTTTGGCTACCCTCCAAATATAAAATAAATGTAATCTTATTCCCTATTTACATGTCTTCTTTGCTAGAAGATTGTCCCAGACAGGGAGTGGTGGCTCATGTCTCTCACCTCAGGGACTAGGGAGTCTGAGGCAGGAGCTTTGAAAGTTCCAGGTTCTCCTGGGAAATTTACTGAGACCCTGCTTCATATAAAAATTGAAAAAGGCCTGAAATATAGCTCAGTGGTAAAGCACACATGGGTACAATTCCCAGTACCAAAAAAAAAAAAATAATAATAATAAATAAATAAATACAGTTGTCCCATCAGCCTTCTTAGCAGATATCCCTCATTTTTTCCTTCTATCTTTGTTGTATTGGCTATTAGAAATTGGAAACATTGCAGGCATATAGTGAATATCATATGCTATAGTAAACTTTATATGTTGTGGAATTCTTAGAATAACTGAAAAAATTATCACCTTGATATATCTAGATACTGATTCTCATTCAATATCTGTGTGGTTTTGTCTGAAGATAAGCCATTGTAATGGTTAAACATGCTGACATTGAACAGTGTAGTACCTGACATAATAGACAGACTTTGAACTCAGCCTCACACTTTGCACAATAATTTTTATTCTACTTCACCAATAGGCCAGCTGGATTTCAGTCATGATTTTAAATCTCATCTCCCCTGGCCCATCATTAAGATATCTTCTTGTATAACTTGAATTTTGGGGTAGCAGGATTGTAAAATATAAGGAGGGAGTTAAATTAAGCATTCAGAAGTAGTATAATAGTCCTCTAAGTTCAAAGAGTATACTTGAGGTTTCTACTCCAAGAAAAATGTTTTTGAGACTTATCACAACACTATAGGGATTGAGTTCAGAAATATTTAAAAAGTACAAAGTTACATGGCAGACAGATAATAACACCTAACTAGGAAGATTGGTTGTTTTCAGGTAAATCATCCAATGCCATTTACAGACATTCATCTATTATTTATTAAGGTACTAACTTATACAGGAGTCATGAAGCTTTTGAGTGTTCAGATGTATAAGACATATTTATATGAATTGTTCTTTTTTTATATTCCCAATTTCATTCCTCAAATACCCTCTAAAAGCTATTACATTTTATTGAATTACTTATTGAGCAGTCAAGCTCGATCTTTTTACCATCTTACATTCTAAGGGCATGCCATATTGTCTTAACCATCTTATGTTTTATCCACTTTGTATGCATAGCTTATTATATTTATGAATTTATATTTGCATATGCGATCAATTAAAAACCACCAGCACACAATGCAATATGATATTTTAACTCAATTTCACTTTCAATTGGTTCCACGTTAAATATTAATTCAGTTTAATGTGAGTGCACAATAGTGTAATTACATCAAGCAAGAACAGACAATCTATTTTTTGAACATGTAGAAGATATATATATACATGTCTACTTTCTTACTATAAAAAAATACTGAAAGCTGTCATGCATTGAATGCTCTTTTTTGTGTTCCTCTAAGTCACTTCATCAAGGAATAAATTGCGATAGTTTCAAATAAATTTTCACAGAATCATTTGGTCACTTTCCCCCCATAAATTCAAAATCAAGCCTCTGAGATTATTCACGGCAGAGGTTGAAAATTGCTTGCAAATCTGGCCTGGAACTTGTCTCTGGATGTGTTTGGTTTATCTGACACACAAAAAAGGGCCTGACATTTTAATATTCGATTACTTGCATAAAAGTATAAAGCAGACATCTTGCACCTGGCCCACACTCCTGCCTGTCAAAAGTTGGCTGGATTTAGGTAGCCAGAGACTGACCCCATTTTAACAGAGGACATATAGGCAGTTTGCTACAGCCCTACTGCATTTCCTAATATGATGCTTGCGTGATAGAATTTATAATATACTGTATCCTGCCTCATGGGACAATTTGTATTTGCTTTACTTAAACTTTAATATCCATATTGTGTAAAAACACAAAATGCAGAATATTTAAGTGAAGAAGAATTGTGTCATTGCTAGCTG
Organism: Callospermophilus lateralis; assembly: GCF_048772815.1. Classification (NCBI taxonomy): domain Eukaryota; kingdom Metazoa; phylum Chordata; class Mammalia; order Rodentia; family Sciuridae; genus Callospermophilus; species Callospermophilus lateralis. Next base: position 2,257,920 of record NW_027516477.1, read on the forward strand.
AGAAGCTATACTAGAACCATGACAAGCAGAGGGACTCTTCTAGAATCTGTGCCCTTTATCTGTTCCTATGATTATCAAGTGAAAGTACCACACATTTTAGTCAGCTTTGCAACACTGAGCAACATACCCTACAAAAAAAATAGAGGAGGAAAAGTTTATTTTGTCATATGGCTTCAGAAATTCAGACCATGATGGCTGACTTCATAACTTGGGCCTGAGGTGAGAGAGAAAATATTATAGCATAAGGGCATGGCAGAGGAAAGCAGCTTAGGACATGAGTGCTAGGACAAGAAGAGACAGAGAGAGAGAGAGCTTCACTCACCCAGGACAAAATATTAACCACAAAGTCACACCATCAGTGACCTACTTCCTCCAGCCACACCCTACCTGCCTTCATAACTGCCAAATTAATCCCTCAGTGTATTAATCCACTGATTAAGTCACATATTCAGAATTTAATAGTTTCACCTCCAAAAATTTTTGCATTGTCTCACACATGAGCATGTGGGGAACATCTCATATCCAAACCACAACAACATGTTTGTTCTTCAGAATGCTTCACTGTGTCTCAACCCACGACACTTCCCCTACTTTTTTCAATTCAGTTTAATGAGGAACACTGTATTTACAAAACACATTGTATCATTGAGCCAATACTATGTAATACAGCTAAGGGAATTTAAAAGAAATGTTTATTTTTAGCCTCTAGGAGATTGCAGTAGGATGGGAACATAAAACAGGAAATATTTTACATCAGGAAATGCTTGATAATTGTACTGTGTTTTTCCTCAACTCATTACATATTGAAGTGATTTCAGAGAAACTTGTGCATGTTGAGTTTTTCAATAAACAGCTATGAGTCTGCAAGTCCATCAGACTGCCTGTGTGAGCTTCATTCCTTTTGTTGAAGAAGTGTCTAGCCTAGGTTTTAAGAGCACAGAGTAAGAAAAGAGGTGACCTGGGTTGGACTCCAGTGGTGCTATTAGTTTTGAGCCCTGGTGTAAGGCACCTATTGCCTCTGGACCTCACCATCAACCTCTTAAATTCAGACAACTACAACAGCATCTCCATAATAGGATTGTTCAACAGATTAAATAAGCTAATATTGTAGAAAACTCAGAATAGGGGCTGACATATAATTAGTATTAGGTAAGATCTTATTAAAAAAACAAAGCATCAATAAATTCCTCAGTATATCCAAATAGGTGATTAGCCTTAAATTTTTATCTTTGATTTCAGGTTCTGACTTGATAACATCAAAATATGTTAAATGTGAAGCAAATAAATTAAAATTGATCTTATTTATTTATTTATTTATCCTTACTGGTATTTGAACTCAGGGGCACTCCACCACTGAGACATATCTGCAGCCAAATTTTGTATTTCATTTAGAGAGAGGGTCTCACTGAGTTACTTAGTACCTCTCCATTGTTGAGGACCACTTTGAACTCATTATCCTCCTGTTTAGCCTCCAGAGCTGCTAGTATTACAGCAGGCATCAATATGTTTGGTTTTTAGTTGATTTAATTTTTAAGATATGATTAATACTACTGTATACCATTTTTAATTATCAAAAATATAAACTTATACATGGAAATTCACTGTCTAAAATTACATCCCTTAAAGTTTCTATTCAATTTTTAAAATATAAACAGTGCAGCTTATAATTTCCTACATAGCATAAGTTCAGAAATTGGGAGTTTCTTGAAAAACTTATGCTGAAAATATATGTTGTTAATCAGGAAGCAAAATATCTTATCTGTCTCATCAGTGGTTGTCATAGCTCTTTTCTAAAATAATTTTACTGTGAACTTTATCAACATTTTAAAAAGTTACTAATTATGTTGTGTTCTTTCTGGGGACTCAACTTCAAATAAAGTGTTACTTCTTTAAAACTGTTCTCACATACTTTGTAGTTAATATGGTTTTGATATCCTCAGATATTAAAAATATTCTTCCTAGACAATTTTAATTTGCTACTAATCTAGGGTGATGAAATATCCAAAAATGTTGAAATGCCTTACAAAAACCAGTGACCTAATTTTATGTGGAAATATAATTTTAAACTAGTGTAGTTCTGATCTAGATTATATTTTTCCTGCAAAAATTGATTTTGAAATGAACACCATGAATCCTTAAGAATTATTTACAAAGAGGACTTGGTTCAAAAAATTTATAAATGAATACATGATGGAGTAGGAAAATAATACAGACTGTATCTGTCTTAATGCCTTTATTTAAAGGAAAAGAACTTTAAAGAACATTGTAAGTTGTCTGAAGTTTATTCAACAAGGCAGTGAACAACTTAAACTGGATGTAAATAAATCTACTGCCTAGTTTGTCATTAAAAATATTTAATGTATAGTAAAATGTTAAACAATTCTCTAGTCCAGAAACTAGAACAGTATTTGGATACTATGTATAGCAATATTTTATTTACTACTTTTTAAAAACACTGGAAATCATTAACATTGATGACCTTTTAACAGAAAAACACTAATCATAAAAAAATTATTGTCAGGTTAAAGATTATATTGGCCCATAGATTCATAATATTTTCTGCAGTTATTTTTAATATTAAAGATTTTACACTCAAATATCTCAGTAAATGAATCTCAAATATTTTTAATTGAGGGACAATTTTATTCTTTCAAAATACTCCAAATTTAGCTTACTACCTCATTAAATACACCATCATTTTCATATCTTCCACCATATCTCAAAATTTTTAAAGTAGTGATACACACACACATACACATACACACAAGCAGACTCATTGTTTAAAGGACACATTAGTCATACAGAAATTAAGTGCAACATGAAGGAAAAAGAGACGCTTTTCATGAAAAATAGTCTTTGATGTACCACAATTTAATGAAAAGTTATGAAATATAGGGAACCATAAAAAAATTTAAGTTAGTTTATTATCCATCCACCACTGATAACACTATAAAAATTTTGCTGATTATTCTCACAGCATATTTATCATCTATGTGTATTCCTGTATATGTGTCTGTGTGTGTTATATGTTAACAGAGGATGATATAGTAAAATCTCAATGCATGACAGTTGATTTCTTTGTTCAAGGAGGATATGTGTACTTTTTAAGACTTGAAATACTTTCTGGAGGATAAATATACTTTTTCTACAATTTTAAAGGGAGTTTCATAGTTACTTATGTCTATTCTACATTTAAACAATTTGATAAAGTGTTTATAATGTTTTACATTTAAAATAATGGATTTGTTTATATTAATTTACATCCAGTTACAACTGGCCACATTTTATGAATTTATAATTTTGGTCTAATCACTCATTTTGTTGGATATTCACAGGACTGTTCTCTAGGTGATGAGGAACCTACCCAGTCCTCCCCCCACTTCTTACTTGCAGTTCTCAAATTGATAGTAGAGTTGTTGGAAATGCAATATCCTCTGATGAGGAGGCTGGGGACAGCACACTGGGTTCTGTTACAGTAATCTCATTCCTAAAAAGTGCACAAACTTCAACACTTTGTCTCAGCATTTTATGTTGTCTAAGGGCATAAAATCCAGGCGAACAACTTAATGAGGTCTCTCTGCTGTGATACAAGTGGGCCATCTATAGATGAGGCTCTTCCTGTATGAGTCAGCTTTCCTTAGCCTCAGGAACCAGTTTAAGATGAATTTTAGGCTTTTGTTGTTGCTTACAATGTAGCTGTAAGCACTAAATCTACTTCATGTAACTTGTTGTGAGCATGGGTCTTTTGTCTTTGCAGACAAGTTGGTAACCATTTCAGTTAATCTGCTAAAGGACATCAGGAGACTGCTTTTTATTCATGCATTTAATAAATATTTTAGTGTATACAGTTTGTGAAAGTAATTTTCCTAGATGGTGAAATTAAAAAGAGATTAAAACAAACAAACAAACAAAAACAATAAACAAACACTGCCAGAGCAACAGTTAACACTTCCCCATCATAATTTACATTCTGATAAATATATATGATGAACAACAAGATAAGTTAATATATGATATGGCATTCAGGGTTGATTAGTACTATGAATAAAAATAAGGTAGAATAAACAAGAATTATCAAATAACATTGTTTCTGAGGTAGTTTATGAAAGATTTTCCAATGAGGCAACATTTGATCAGAGATGTTAATGAAGAGATGAAATTAGCAATATTTCTACCATGAATCCTATAGTGCCATAGAAGGCAATGGTGATAATAGCCACATAAGTGAGAAGCAGATGGTTTTTCAGTGAAGTCTTCGGGAAAGAACCCAGCTGTGGCTTACATATTGCTTGCCATTTTGTGAAATACTGGTCAAGGGACTAAAGTAAGGCAGGCCTAGATTCCTCACTCATAGAAAGCATGGTATGAGATGCTATGAAATATGACTATCTTACAGTACTACATTTGTAATTAGCAATTGTAAGCTAATATACATCTTATCACCTGAATGTGGTGAGTTGACAAAACATATACCTAAAAATGTAGAAGAGGCTTTGGAATTGGGCTATGAGCAAAGTCTAGAAAATGTCTGAGGATCATTATGTAGAAATACTAAATTTACTTGAATGAACCATTAATAAGTGTATGGTGGGTTGAGGTCTCAAAAATCATGTGAGGTACACTTTTTGTACAGTGACAGAAAGCTTAGTAAAATTGCCTCCTGCAGTTATATGGAAAAGTTGTGGATTTCTAAGCAAAATATGGAAGGTGCATTTGATTTTTTTCTCAATACAGCAAAATGTGAAAAATAAAAAGATAACTTGAATTAATAGAAATAAAAGCAGAAAAAGTACAGGTCTTGATGGTTTTCAAAGTATTTTGCCTCTCAGGTGGCAAAAGAATTACAATTCAGAAATGTCTTCTAAAATCATTGCATAGTAAAACCTAAGGGTGTATATATAAAAAGTCTTTCACCAGAACTTCAGAAATATCAAAAGGTCAGTGTATTCAGTTACACTAAGGGTCCTTACAGAGATCAATAAGGTTCCTGGCAGGTCCTCTAAATCAATCCCAAGATGGAGGGGCTTGGATTTAAACCCTCTGAGCAGAAGATGAAAGGGAATTACATCAAAATTTTTATGACTGCATTTTTATTATTTGTACTAATGAATTACACCCCACTGAAATCCCTAGCAGATCCAAAAATTTCTTGAGAAAATGATTTTAGCAGACATATTGCCAGCTTACACCAAAAGAGACAGAATGATCATAGACTACTCAGAAACAATCAGAAGCTACCTTAACTGAGAAAGGATGACTGACAGAATGAAACCAAGACACAAGATGGCAGAGTGGAAAGTTGTGGAGAATTTATGTAAACCTTGAAATCTAATAAAGAATGTCCAACATTTACCCAGCTAGACTTCTGGACTGTTATTAAACAGGGACTCCCTGTTTTTCCCTCCCATTTCCCACTTCTTCAACTGGAACATAATACCTCATGTTCAATGCTTGCCCTGCCATTGAACAGCACTTTGTTTGATGACTTGTCTCTCTTGCTTAGAAATCAGTTTTGTTCGGGAGTTATACTTTAATAAATATACTCATAAATCTAATTTGCTCCAGTTTGACTTACGTGATGAAATTTAGATGAAGCAAATGAAATGAGGCTTGGGGGAATCTTAGGATTTAGTGGCTGGATTTTGCATGTGGGAAGAATTGGATAGATCTATGCTAATGAAGCAGGACTCTGGATCTGGGTCCTTGCCCTTCCTGCCTCTCTTTCCCACCATCTGCAACAGTTAGAAAAATCACTGGGCTATACTATTACTAACTCCTTTAATCTGGCAAGTTTAACTTTCTTTTCAGAGAGTCTCAGGTTTTCAAGATTTAAACAAAAAGAAAGAAAAAATGCATGACAATATGGTTCTTGCTTTTAGTAGAAATAGTTAGTTTGATTACTAACAGCAGCTACAGTATTGTTAGTCTTTAAAGTTTCAAAACCTAAGTGTTGTTTCAACAACTAAAACAAATATATAATGAGTGCTGAACTTGAAAAGGGATTGCATAGAGTAAATATGCATGCTGGGAATTGTCATTATCATCATTGTGGTTACATGATAAAGCCCACAAATTACTTATTTTGGAAATTTGACTTTGATCTGAAGCATACTGAAATAAGATTTGGAAGAACCTTGGGAGACAGTGGCTGCATTTTGCCTGTGGGAAGAGTGTGGATAGATAGGGCAATCATCTCAGTGTGAAAAATAAACACAGGTTGGGATGAGTCTCCATTAAAGCCATTTAGAAGCCAGAAAATATCATCTCATTATAATGATGTATGTCATTGCAAAATCTCTCTCTTTAAATGACTTACCATTTCCCTGAAGAACCTAACACTTTGTCAAGTAAAGAAAGATGGTGGTCAAGGAGGAAACTAATTCCATATGAGGGATAAAAAAATAAAAGAGCTAAAATATCCTGAAGAAACAGAATGTATTAGAATGAGAAATGAATGAATCAAACAGTAAAGGTGAGTAGGAGCCCTTCTTGATCTGTGATGTAAAATTACGGAACAATTAGAGTAGAGCATCACAGCTTCACAGAGAGTCAATTTGGGGTGGTGCGCGGCAGGGTTTTTCTCTTGGGTGTGAAATGATCATTCAGTGGAATGGTGTGTCTGACCTCAACTGTGAGGGAAGCAAACAGAACAAAACAACACGCGACTGTGTACACCCCATGCATGGGGTCTGTTATTTAATGTGGATTTGTTATGCAATTCAAAAATGCCTCAGTAAAATTTTTTTTTGGTTCTAAAAATTTGAAAACAACACCCCAAGGCTGCACAGACAGATCCTCATGCTTCTCCTTCCAAATAAACAACAAAGGCAAACTAAGGGTTGCAGTTGCCTACTCTGAGCAGGCTTTTTAAATTTTTTCTGGGCAGGACACTTGAAACATATTTTGAAGAATTTTTTTCCATTTTATTTTTAATGACAAACTGCACTGTGACTGGAGCAGAAAGGGAGAAATAAACCTTTCGAACTATAAACTCTTTTTGTGCCATTCAACTGCAAAAAAGGAATAAAAAATACCTAATTTTAAAAATATCATAATTATATTGAAAGGTGTTGGACTAGATCTGTGTCCCAGCGAGCCTGAGAGCGACGCGGAGGCCGAGAGCAAGGAAGAGTATGGCCCCAAGGCCTGCAACTCGGCCAAGATCACCACCACCACGTCGGAGGAGCCGTGCTGTGACAAGGACAGCCCGGCCATCAAGGCTCACCTCTTTGCGGCGGAGCCAGGCGGCCGTCCCCGGGAGAGCGGGCGACTGGACAAGGCGTTGCCGGACTCGCGTCACAGTCCGGCCACCATTTCCTCCAGCACCCGCTGTCTGGGCGCCGACGAGCTCCGGAGCCCGGGCCGCGAGGGCGCGGCCACCGCCAAGGTCGAGGAGGCGCGCGAGCTGCCAGGCAAGGAGGCGTTCGCGCCGCTCACAGTGCAGACCTACACGGCCGCGCACCTGGCTCAGGGCCCCCTGCCCGGCCTGGGCTTCGCGCCGGGCCTGGCCGGCCAACAGTTCTTCAACGGGCACCCACTGTTCCTGCATCCCGGCCAGTTCGCCATGGGGGGCGCCTTCTCCAGCATGGCCGCGGGCATGGGGCCCCTGCTGGCCACGGTGTCCGGGGCTTCTACTGGCGTCTCAGGCCTGGATTCCTCGGCCATGGCCTCTGCTGCTGCTGCGCAGGGACTGTCTGGGGCATCCGCGGCCACCCTGCCCTTCCACCTCCAGCAGCACGTCCTGGCCTCTCAGGGCCTGGCCATGTTGCCTTTCGGAAGCCTCTTCCCTTACCCCTACACGTACATGGCCACAGCAGCTGCCGCCTCCTCGGCTGCGGCCTCCAGCTCCGTGCACCGCCACCCATTCCTCAGCCTGAACAGCATGCGCCCGCGGCTGCGCTACAGCCCCTACTCCATCCCGGTGCCGGTCCCTGACAGCAGCAGCCTGCTGGCCACGGCGCTGCCTTCCATGGCGCTGGCCGCGGGGCCCCTGGACGGCAAGGCCGCTGCCCTGGCTTCCAGCCCCGCCTCGGTGGCCGTGGACTCGGGCTCGGAACTGAACAGCGGTTCCTCCACGCTCTCTTCCAGCTCTGTGTCCTTGTCGCCCAAACTCTGCTCCGAGAAGTAGGCGGCCACCAGCGAACTTCAGAGTATCCAGCGATTGGTCAGTGGCTTGGAAGCCAAGCCCGACAGGTCCCGCAGCGCGGCCCCCTAGACCCCCTCCAGAAAAGTCTCTTCATTCCAGTTCAGTCAAATCTGCAGCGCACTTTGTTGGATGTAAACAAAACCACGGGCGGTGGGGTTACTCCCTTCCTTTTGCAGTGGTGTCTGGGAAGGGGCACCGGGCTCCCTTGAGAGAATGTCCGAGAGACAGACCCTGTGTCTTGGCAAGGTTTATAGATCTCGGATCTGGCTCAGATTCGGGGGGCTCAGAAACCACCGTTGCATCGAGCCACCCGGTGGAAGCATCTGTGTACTGAGACTGCCATCCAGGCTGGTCTGGAAGCTGTGGCCCAGGAAGAGGTAGCTGAGCCCTCCAGGGGGGAGAGGTGTTGAGAGGCATTTCCCTCAATGTGGATTTATATGATCTATTTTTTTTCCTTTCACCGTGTCAAGTGGAAACAAATAAAATTTTTAAAAATCGGGGGCAAATGCATACATTAAACATGATTGTTTGTGAAGAGTGAAAAACTTCATAGTGACTTGCATATTGGTTCTCAATAAATTACTGAGCAGCCTTGTTTGGGGAGGGAGGTCCCTGCCATTCTTGTTTAGTCTATATTAAGGAAATCTGTGTCTTTTTAATATTCTTGTGATGTTTTAAGAGCCGTTATAGGTCTCTTCTTGCATGTTCCACAGTAGTATATTTGTGGTTTTTATTTTGAACGCTTGCTTTTAGAGAAAACAACATAACCCCATCCCCTCTCAACCTATGCTCTCAAGTCTGCAACCCCAAGGAAGTGGGGGGTGGGGGCGACACAGAAGAGGGGTGGGGGAAATAAAAACTGAATTTATTTTATCTGAGCTCTGTAGCTGGATTGACGTCCCTCTTCATCAGTTTGTTCTTTCCTGTATATGCAATAACAGGGTTTTAAAAAAATAAAGAAGAAGCGAGACCATTAGACAAAGTATTTATGTAATTATTTGATAACTTATGTAAATAGGTGGAATATGAAAATGCTTGGAAAATTAAACTTTAATTTATTGACATTGTACATAGCTCTGTGTAAATATGATTGCAATTGTCAGGTTTTTGTTCTTGTTTTCTTTTAGTCGATTTTATTTCCAGGTCACAGAATTGCTGTTCACACTTAGAGAACAGACTTTCTGCACCTACATCTACACACTTTCAAAAGAGTTGTCTGCAAAATTTATTTTTCTTTTTTAATGTCAAGAGTTGGTATGCGGGGGGGAGTGCTGTTTCCTATTTTAGCCAAATTTTGGGAGAAGTTAGCACTTCCCAGCTCCACTTGAAATTCCTGAAAATATAACACCCTGAGAGTGGTCCTGGGATTGGTGTGGGCTGGGGGGAGTGCAGAGACTGTGGTTTGACTTCCCAACTTTCCTTTCATATTTGTATCTGCTAGTCTCTGATTTCCTCCAAATGAAGTGGAATTTTAACTACTGTTGTCAATCTTGATGGCGTTTTGAATTGGTGCCTATAGAGAGAGTCTCAGTTCAAAATTCAGGTGCTGAGGGATGGTTTAAAGACAAAAATCCGTGAAGGTATGTTTTGTGTTATAGTTGGCGAGTTCTTTGGTTTTCTGTATTTTTTTCCTCTTTAAAACATCACTGAAATTTCAATAAATTTTTATTGAAATGTTAAAAAAAAAGAAAGGTGTTGGACTGGATTTAATCCTTTCCATTCCCAAATATTGGACTCAGTTCAGTTTCAAAAGCAATTAAAAATGTGGCAAATCCTTGGTCATTTTTTTTACCCTTAAACAGGGTCAGTTCTGAAGTTGTTGTCACATTTTAATGGGTTCAGACTCAGTTTATGCAAGAGACAATCAAATGTTTGCTTTTAACAGCCCTATAAAATGTAAGAGCTTTTAACCTTTTGAATGCATTAATAAAATGCTAATAACATCATGGCCGAGATCACATTTGGAGATCCCCAAAACTCCAAATGACTGTTGTGAAAAGAAAACAGAATTTTAATCAAATGATCTGTTATTTTAATGGCCACTTACAAAACAGGAGATTTATTGAGAAGCATAAAGTTTGTTTGCATGAGTGGAGGGAAAGCCTTTAAGAATTACCTTCTCCTGGTTCCCTCCACTCCCAGTTGCTTGCAACATAATACTACCAAGTATTTGCCAATGTGACTGAGTCTGCAGTCTTATTTCTCACAGAAAATAAAAAGAGAGGCTGGAGAGTGAAGATGGTGGTGCCAATTTGTCTGCCCAAGCTCTGAGTTTTGGATGCAGATTTTTTTCTGTCTTTCTTTCAGCTGAGAAGGATTTAGTGCAAATGTTTCTCCCTTCAGGGTGAGATATCCAATATCCATCCTGAGACCAGTCATCAGGCCAAACTTGCATGCAAAACTGCACAGGAGGGAAAAATTAAGTCTTCGGGTAACATTCTTGTCTAAATTTGCCACAGATTGCTAGTTTCCACTGGGCAATTATGGCTCTTTTTACCATTTCTGATTTCAAAACACATTGATTTTTTAAAAGTTATTCCTGATAACTTGAGAACCTTCGATCCTTTCCCCTTCCCCCAACTCTTCTTCCTCCCCTTTGAATCTCTGTTCCTCATTTCTTTCTATCCTGTCTAGAAGTGCTATCCAGTGACCCCTGGTTCTGATTAAAGTTTCTCAGGTGACCCCTGAATGCATTTTATTGCATGGCTGGTCATAAAATCTGCTTAAACAGCTGACTTATCCAAACTCCTGACTCTTCTGTGGATAGACCCACAGTCAATCCCCCCTCAGACAGAGAAGCCACACCAAGTAAACCAGGGAAAGACAGAGAAGGCTGGAAGGCAGTCCTGGCCAGAACCAGAGAGCCTCCGGTGGGTGAGACAGAATGGTTTGGAAAGACAGCAGACACCTGCAAGTGTCCAGAGGAAGCTGATTTAATACTGTGTAGGGGGGGGGGCACCAAGAGTAGAAACACAGGTAAAACAAGAAACAAAACCCTAAATTATATGTTGCAACACTGAAATAGCTTGCAAGGTAATATAAGATACTATAGTGTGACTCTTGATTCTCCCAAAGGTGTTAAAGGCTTGGTCACCAGAGTGGCACTATTGGGAATTAGGGCCTAGTGCAGGTCTTTAGGTCCATACCCTTGGAAGGGGATTATAGGACCTGGGCCCCCTCCTTACCCTCTCTCTTGCTTCCTGGTCATGAGGTGAGCAGCTTTGCTTTTCTTCATGCCTAAGAGGTCCTGTCTCACCCCAGGACCCAAGCAACTATGACCTGGAATGTCAAAAATTGCAAGTCGCAACAAAATTTTTCTATTTGTAAGTTGATCGTCTCAGGTATTTTGTTATAGTGATGGAAAACACAAGGAGAAGGTGAGGCATCACTAACTCAGGTTAGTGTAAGATGATCCCCAGGAAGACATTTACTGGGATCTTGGAAGCAGAGAGGTTGCTGGAAGCCTTACCAAATTTATGTATTTACTACATTTGGATAAAAATACATATAATTTTTTTTACATGATTCAGAAAACAATTTACAGTTAGCTTTAACTTAGCTGTTTGTTTTCATGAGCTGCTGGGTGCTGAAGGGAAACAAATCTGTAACATTCACCACCCTCCATGGACAGATTGCAGGGGCAGGGAAGAAGTGGTAACACTTGTCAGAATGGCCAGAGAAGTCAGCCTTGAAAAGGAGCATGGTGCTATTCGTAAACCAAGAGCACCAAGCCCTGGGCTCTCCCTGAAACTAAGACTCTAAGACTGTGTGTGTGTGTGTGTGTGTGTGTGTGTGTGTGTGTGTGTGAGTGTGTGTGTGAAGTCCAGTTAAACATTTGAAAGTAAGAAGTGTTTTAAATTCCATTCCCACTCACAAAGTATGAAAATAAATAAGTAGGGCCAGTTTTGATCCCTGAGCCAGAGTTGGACACAGTGAATGCTGGCCGAGGGGAGTCCACTTCAGCCTGGTTTTGACCTGCATTGTCCTGATGATTAGTGATGTAGAGCGATTTTTCACACACTTGTTGTCTATTTATAGCTTGTTTTAGAGAAACATCTCTTTAGGTCTATTACCAATTTCAAAAATTGGATTATTGCTGTTATTTTGCTGTTTGATTTCTTATAGATTCTGGATATCAACCTTTGTCAGAGGTATGGTGTGCCAATATTTCCTGCCATTCTGTAAGTTTGTTTCTTAACTTTGTCATTTGCTTCTTTCACTGTCCAGGAGCTTTTTAGTTTGAAGGAATCTCATTCTTCTCTTTTTATTTGTGTTGCCTGTCATTTTGGGGTCTTGTCCAAAATATCCTTGCCTGTTTCAGTGTCTCAAAGTGTCCCACTTGTTTTCTTCAAGTACCTTCACAGTTTTAGTTCTCACATTGGGTCTTGGATTTATGCTGGGTTGAATTTTGTAACTAATGAGAGCTATGGGTCTAGTTTCATGCCTCTGCTCTCTGAAGAGACTGCCCATTCTGCAGCGTGAGTGTGTGGCAACCTTATTGGAGATCAGCTGGCTACAGAGACTTGTGCTTACTTCTAGAATCTCCATTCTGTTCTCTTTGTCCTGTGTCTGCTTGTTTATGCCCATACCATGCTGTTTTAATTACTATTGTTTTTTAACATCTTCAAAAATTGTGTAATCAGATGTCTCCTGTTTTTGTTCTTTTTACTCAAGATTTCCTTGCCTCTTTAGGGTATTTGTGGTCACACATGAATTCTTTCCTACTTCCGGAAGAATGTCATTGGTATTTTAATGGGCATGGCATTGAATCTACAGGTCACAATAATGTTTATGCATATTCATGAATATGGGGTGTCTTCCAGGTTTTCTCTCTTCTTTCTTTAATGTTTTCTAGCTTTTTCTCTCCTGAGGCATTCTGGCTATTCTCAGTCTTTTGTGGTTCCATATAAATTTTAAGATTGTTTTTTGGTATTTTGATAGGAATTGCATTTTAGCTGTAGATCAATTTGGGTACTATGGTCATTTAAACAATATTGATTCTTCTGATTTGAGAACATGGGATATGTCTTTTGTGTGTGTGTGTGTGTGTGTGTGTGTGTGTGTGTGTGTGTGTGTCCTCTACAATCTCGTTAATCAGTGATTTATATAATTTTCATTGTAGAGCTCTTTTACTTCCTTAGATAAATTTATTTCTAAATATTCTATTTTTTAGCAATTGTGAATGGAATTGCTTGCTCAATTTACTTTTAACAATTTAATTAATAGTATATAGTGAACTCTTTTTGTATGTTGATTTTGTATTCTGAAACTGCACTGAATTCATTTGTCAGTTCTAATGGCTTTTCAATGGAGTATTTAGAATTTTCGATAGATGAAATCATGTCATCTGTAAACATGGATAATTTTAATTTTCCTTTCCAATTTCTTTCTTTTTCTTATCTCATTGCTCTTGCTAAGATTTCCAGTACTATATTAAATAAGAGTGATAAAAGTGGACATCCTTCCTTGTCCTGTACCTACCCTTAGAGGAAACACTTTTAGCTCTTTGCACATCTTATAATAGAAGCAATCGTGCATTCTGTTATTTTTCATTCTAAAAAATGTTGCCTCTCTTTTTTTTTTCTTTCTTTTGTCTATCACTTGAACTACATGGTGAAATCTGACTCCTCTTTGGAATGTAGTCATAGATGTCTCTAGCCAGTTCAGTTTTTGTTTGTTGGTTTTAGTTCCTATTTGCATCTTGTTTTAGTCAGCCTTTTCATTGCTGTGACCAAAAGACCTGACAAGAACAATATAGAGAAGGAAAAGTTTATATTGTTCAGAGTTTCAGAGATTCAGTCTGTGGTTGGACTACTCCTTAGCTCTGGGCCCAAGGTGAGGCTGGACCTCCTCGTCCGAGCGTGTGGCAAAGGAAGGCAGCTCAGGACATGACAGTTGGAGAGCAGAGAGAATGCTCCATGTACCAAGGACAAATATAAATCCTAAAGGCACATCCCCAGTTATCTCTTCTTCAGCCACACTTTACCTGCCCACAATTACTGCCCAGTTAATCCATATCTGAGGGATTAATCCTCTGATTAGGTTATACCTCTTATAATCTAATCATTTTTCCTCTGAAGATTCTCACATTGTCTCACACATGAGCTTTTGGAGGACACCTCATGTCTAACCACAACTCCTAGTGACTTCCCCTGCACTGTGTAGCCACAGCCAACAGTTAGCCAGAAGAAATGCTCAAGCATCTCAAGACATAGTCTCCTGACCTCCATAAATGAATCTGCAGGTAAGAGAGCACATTCATCCACTTCCAAGTCTTTCTCAGGCTGTACTTTTCACCAGCCCTTTTCTAGCTTCCTTAAGCACATGAACAGCCTCATAGTCAGCCAGGTGTGCAGGGATCATTGTCCTCTCTTCGGTCTGACTAGAGTGTCTGCAGTTTCAGCAAGGAATAAGTTTGTGCCAACCACAAGCAGAGCCCCAGGCTAAAAGAGACACGCTGTTGGCCCTCCTTTGCCCTCTGGCCTCCCACAAGTCACTGTTAATGACAATACCATTGCAGTGGGCACCACACACACCTCCACACTGGTGGAAAGAGTGCTACTTCCCACTCACTGCATGCCAGCTCTCACAGAGCCTCAAGCTGGCAGATGTGGGGGAGCAGGAAGGGTGAAGCCCTAGGCCAGAAGCAACTGAACTTCTGAAAGTCTCAACTGAACTTAGCCTTTTCTAGAACAATCATTCTCTGATTGCTACATGCCTTTGGTTGGTTTCCAGAAGCCAAAAATGACCATTTCTGTTAATTTCCCCAGTTTTAGGTTGCTTTTTGAGAGCGGATTTGCAAATTCCACAATTGGCCAAAGCTAGAAGTTAATTCTTTCTACACAAAATGTCTTTAAATTTACCCATATAATTGCCATTCCTGGTGCTCTTCTTCTTTTATTTGAATCCAAATGTCCATCTGGAATAATTCCTTAAAATGCAGGTCTGGTGTGATAAATTCTTTTAGTTTTTTTTAATATATCTGAAAATGAACTTTTGGTTTTGAAAAATATTTTTACTGAATAAAGGATTCTATGGTTGGCAGTTTGTTTTTCCTTTTTAAAAAATACTTCAAAGATTTGCTCTAGTGTTTTCTCACTTTCATTACTTCTGATGAAAATGTAATACAGCCAGCACTGCAATGCCAGTGTTGGGGAGGCAAAGGCAGGAGACTGAAGCTTGAGGCCAGCCTCAGGGACTTAGCAAGACCCTGTCTCAAAGTTTAAAAAGAAAGAAAGAAGAAAAGAAAAAAGTAATATCATCTCTTTTTCCTTTGTATGTAATGTGTCTTGTTTGGCGTGCATGTGTGTGTGTGTTTGTGTGTTGCTGTGGATTGAATCCAGGCCTCTGCTCTGCTAGGGCTAGCAGTTTACCACTGAGCTACATCTCCAGCCCTTTCTATGTTGTGTTTTGATGGAGGGGTTTTCTAGGTTGCCCAGGCCAGTCTCTAACTTGCAGTCCTCCTGCCATAGCTTCTGGAGTCACTGAACTTACAGGCATGCACCATCAGACCAAGCTTATTTGGCCATTTTAAATAAATTTTTCTTTTCTTTTTTTTAGAGAGAGAGAGAGAATTTTAGTATTTATCTTTTTTTTTAGTTTTTGACGGACACAACATCTTTGTTTGTATGTGGTGCTGAGGATCGAACCCGGGCTGCACGCATGCCAGGCGGGCGCGCTACCACTTGAGCCACATCCCAAGCCCCAAATAAATTTTTCTTTATTAATATTTTTAAGAAATTTAAGTTTGATAGTTCTTGGTGTAGTTCTTTTCATATATTTTTTTTTATTCTTTGAGCTTCTTAGATATGTAAGTTTTATACTTTTCATCACATTTGAAATTGTTTTGGCCATTATTTTGGCATTACTTTTTCAGTGTTTTTACTGTTTCTTTCCTACTTTGAAGACTAGAATTGTGTTTATACCTGGTTTTTTGAATTGTTTGTTGAGAGAATTTAATAATATTGTTTTGTTTTTCTTTTTTCAAAACACAAACCCTGAATCTCATGTAATATCTTTCCATTTCAGAATGTTGGTGATTTGCTAAATTGTTGACTTGAATACTGTGTGAGCCAAACCAAACAGGACTGCAAGGGAAATTCATCCTTCAGGGTCAGATGTTAGAATTTATGCTGTAGATGGTTCTTGGATTATAGGTGGACACTTCTATGTTTTGTGTCTGGGAAGGCTACTGTCATGCTTTCTCCTTGGAGGCATAGCCATGACTTCTACTTATTTCTGGATCATCCAGGCTACCAAGGAGAGCATAGGGTTTATATGAGACATTTAAGCACATTTAGGAAATGAAGACAGAAAACCCTTTATCACTAGCAGAGACTAATGGATCACTGGTCTCTGTGAATATAAACAGTGCTTCAGTAAAGGGATCTGCAATGTGGCAATTGAAAATTACGAAGGATGAAGCTTGAGGACACTAA
This sequence comes from Callospermophilus lateralis, assembly GCF_048772815.1. Taxonomy (NCBI): domain Eukaryota; kingdom Metazoa; phylum Chordata; class Mammalia; order Rodentia; family Sciuridae; genus Callospermophilus; species Callospermophilus lateralis. The sequence goes on from NW_027516477.1 coordinate 2,274,504, forward strand.
AATAAAATTCCCTGAAGTTGATTTTAATGGAGGTAACTTAAATGTACAATTAGGTGCTCTCTGTAAGACCAGAATATTTTCAAAATTTCAGCTGTCCAAATTTTCCACCAAAATAATTAGCTAGACCATGGATCCCGATTCATGAGGAAGAGAGGAAGTTTTGTCCCAACCTGTTCATCTGAAGTTTTCATAGTGTGACATCCATCTAAATGCAAAGCCTTGTCTACTAAGGCAGAGTCTGAGGATGAGCTCAAAACAGTAGATTTTATTTTTTCTCTATTTCTATGCTTCTTTAAGAAAAGAAAACAATGAAATAATTGTTCTATATTTTATAAAGCATGCACTATATTATAATACTGAAGAAATAATTGAGATGATTCATATGATTTCAAAAAAGGCAGAAAGGGGGAAAATAAGTTTTGAATTACAAATCTACTTAATCCTTGATTTGTCTCTGACAGTCTGTTCACCCTGCTATCATCTGTTAACTGGAGCCCTATTCCTAAGTATGCCCTGCTTTTAGTTTTCCTAGATGGTATCAAGATACATGGGATTAAGTAGCCAGCAGTAGGCACACCATGTAACAACTATGAACACCATATCCCCTCAAGAGTGTACAGAGAGAACAATTTTCTGAGTCCAAATATTAACATCTGGACTCCAAGGCTTCTATTTTATATTATTATTCTGAAAACAACAATAAAGTGTCATTCTATTCAATCAGCAACTATCTTGTGTGTATCATTCAAACCATGTCATTCTCTCTTCTCCCTCCCTCTCCCTCTCTCTCTCTTTTTTTTTTTTGAGTGTGTGTGTGTGTGTGGTACTAGGGATGGAACTCAGGGCCTTTTACATGCTAGGCAGGTGCTCTACCACTGAGCTACATCCCCAGGATCATATTTTACCCCTCATCTCAAAAGTTTTTGTTCATTAAGTTTCTCAGAGTTCAAAAACATGAACTTCAAAACATACTATTAACACAATACTAAAGAGTATGGGGAGCACTTTTGCAGGATAGGATCACAGTGTGTGCAATACCACAGCCCACATGGCTTGTCACTCACAGAGTGAGGTGCTGTTCAGAATAAACAAACAAGACATTATCATTTCTGCCTGGAAATTCCAGGCTCTTGTGTGCCCCAAGAATACCAGAGATGGCAGTTTCTCCAGCACTGTCACAGTGCCCTGCTTCCAAAGAATGTGACACCCAAGGAGGGCACAGCTGTGCCATCATCACAAGTTTAAATTTGACACTGGTGATATCATAGCCATGGAATATAGTCTCTTAAAAATATCACAGCTGAGCTTTCAGATTGCATAAGTTGTCAATAAGAAGTGAGCTCCATGGGGGCTGGCTGGGACTGCTCCCATTCAAGGACACATGATGAAGGGAGTCTGCTTTGTTGAGGCCTCAGCTGCACACACTGTGTGGGACTATAATACCCATTGCCTCACTTGGCCTTATGACAGTCCCTTAGCTGAGCAGTATTGTCCTTACCCCATAGATGAGCAACTGAGGATCTGAAGAGGTTAAGATGCTTCCCAACACAGCTGTTAAGTGACAGCTGAAGGAGGCTAACCAGGTCCCACTGACTCCAAAGCATGTGCTCTTTCCATTACAACTGGAATGTTTGGATTAAATTTCATCTGGGCCTGAATTAGAGACCTGCTCTGGGCATCTCTCAAGCCAAATAAAACAGAGGATAATGAAAACAGATGATTCGACTCCTAACAAAGCACAGCACACCTTAGTAGCAAGGAGCAGACCCCACTGTTGCACTCAAAGCCACAGCACCACCAGGAGGTCTGTTCTCATACGTTCTGCTCACAGATGCTGGGGTCACTGAGCCTCAGTCATGAGTGTTCTTTCCTGGATCCCCTCAAATAAAAAGTGAGCAACTGGAATTTCTCTGGAGGATAAGAGGAGGTTGTACATGAACTAATTTTCCACTCAGGTTTTTGGTGGCCAGTCAGATGGCCACCTTCTGAGGAAGAGCAGCCCACACATTTTATGTGTGCAGAAGGACGTGATTTGAGAAGTGGAGAGAGACCATGTAGGAGTTGTAGGAAGCCTGTCTCACCTTCTGCTTGGGTCAAACCTTAGACACAGTATTAAAAAAAGTTCCCTCCTTTGGGTAGTGCAGACACAAACGGCAGCAGTTTGTGGTCGTGTCCTTGATTTGAAAGATGTCTGCCTGAAGATAATCATGCTGTTATACTATGTTCTAGAGTAAGTTGATGATCTGAGTCACTTTAAAGTGAAGCACTGGCAATAGGTCTTCTGTGAGTCACTTATTTTAACAATTTTGATAACACTGTACAGCAAAGTACAGTTTGAGAACTTAAGAGATTTCTTCCTCTCCTGAAATTTGCCCTTTGAGCATCACTAAGTTTGAAGCATAAATCATGGAATTGACTAAGATTGATACTAGACAGAAATCTGTGCAAAAACCTAGAGGGAAACAGTGAGTTATTCTGTGTCACTGGCTTTCCCATTCCACTGACTGCCAGAAGCATCATGTAACTAGATCTAGAAGGCACCACAGATGGTAAGGGTTAAAGGACAAGAGCCAAATTCCTGCCCATAGTTGGTAAAACATGAAGTTCCATTTTTAAGCAACATTTTTCAAGGCTTCTGAAAAATCACTCTGCTCTTCAGGAGGCAGCACCAAGGACTGTCACAAGGAGAAAAGCCCGTGGACTTGGCAGCCACGCTGGGCAGTGAGAGATGGAGGGTCTGGCTCCGCACCAAGGAGGCCAAAGTGATCACTGTGACATTCTGAAAGCACCAATGGATCCTTTGTCCTAGCGCTCACACTTCTGGGAGATTTACCAGAAGATTCACGTGTGCACATATGTGCACACACAGCAACACGATGATTCAGGAAATTCAGTCTTATGGGAAGATCAAAAGCACAGCAGGCAATTTCTGTGACTCTGGCATTGTTCAGCAATCCTTCAATGTCCACATACAGATATGAAGGCCACTGAAAGAGTATGCAGATGGAAGAAAAAAAGAAACTTGAAAAAGCATACCAAGGCAGCTTATTTTTCTCCCCTTGTCCTTCCACCTACCACGAGCTGTCCTGGTGCATTGTCAATCATTCTATCGCACCCCTTTGAAGTATGACTCTGTCCCTGAGTCCCACAGAGTGTGTGCCAGCCTGGACTGATCTCACCTCTTTGAGCCTTCTGCCCTCCAGTGCACTCACAAGTGTTTGGACATATACTGGTGACTGGAGGGAATACGATCACAGACCCAAGTGGAGTTGGCTACTAGACCATGCCATGTGTCTGGCACTGAACAAGAATGAATTGCCAACTGAAAATCAACCAGGTGACCTCAGTTTTCTTGGGGGAAGTAAAAAGAACAGCCATGTGTTTAATGAGAGAATAATGAAAAGATAACCCCTCTCCACACAAAGATCATTCAGCTGAAAATTGGGCCATATTTGGAGTTAGAAAAAGATGTTTAGTGGGTAGCCTTAGCAGAAGGGCCTCATAAGGCGGTCCTGCTACTGTGGTCTTTACAGATAAATTTTAAGGACATGTGGAGTCAGGGAGGAAGTGAATATTCAATTTAGAACATTTTAAAAAATATATTTAATATCTGCTTCTCTCATCATGTGTGTGGATTTTACAGGTTTTGTTGTGAATAGCTTCTCATCACATGTTGAAGAGGGAGATAATCATAATTAAACCTTATGTTATGCAGAACAGAAAGAAATGACTTGGCAAAGGTCATGTGGCAACGTGGTGTCCTAGGCAGCCAGCGAACTGACGATCTGGATGTGGTTGTGAGCTGTGCACTCCAGTGTGCCTGTCAGGAAGCCAGGCTAAGACTGCCCCAGTCACTGCTTGCACTTCCTCTAGGCATGGGTGTGGGGCATGATCATGGTGTCACCAAGAGGAAGTTGAACGTGGGTGGTAACAACATGAGCAAACTTAATGGAAGACATTTACAAATTACTGTTGCTAATATGAAGATAGGAATGGGATGGGGAAGGATGAACTGCCCTTCAGTCCTGGTTTAGCATTGAACAGATACAAAACTGACCCCTAGCCAACAACCAATCCTTTGCAAAAGTGTTGAGTCAGGTAAGGGTGGGTGCTCTTTCAGGATATCCTCCAGGGACTTACTTCTCAGGCTTCTCTTGTGGTCCACATGGCTGTGTGGTAAGCCCATACTTAGAACCTAGCATACTGCTTAGCAGCAGGAGTTAAATATTCAAATAATTTTGGAAATAAAATATGAAATCCATAATTTCTGCACAATGAATGAGACATTTTCAGATCTTACCCAAATTTAGAGGTATTTTTTCCTACCAGAATTAAAGAATACAAACCCATCTCCACCCACAATACAGAAGAGAGTTAAGACTGAAAACTCAAATGAAACAAAAAAGCTGTAGAATCAGTATCCTCCAGAATCTCCTTATGAGTGTAGTTGCATAAAAATAAAAACAAGAAAATCCGAAAAAAAAATCCTGCATTTACTGAATGAACTCTGAAATATTTAAAACAGAGAAACCAAGTACTTTCTGTAGTAGTACAGTTCTGAGGCACATGGATATACACATTTAAACATAAGGTACAGAACAAGAACTTCACTAGGGTTAGGAAAAGTGTACCAAAGGAAAAACACAACCCAAAGTACATAGGATAGACACATCTCCCCTGGCCAGAACTGTACAAGTGTCTTCCCCAGTTCCCCATGAAGGAGGATTAAATGTTAATGTTCTGTGTAGTTTTTATGTTTGTTTCTATTATATAAAAGAATTTATTTCAAAATATTCCAAGCATATAAAAAGTTGTATAGGATCACCAGTTGTATTTCAGCACCTTGTGTTAGACCTAATTCTTTGTCAGAAAGAAGAAAGAGCAGGAAAATGGAAAGCCTACAAAGGAAATTCTCCTCCCCCACAATTGAATTTCCTTCCCTTTCTGCACAGTATAACCTGAAATGATGTGGGTTTGTTTGATTGTTTGTTGTTGGTACTGGGGACTGAACCCAGGGGTGCTTTACCCCTAAGCCATATTCTCCAGCCCTTTTTATGTTTTATTTTGAGATAGGTCTCATTAAGTTGCTGAGGCTGGCCTCTAACCCCAAATCACTGGGATTATAGGTGGGCACCACCACATTATATTCATGTTTTATTATATGTGAAAGTATCCAAATCATTATGTAGTAATTGTTTGTTCATTTTAAAACTCTGCCTAAATGGTTCATTTTTACATTTTTTTTAAATTTGTTTTTAGCCTTGCGCAGTTTCCAACAGTTAGCCAAGGTGGGTTATATGTATCTAGTTTAATCACTGTAAACACTGAAATTATCTTGTATGTGTGTTTGGAGGCAGGTAATACCTTTAAAAATGGTGCACTACTATTATTTTTAGTCTTTGTTGTACATTTTATTTTACTGTTTTATTTTGAATTTCCTTGATTATAGTGAGATTGATTTTCTTTTCTGTGATATTCCTGATCATGTTCTTTGCCCATTTTTCCTCTAGGTTGTTTGACTTCATGAAATTAATTTGAAGGAGTTTTTTTTTTTTTTTTTTACATATTCTAGATACCAATTCTTTGACAATTATTTGCCTTGCAAATAACTTCTTTTTAGCTCATCTGTGTCTTAATTTCTGGACTGCTGTATTTAATGGTAAGGCCCAGCTCTATTTCTTGAATCAGCCCTATTCTCCATACATAGGTTAAGATCAAAAAAAGCAGTACAGCACGTTCACTTCACCTTTCCCATCAACCCTATTCCAGTTTGTGCTGACACACATTGCTTCTGATCCATGGCTCCATTTCCTTTCTTTAGCTTCACATATGATGTTTTGTTTGACATTTGAACTTAAATTATATATATATATATATATATATATATATATATATATATATATATATATATATTTACATTCTGTCTTCTTAAAAATTTTGTCAAGCTCTCAATCTGTGTCATCTCTGAGATTTTTGAGGTCTTAAGTAACTCGCTTCCCATGCTCTGTAACTGTGGTAAACCAGGTCCCGTGGTCTAGCATGGAGCTTCCTATCAAATGCTCAGGGTTCCTCCCTGATTTTCCTTTGGTTGTACATCTGTGTCTTAAACCATCATGCTCATGTGTTCTATTGCTTCTTTAGCATCTGTTTCCTTACTCTCCATCAGCCTAAAAGAGTTTAAGCTTCATAAGAACAAGAAATCTTTTTTTTTTCCACCATGGTGTTCTTGATATTTTTTGAATGAATGAACAAATCCAGATAATATGCTTTTTGCATAACATCTGATCTTTGGTAATCTAACTCTAGCACAAGTCTTTCCAGTTGAAGTTCAATCCCATCCTTGTACCATAATACACAGTGAGTCAATCTTAATCATTTTTGTTCTTATTTCATTCTCATAAAACCCTGATAACTTTACTAAACACATTCTTTGTTGAGCTTCCATAAATATGTTGATTCTATATCCCCTTTTGATTCAGGTGAGTTTGTGATGCTCCCTGGCCCTGAGGTTAGGCGCTTCAGTTTCCACCTTGTTAGTTGGAACACTTGTTCATGGTGTCTGAACCATCATGTAAGAAGTTCAGCTATCCTGAGGCCACCATGGTGTGAGGAAACTCAAGCCATATGTGGAGGTCACATGATCACATGTAGGAGCTCTAGGTGACAGCCCCAGCTGAGTCCTGCTTTTGATTTATCTTAGACCAATTGCCAGACATGTAAAGAGTCTCAAATGATCATGACCTTCAGCTGTCAAGTCATACCCAGCCATTTAAGTGTCTTCAGCTGAGGCCACATATGCAGCAGAGCAGAAACAGGCCATATTTTCTGCGCTTTGCTGAAAGTCAAAATGTACTTGGACAAGGGGCATGTCATACTGATGCCGAAGGCCAAAATTCTGCTATTTATAGTGGACAAATTGAATCAACCATATCTTTAATTAAGAATTATAACCAAGTTTATGATTGTTGGGATTAACTATGAATAAAAATTCAACCCAATATGTGAACTATCCAAAGAAAAAATATTGCTTTCAATATTTTTTGGCTATTATCACATGTTAGGAGAAATAGGAAGAAACATTTTTAAATAGAAGACTCTAGCAAATATGTTTTGAAGATTTCCTATTTGAAGAAATTACTGTGGAAGTACACTTCATCAATTTGCCCAACATAACAAGACCCTTTGGCCCAATAGCATCTGGGAGCTTATATAATGAAGACCCAAGACCTCATTAAAATGCAAGGACCTACTGTTGATCAACATCAGAATACCTGGTGAAGATTCTTAATATAGAAATGACGAAGAGTCAGTACAAATGAACCAGTATCCAGGACATATTCATGCTTGTCTCTAAGTCCTCCTCTAACACCAGTGGGACACTATTGGCCCATGCTATAAATATCTCTTAGAGGCATTTTGTTCTAGTAGTTGTTCTCTTTGAAACTCTCTTCTCCTTGGGAATCTGTGATTCCTGCCAACTATCTAGCTTTATATTCTTCTCTATGGGTAGACATGTGTAACTTGATGGCCTATGGATGTTCTAGCATTTCTGAAAATTGAATTTAATTTTAGACAGTAAGATATATGAGAACTTTTTCTGATTTATTCAACATTGTCTATCCACACTTAATAGATTGCCTAATGTAGGGAGGCAGTCACTATTGACTGAAGAGATGAGTGAATGAATAGATGAGTGGATAAAGTAATTTCAAAACCATCTCCCTCCCAGCAGCACTCCCCATGGTTTTGGAATGCAGTTGTCATCTCCATTTCCCCAAGTCAGGACCCTCAGTGACCTCTTAGACCTTCTATGAGCCCCAACACACTCAATTGTTCATCAGTCTTTCTGTTCTACTTTTGGACTGTCTGTCCCTTTTCTCCATTGCCATGACCATTACCCTAGCTTATCACCACCTCCTTTGTCTTGCACATAGCTATCAGAGGGGTAAACACGAGCTGTCTATATCACATCCTACCCAGCACTGCCAGCTAGCTGCAGGACCTAAGGCTAATCACACTGGCCTTGCTGTGAGTTGTGGCACTTCAATGCATTGTCCTAGGTAAATGGTTTAGAATAGAGGCTTGGTGACAGTGACCGTTATTATCACTCAGTGCTTTTGTTTTCAAAACCCACTATTCTTCAGTGAATCCACTTTTCCCATAGGTAAACAGAAGCAAGTCCACACAGAAGAGTCCAGTTGCCAGCATGCAAGGCCTTTCCCATCTGATGGCTCACTGGTCCAGAGTCATTTCCTATTCTTCTCCTTCTGAATTCTAGTGATGCTGAATCCCTTTACATTCTCTGTACCTGCCATCCTTCTTCATACAGTCGCATACACTGTTGTCATCTCTTTGCAAACTCCTCTTATCGTTTAGATCTCAGCTGTAACACTGTGTTCACTGCTGAACCTTTCCTGACACCTCTAGGTAATGCCAGGTTCTTCCCTGAAAATGTCCCTTAACTTTGTGCCTATGCCACTTACAGCAACCGCTTCAAGTGATATAATCTTCCTGTATTATTAATTGTTAAGGTAGCATTTCTCTATATTAATGAAATTGTATACTCATTTTAGAAGTAGTAGTTATTCTCTTTTCTGGCATATAGTATGTTATGCTTAATAATTATTTGTTGAATAAATAAGTCATGCTGTCATTAAATCATTAGGAATGACCTTTATTATTGATAGGTGAATAATATTTTGAACAAAGGAAAACCTTGCCATCACTATTCATGACTCTGCTGACAGCCAATAGTCTCTATGTTTTGTTATATAGTTTACCTTCATATATTGTATCTATAATAGGAATACAGGCAGGATTCAAATTTCTGACAGATCACTTTTCTTATTTCTGAAGAATTTCTTCTAACATTTTTTTGCAAACCAGATCTACTGACTGCAAATTTCCCCAATTTTTGTGTGAGAAAATTTTTATTTCCTTTTACTTTTGAAAGATAATCTCATACCATTTTTAAAAACTAGATTAATAGGAGGAATGTCAAGAAAGTAGAGGAAGGCAATCGGGGAGGGAGGAGGAGGTTAAGGGGACATACTGAGGATTGAAATGGAACCAATGATATTATATGCATTTATGAGTATGAAAAAATGAACCCTGTAACTATGTAAAACTGCAATGTACCAATAAAACATAAACTAAAAAAAGAATTCTAAAATGGGGTTTTTCCCCCAACCATTAAATACACTTCACTCTTCTCTTAGTAATGGTTTCTGGGAAGTCCAATGTAATTCTTACTTTTGCTATTCTTTAGGTAGAATTTTTCCCCTCTAGTTTCTTTCAAGATTTCTTCTGTATCTTTGATTTTCTCCAGTTTCAATACTATATGTGCTGGTCTACATTTTGGTTTTGATCTTTCTTGATATTCTCTGCACTTTCTTGATCTTTGGTTTGGTATCTGTCATTAATTAATGAGCATATTCTTGAGCATATTTTTAATGAGCATATTCTTGAGCTGTGAGTTTCCCAAGTGCTTTTCAAGCTTTTCCCCCTTAGGTGAGTGAGAAATCCTCAGTCATGATTGCCTCAAATAATTATTCTGTCCCTTCTTCTACTCTCTTTCTACGATTCCCATTATGTACTTGCTATACATGTTGTAGTTTGTCCATGGTTTTTGGATATTCTGTTGTCTTTTCCATTCCTTTTTCTCTGTGTATTTTAGAAGTTCTACTGACATTTCTTCAAATTCACAGATTATTTCTTCAGTTGTGCTCATTTTTTTTTGAAGAACCAATCATAGGGATTCTCTACTCTTGCTAGTGTTTTTGATTTCTAGATCTCCTTTTGATTCTTAATATACACACCTACACCTAAATCACCTATCTGTCCTTGCATGTTATCCACTGAAAATGCATTAAAAATCTTTCTTGATTACAGATTCTTGCATATTAGTCATAGTTGTTTTAAATTTTCAGTCTAATAAGTTCAACCTCCCTGATGAGAGTCTGGTTTTGATGCTTGCTCTGTTTCTTCAAACTATGTTTTCTGACCTTTAGTATACTTTACAACTTTTTGTTGAGATCAAAACATAATATACTGAATAATGAAACATGGGTAAATAAGTATCTTGTGAAATTTTTATGTTCCTCAGACTTGGAGTTAGGCTGTGCTTCATTTTGATGTACTTGTAGGTATTATGGGTCAAAATTTCCTTTGGTATCCTTGTATCTGTTCTCTGTTTTCTTTTTGTTTCCCTAGAGGTTTCTTCCTAGATGGAGTCTAAGACCTGTTATTCTGTGGGTTGTATTCCCTAGTTGTCTTCCACGGATTGTATTGATGCAATGGTAAGATGTGGGGAGAAAGGTACTTTCCTATGGTGTCCTGTTATTAGGTCTGTGGTTTTTAATGAGCATGTTCTTGAGCTGTAATTTTCCCAAGTTCTTTTCAAGCTTTTTCCCCTTAGGTGAGTGAGAAATGCTAGAGGGTACTGGAGTCAGATATTTCCCTTCTCCCAGGTCAGTTAGGTTTTGGTAAAACCCCAGCTGTTTAGACTCAGGTAAAATGATTTCTCTGAGAGCAGGCCTTGTTAATGCTCTGGGTGAATTTAAATGGCAAATTTTATCCTTTCCTGCTGGAAACATAAGGGTTTTATCAGATTTTTCCCCTACCCTGTTAGGGCTCTTGGAGGTAAACTTACTAAAGCATAGGTGCTCCCCTAAGACTGGGCTCCTCTGGAGTTTTTAACTCCCAAACTTGTCCACAGAGATCCTCAGCAATCTGTCAGTCATAGTGTAAAACTTCCTGTGTTGGTATATTTTATTTAATATAAATAAAATCAGAAGGCTGTGGAGGGCAGCAAATTTACTTAAATAGTGACTCCATAAACATGTCATCTGTAAATAATCTTTTAAATTAATCTTAGTCTACTCCTTTTTAAGTGTAATATATATATATATATATATATTTATAAAATGCATAGAATTGATTACTAAAAACACTGAAATTGTGGGGAAAATTAAGTCCTTCATTTTCAGTGTGACTAAAAATGTACTGCTGGTTTTTATTTTATGATCTAATACTGTAATTTTTAAAATCAATTTCAGGCACATTTATTTCATTGATGATTATTAAATAAAACACTGCTTGTATTAATGGAGTAAAGAAAAGTTTATCCATTATTAGCTTATCATCAATGCTGTCCTAGAGCTGTCCTAGTGGTATGCAATTCATTTATTAAACAAACGCTGTAAATCCAAAACATTTGGAGAGTTTTACACTCAAATGCTTCGTACTGTTTATTCCAGTAAATGTTATAAGATTATATTCCAGATTTTTAAGAAAAAAAAGTTAAGTCAAGCCTGCAAGATACAGCTTTCTCAAGTGTCTACAATGCCAGTATGAAAATAAAAAATTAAGTTACATTGATACATCCAAGTTTTTTATATGCAGTGATGAACACAAACATTAATAGAGATAAAATACTGATGCAAATAACACACCCGAAAATAACATATGCAATTATTTTCCATCATTTACAATACAGTAGTTACAATGACACTTCAAACAGAAAAGCAAAGTAAAAAAATCAAAACCCCAACTTCTATTTCATTTAATTAGACTTATACAGAAATTAGAAGGCTAAATAACAACTAGTTAATCACCTAATTTCACAGCTATCTGAAGTGGCAATCGTTATATAGCAGCTTATCTATGATACATTCAAGATAAATGATACAATTTATTACTTGTCTGTAAGCTAAAACACAGCCTCAGTTTAATACCTTTCCTTAAATTCCACCTCTACACTACAATATACTTGAGGTCTATGCAAAAAGTAGCTACCTTTTATATAGGAAATGGATGATTAAGTCTTTGGTGCTGTAAAAGCAACTTCATTTAAACATCACCACCATCACCACCAAGGGGGAAAAGGGGGGGAGGGGACCCAAGACACACTTCCTAGGAAAAAAAGCATGTAATTTCTGTCCCTGACGGAATGTATTAAATAAGCAACACCACCAACAAGCAAAACAAGTACTACAATGTAAAAATACTATAAAAAAATAACCAAAAAAACCAAAAATCCTCTCACATGCATAAATGAAAATTGCACACAAAGAACTCACATCTTTTCAAGCTTCAATAGTAAATATTCTGCTACTATTTATTAAATACTGCATGGTTTGCCCAAGCTAAGATGAAACCACATCATGAATCAATGAGCATTTTGCATTTTCTTTCATTATCCACTCAATGTCATGCCTACTGCACCTCTAAACATTTTATTAAGTCCAATTATACAGCAAACACTTCCAAAATAAACTTAGATTGTATTGCAGTTTCACTTAACAGTATATAAAATGCTGTGCTGTGACAGTTATCAACTATCCATTAGATACTGTATCAATTTTTCTTAAGCACTACTAACTGCTTGCTTTTCTTGAAGCTAGATCATTCTGAAAAATCAGACAGCAAAATTCAGCTATAGCAAACATGCTGCCCCCTTAATAAGGAAAAAAACAGCTACTATCTGAAATCATACCACACAAAACCAAAAATGAACACTACTCTATCAAAAGAAAACTAAAGAGTAGGTCTGAATTTTAAGTGCTGCAGTCCTCAACATTTATAGATAGGTAATAACATTAACAACCTCAAATATTTAAGGCACTATGTGTGGGAACGGTTTACAATGCACCTGAGATTATTAGAACAACATTAAGAGCAAAGTCTAGGCAACGTTTTGCCCATGCAAAAGACACATGCAAATGTAAAGAACAATAGCTCAATTTCTCAGGTTAAGTGACCAAACATTTATACACTAAGACACAGATAATACAATTCACTTGTATGCTGTAATTCTGACATATGTGCATCTGTTGCTCTAAGTCTGTACACAGAATGGCTTCCCAAATGTGGACGTGTCTTGCACTAGTTAGAAGGCAATTTTATAAAAAATAGCAGGAGCAAAACTTGACTTCTGCTCCCATAAGTCACCTGTCTAGAGTTACTACATAAGAAGATAACATGACCAAAGACAAGTTATACCAAATGTGCAAAACACATTAAAAGTGAGATTTTTTAAAGCTCAAAGTTGTTTAAATTGCACCCAAGTCTACATGATTCAAAAATAATTTTCTTGTGCCATGGCTAATTTTTATTAAATACCATGTTTTTATTTTTAATCATATGTTTGTATCATTGAGCTTCCTCAATATACTTTTTTTTTTCACATATATGGATACTGACTGAGTTTTGTTGGACTCAATGGAAATCCAGTATATGCAGGTGATGCTGCAATGTAAGAATGTGGTGGGAAGATTGGTTTGTATTGAGTCTGATGAATGGTTGGGGATGGTAACAGATGGGGATTTATGCCCACTGGGACTTGGTGAACTATGCCACTGGGATGGGAGATATTATAAGTTGGATGCTGTAACATAGGTCTTGAGGTACATGGAGAGGCTAAGAGGTGAGCCACTGGTGCAGCACTACTGAGGGTAGCTGATGATGGGTATGGAAGCAGAGTAGGCTGTCCTCCAAGGTGCGTATTTCCAGCCAGGTGGGCATGTACTGCTGTATGGTTAGAACTTTCATGAGAAAGAGTGAATGGATTACTGGTAACACTAGTAGGGATATAAGCTTGCTGTCTTCGATGCCCAAAATTTCCATTCCACTCTTGATGCCCAGATCCAAAGTGTTGAACTTGGCTGAAGTTCAAATGCTGCTGCTGGAATGCTGATGTCAATTTTTGCTGACGATTACCCACTGTGGAAGGCTGGTTTAATCTTCCAGGGGCAGATCGTCCTTTTATTAATGGCTGGCATGTAGAATCTGTGTTTGCCATATGCTCATCGGCATTTAATCCATTTTCTATTGCCATTGGTGGCACCACAACAGTACAAACAGCTGGCTTGGTTTCTATGTCAGCAGAAGTTGCCATGTCTGTGTTTTGATGAGTGTCCTCCACAAAACTGCTCTCTGCAAATGGACTGTCATGCCCTGAAGAGTCTGATGTTGGAGAGCCATCAACAATATCACAACCACTTTCTTGTTCTTCATCTGACATACTGTTCGGTCTCTTGCAAGGGGATGGGCTGGACTGCCCTGAGGAGCTGGTGCTCAGAGTACTATCAGGACTACTTAATGAACACATCCGATCAATATTCAAAGTGCTCTGACAAGCTTCACAATCTAGATTACCTTTACATTCTCTGACCAAATGTCTTGGTGAAGTCTCTTCCTCATCAGTGTCACTGCTGATAGTGATCACACTCACTGCAGGACTCGGGGAATCGGCGATGATGATGGTTTGCCGCTGCTTTTCTGAAACTGATGAATCAGAGTCCTGTCTGACAGACGCTTCACAGCAATCTCTTGCCTCTACTTCTGAGTTATGATTGTACTGTGTATCTACACAACTTACTTCCTCAACATCTTTTCCATTTATTATCTTTGGAGAAATAAATGCTGAATGTGGGATACTGGTATTCTGCAATGAATTACTCCTGTTCTGACACAGTTTATTTTTCTTGGTAGTGGCAGGCTGAGGCCAGACAACATGTGCAATGCCCACACTAATTGGCTGAGGGGCTGATAAAGTTATCTGATTTGTTAGAAGAGGCTGTGGCATCACTGAGTTGTAATGATTGCTGTGTGAAATCATTTTCCCCCAGTCTCCAAGCCTTTGTGAAGCAGCCACACCCTCAGTAGTTAGTGTAGCAGTAGCAGGAGCCATGGGTGTTACCTGCTGCCAGGCAGGTACCAGCATCTGCTGTGTTCTACCAGACCATGTCTGAGAGAGAACTCCTGGTTGGATCTGTAGAGGCTGCACAGCTGGGGCCTGAGTTACAAGTGGAACTGTATTGTCCACCCTTATTGAATAACTGGTGGGTTTACCATGTGCTGCAGGAATACCTTGAATAGCTGGGGGATAGATAATCAGTGTCTGCTGAAAAGCATCACCAAGACCAAACTGTGCAGTTCTCGCCTGCAGGGTTATCCCGTGGTGTACAACAGAGTGAGCAGACGTGGTTAATGCCTGACTTCTTAATGTTCCAATTTTAGTAAAATTTGCTGTCAGAGTAGCAGTGCCACTTGAAGCAACTGGTCTTAAAAGTGAAGTTTTGTTGTGATGATTTGGGTCACATGAATTTGGGTGGGACTTACAAATATCCATAATATGAAAACAAGACTTCACATGGTTGCTATGAGGAAAATCTAAAAGATGTTTCATATTAACAAAAGGATGGTTCAGCGTCTCAACTGGAGTAATTCTTAAATCTGCATCCATCAGCAACATTTTCTTCAATAGGCTAACAAATTCTCTTCTATCCGCTTTCTCAGCCAAAAGATCACTTCCTTCCAAATCCATCACTGTGTTCACATGCGCTATATCATCTAGACTGTTGAATATGTACTTTGTGGCTTCTTTAGACTTCATTCCTGTCTCAGCTTCATGTTCTTCCAGTGTCTTTAATCTCCAACCAGAATGAGACATATCTGTTTCTCTGCAAAAAAATCTTGTGGACTTCGTACCCACATTTAATAACTGTTCTCCTGGTAAACCTTGAGTCTGAGAAATATATTGAATCTGATCATACTCCAAGGTTCCCGGATAGAGCGGCCATCCAAGGAATAATTCTGCAATCACACATCCCAATGACCACATGTCTATGGCTTCACAAAATGGCAACCCCAATATTATCTCTGGAGCTCTGTAGTACTGAGATTGTAGATACGTTGAACAAACAGTCTTTGAAACATGACTGGCTGACCCAAAGTCTATTACTTTAACCTTGCATGGCTGCCGAACAGGATCCACCAACATAATATTCTCTGGTTTGAGTTCAGCATGAATTAAACCAAGACTTTTCAATTTTTTCAGTGCAGTGGCCACTTGTTGAAGAATGGGCCGAATCACTTTTAGTGGCAGAGGACTGAATTTATTTTGTTTCAGAAAGTCATACAAATTTTGTTCCAGCATCTCAAAGACTAAGCAAGTATGGTTACGGTGCTGAAAGCATTCATAAGCTCTTACAAAGTTATATTCATCAGCATTTTCAGTACTGAGCCTTGCTAATATGCTCACTTCTATTTGACCTTGACGTGCATAAGAAGGGTGATTCTTCAAAATTTTAATTGCTACAATTTCATTTGTCCCTCTTTTCCAGCATTTAACTACCTGGCCAAAAGTGCCTTGGCCAAGAAAATCAAGGACTTCATACGTATTTTTCATGGAGCATAAGACTTCATGCTGTACTAATTGATAGTCACCTTCTCCAGTGGTACAATTTTGTTTTGATCCTGTGGTCGTTGTCACAACTGTCACCGGATTTCCCATGTTGGTTTTCAACATTGCAGGAAGTATGGACAATTCATCGACAATCTGCATTGCGCTGCTGTGATTATCCAACTCCTCACTCTTGCGCTTCAATCCACATCGCTGGGGGCCTTCTAGGAAATGTAACCTGTTTCACCACGCCCCAATCTGAGGTGACTCTGCTCGAGCTTGCTGAGCTTGAGCTGCTATGTCCTTTGTAGCACCTGCAGTATTTTTTAAAACAACACTAGTCTGCAATGAAAAGTTCTGTCCTCGAGGTCTATTAAATGGTATCTTTGACTGAAAAGCACTACCCTTTGTGGGAGGATGAGAATTTCCAAAGTTTCTACCATTCACATAGGTCCATGGATAGCTTCTTTCCTGGAAAACACAACTGCTTGGCTCTACCTTGAGTTTCTTCACACTACAAAAGGCACTTGACTGAGTTTGATAAACATATGGTGGGTAGACCAAGACTTGTGAGGCCATACCTTCCTAGAGGCCCGTGCTCTCCCCTCTTCGGGCAGCCGCAGCCCTGAGCATGTCCGGGGTGGGTTGCGGGGCCGTGCCGGGAAGAGGGAGCCAGGCGCTTCAGCAGGCTGCACCACCCAGCCCGGGCTCAGCCCCTCTCCGCGGCCGCTGCCATCTTGTCCTGGCGGCTAAGAGGAAACCGCGAAACACCCTCCCCCGACCGCGGCTGCTGCTGCTGCTCTGGCTGAACGCCGGGCCCGTCTCCCTCATCTTCCTTCCCGGGGATCTGGGGTGGGAACAGCTAGACTGCGGCCAGGGAGAGTGAGAAGCCGGCCGGCCGACCTGTGGCAACTGGGCCTAGGAATGGCGAGGGATGCGGGGCCCACGGCGGTTGGGCCCCATTCCTGAAGTCCCGAGGGCTGCGAGAGGAGGAAAAGGAAGACAGCCGGAGAGGCGGCGACAGCGAGGCCCGCAGCTCGGTCTCGAGGCGCCGCGCTGCCGGCAGTCGTCACCAAGGCAGCTGCTGCCGGCCGCCCCAACCTCGGGCCCCTCCTCCGCGCCTGCCGATCTCTGCCGCCACCTCCTGTTGGACCTTTTTAATTCCTAGGAATTCAGAATGTTTCCAACAAGGATTTCAGTTTGCCATAGACTTCAACTATACCATGCAGCTGTGACCCTTCACTTAGTAGATCCACATGCTAATATGAATCAAATAGCAAGGCATAGACGTTCATCACGGGTGCCTTTGAGAGTAATTTTATAGCATAGCCAAGACAACAGCTTTCATTCTGTCCACAAGACGATGAGAGATTGCTTGTGAATTTTATCAGTTTCATTTTATTTATTTTTAACTGACAAGAAAGAATATATATTTATGGTATGCAAGATGTTATACATATGTGAGTATATGTGTATATACACACGCATACACGTGTACACACAAAGTGGAATGACTAAATCAAGGTAAGTTAAATTATGTGAATTACTTCACATCCTTTTTTTTAGTAGTGTGAACTTAAAATCTATTCTCAGCAATTTTCAAATCTCCATTATATTTTTCTTATAGTCACCATGGTGATAGCTACCATGAACTTAATTCACTGAAATCTTGTGTTCTTTGACCAACAAATTCCAGATATTTTCACTGCCCTAGTCTCCAGTAGTAACCCTTCACTAGGTATATACCATATGTTTTTATCCACCCATCAACGATAGACACTTAGTTTGATTCCATGTTGTAGCTATTGTGAATAATGCTATAAATAGCAGGAGAATGCAGATAACTCTTTGATATACTGATCTCACACAACTGGAATATATACCTGGGAGGGAGTTACATGATAGTTATACTTTTAATTTTTTCAGGAGCCTCTATACTATTTTCCCTAATATGCGCACTGCCCCCAATCTATATAAGTGTTCTAATTTGCCCAGTTTAACTGGGCTGACATCAAGGCCAAAGAAGGACATTTCCAAACAGGGGTGGTGAGCAGAGATTTGGTCAATGCAGTTTTATGAATGAAATATAAATGAATTGTTAATATGAAAATTTGGAGGCCCTTATTTCACACCCAGAAGAAACAAACACAGTGCACCTGCTTCTGTAATCCTTACATAAGTGAAGGAAGAGCTGTGACTTAGAATTTTGGGGGTTTCTTTGGCTTCTGTCTGTCCCCAAAGAAAACACACACACACACACACACACACACACACACACACACACCTGTTAAAGCACTTGCTTTCTGCTCCAGAGATGGGTAAGTATGGAATAGAATCCCTGGGTGCCCTCAGACATTGCCTAACAACTAAAAAGTGGCAAAAACAGCAGGTCTCTGGGTTCCCAGCAAGGAGGCAATAGTTCATTAAGAAAGCATCTTGTGGACTGGGGCTGTGGCTCAGTGGTAGAGCACTTGCCTTGCACCTGTGAGGCCCTGGGTTCCATCCTCAGCACCACATAAAAATAAATAAATAAAGCTATTGTGCCCAACTACAATAAATTATTCTGTAAAAGAAAGAAAGCATCTTGCACCTGCAGTGATGGCTCTTCTGTGCTCATCTGTGTGTCAGAGGTTGTCCTTGCATGACTCTGTGAGTGTGATGCTGTGGAGAAAGAAAGCATGATGCTATCCCAAATCCCAGAGAAAGGTTCTGCAATTCCACTGAGTCAGGCCAGTTTTCCAAGGCTTGGTCCCATCAAGACCAAGAGTGCCTCCAGCTTAGAGGTGGAGAGCAGAGATTAGGTCAGTGGCTTTTAAAAAAAATGAAACAAACCAAAATTTTGGAGATTACAAATCATGCAAAATTTAAATCCCTCCAAAGGGTCATACAACTGTAGTACAGTATGGCATTTGGCTGAGGTAAGAGAAGTCAATGAATTTTAACTGTTGCTAACTCTTAGAGTTATTTATTCTCTCCTTTGCAAATTATTAAATTATTATTAGTAGTAGTATTAAATTCTGTAAATTCTATTTTTATACATCTGCTCCTTTGTGTTCCTTAGCTTTTGTGATGGTTTGTATGTGAGGTGTCCCCAAAGCTCATGTGTGAGACAAGGCAAGAAGGTTCAGAGGAAAACTGATTGGGTTATGACAGCTTGACCCAAACTGTGAACTAATCCCAACGGGATTAACTGGGTGGTAACTGGAGGCCTGAAGATGTGATTGGAGGAGTGGGCATTGGGGCGCATGCCTTTGGAGTGTATATTTTGTATCTGGTTAGAGGAGTCTCTGCTTCCTGATCCTTATGGGAGCTGCTGCCCTGTACCATACTCTTCCACCATGATGTTCAGCCCCACCTGGAGCCCCAAGGAATGGAGCCAGCTGTGTATGGACTCAGATCTCTGAAATCATGAGCCCCTAAATAAACTCTTCCTTCTTGACAGTTGTTCTGAGCAGGTCTTTCAGTCAGAGCAGTGAAAACAGCCGACTAAGACAGCTTTGGTTTCCAGCTACTCATAGGGAGTTGATTTGTCATTTTTCCTGGTTCATTGGTAAGGCATTTAAAACCATATTTAAAGCATCAGATTTGTCTGGGAACAGCTTTGGTTACATTTGAAGGTGGGATAGTGTGCGTGTTTGCTTGCACAATATAGGTATATTTGGTACTGTTTATTATTACTACTTTGTTAAGTATTTATTATTATATTCTTCACTCTTATCTTTTTTGGCAAACACAAAACATTTTGAAGTTGAAATATTTTTGTTTTCTGTTCTGTTTTCTGTCCCGTCCTGTTATTTTCCTCTTTCCTTCTATAAAGGCAAACACTATCATGAATTTGGTGTTAATCTGGCAATTCTGTATTTTTAAACTTTTACAAGTCCACAAACCCAGGAACAATATTCAGTATTGCCTTGTGTTTTTTAAACCACCATACAAATGTTACCATACTGATATATACTCATGCACATTTTATTCAATGCTATTTTTTAAAACTCTGCTAATAGACCAATAGATCAATGAGTGTAGAGATGTACACATATTGACATACAGCAATCATTTACTTTTAGCTGCTGTATAGTATTCTATCTTATGACTAAGACAGTTATTTAAATTGTATACTTATTAATAGTTCTTTTGCCCTGTTTTTCTGCCTTTAGTTATGATTTTGGTTTAAATATCTCATTCATTGGTATTACAATGCTGGATTTTTTTTCTTTAAATCTTTTCTGACTAACTATGGATAATGAACTTTATCTGTATGTACTACTGTGGGTGCTGATATGCTTAGCTTAATGTTTTATATTAACTATGTACCCTCACATTTTCTTATTTTCTTCTTTCTATTGATTTTATTGTATTTTCTAAATTTTTTATTTTCCCTTGGTGGATTTGAAATTATATTCTATTTATATTCTTTTGGTGGTTACCCTCAAATTTGTAACTAAAACTTAATTTAACCAAATTTAAGAAAGTCTAAAATTAACCATTTTCTTTATCTTCATCACAAAGGCCTTAGAATTATTTCACTCCATGCTTTTATTTTCCATGTTATTTTGTCTAGATTTTGGTCAAATTAGATTTTTAAATAAGCCATTTTAGCAACTGTTTTTATAATTCCTTATAAAAAATTACAAACATCACAAATGAATAAGCTACCTTGAAGAAAAAGTCATTGAATACACAAATGGAAATTTTTTTACATTCAAAATGATAATAAATTAATCTTAAAGAGAGTAAATATATTCAAAGTATTAAAAATAAAAGAAATAATCGAAGACATTAGGGAAAAACAGAAGAGTATGAACAAGTCATTTAATGTTGATAGTCATTAAAATAAAATGATTACATAGATGGGTGGAACAGCAGACCAGATCCTGCTAAAGAAATTGCAAATAAATTGGAAAATAGATCTGAGAAAGTCATTCAAAAAACAACAAAGAGATGTTAGAAGATATGAAGGATGATGCACTCACCAATTCCAATACATTTATAAATGCAGAATTTTATCATGCTTTTATTTCATTATTTGAGATTAACATGTAATTTTTCCCTTTCATTCCAAAGTGGTGAATCACATTGGTTGATTTTTGAATATTTAATCGAACTTGCATTCCTAAAATAAACTCAACTACAGTGTTAAGTATTAGACTTTGTATATAATTTTATTAGATTTGCTAGTATTTTGTTTAGAAGTTTCGTGTGTTTATTTGTAAACATTAGCCTGCAATTTTTGTGTGATTTCATTTTTTTGTAATGTCTCCTTTTGAAACTGTTGTAAAGATTATATTGGTCTCATAAAATAAGTTGAGAAGCATTTCCTCTTTCTTTATTCTTCCTCAGAATTTTTATAATGTTACTATTATTTTTTAAATCATTGTAATTATTGACCCTTACTGCCATCTGAGCTTGAGAATCTTTTGTGGGGAAAATTACACATTCAATTTCTTGAAAAGATATAAAAATTACTTATATGTTTTAATTATTTGTGTCAATTTTGATAATTTTTATGTGCACATTTCTTCTGAATTTTCAAATTTATTAGAATAAAATCATTGATGATACTCTCTAAGGATTTATTTGAGGACTGGGGCAATGAGAGTGTGCTTGCCTTTGAGGAGAAAGGCCCTGTGTTCTCCTTATCCTGCCAGAAGGGGACGGAGGGAGGGAGGGAGGAAGTGAGCAAGGAGGAAAGAGATATGGATAAATCTACAGGTTGATATCAATGTTCCCTTATTGCCCAATATCAGTGATTTATTCTTCTCTTATTCTTTCTCAGACTCTCTAAGAATTTATTGCTTCTCTTGGTCTAATTGAAGTACCTACTTTTAACTTCACAAATGTTCTCTATTATACCTTTTTCCCCTACAATATTAATTTTCAACTCTTCCCTTTATTGTTTTCCTTCTTCCATTTTCTTAGTGTTCAATCTGCAGAATTTTGAGATTTTTGAAATGGATATTTGGATCACAGTTTTTTAGTCCTTTTCTCCTACTATATCTCAAGACTATAAAATCCTCATTAAGTACTCACTTAACTGCATTCTGTAAGTTGGAAATATGAAATTTTCACTGTCATGTAGTTCACAATGTTTCTAATTTACATCTTAATTTCTTCCTTGACCAATGGTTAATGGAACTGAACAGCTTAATTTCCAAGCATTCATTTTTTTATTGAAGCTTAGCTTAATTCCATTTGAATTCTAGCTTAATGACTTAATTGACTAGTGTCAATACTTTAGAAACTTGTTTATGATTCAGCCTATGGTCTCATTAACATTGTGGGTAAGTTCACCTATGAGTTTGGAAGAACGTACAATCTGCCACTATTGACTTCAGTGTTCTGTGTTTGTCAGTTGGGTCAAGTGTTTTCCAGGTATCTATTTTTTTAAATTTTTTTTTTATTTGTCAATGGACTTTTATTTTATTTATTTGTATGTGGTGCTGAGAATCAAACCCAGTGCCTCATAGATGCTAGGCAAGTGCTCTACCACTGAGCCACAACCCCAGTCCCAAGATATCCATCTTTTTAACAAATTTCTGTTTTTCTTTTCTTGCCTCATATGGAGATAGGTATATTAAATATCCTTTATGATTGTATATTTTTCCTTTTGGTTTATCCAATTTCTGAGGTTTATTTTTGGAAGCCTCATTAATAGATACATATAAAGTTAAAATATATTTTCCTATAACATTGATTTTACTGTCCTTATTAAATATTCTTCTTCATCTCTAACATACTTCTTATTTTTAAGCCTATGTTATGGGATGCTAATATCTTTTCGCTACTGCTTGCATGAAGTGTTCTTTTCATTTATTTGCTCTTCACTTCTCTTTGACTCTCCTAGCAGCCTATAGTGGCAGAGCACTTAAGGCCTTTGTATTGGTATAGTCAGACTATTTGTTTTTAATAAAATTATTAATATATAGTACTGTGTTGCTTAACCACAGGGGTGTCTTCTGAGAAGTGCAACATTAGGTGATTCATCATTGTGCAAACATCCATGCATGTACTTACACAAATCTAGATGGCATGGGTAGATCATTTGATGTGGGCTCGTGATGCAATCAAGATGAGCTGTGTGAGGCAGTGTGTTGAGCACAGCATACCATCTTACAGTAAGCTTTTATATTGTTTATAAGTAGGTGTATACTCCAAGAAACAATGAAAAGCACATGACATGTTAGATATGAAAACCAGTATGGTAGTAACAATTATTAAGTACATGTACTGTACATAATCAGATTGTACTTTTATAAAGTGGGCAGTGAGTTCATTTGCAGTGAGTTCATTTACAGTGAGTTTGTGTGTGCTGGGGGAGGCAGTTCCTGTGCTTTCCTGCAGAGTGGGCAGTGGATTCCTAAAATACAAAGGCACGTGTCACACAAGAGAGGTATATAGTGACTTAGAGCATAGAAGTAGTAGGTTTGTGATCTACAGAGTATTTAAAATAATATATTATTTCATTTTTTTAATCAAGTTTCTCAACTCTACTATTTAAATCCTTGTTTGAGGTGATAAATAGCAAGATAAAAATAGTAGGAAAAGATAATTGGAGGTAATGAGAGTACAAAGGGTCTTGAAGGCAACCTTGCCTTTTACACTTAGTTACATACGCACTATCTCAGTGCCTCCCTTTGAGGCAGACAAAAAAAAAAAAAAAGTCTCCAAAATTTGGTTACCATTATTTATTGTGTGGAAACACTTGATAAAAGACAGATGGAAGTGTATTTAACAAGAAAAATAGGAAAAAAGGAGGGTAAAAATATGTAGTTAACCTAACAGGTTAATTAGAAAAGCAACTACAACCAGCCTGGCTATTTACTCATGAGCTAGCATTTTAGGACAAGTGGAGAACAGGGAGAGGAAGGGAGGGGTCTGCTTTGAAAATTAGAAATTTGTGGCAGGATTTGGGGGAGGAAAGCAGGTAGAGAAGTAGCCTGTGTTGGGCTCCAGATTTATGGGAGCAATAAGCCAAGGAAGGTTATCCAGAGTGGCTCACCCACTGGATATGCCATAAATAAGCATTAAAGTCAGCCCAAGACCACACAGTGTTCAAACCAGCCAAACCTACTCAGGTCTAAAGCATTTTATAATTGTCTTGTAAGATTCTGTCTTACTTCTGCCAAGCCTATAAACAGAGATCTAGGATCAAAAACTTGGGGATCTTGAGGTTTATTTTTGGAAGTCTCATTAATAGATACATACAAAGTTAAAATATATCTCCCTATAGCATTGATTTTACTGTCCTTACTAAATATCCTTCTTTATCTCTAACATGCCAGCCTGGGATCTCTACTAAGATATCTTCTATAGGGCCAAGAATCTAGACAGCATGCAGATTCTTTAATTCTCAGAGTAAGACACAAAAATTCCACCAGGAATAAACTCTCTTCCTGCAGGAGATTGAGGGATCAGAAATTGTTTCCCTGTGGCTTTATGTGCTGCTGCTTGCCTAGAACCATTCCCAGTTTTAAGCCTCTTAGTTACCTGCATATGCCCATCCTTAAAGGATTTTCCTAAAATCGTTTCCAGAACTATTAAGAATTGAGCCACATATTCTTCTAGTCCAAAAGAACCTATAACCTGGCCCACCTGAGTATGAGGGAAAGAACAGAGGAAGGGAACTAACAGCTGCTGAGTACTGACTATGATGAAGCACTTTCCTTTACTTTCCTTTTTAATCCTCCAAACAGCCATTTGTGGTACATTTTAATTAACCTGGTGAGTAAGGCTTGGTTTCCTCTGGGCAAAGAAGGTATGGTACCTACCCTCAAACCTCTTCTGAGGGCATTTGGCAATATCCTTTTACCACTAATTGATGTGTGCTTATATAACATAAGCATACCTAATGTCATACCTCTATACTCACGTGTAGTATGGTTCATTCTCCTGCTCCAATATTACTTAAACTTCAGTTCCAATTTCATAAGCACTTGTCGATCATTTTGTTGCAGGGGCAGGGTGATAGCTAGACAAAATATGTAGACCTCAGTGATTAGCTGGATAAGCTGGAGGTGGTGTTAAGAGAGAGAAATTTGGGATAAATCCTTGGTTTTCTACTAAGAATGAGGAGGAGAGTGGGGAGAAGATGGAAAATCTACTCTAGGCCGGCCAAAAGGCAGTGGTCCAAGAAACAAGGGCATAAGGTATAGGAGGAGAATTTTGAAAAGAGAGTGCTCGACCCTGTCTATTACAGGGGAGGTATTTAGTGGAATAATGCCTTAGGAATGCTTACTACATTGCCAATATGCAGCCACTGGGGCCTTTAGCTAAAGCTGTCACAATAGTGTTTGCAAAGCCATTGTCCAGTGGTTAGAGAGCAGATGGGTACACTGAAACTGTTTTAGGTTCCAATTGAATTAGCTGGGCTTACCATACTGTGATAGAACTATCACTCACTCCTTGGAAATGTGATTATTCCTGTTTGCTTTCAGTATTGAAAAAAATCCAAAATAATGTGATATGGCTATTAGATGGAGTTGGGCAGGGGTGGAAAACATTTGGCCATGCGTATAGAAAGAATGCTTCCAGAAAGCAACTAAGGCTGCTGGAGGGTGTGGGTGAAGAGTGCTCTGCTCTGCTGAAAGGGGTCCCCTGCCCTCTTTTCCTTTTTTTTTTCCTTTTGGCCTTTCTCTCTCTCTCTCTCTCTCTCTCTCTCTCTCTCTCTCTCTCTCTCTCTCTCTCCACTCCCTCCTCTTTCTTCCCCAGTTGGCTCCTCTCCCCCTGTCTCGCCCACAGCATTTGGTGTTGATTCCAGCGGGAAGAGGGGGGTGGTTGGGATTGGAGGGGGAGACCATGACCTCCAGCTACCAGCAAGTTCTGGAGCGGCAACCCGCGCTGGGCGGCCGCTTGGACAGCCCGGGCAACCTTGACACCCTGCAGGCGAAATAGAACTTCTCCATTAGTCACCTGCTAGACCTGGAGGAAGCCAGGGACATGGTCGCAGCACAGGCGGACGAAAGCGTGGGCGAGGCGGACAGGAGCCTGCTGGAGTTGCCTGGACTCACCAGTGGCAGCGACACCCAGCAGCAGGACAGTGAGTGAGGGGCGGGAGCCCAGGCATAAGCTGCTGGGGATTGAGGGCGGAGGCCCAGGTAGGGAGGCGGCAGCGCGCCCATGACCAGGCGAAGGAAGTCGGGGGTTTTCTAGGAGAGGTGGTGCTAGCCACCAGAGAAATGGCCGGTCAGCGTATAGGGTGCAAGGGGCGAGGAAAAGAGGCTCCGCTGAGGGCATAGCCTAGGCAATCCGGGAAAGGCTCCGTGGCCAGGAACGCTCTGAGGCCTTGCGGTCTGGAGCAGGGACTCTGACCGCCAGGGACTTCCTTTAGCCCGCTGACATCTGGCAGACGGGGCGAACAGACTGTGCTCGGGAAGGGTCCCGCTGGGGCACAGCCTGGAAAGCCAGCTCTGTCTGAGGAAAGCAGCGGGTTAAGCTGCTGAGTGGTGTCTGGAAAGCTTCTCCGGGTAGGTTGGAATGCCTGGTGCGCAGGAGCCCCACTGCCGCTGCGCAGGCTGCCCACCCTGAGCGGGCAACCAAGGCTTGGCAAGCCGCGAGCAGCACGGGTACGCCCGCCCTCAGTCCCAACGGCTGCTCTCTGTCCCCTTCTTTAGCCTCCACCTGCAGATGGGTTTGACACTGAGTTAGAAACCCGACTGATTTGGGTAAAGTCGAGAGAAGCAAAGGGAATGTGCTTTAGAAGTAAATCTGAGATCTGGGTCCGGAATGATTCCGCACAAGAGGGAGACATCAGGAAATCGCGGGCTTCAATGCTGAAGCTGGTGTCACGTTTGAGAAGCTCTATCTGTTGGCCTCCAACCCTCCAGAAAAGCCTATGCTTAAGTACCCGTCCCCATCCTCACCGACTGATATGACCTCCTCCCCACCACCATGAAAAGCTCTCCTGGCATTAGCTTTGTCTCTAAAACGTAACGCAAGTGTATTCCATCCTCCCTGAGTCTGAAACAGACCTGTCACTTGGCTCATTCCAGGTGACATAGGCCGAGATATGCTCAGACACTACCTTTCTCCTCCAACTTGCCAGTCTGAACTTGGCTGGAAGTTCTGAAATGATTCACTTCCACACCATTATTTGCTAATAGCTGTTTTTTTGAAATTTGGAACCTGTGGGTGCCTGCGACTATTCTAAGATTCTCAAAAACCTTGTCCATCTCTGACTTTCAGAAAATAGACATATAAAGCAAACTGGACTGAGAAACAGTTGGACTCAGTGGAAGTAGGTCCCAAGGGAGAGGCCTTCTCTGGGGCCATGGTACCACTCTTACCCTGCTTTTTTAGCTTAGGCCTGGAAGCCCCTTGGCTATTTTAGCCAGGAGTGACCTGGGACCAATCTACCCAATGCCCACTTACTTTATGCAGAGGGCCTCAGGGACTGACTGGCGAAGGAGATTTGCCCAGCCCTTCCTTAAAGAAAGGCAGCCAACTTTGAGGAATGAAGAGTCAATATCCAGAGTAAGGGCTAGGAGTTGCCACAGGTGTTTTTTTTTTGTTTTGTTTTGTTTTTTTTGATGGGGAATGAGGTGGGATATCGAGGGTTTGCAGCTTTGGATTTTCTGCCCCTGCTTGCAGTGCCAGCAGCAGGACCAACGTGTTTGCTAGGCTCTTTTAGCTTTAACAAAATGCACTGTGAAGTACTATGGTTATTTTAAAACATTTTACCAGGGAAAATGTAAAACATGTAAACACTAGAAGAATAGTAGTTGGAATCTCACCGCTTTTATTCTAATATTCTTACTCTCTGCAATGGGTAATTATTAATTACAACATTTACACTGTCAGAGGTGTGAAGGCTGGACTCCCAACAGTAAACAGGACTGCAAAGAAAATGCTGCGTAGACCAGGGTGGAGCAGGAGAGAAAAGTCACTGTTGCTTTGCCCTAAGAGAAGGCAGGAGGATGGGCAATGCAGGACCAAGGCCCTGGCCTCTGCAAGCCCAGGGCCAAGGCCACTAGTGAACACCAGATTCTGCAGGGATGCAGAAGGTGCCTGTGTTTTGGCTTCTTTGAGTGGATGCCAAGAGAAGGGAGCTCTGGGTTTGTTATGGTACTCTAGTAGGTACCTAGGGAAGCTAGGTGGAAAAGCTGGCTACAATACCCAGGAATTATTTGTAAGTCAAAGGAGATGGCTGGGAGACTGCCTGGGATTGGTGAATGGCTCCTGGAGCCACCAAGGCCACACCACACATGTAGCATCTGCTGGGACATTTTAGGGTTGTGGACACAGTTGGGACTATTTGTTCTGGGAGAAGGGTACAAAACTATGGGAATCTACCTGGAGATACTACAGCCTATCCCCTACATACGAAGAGTGAAGAGGTCTTGGGGGAGAGGACCCAGAAAATAATAGACTCCAGAGGCCAGCCAGGGAGAGGATATATTCAGAGGATGGTCGATAATTTGGGAAGGAAGTCACAGAATGCAGAGCAAGGAGATGGGAACAAGATAACCAGCACCTAGGTCTGGGAAAGTGGCTGAAAAAATATATATATGTGGAAGGCCTTATTTCCAGAGACATGGGTTTGGGGCTAAGCTAACAAATAGTTTGTTGCTTTTTCTCACTTCCTTCCTCACCTTGGGAATGAGAATGGGAGAGTCTAAGGATGATGGTGGAGTTACTGTCACTTAGTTCTCAGGCTCCCACCAGGAGTTGCAGAGAAAGTCATAAGCTGCTTGGAAATCAAGACCTGTGGGGTTGAACTGGTCCTCCAGGCTGCAGTGGACTGGAGACTGGGTCTGTGAAACAGAGGAGAGGGGAGTCTCTGGGCAGAAGAGTGCTAGAGCAGAAGTCCTGGCTTCAAGGCACACTAGGAGGCAGAGGGATTGAAAAATTGCATCAGGAGCCTGGTGTTTCTTACAGCCAGCTGAGAGACTCCTCCAGAGTGGAAAAACATAATTTCCATTGGAGGGATGGAGAACAATAAAAAGATAACTTTGACTTTCCCAACTGTACAGAAACAGTTCTTATCCCTGTCCTTTCTAAATTTTCTGTTTGGAGGAAATTAGCAAACAGCCCTCAACTTACTCTTTCAATATTAGCTTCTTAAATTTTGCAAAAATTTAAATTATAATGTGGTCCTAGTGTAGTGAAGAGCAACTGAGCTGGGCCCAAAGTGAGTGCTTCCTCCTGAACTACCCCACTCCCCATCAGCATCCCAGCTCCACCCCTGATGTTGAGATTCATTCTATTTTTCTTTCAATAGAAGGATTTATTTTCCCTTTTAACTGATTCTCCTGACCCATTATACTTATACTTCTGGACTCTTTAACACCTTTAGGAATCCAGTGGTGAAGGTGGGAGTTTGGTGTGTGAATGGGGGTCATGGCAGAACAGGGATACCAGGGAGAGGAAAGAGGAACTGGTCATAAAAGTCGCAGACCTACCCCTAGAAGGACAGTTCATCTCGCTTTTATTTCTTAATCTCAACATCTGAAAACTGTTAAAAAAAAAAGCGCCTGCATTCCACGTTCCCAACCCCTAAATTAGTGAAACCAGATTGTCCTAATAAGACCTTTTGTTGAAAACACATGTAGTCATAAAAAGGTAGATGGAAAGTCAATTAGACACGTGCACACACACGCACACACTCACAAGCTGAGTGTGTACGAGGCGCAGCTGGACCCTGGGCCTGGCGGGATGCAAATGTACAACAGCAGCGCCGGAAATCAATTTGTCCAAAGGGAGAGGAGTAAACGCACCGAGAAGGCCTACCCTCCCAATCCACCAGCTGCACTCCAGCGGGCCCAGCTTCCCCAACTCCTCCTCGCCTGAGGAACACTCAGGAGAGAGGGAACATTTTCTGAGGCGCTTCCTGGTTGAATTCGTATCAAAATAATATCAGTTCCCCCTGTGTCTCAGCATTCGCAATAGTTATGGCACCAGAAATGTCTTAAGCGGCACCACCCTGGGACCTCTGGTGCTGACACTCTGAATTTGAATTCTGCTCTCAATTAATTCAAGAGGGGAGCCAATTAAATAGATCCTCTTTAGGGTAGCCAGGAAGTTTTTCTTTTTAGAGGGGAGGAAGATGAAACCCAGAATCAACAGCGGTCACTGAGCCAGCCCCCTAAGCCAAATGCTAAGGCAGTGGTGAATGTTTATTTTGCATGCAGGGGCAGCGGGCTGAGTGTCCTCCTCTTAAACTGTTGGATGAATGGATAGTTCAGTGACTCTCGTCCGCTTTCGGGCAACAGGCATAAGACTTGGAGTTTCAGGTGTCAGGGAAATGAGCCAGTAAAGTCCAAGGCGCCAGGCTGCCAATGCTCCCAGGGCTGAGATCTCCAGCTCTGCAGACCATGGGTCACCGTCCCCGCTATGTATTTCCCCGGTGAAACCCTTTCTGTGACTCAGAGCCTTTCTCTGTGCCTTGGATGCCCTGCAATCTTGCATTTTGTTTCCCAACCTTATACTGGTGCACTCCATCCCAGTGTAGGGCCTCAGGCAGGTAGTGATGTGTCACACCAACAAGTCCTCTCTCCTTCCTTCCTCTTCCCAGCGGCATCATCTCTAAACCAACAAGATATCACCTGCGTAAATCATCTCTAAACCAACAAGATATCACCCCCCTCATGTCCTCTGCAAAATGGATCTTTTTATTAGAAGCATCAGTGTATTTCTATTTCACCCACCCAGACCCATTAGTTTTGACTGCTGCTCCTGGACAGCAGTCACCTTTGGCACTAAATGACAGCTGTAGATTTTCAACTGCGAGTATCTCTAGATCATTTTGAATTTTCACTTTAAAAAGTATATTTATTTTACAACTTTCTTTACCCTGTTTAACCTGCTAGCTCTATTAGCTGGGCTTCACCAAAGCAGATCCGATTTGTAGCCCCGGGAGAGTGTACCCGGTTGTTGCAAAAGTCTTAATGCAGGTTGTGGTGCGGGTTCGACACCCGCCCCCCCATAAGTCTCCAGCTCCTGGAGGTGCCCACTTTCTACTGCTTTTGGAATATGCATTTTCTTTTAACCCCTCAGAAGAGATGAATCATCAGAAGCATTATGAGGACCGACTTTTTGAAAATAGGGGAGTATTTACAAAGAAGGACATAAGGCTTATTAATTTTTTGCAAGGGTAGAAGAGGGTTTTTGTTGTTGTTGTTGTTGTTGTTGTTGTTGTTTGCAGTGGGTGGTGGTGGTGGCAGATAGAGCATTCTCCTTCAAAGAAAAGTGTAACACCACTGGCAGGACTCAGCATCCTCTATCCAAGTCTGTGTTAATTTAAATTCAGGACTCTTCGAGTATTCCTGAAAGCTTGAGACAGACATAAAAAAAAATGGTCTAGATAAGGGGCAAACTCCCTATGGCCATTCTGTGTCTAAACATTTGCAAAGCTACCTGTGGGTGCACAGCATAACAATTGGAATGGGCTCTTGCTCTTTGTTCAATTCTGTGTTTTACTTTGATGAAGCCCAAGAGTTATTTCCACACTTTGGTGCTCTTTATCTCCCTTTTAACAAGATAATGAGGGTGTATATATCAACAGCATTGTTATGTATCCGATAGAACTTGAACTCTTGAAAAATAAAATATCTTGGTGTTCAGGCTAACAATGCTCCATTAAAAACCAACACTCTCCAACAATATAAAACATCAACAAACTGCCACAGCCTTTTTTCTCCTAAACACTGTTTCTTATTAAACCAGGAAAAATGGAAATGCACTCACTGCCTACAAGACTAAGGATGCGTCTTTGGTGTTTATCAGCTGGCAGGTTTGTTTTGTAGCTGTGGAAGTTCTTTGAAAGACATTTCCACTGTAGTCTGAGTCTTAGCAGTAATTGTATTTAGTGCATCAACCTGGAGGTTGTAGTCACACAAACAATTATGGCTTATTGATTATGGGTTTAAGGCTTTAAAGATTACTATAGTTCACTGACTCTGGAACTTAATGATATTTCCTAATGAAAAAATATCTGAGAAGCCAGTTTCAGGGCTGATAGTGACTTAAGCACAAGGGAGGGGGGTGGGAAATAGAGGTATAAATGGTTAAGAAAGTTTTATGAAAGAAAGAATATGTCAAAACAAATCAATTCCACGCACAAGTGACTTCTCAGAAGAGTCAGGACAGTCAGAGTCTTAATGAGTCTGCAGTCCCATGGTCCTCATAGACAGAAGTAGAACGTTCTTCTGGTACTGGATGCCCCAGCCCTTTTGTAGCACTGCGGAATGAGGAAGCTCTAATTCCTGAGAACTTTGGGGCTTACTTATTTTTATGTTACCAATTCCACCACTCCCAGCTTCAAATGAGGAATAAATTTGGAATATGTATGTTCATTTGAATCCCCACTATCCAAATTGTTAAAAAGATCTAGGTTGCTTTCTGGAGTTATTTGCAAGTGACTGGAAATTTTCTTAGCGGGCAAAGAGAGAAATAACACCCAAACACAGACACAGGAATGAAGCTTGCCCTGGGGACTGAAGAGCAGTTTTTTTGGGAGGCTCCTTTGTTGGGGGGAGTGGATGAATGTGAAATAAGTACAGGAGGAATTAATTCAACGAAGAATTTTAACTTTTAAAACACAACACAAAGTATATGTTTTGGTTTTAATGGTCCCAGTCCCTGTCCAGGAAAAGATGCAAACCCTCCCACCTGACCTCTGCCTTTTTCCTGCAAATTGAGGGGACCATGTGTGGGGCACCAACAGCCTAGCCAGATGCGCTTCTTCTTGCCATCTCCCATCCATAGGGGGTGCAACCCCCCAGGCTGAGGTAGGGATGTTGTCTGCTCTTAAAAACCCCTGGACCCAGGCAGGAGAGACAGGCTGAAAGACTCCTTTACATTAAGCAGCAAAACATGAGAAATAGCAATAGTGTGGAAACTCTTCAGGGACTATCTGAATCTATGTTACACGCATGTTGACAGAAACGTGGAGGGAGCTGGTAGGCCGCTGCCTTCCTCACCTCCTTTGAAATGAGGGTGATCAAGATTCCATCCTGAGCAGAAGGGGCAACAGGAGGTAGAACAGACTACGGACCCTCTGGAGTCAGTAGCTACTAGAATGTGTGCACAGGTTCCATGGGGAAACAGAGGGTTTGACCCCATGGAGGGGTTTGTGTATTTGAACTTGTTTAAGAAAAGAGGGGCAAATGCTTAAGGAAAAGGGACAGACTGACAGTTGGAGAACTAGCTGCCAAACTGCTGCAGAGACCCTGAGCCATCCGGAGCCTGGTTTTAGGCCATGGTGTTAGAGTAACCCTCCTTCCCCTCAAGAATAGTAATTGCCCCGATTCTTGTGTGAACCTGAAACTTAAACACCCAAGCCACTTTCAAATCTGATTTCTGCCCTCCAGTGATCTCCACTTTCTGGGAAAGAGTTTCAAGGGACTTACAGGACAAATGAAGAAAAATTCTTAACCCCCTTTGTGATTTTTTTTTTCTTACTGGCATTGGGGGTCAACAAGATGAGGCAACCCTGGAGGAAACAAATCCACTGAATGAAGATATTGTCTTTTTAGCATAAATGGTGGTTAATACATACCTTCCAGGATAATCTGAGCTGGGCTATACCCTAGAAGCAGGATCATGGTCCAAAACTGTGAGGGAAATTACTTTCCCACAAACATTTGTCTGAGAGTAAGAACATTCACCCCATTCACTTAATTTCTCAACATCAGTCATATCATTATAGTTTAAGGGACCTCACATTTTTGTGCTGGAAGGTGCTGTAGTCATGAATGAGCATAAAAACAGATGAGTGCTCTCCCAAATATATAGAAGGAGGCCACATCATTCAAAGAGGACTCAGATCCATAACTCTAAAGCAAAGAGGCCCAACTCAATCAAAATCTGAGCCAGGATGTGCTGTACTCAGTCAGTCTGACCATGGGAAAAGTGTGAGCCCTAGCCAGCACTTGAAGCACATGAAGACAGCCACATTTCCTCAAGTTCCCATGTCTTCTTCACACAAATTCAGTGTTGGTCCAGGCAGAGCCTCGTAGAGTTGGCTTGGGCCTGGTGGGTTGAGGAGGCATTCGACATTTTAGCCCCCTGTCCTTGACTACTGGCCTTTTTCTTCTTTGTAGTTCCTCATCCCCAACCATCATGTGGAAGATCTGCATGCTGCAGAGAAAATTGGGACATAAAGGCCAGAAAGCCCCCCTAAATACTGTTTTCTGGAGTCCTCAGAAAAAGAAAGGGCTATCAAGCTCATTTATGTGTAATGCATTGGATAAATACATGCAATTTCCCCCCGTGCTAATTCATTTTATAATAGCCCAGCTTGCAACTTCTTCTGGTTTGAGAGATTGGTTATCATTCTGTTGTTCCTTTCCCAGGTAACTCATAAATATAGGGGATTTAACATTTTAAAGTGATAGGCATCTATCTACCAGGCATCTGTATATGTCAATATCAATCCAGAGTGGAAGGTGATGTTAAATAATTATGTACATTTCAAATTTCCTTTCAATTTCACCCAGTGGTGCTTCCCTAGATACTGGTCTAAATTACAGGAACTGTATAACTCTGAGACAGCTGTCAAAATGTTGCCTGTGTCAGTTAATGCTTATTAAATAATAGAATGAGCTCCTTGTGTTCTGTTACATGCCTTTCTATTTAGCCAAAGTTCTAGGCACTTTATCCTCTCCTTCCCATCTCATGCTCTTTGCCTGGTACTCTAGGCCCATTGTTTCAGTAACCACGAGACTCCAGTTCATAGCTTTAACACCTCCGCATTGGAGGGTGCAGATCCATATATGCAACCCCCTATTTAACATCCTCATTTGAAAGTCATAAAAGTGCTTCAGCCTCAAAACAACAAAACATGGACTTATTTTCCCCAATCTGACCTTATTCTAGACTTCACTGTTTTCCTATATGGCACCACGTCAGTGCAAAACTCGAACACTTAAGAATCAGACCCATCCTTGACTCTCCTTCCTTTATGCTTCTGTCCAAGCCATCTCCAGTTCTCAGGAAGTTTACCTGTTAAAATTACTCAAATCATCTACTTTTAATATCTCTAGTGCTTCTCCCCTGCTCGATGTACTGCCTTCCTAAATGTGCACCCTAACCCTGATTGTCTTCTGGGTGGAGATGATGAGCAGAGAAGGTAAATGGATCTTCCAAGCTTATTTATTGGATGATTGAATGATAATTTAGTTTCTTCTACAAACACGTTGCTTAAAAATCATAGTCCTGCCCCTTAGAATACACAGTATCTTTTCATTCTTTTCTACATCAAGGTTGAATTGTTCACAGTCTACTCT
The DNA here is from genome assembly GCF_048772815.1 of Callospermophilus lateralis. Taxonomy (NCBI): domain Eukaryota; kingdom Metazoa; phylum Chordata; class Mammalia; order Rodentia; family Sciuridae; genus Callospermophilus; species Callospermophilus lateralis. The sequence goes on from NW_027516477.1 coordinate 2,309,913, forward strand.
TCTTTTCTGTTCCAGTGTCTTGCCTGTTCACAGAAACAGGGCAGATGGGCATCTCTTCCTATTGCCCCCTCGTGTGCCAGCCCTGTGTGTGTCTCCTGTGCTCTGCCTTGGTTCTGCTTCTCTGACTTTTTACCTGAAATGTCCTTGCTCCTGCCTCTTTCTGCAAACCTGCCCATGCTACCTCCCATTCTTGAGAGGCCTCCTCTCACTCCCTGGTTTCAGACTCTGCAAATCCCTTTTTTCAGTGAGTACTCTGGAAATGATCAATGCCTCCACAAGAGTTGCGTGATTATTGTCTAAATATTTTATGATGGTTAACTTGCCTTAAGAATTTTCTTCAGACTAGAAACGTGTGGGGGAGGGTCTCTTCCACATTGTGCTTCACAGCAAATAGGTTCACAGGTGATGGCCTTGTGTGCTGTGGTTCTGCCATCTTTGCTGTCTAGTTGAGAGTCACTTTTTAATTACAGAGTAATACCAAAGTGTGACATATGCTCATTTTAGAAAAAGATAGTATTTTACATCAAAAATTCAAATGAGAAAGAAAGGCCATCTGTATTTACTACCTGAAAGTAAATACAGTTGCCATTTTCATGTGAAAATATTTTCTTTTTCATTTTGTACACAATTTTGAATTATATTGTATTAGCATTCATGATGACTGTTTTTTTAAATCAGAAATTAATGTCATTTTTCAGATTTTTTCCCCAAATTAAGAAAAGACATAAACATAACTCACTCATTCTCATCAGGAAAATTAAACAAACAAGTGTGCAATGGTAAACAGGTTTCCCAGGGTGACAGGGCTGTGGCATCATGGCTGGCTCGGTCCCTCCCAGGTTCCAGGGGAACGCTCTTCCAGCCCTGACATCCTTCAGAGAAGCAGTTTCTTTTTCTTTTCCACTTGTTCTAGCTGGGAGCTTTCTTCGACATGAGCACATGTCTCCTTTTGAAATTGGAAAAGCCTGCATGATACCTAAAGGGCATTGCTGGACCCCATGTTCAGAGCCTCAATTCACAAAACTGAGTGTTTAAATGGTTTGGTAAGGAAGAGCTCTCAAAATGTCCACAAAGTGGGGGAGAACATATCATAAGGGACTGAACTTTTTTTATTATTGTTGACCCTGGATCTTGAATTTTCCTTTGTTAAATACCTTAAAAGGAGGAAATGGCATTCATTTCTCTATGCCTTATAGAATGATGATTATGATGATCAGTTGGGATAGTGGCATGTTCCAGGACATGGTTGTGTTTTCACAGAGGAAGAAGCACTTACAAAAATAAGGGTTGTGTGTTTTATCCAGACATGAATCTTTATTAAAGTGATGATTATGAGGAAGATATAATTTGGTGGGGTACTGGGGATTTGAATCCAGGAATTCTCTACCACTGAGCTACATTCCTATCCCTTTTTATTTTTTTATTTTGAGACAGGGTCTCACTAAGGTACTCAGTCTGGCTTTGAACTTGCAGTCTTCCTGTGTCAGCCTCTGGAAAAGTGTGCCTCACTAAGATATAAATTATTATTATGAAGTTTATCAAGAAATAATTTGCAGGCAAGTTGAAATTACAATATTTGCCAGATGAACACCAATATTTTATTTAGGGAAAGTATCAACAGGTGATATAAAATCGTGTTGAACAAAATTTGAGAATAATGAATGAGATACATCTTCTCTATGTTAATAATTATTATGTCTCCTCATGAGAAGGGAGAACAGATAGTAACCACCATTTCTGAGAGTTTAAAACCACACTTGCCCAATAAATGTTCCTGCAGTTCTGCACGTTGCATCTTCCTAAGGAAGGAAAGAAAGAGCCACCCGGAGAGCTGCTTGCCTGCAACCAGATATGCTGCTCAGCAGCTCCAGGCCTCCACATCAGGAGACCACAGGGTGAATCCACAACACATTTAAGAAATAAAATGCAATTTAGTTCATTAATCATGGAACTGAAATCTGCAGTTTTGTTAGACATATTTCAAACACCAAATCCATTCTGACAAGAGAAACAGAAAATAATATCACTGCATACTTCACTCTAACAGTCTGTTCTTAACTGCCCTCAGAGAGGAAGAGATTTTTCTGAGAGTGATCATTTTTACTCAGAATATATGGGACAGTATTTAATTTTTTATCTTCTCTTTTTCCTCTCCCTTTTCTGGAACATTTTCCTTTCTTAGGGTGGCAAGAATATCTGTTTTCTGTACAAGTTGGGTTTTTTTTTTTGGTTTGAAGTTTCAGAGCTACCTTGAGCATGAAATTTCAAGGAAATTTAGCCTGTGTTGGGGTAGGCTTTGAAGTACAATCTTTTTATCTCAATTAATATACTAAAGCTGCTGGCTTGTTAGTTCCTTTCTGAGATTACTTGTGTGAACTGATAACTTCCTTTGTCATAAAGTGTTAATTAATATTATGAAAGATAGAGTGAGGTGTATAAAACTACTTCACAAACTTTAAGAATGTAAACAAATACCATTATGTTTTATAAAGCCAGTTCTGAGACGTAGGGAAAGTTAGTATAGTTATTTTCATCTTACAGTCAGGAAAACTGTAGCTTGGAGACTTTTTGAATGGACTATTGTGAATTGACATGTACCATTTCAGTTGTCTGCATCACATCCCACTTTTGAGGTCAACCAGATTCTTTTTGATGCATTATTGTCTAGTGACCAGTGTGAATTAGGATGAGGAGTCCAGCATGCCACCTCAGTGTACCTTGCTATGCTGTGCAAGTATTTTTTTAGATTGAACGGACTCACATTCCTCATTATAAAGAAGGTGTATGATTGCTGTGGCTGTCTTCCCCAGGGGAATGCAGTAGGCCAAGAAAAGGTTGCATTTGGGAAAATTTGAATATTTTAAAAATAAATTTGAATATTTGAAAAATAAAGAGATAAATATATGTGACTAAGAATAAAGGGATAGATATATATATATAATGGCTAAGTATATATACCACAGGAATCCATGGAGCATTTTCTAAATTAAGTTATCAGTAAAGATCAAAAATGTAAGAATGCATTTCATTAGAGTTATATCAAACTCTCAAAAAGTAAGAAACCTTTGGCGTTGCGGGGAGGGGTGTAGTTAAGCAGTAGAGCATGTGCTTAGCATGAATGAGACCCAGAATTCAATTCCCAATCCAAAAAATATTAAAAATTAAAAGGTAGAAAATCTTTACTGTTGATTTATGGACATCGGGAGTTTCCATGTGTTTTACTCTGAGTTCAGAGAATTCTGTATGACACCTTGGCCCCACCATTTATTTGCCAGTTGATTTAAGACAATTTTCTGAATACCAATGTTCTCATGAATAAACTGGCATATTAATATCTGTTACACAGTTTCACTGTTTGGAGGAATGAGACAAGGGAAGCTGAGCCCTCCACCCTCTCCTCTTCCAAAGTGTCAGGAAAACGCTTGCCTTTCTCTAATTCTCCACTTAGCTGGCATCTCTGACAAGTACCACTCCTTCCAGGCTTGGATGGACAGTCAGTGTGATTTCTCAGACACTGCTGGAGGCTGATACTGCTCCTGGAATTGTAATATTTCCATGCGCTAGGTCCCACTCACACAGCGTGTCACTGAAGAGTGGCTAGACATCGGTTTTTAATCTGCAGTTAGAAGCTGGTGCCTTGTGACTCTTAGCCAAGACCTCAAGGCCCCACAGTGAGAGCCAAGCAGAGACTGGAGCTTTCTGAGAATGCCCCACCCTCCGTCTGTCCAGGGTGAAACATTCCTGCAGCTTTTGTACTTCAGATGATGTGTTCCTTTTCTATTCCAACACTGCAGTCTCTACTGAGGAAGACTAATCCCTTTCTTCTATTTAGCAACTACGTGATACATGCTGAGGACACAAAGCATCAGCCCAACATAGCAGTAAGTTTCCTGATAGGTCACATTACCTTCTCACTGTAGTTTAAGACCTCCAGTGAAGCTCTAACCCACCACTCCTCTGAGATTCTTGTGGGGTTTACTTAATTTTGTACCTCAATATTACCATGTTAATTACAATTACGTATACAGCTGCCATTCTTCTTCCAATTCAGACTTCCTAACCAGTTGAATAAGACAAACATTCTGTCCTCAGTTTGATGTGTGACTTGTTTTTGAACATATCATTTTGAAATCTGATATTTGAGGTCATATAGACTGCATTTCTATACCATGAAGCATCCAGAACCCTATTTTTCCAAGCAATTAGCATTCAAGTCTCCCTGGCATTCTTGGGTAATACATTGGCTTAGCTAACACCTGTGGTTCATGTGGAGCAAACCAGCCCCTGTGGGTGAGGCACTGGAGACAGTTTATTGCAAAGATGGTGTTCTAGTGTCTAAGGAAGTGCCTGACCAAGAGGCTATGCAGGATCCAGGCAGTCAGCCCTGAACATGCTAAGTGGTATTAGACACAGCTCTGTTGGGAACAGCAGTCCTGATGTGTAAAAGTGCATGTGCTGCCTAAAAATGCTGATTTTACTTGGCTCTAGCTCTTACGGTCTGCTTGGTGATGTGGGTAGCTCTGGGTTACTGCTCTCCTTGGGTGAACACAGGCCCTTCCTCATCTAGGGAAACCTGTCTTCAGCCTTGGTTTTCTTCAGTACTTTCTTCTGTCTATATTGCACCAGCAAGTGATTAATTTCTCATGACTCAGATACAGAGAAGTAACAGAGCACCCAATTCCTTCCCTAATGTGCTTGTGTCCTAATCCTCTATGTCTTCAGAGTGAGGCCAAATTCACTTCTTTGGAATGAATGGAGACATTTTACAATGCAGATTCCAGGGCCCCATCCATACCCAGTAAACCAGAATCTCCAAAATGTGTGCATTTCAAATATCCCAGGTGATCTCTATGTACCTCAAAGTTTGAAAACACTGACCCAGACCTCTCTTCCATAATGATTGGTATCGAATATGTATTTCCTATGATATCAACTAAGTCTTGTGTGTTCTTCTGTTGTTATTTTACTCTCCCTAAGAGTTGGTCTTGTGCCTTTAGTGCATGTAGTTTTGAAAACAATGGCAGAGAGGCAGACAATTTATAACTCAGAGCACTTGTCATGGGGTTTTTCCTACTAAATGTGGCAAACAATTATTGAATAAATGAACAAATGAGTCAACAAGTGAGAAATAAAGAGCATCAGCCCAGCCTTTACAAGTGCCTGGCAGTGTCCTAAGGACATTGCAAAGAAAAAATGTAAAAATCCCAAGGTTAATGTTAGGCAATGGCTATCTCAACACTTAGAAGAAAAATCGAATATTGAAAAAGTGGCAATCTCTCACAAGGATCCTAGTGTTTGCAATTTAATTTTAAGTGTAAGTTCTCAGATCAAAGTACAACATATGAATGAGTTAAAGGACAGTATTTTCAATTTTATAAACTACTTCCATGCTTTTGGATGGTTGATAAAGCACAGCTTTTGTAATATTTTGAAATTTGGTTACCTATTTTCTATCTGGTCTGATACAGCCAATTTTTAATTTACCTCTTTTCTAGATGTGGACTTATAAAATGGATGTAAATAAAATTTAGCCATAGGTTTTGGAAATGTACCTTGTTTAATGACAATTGAATTTATTTTTTTAAGTTGGCACATACTAAGGTTATATCTTAGTTATATCACCTTTCATGGTATGCTCCAGGGCTCTTGTCATAAACTTATTATTTTCTATTTAATATCAGGTAGCATCTAATGTTGTCTGTGTAGTTGCAAACTGCTGTCCAAAGGTTCTACTTGTTGGCCTGTCTTAACTGATAGACCACTGGACTAATTTAAAGGTACTCTGTTTAGAAAAGTAGGAGGAGGGTGATTTACTAAGCTCAGAGGAAGAGAACAAGAAAGGACAGCCCTTGCAGAGATAAAAAGGGGCCCGAACCAAGGCAAAAGGCTCTCCTGGAGCCAGTTTAAACCATTACTGAGTTACAGGCCTCTCCGCCCTCTGGGATCCTTTGGTGACGTGAACTTTGCTCTAGTTGTTTATGATGTCACTGGAGCCCCCTTGGTGGAATTACAGCTTCATAATGCACAGTGGGCTCTTGTTTATTTTAGGTTGAATCATTTGTAGATCACTCTGGCTGCCCCCCAGGAGCTGTGTGCTCATGCTCCTGCAGGCCTCCCTGTGGCATGGCTGAGTGCATCAGAGTCACCCAGTGTCATAGCCCCCTGTTCCAGCCTGGCAGGTGCTGCATTTGGTTGGCTGTGTTGCAAGTCAGCCCAGTCAACTCACCTCCTCTATGAGTCTTCTTTTTGGGGAGCAGTTGCCAAAGACACTACTGGCTTAACTCTACTTTTCTGAGTAGCAAGCCTAATACTTCCATAAGAAGTAATTCCCCATGTGAGACTGACTTCCACAACCGAACTGTGAAACATGGCTCTAGTCCTATGGACCCCTGGGTACGCAGAGGTATCAATGAGACAAGGATTCTGAGAAAACAAGGAGACTCTGGATTTTACTTCAGATTTCTTTGTGTTTGGCTCCAATAGCTCAGAATTTATTCCAATTAACAGAGCCTTGGGGCCTCCCAAGGGGAGAAGGAAGAAGGAATAGTGGTGGGTGATTTATACACAATTATACTGAGTGGTGGATTTTATCAGCCTCAGTTTATAAAGAGGACCCTGGGGCTCAGAGGAGGCTTAACTTGACAAAAGCTTCAAAAGCAGCTACCAACAAAGTCAGAACTTGTCTTGGCCTCTCTGGCACACTGTATTCCATTTTCCTCTTATTTATCTTCCAGTGCCTAGAAATCAGAAGGCAGTAGTTCCATTGAGTTGCTTTTTTGTGGCATTATTCATTGAAGTACAGGGCTACTATATCTGTGGAACAAGGCTATATAATGGGGCTACAAATTTAAAAATGCAAACAGTCCTCAGAAAATGATATCTTTGGGGGGTGGGGAGCTCCCTGATGGCCCTAGATGTTTTGATGTCAGTTGAATTGCAAAATTGAAGTTAACTACAAGGCTGAGTGAACTTAAATGAAGGAGGACCTCGGGAGGGGACATGTGTGCGAGGTTCACCTTCCTCTTAGGGTTCCCTGTGAGGAAGATAGGCACAGAACAGTAGCTAATTGGGAAGACCTGTCGTGAACTATCATCATTTGGGTGAATGATGAACACAGACACCACACCTACCCCCATGTGTGCCCTTTTTTCTGGGACTTGCTGCTATAACAAATGGGAGGCCTGGGTTGAAGTCTGTGCCTGGGAATGTTGCACAGTTACAGAAGCCACAGGGGGGGAACAGCCCTCCAGGGAGCAGACAGGAGGTGAAGGTGGCCAGAGCGGAGCAAGGAATGGGAGTTGGAAAGAAGACAAGGGAGAGTGTGCAAGAGGGCAGTGGCAGGGGCTTGAAGGTGGAGGACCTAGGACTAGTTCTAAGTGCAACAGCATGGGGTACCACTGGGGACATCTGAACTGTGTAGTGTGTAGTGTGCTTTGGTTTTTCAAAGAACCATCTGCCTGCTATTGGAGTGTGGATGGTAGAAGAGCAGGAGAGGCAGCCGAGGGCTTTTTACAAAAGCCAGGAGAGAGGGTAGTCTCCTGAACCAGCTGTAAAGACAATGTTCTGATCAGAGTGGGGGGCGCCCCAAGGAGGCATTACTCAGGGGCTCAGGAGGCTAAAGGGAGCTGGCTGAGCTTCGAGATGAAGGAGAGAAGAGGGGCCATTGTCACCAGGACGTGCAGCCTGGCCCAGGGGATTCGCTCAGGCCACTCATTTTCTCAGCCTCATCTTTTCTGTTTCTCTCAAAACATAGAAACCAGACTTTCTTTCAAACTTATAAGCTTCTCCATGGGAGTATTGGCCAGAGGAGGCAGAGCGGTTGAATACAATTCAGGTACTGCCTAGGGTTTCCTTAGAAGAAGCATTCTGTTTTAAATTCTGCAAAAGCAGCCTCTTTGTAATTTATGAAAACATGGGAACATACCTTGCTAAAGATGGCAGTTCAAATGTGTGAAGTAGTATAAGGGACATGTCTTAGGAAGTTACCTGTGTTTCCTAGGCCTGAGCCCCTCTACTTTCAGGTATGTGCGTTAATGGAGCCAAAGGTCAGAAATTAAGTCTTTTCTCCAAACAGTGAAATTGAAATCATAGTCAAAGTCAATCTGATTTTGATGGTTCAAAATCAGAAAATTTTGCCTACCACTGGCTATTCTGCTAACAGATACTGTGTTTTGGGGTGCAGCACTTTGGAGGATCTTGAAGAAGTGTGTGACACACCCTGTTGCCAAAGCAGCCAGTCATGTGGTTGGGGAGATAAACCTAATGCCTAGCTCATGTGTCCCCACCCACCCCCCAGGTCCTTGAACCTGCTCCTCCTCTTTCGCCACCACACACTGCAAGCCCCCGCCTGGACCCAGCTCACAGTTGGCACAGCAGTTATCCCAGCCTCTTCACTCTGTGCCTGTATCTAGGTTGGTCTCCCTCTGCTCGGTCACATCCCTCCTTGGAGATGCTTACAGATGGAACTTTCTATGTCCCTGAAGTAGTTCCAGACTGAGAAACTCCAACCTGTAAGAAGCCACTAGTTGGAAATTATCAGAAGAAACTATTTTTCAGCTTTTCAAGAAGCCTTTGAGACTCAGATATCTTAAGCATTCTGCAGCTTGGAGCCGTGAAGGAGTTAAGAAGTGCCTTACTGTCTCGTGTTTCTCAGTGTTCTGAACCTTCCAGCACTTTCCAAGATTTAAAAAATAATTTGGCAAATGACAAGTTGTAGTCAGCATAAACCTCAAATTATGCAATGGATTAAGAGAAGTTCAGTAGTTGGAAGGAAAAGCAGGACTTCATCTAAATTGAACCTTGGAATGAGATAATAGTCATCCGGCTTCAGAAGGACAATTTAGAGACTATCAGTTTATTGACTCCTCAGCACAGAAAATTTAATCAATATTTTTCCTAAGGCTGAAATATAGGCTTAGGTTAGAGCTTATCTGAGGTTATTTGAGGCTCCTTACTCTCTTCCTCTGAGCTCTCACAGATGTCTTCATCAATGAAAACAGGAACAGAGAAAATTGGGTCAGGATGAGCCCCAGTTTCCACTGTGGCTTGACCCACCAGGCCTACTCATCTCCTAATGCAGGACACAGGAGGCTGATCAGGCTGAGAAGCCAGTTAGCAAGGGATCTGACTTGGAAGTCCTTTCAGAGGGCCATTCAAGTTTGGAGTAGCAGCCAACTGGTCAATCTCAACTGTCTTTGCAAGACTTTGGAATCCAGGGGCTGTGTGGGCGATCTGTAAGACCATGCATGTGGGAATTGAAGTGCTCTCGCCCAATCTTGGAAATTTGAAAAGTATTCATTTTTATAGAAGGAGACTAAAAGAATTTAGTGTATATGGAGTTGGAAAATCTATATTTCAGTGCTGCCTGGTTCTGCCTATGGGAGCCACCCTTTGCTCCATGACTGTCTAAATGATAATTCCTGCTTGATTTCTTTCTTTCTTTTTTTTTAAAATAATAATCTTAGGGTCTCAAGGGGGAAGACTATTAAGGAAAAGGTTGTGTATATTTTGAGGTCTGATGAACATTTATATAAAGTTCTAGTGTCATGTAAGGGTAACAAACTGCTGTGGACTCAGAGGGCATATTTTTCACATCTTGCAGGGATGCAGAAGGAAAGGCTTCTGGAGGAGGCAGTGTTTGAATGGGACTTGAGTGTAGTAAATTTTAAAAAATTTATTCATTAGTACATTATAGTTTTACCTATTGGTGGGGTTCACTTGGGCAAACTCTTTTTTTTCAGATAAATAATATGTGGTTTATTCACACAATGGAATACTATACAACTGTGAGAATGAACCATGTACAAATACTTACAATAAAAAATTCACATACTGTTGAGTGAAAGAAGCCAGATACAAAGAACGCATAATGTTCAATTCCATTCACATAACATCTCAAATAAGACAAAACTAGTCTATGCTCTTCTAGCTGGATAGTGGTTATCATGAGGGGGGTGGGGGAACAGTGGTCAGAAGGAAGCCTGAGAGGAACCTAGGTGTGAGTGCATGTATGTATTCTGCTAGTGAAGTGTCACTGAGGTCTGTATAGATGTCCTCCTTCCATAAAAAGTGAAAACAAAACCATCTGCCTCTGCTTGGCTCCTCTGCTCAGACCGCAGACATGTTCCCTTGCATTCTCTGGTCAGCCAAGGCCCACTACTTGTGCTGCCTCGCAGGTGGTGTGAGGAGCAGCGCTCCCCAACACAGAGACCTGCAGGTCTGGCTGCTGACAGCAAGCCTCACCCTGTGAGTCCAAGCCCAGCTTTCCTCCTTGCTAGCATGTTCAAGTACTGGAGCATGCTCTCTACCTCTCTCCACAAGCCTCTCCTTTAATAACCAATGCTCTTCTCAGGAAACATGCAATTAAGTACTCAAGTTTTGAGCCCAAATGGTGGAGCCCCAACAGCTAACACCTCAGGCTTCAGGTAGTGAATGGGCGAGGATCATCTGGACCACACCTTTGGAGGTTTGTGACATGCAAGTGGACTGCAGGCACATCTTGGATGGGGTGATAAATTGCTGCCTCTGTTTTCGGCAAATCTGTATCCTCTCTAACCCAATTTTCTCACTGAAAGGAAAATAATGGTGCTCACACGATGAAGAGTTGTTGTAAGGATCAAAATGAATTACCTTATGTAAAACATTTAGAAAAGCAACTGACACAAGGTAGGAGATTCATAAATGTGAGCTGTCAACTTTGGTTTTGTCTAAGGTGTGCTCTCCCCAAGGAAGGATGATCCAGGGTGAGTCTAGAGAGTAGAGGGCTTGGGATTCACCCAAGAGTCCCCACAGCCAAACTTTAGGGCACATTTCCAGGTATCAATCCTGCAGAGAAGCATACAGGTACATGCGTCAGGACTAAATGGAACAGAGAGAAACTGTAAAACACAGCAGGGCAGAAAAGCTGACAATCACCGGCCCAGTCCCACATGGATCTACTACTAAGTAAACATGCAGCCACTGCATTCAGATATCAAAGAATCAGGACCATTGCTATCAGAGGGAGGGACATAAAACATTTCTCAGATGCATAGTATTTGATGTAACAGCAGCTAGCGAGGTGGTACCATCAGACACATGGTGTAATATGACCACCGGGGCCTAAACATCACAGGCATTTTGGTACAACTTCTATTCCAGGGTCCAGGCCCCTGGATATGGCCTCTACTTTGCAAGTCTAGAGACCTTTGCAGTGACTGGCTCAAGATGACCTACGTACAAAGCCTGAGGTAGATGAGGGAAAGTCAGCTTGTGAAACAAAACCACCAGAGGAGTCACACTGCCACTCTGAACCTGTGGGTAGGCCTACACAAGAAGCTGCATCTTCATTAAAAGGAAACCTGAGGGCTAGGGAAATAGCTCAGTTGGCAGAGTGCTTGCCTCGCAGCACCACAAAAAAGAAAAAAAAAAAGGGAAACCTGAATGCAAATCAGAGTACTGCACCCTACCTGACCAGGTGCTTGCTTCACTCACACCTGCTGCTCTGATCATCTAACACGTGAAGTCAGGCAGTGATCACACTTCCTAGACTTCCAACATGGGGTGAAGGAGTGGGCCAAGGAACCCACTGTACTGACCATAAACCTTTCAGTCATTACATGCTCATTAACATTAAGCGAAAGCCTCTATTCAATGCCTTTTCCCACTGAAGCTAGGCTAAAGTTTTCTTGGGAAACACAGTGGACTCAGGCACAGAAAGGTCCAGAACACTATGCCAAGTCAGGTCTGCCACCCGCTGCAAATGAGAATGCCAGAGGTGTGGCTGAAACTGCTGGAATTTACTAGCTCCCCTCCCTGAACACTGTGGCCACCATCTTTACCTGAGTAGATTCTAGGCCCAAAGAATTCAATGTTAGTGTTCTTGGTAGCACCACAATGTGGCCATCGATTATCTACTTCTCAGGTTGTGTCTTTCCTAAATAACTGATTTGATCTTCATTTCTAATTTCATTCTTGGAGGATAACTACTGAGCAGGTCTGTGAATACCCTGGAGCCACTCCCATGAACTGCCTACCTCAATGGGCTCTTCCTGGCCCAAAAGGGAAAAATCAGGCCCCTCTCATTGGATATGTCTTGAATCAACCATTCAGACTATGGCATGTTCCAGCTTTCTCCTCTGGTGATGGGTAATGATGAACGGGGTGCCTTTTCCAGTCCTTCCCCTAAAGGATCATCCTCAGTCACTGTCCAGACACTCAACTCTGGCAAGGAAAGGTAGGGGAGTGGAAGAACAGGTAAGGCAGAGTAGCACACAAAGCTCATGGGAGAAGGGTGATTGCCTAAATAAGAGCACAGTGTGCTCCTCCCACATCTCCCTAGCACAATTACCAAACCTCTGCTGTCCAATAGTGGTCTCCAGCCAGATACAGTAATGCTAGTTTTCCAAGTGATGTAAGGCAAGCTACCACCAAGGCAAAAAGACTTGATTTTTGTAAAAATGACAGATTGCAGAAGGAATAGAAATAAGGAAGGAAACTCTTGCTAAAAAGCTTGCTGCTCTAACACCATGAGCAACATATAAACCAATTAAAATCTATGTTTCTAAAACAAGTACTGTAGATAATTATAGAAAGTAATGTCTTTGTAAGCCATGCTTTAAATAAACCATTTAAAAAAGAATACACAATCGCTCTACTTTGATCTTAATGTTTCTCAGTTCACCCAAACACTGGCAAGTTTCCTGAATGCTGGCATAACATAAGGACAACAGTTCATATAAGCATGTTTTGGAAGAGTAGTCAATTATACAAATGACAATTTTAATGACAAATTACAATGGTTCTGAAATTGCTTACTTCTGCATGGGAACCTGGATCTAACATAAGTGAGGATTAATCTGAAGTCTAAGCATCTACTTTCTCTACAGTCCTATGTGCCTGTTGCAGTTACATATACAAATCTGAAAAAATTTCCAACAGGCTTACAAGAAAGGGATTTTCACTAAATAAATCTTGAGAAAAATTAGTTATGGCATCACTGTTCAATGAAGAAAGGTAAACGTCTAATTACAATTTTGACAACTGGATATATTAATGCTATTGTAGGAAATTAAAATTCTAAAATAACTCTATGTTGCTATCTAAAATGTTCTAAACAGTTTCAGAATTGCAGCATATTAACAAATAATTATTCATATCAAAATGCAGTTGACAAAAATTCTAGCTAGGAAACTTTTATGACTATCTAAAATCAAATTTTAAATTTATAACTTTAGCAACATATATTGAACACTTGCATTCAAATGTACAGAAAGCAATCCATTTAATCTTGAAAACTAATATGTAACAAAACATGGAAATGAGCCCACACTGGTAATCCAGAATGTGCCCTCTTCACCACGCAGCTGCAGCAAGTATGACATGTACACAACACTCGACAACTCAGCACTGTGAAGAATTCAGCTCCTTCAACAAGTTGTGTTATCATTTTTATAAGCTAAGAAAGTACAGGCAAATGGAATTCTTAGAACATTACCTGAAAATAGATTTTTAAAGACAAAGGTCCCAATTCATTCTTACCTATACACACCAAGTTAATCTGTCACAGACAGCAAATGCTGAATTTACACACTGGAGTTTCCGGCAGCATTCTGTACATTTACAATTAATTTATAATTAAAATAAACAAGAGAGCTGTCAGATCTATGAGATGGATTGTTCAAATCTGTGTAGGGTGGAGAATTGCTTTGGGGCCACTGCATAAGTGCTCACTGCTGCTTCTCAAAGGCAAAAACCAAGTAAATACTTGTAGCTTCCCATTCTGATTTACTTAAGGTTCCCAAAGGTAACCTTACGTGACTGTTCTTCACATACTCTGCTGCATGTTCATAGTCATCCACCTTCTCAGAAATGAGCTTGGAATTCTCATTTGCAGGATAAGGCTCCAGGGCCTGCATTCGTTTTAATAGCATTTTATTTTCATTGTTCTTAATTTTTTCTTCATAGAATTCCAGAAATGTTTTTATGTAGAGCAGTTTCATATTGTACTTCTTTGCCATTTCAGTTAGCAATGGAAAATAGACCAAGAATTCAGGAACATCCACAACACCTTCCAAGTTGAAGTCATATTTGCAGCCAAATAAGGGATAATGTCCTTTCTTCTCAAACTACACAGTATAGATTTCATTACCAAATGATTCTGTTTCTCAAGCTTCAAGGCGTCTTATCAGCTCAAAGCTGTTAGGAGTTGTACCAATAAAATAACCTCCAGGACCGAGTCTCTCACAGGCATTTCTGAGCATCATGTCGGCCTGCTCAGAGGACTCAAATGAGTAATGATAGACAAACTGACAACTACAGATGTCAAAGCGCACTTCTGGGTCACGAATTTTGTCAGCCAAAAATTCCTTTGAACAGTCAGCAGTTATAAATTCTGCATTAAAAATATATTCATCACGACGATTTTTCATGTCCTCGTACCGCTGCTGACACTGTTTGACAGAAATATCAGCAATATCAGTACAAATGAGCTTGCTAATTCTTCCCTTTCTCCACTTTAGCAAATCTTCACCTTTACCACAGTGATATCGCGATTTTTCCTCTGTCGTACCTTTTCCAAAAATTCCCCTATAAGCACACTTTTAATCCAATTATTAAAGTTTCTTAGGTAAAAAATACGACTTTGACTAGCTTGTCCAAACCAACTTACTTAAGCTCATTATAGTGGGCAGCTACTGTTGAGCTGTGTCCTCCTTCCAAGTTCTTCTGCCTTTCAAGAACATCCTCAAGTTCTACTTTTCTCTTTTTCTGAGTGCCATCTCTAGTCGAAGGTTCATCTTTCAGATCATCAGTTTCCACTTTCCTTTTCCTTGAAACACCTTCAACATCACGAGAACCTTTTTCCTCTGGGACAATTTCAACATCAAGTTTTCTTTTCTTGGATGGACTGTCTTCCTCATATCTGGAACTTTCCTCTACAAGATCATCTTCAAATTCTTTTCTCTTCTTTGGTGTGTCTACTTGTCCACAGACAGAAGTCTTTACAGAAAACCCAGTCCCAGAAGCTATTGTGGTTTCATCAATACTGAATGAAGTCTCTGTTTCAGAATTTACTGATGTTTTTGCCTGTTCAAGAGCCATTTTTTAATATTCCTCAGCTTTTGCAGAATTTTCTATTCTTGATTATTTGAATCGATGATAAAACTTCATGAACCAACAGGGAAGCGCGGGGTGCTGAGCGAGGCTGTGGACCACGCCTCCAGAGCCGGCTCCGCTGCCGGCCTACACCTCCTGGAACCAGTTCGCCGCCCGGCCGCCAGCTCGCCTGTCAAGCCTGGGCGCGAGACCACGCCACAGAAGGGCTGCCACAGAAGGGCCTCCCCAGCCGCGATCCCCTTACATCACCCGCACGGCCTAACGCTGGACCTGGATTCATGCTTCTGGGGCGCTGCTCCGAGAAAACGAGCCTGCTCCGGACATCACGCCGGGCCTGCCTCGGGCGCGCGCTGCTGCGGCTCTGCGACAGTCGCGCGGGCCCGCGCGCTGCGGAGGAGCCATAGCCAGCCCGCACGCCCCGAGCAGCACCCACTCTGCCGAGCGCCCGGGGCTCCGCGCGGCCGGTGCGGGGGGCACACGGCTCGTGCGAGGCGAGCCCGGCCTGGAGTCGGCGCGCTATTTCTGCTGCCTCCTCCAGCCGACAGGCTAACAACAAAACAGCACCAGGCGGCCACCGCTCCGCCGGCCACACTCACCTACACAGCCCTGGGCAAACTCTTAAATGCATACAATGTAGCTTTCTTCATCTCAATCCCGGTACTTCCGCTTTCCCTTTTACTTTCTTTGTAACAAGGGAGAACAGTGTGAGTTAAGAATAAGGCAAACACCAGCGAAGCAAATTCAACATGACATATACCTGTTCAGTCCCATGAGAGCCCTCCTGGGGCTGAAGCTGGGACCTTGTCAGTAGCTGGCCTAGCTTCCCTCTGTCACAGCTAAGACTCTATATCCTCTGCCTCCAAGGCTGCCCATCAGATACTTTTCACCAGCTTTCAACTCACTTAAAAATGATTTGAAGCAGCACTACATTTAAGAAAAAAGAAAAGGCCTGGCAGATTTTTAGTTAAGGGCAAAAATAAAACAAGTTTATATTTGTGTCCCAGATATTTTTTTCAAAATATAGTTTGGTGAGTGGAGAATGGCATCTTGGGAAAAATGTGGCCCCAGAAGACCAGACTCCTAAAGGGGCAAAGGTGGGAAGCTCTGCGTTATGACCCTGTTTTCCTTTAAAAGGAACTATGGCAGCCTTGGAGATTAGGGAGAAGGAGGGAAGGAGGACAAGTGGAGAAGAGAATTCCCGTTCAAGAAATCCGGTGGTTTTCAGCAAGGTCAAAAGTCTGAGAACTCTTTAGTGCCTTGGGGACTGGGACTAAGAAAATGTGACTTGCCAAGGTAAAGATTCCTGACACAGATTCAAATTCTAGCCTTAGGGGGGTAGTATTTCATGAGAACAGAGGAAGAGGTGGCATGAATAGATGACATTTCACAAGGTAGGAGACAGGCAGCCCTGCACTTGTGCAGTGATTCCAGGAGAGACTTTTCCAGAACAGAGTCCCCTCTTAATTGCCTGCATCTAGATTTCCCACTTCATGGATTCTTTTAACAATCCACAGTTGACATGTCTAACTTACACACTCTGTAGCTTCTTCATGATCAGTTTACACCCTGAGAATCCAATACCACTTGCAAACTATATCCAGGAAAAACTGGTGAGAAATGTTAACCCAGGTTCATAAAAATGGAGAAACTACAGAGTGTTTTTTAAGGATCAATACACAAAGATTTTTGACCCTTTGTTGTCTAAGGAGGTGGAACTAGCCTTCGCGGGGTGTTTATTCATGGTTATGCTTTGCTTCTCTCCATTATTTGGAATAGAGGAGAATTCACTAGACACTTTTCCATTCCCAAATGCAGGTCTTCTAGGTCTTCTTACTCAGAGTTGCCTTTTTTCAGAGTAACCCCAAGGTTAAAGAAGAAGCACAATTTCTATTAAAATAACAGCTTTTTTTTGAAGGTCACCAAGCCTGCCTTCCTTCCCCCCCCCTTCTTTCTTTCTTTTCTTCTTTCTCAAGTCAGAGTACAGTGAGTGAGGATATAAACACTTTAAACCCATATGAGAAAGACCCTTAGGCTTCAGAAAAACCCACAGGATGCTTGCTCGCAAATCTCCTTCCCCAGCCTCCTAGAGGCCATCTCTGTGGAACTCAGGGTGCCCCATGACTTTTGCAAACCCTCTCCTTTCTTTCCTGTCTTACGCCAACAGTGGACGAGCTGGCTCTGTGGGAGAAGCAGGATGTGGGTTTGGGAAACATCCTTTCCCTGGGCTTTTTTGTTCTGCAGAGCTATTCTCTGAGCCTCCCTTCCCTTTTCTCTAAAATGAGCCCCGTTGACTCCCTCTGGGTGTGTTCTTGTGGGCATTACATGAGATAATACCTTGACTGTGGTCAGTATTGTGCCTGGCATGTAGCTAATCTTTGTCAAATGAAAGTTATTTTGTAATAAGTACTTGGATCTTATTTTATAATTGAACAGACACTATGGAGTCTTTTATTACTCAGCTATAAATGCTATGTGAATATTTCCTTGAAATATTTGTAAACATCTGGAAACAATTTAGTCTGAGGACACTTTAGGTAACTAAAGGGAGTCATTCTCCAAATGAATATATAGTCTCAGAAGGCTCTGAGGTCAAAGAGCAAGTGACCAAATACTTCTGCTCAATCCAAAAAGCTGTTGTGAGAGAAAAGGGAAAAAGAACGGAGGATGAAAGACTGGGAAAGAGAAATGGATTTTGCTTCAAGCTAAGCATCATGATATTTAGATTGAGAAAAATATGTTTCTTTTTCTCTGATTCAGAAGCCCAAGCATCAAGGCTACACAACCATTAACTTGCTGTGTGACCTCCAAGTTCATTGTTAGACTTCTCCAAAAGTCACTGATATGATTATTTTTCTATTAACCTAGAGATCATGAGAGATGAATTAAATCCTAGAGCTCTCTGTTGACTTTGGAGCCAGAAAGTGACATAAAATAGGAACTTAAAGAAACATTAGCACTCAGAGTACAACGTGGATCAGAAAAGGGCGATGTCACAGAGTGCTGATACTTATTTCTGTAATTGGACAATATTAGGGCAGAAAACTTGAGTATGATTTTTTCTGTTTTTTTTAATTGCTTTTATTTAGTGAATCCACTTGAAAATCAATATGCTGCTTTAGATTTACTCTGAAAGATAACATAAAGTCAGGTATTTTCAATGGCTCATAATTTTTTCCTTGAAATTATTTAATATTCATGCTTTTGTTTATGCAGACTATAGAAATTTATTTACCAGTAAAATTTTATTTTTAAAAATGAGAGTTCTTATTTACATATTTAAGTGAGGGCATTTAAATGAACCTCCTGCCCTCTGTTGACTGTTCATTTCATAAAGAAAAATAAAATGACTGTATGCTCAGAAGAAAACAAGTGAAGAGCTCACTATATTGTATATAATTTTCCCCATTTTCTGGTGGAACTTGAAAACTCTGTTGTTCTGTTTAGTGGGAATCTGATTGAGGTGTGATTTTTTGCTTCCTATTATTGAAAGTCAGTTGATGATTTTCTAATGACTCAATTCAAGTACAAAGTTCTTATTATTCTTCAGTTGTGCATCTTTTGGATCTTGGTTCTATGACAATAGAAGTGTCATCAGTATATGTTGTCAATTGATGGGACATTTAAAATCCAGTGCAGGGTGATCTGAGCTCAGTGCAGACATGTGAGACCTTTTGTCAGGAACCATTGACTCAAGTCTTAATTCACTCACTGCTCATACCTTTTCTCATCCACTGGCTCCTAGGCTCAGATGCCCCAACTTCCTGAGGGCAGTGATAGGGACCTTGATTTATTTTTTTCTATTAAAAATTAGCCTAATAAAAATGTGTGCTTACTCTCCTCTCCACAGGCAAGAGAAGCTTCAAGCTCTTTTGGTTGAATTGATATTGATTCTGTGACTCTGTGGAGAGGAGTCACAGAGCAGTCCTTTGGTCATGGTGGGGCACACGGAAGAGCTGCATGAATGGCATTTCTGGCTGTCAGAGGCTCAGTAGTGTCTCAAGTGGGAAATTTTGACTTTATATATGCAAATGACAAAATATTTTATTTAGTAGATTTTTTATCTAGTAAAACATATTTTATTTAGTTGAAAAGGTTTTAAAATGTTGAACCCATGGGAGAAGACCATGGAGCTGACAAGATTGAAAACATTCATATTTGTTTTTATAAAGATGTCAGTGGAAACAAGTCTGTGTTTTGAGGAAGGTTTGTATCTTTAATCTTGCTTGTGACCATATATTTTTGTCAAGATATATGATGTTTTAAACTTTCAGTATATCCTCAAGATTATGATATTTATTACCCTAAAAACAAAAATCATTTTCATCTCCCAGGTATTTTTCTTGCATTTGGGCACCAGGTGGCAACATGGGGCGGGTGTGGTAGTGCATGGGGCACAGAGTTGGAGTCACAGCTATGGGGGAAGAATGTGGAGAGCAAATGGATCAGATTTAATGAGTGTGTGTGTGTGTGTGTGTGTGTGTGTGTGTGTTTGATTAAAGATACAAACCTTCCTAAAAAGAGAAAAAAGGGGAAAAAACCTTGTGAAGATTTGGTTACATTTAATTTTTTTAAAATTGTAGATGGACTCAATACCTTTATTTTATTTATTTTTTTATGTGGTGCTGAGGATCAAACCCAGTGCCTCCCACGTGTTAGGCGAGCGCTCCATCACTGAGCCACAAACCCAGCCCCTGGTTCCATTTTGATTAAGGTGTAGGAGGCCTCTCTCATCTGTATACTAAACTGTCCTCAATGGATTCTGTACAGTAGACACTTGAAAAGTCCAGGGGCTATAGTTCTCTAGCCCCTGCTGGTCGTTCTGATCCATCTTTGTCATGTGTCAGGTCCTTGCTCCTCTTCTTCCTCTTTAACTCAGCATTCACTGAATGCCTTCCAAGTCCCATAAATTGAGACAAGCCCTGGAACTTCGGTGTCAGATCAGGTACAGTGGTGCTGCCCAAGGTTCTCATGGTGGGCAGAAGCAGACGCCACACCAGGCACACACCATCATCTTGGGACTGAGCAAGGACCAGGGTGCACAAGGGATGTGAAGGATTGAATTGTCAGTCCACCAGGGAAAGACAGACTTTCTGGAAGATGGGAACTTTGGGGCTGAAGAGTGGAGGATGAGCAGTTCATCACTTAGATTGGGGAAGGGAAATTATTATGGGAGCCAGTGTTCTCCTCTCACCAAGAATGGTTCTAGCGTGTGTGGTGTACAGGAGAAAAGTGGGTTGGGACTTAGCATTTATTCATAAGCACCATCAGGAGCTACCATCAGTAGTCTAATTTCCAAATTTAAAAATTTGAGAAAATACATATTTCATAAAACTCAACATTCCTACATCAATTCATACATGAGAATTTGTGTGACAAGAATCATTGTAATACAACTTGGGCTTATCAACCTTTCAAGGCCCAATACCAAATCTTCCTTCTCCCTTGAGAACCTCTTGGCTGCTGCAGTAACAACTGTTCCCAATTAACTCTAAACCTATTGCACTTTTTCCTTCTTTCAAAGCATTTATGACTTGCTCTAATGTAATTAATTGAGTTACTGAGGTAGATAACTCAATACCAGTGAACATGTTGGGAAGGGTCTGTTTTGGGGTATCTTTCTCTCACTCTCTATACTTTACACAGGATCTGACACAAGATAAATACACCAGTGTTTATCAATTTGTCCTACATATTGTCAAAATAGCTCACGCTTAGGGATTTTCTATATGTTGTTGTAAATATTAATTTCAAGAGAATATATGGGGTTTTTACTCATTTTTTCTATTTTCTACATCACACATTACAGTAGTTTTGCAATATTACCTTTCTGTAATTCCCTTGCACAATTGGTAGATGATAAAATTACTTCTCTCAGAATAAGAAGAGGCCTGAACCAAAAGATCCATTCAATTAGCTGCAAATCTCATATTTATGATACCTGAAACTTTTCTGAATGTCACCTAGACAATGTTTCTTAAAACACAGTAATTCTTTTCCATTATCCACAAGAGATATTAAAAGATTTGACAACAATAACAGTGACCTTCTTTATATATTCTTTCCAGGTTTCCCATTGACTTTATTGTACAGGAAAATATTTTTAAAATACAAACATAATAATTACATGAAATTCCAAAGTTATAGGATTCACTGTGGAAGAGAAATCCAACATACTCTTTAAGTTTAATTTGAAGGTGATAATAAGTGTTCAAAATAATAAAGAAGATAAAGAGAAATCAAGCAGATAACTAAGGTTTATCCAGCCTGAGTCATAACTGGAAGAATGCCTGAAAAGTAAACATTCTTCAAATAGAGCAACACTCTTGACTATAGATTTCAAAAGTATTCTTAGGAATGTGTGTGACACGATGTCACGATGCCACAAAGATGCTCATTAGCAATTTAATTCTTATATGATGGTATTTGGTCTGGTTAGATGGCTAAAGCTTGACTGTTTCTGGGTAGTGAAGAATTTTGCAATGTTACAGTGAAAACAAATGTGAGCAAGAGAAATAGGGAAGAACTTCTTACTTATCAGTGTATTAACATCAGTACTCTATATCTATCTTCTCATTCCCTTGCAACATCAGCAGATGAACATCTCATTTATTTTTATTTTATTTTATTTTATTGTAGTGAGAATGATCTTGACATGAGGTGCATGCTTTTAACAGATTTGGAAGTGTACAATACTGTATTATTGTTTGTAAATAGCATGTATCATGAAAGATCTCTAGAATTCCCTCATCTTGCATAATTGAAATTTTATTCTGGGTATTTAGAACTTGTGTGAATGCATCAAGCCTTCTCATCTTTCTATCTTAAGTACAAGTGTTATATAAAATAACCATGGTAGTAAATGTTTATACTATTTATCAGTTTCACCAAGATTTCAAGAAGAGGATATTATTGAAAGCTGAGGTCGTTGTGGATCATTCTTGGAATTCTTAACAACACAATAGGGAAACCTATCTCATCACAGCAGATTTTTGAGCTTTCATTCAATGCTAAAATGAGGCCATAAGTTGTTTGTATTATATATACCAAATGTTATATTAAATAGAGAAGATAATAGTAGTTAGAAAAGCTTATTCTGCATTTTCCCACAAACTTACATTTACAAGCGCCTCCCAGAAAACATAGGCAATTTTTACTATAGCTATTTCCAGAGACAGATGGAACTCAAGGACTTTAAGTCAACTCTTCCCAAGTTATATAAGTGATAAACTATGTATTCAAAGAAAAGCCAGATTCTAAATGTATTATGTTTTCTTTTACACATAATTATTCATTATAAACAGTATATTTTTTACCAGAATGATTGCTTTTCCTATGGACAGAATGAATTGAGTTTTTGTGCTTCATGTTGCTCCTTGAAATATAAATATATGAGTGACTAATAATGTGAATATTGAAGTAGGGACATTGCTTGGCATGGTGGTGCATTCCTGTAATCCAGTGGCTGAGGAGGCTGAGGCAAGAGGATCATGAATTCAAAGCCAGTCTCAGCAAAAGTGAGGAACTAAGCAACTCAATGAGACCCTGTCTCTAAATAAAATGTAAAATAGGGCTGAAAATGTGGCTCAGTGGTTGAGTGCCCCTGAGTTCAATCCCCAGCACTGTCCCCCACAAAAAATTATTACAACAGGGACATTGTCCAAGATGAAGTGAATCATGGCTACCTGCATCTCTGAAGCAATGCTGATGCTGAGTGTTTGATAAGATAGGTAGGGGACTTGCAGTTCTTGGCTCTTGTTGTCATCAAGAGCACTGTCCACTTTAGGAGGCTCTGCAGCTCTGTGCAAGTTTCTTTTACCATTTTTTAAAAGTTAGTTGACTATTATAAAGTAGCTTCATTACCTGAGAACTGAATAAATGAGGCATCATTATATGTGGATCCTCAGGGAGATTGAAATAGTTTAAGACAATGCAATCTCTGTTTCAGGATGAGATTTTTTAACAGAAATTTTACCTCTGGCATTTTTGTGCCAAGTTGAAAAAATTTACAACTTTAGTAACTACATGGCCTTAATACCTTTTGCTTGCAATCCTTGTACAAGGAATCTCAGTGATGGTCCACAGAAAAACTCCACTCAAATAGGATTTTAGATTTCAATTGTTCAAGCAATGCTGATTTTTGCATGTTGGTCTTCTGAGATGGAAAGAATGTTTTCTATGTCATTTACTTCAATCTTAGTGGCTCCGGAATTTCTTTTTTTTTTATTTTTTTTCTATATCCCCAGGTTTTTTTTAAATTAATTTTTATTGTTGGTTGTTCAAAACATTACATAGTTCTTGATATATCATATTTCACACTTTGATTCAAGTGGGATATGAACACAGGATAACTTCCTCTGTTATTATGATTACATACTACCCTTTTCTAAGAATTCAGATGTCAAAATGAAGGGTTTTACAAGAACTATTGAACACTATTATATTTTAATCATATCTAAGACCAAGGGAGGCATAAAAAAATTCACAAGGAAAAAAGATGTAAGAGAATAAAGAATATATGTGTACATACCAGATTGATAAGATCAATGAAAGAAAGAGAAAGTTGCTCTCTTCATGCTATTGCAACTTTTCTGAGATTCTTAGGCATGGTGTGGCCAAAATATCTACTGATAATTTCCCTTAATTTTGATATTTGGATAAGAAAATTAAAACCAGTTACTGAGGGATTAAGGAGAATATTTCTTCAACTGTATCTCATTACATACACACTTGGTTTATATAAGCACATTTGAGACAACAAGTCTCCAGGTGGACTTACCTTCTCACAAATATAAGCAGAACTGTCCTCTCTGGAAACAAGTAGTTTGAAAAGTAGGGTAGAATAATCCTATTATTTTAAAAATGTATATAATATATATTTCAAACATGTTATTCATGTTTACATATTACTATAATTATATATATATTTTATATATATATATATATATATATATATATATATATATTTTAAATGTATATAATATATATTTCAAACATGATATTCATGCTTATAACAACAAAACCTCCTCATCATTAATTGTTAGAGGAAAAAGCCAGGAAAACTTTAGATAGACATTGATTCTGCTTATAAATTTTCTGACCTGTGACTTCACACAGTTCAATCTATGGAAAAAAAATTGATGTATCTGAAAATTAGTTTCTCACTAAGAAAATTAGGCAAACTTGTGGGACCTCAATGAATTCTGGCATCTTCTAAGAAAGCCAGGTTAGTATAATGGAGAAATATAAAAACCACCTGACAATTTAAGTTTATACAAAAGTTTCTAGAGATCGTGGAAACTCTAACCCTCTTACACTTCTCTCCTCCATGCAGCTATGTGGTGACAGTGATGGAGTTCCTTTTGTTATATCCTCTGAAAATGTGGCTTCTTTGGATGATGCATTTGGGGAAAAACAATTGCAATAGGGTTGATCTTGCCTGAATGTGATTTGCGTCATTATGGACTCTTCCCCACCCTCCTTTTTAGTCACAGTGACACTCTCATATTTATTTAAGAAAGCATGTAGAAGGCAGGTGAGGAGTTCTAGAAATTCTAATGAACACTGATTATACCCAGCATAATCCCTAATAGTTCTAATTCCTTTTAATTATATTATGACTTGAAATTAACCAAGGGGAAAATATAGGACTATGGCAATTTTACCAAATATAAAAGCTTAAGACTTTCATCATTTTATGTTCGTCTAAACCCATTTTCTTAAAACACAGGCAATAAGAAACATAGTGTTGAAGTTAAGTATGACAGATGTCTTTTCCAAATCACAACTGAAGAAATTAAGGAAGAGAGTAATGAAAGGAAAAATTAAATAACATTGAAAACTTACTCCCACTTGCTCAGAAACAAAGTCTATAATTTAATTTGAATTCTAGTCAAAAATTCTCTTTCACAAGACTATTCCCCATGCAAAAGTAATCAAATAGAAAATCCTAAGAGGACTGTTATTGAATAAAATCAGTTTGAGAGAATGTTCAAGGATATGAGAAAAACCAAAAAGTTTCACTCATTTTTTTAAGAACACCAATTTCCCAAGTGGAAGTTATGTTTCATTCTTTATCTGCTTATTTTGGAAGTTTAAGGCAAGATGTGGTATGATTGCTGGCTGAGCTGCCTGGTGTGGTCCACTCACATTCCCCCATTCAAAATATGATTTTCCTGGATTGTACTTAAATTAGCTTGTACCCCAGTTTGTGAAACAAATTTTGAAGTACAGACTACTTAATTTTGCATCTGATTTCTACCTGCTTCTCTAGATTCATAGAAAATATTTGTGTGTGTACATGTGGTAATATCTGTTGAACCTAGGGTCTCCCACATGCCGAGTAAGCACTGTACTATTGGGCCTTTTATTTATTTATTTTTTAAAATTTTTTGTAACAAAATTCAAAAGTTTAATTTTTTCAAAGCTTAACTATACTAGTGAAAATAAATTATATTTAGACCACCTTTAATATTTGTACATCATCTTCATACAACTATTACTGCTTTCACAAGACATTTTGGAAAGAATATTATTTTCACAATTAAAATGTGTTTCAAAAATAGGGCAACATTAAAGAACATTAGTCTGAAATATATCTCATAATGCTGAGAGGTATACTATTCTTTATCAAATTAACTGTACTTGTATTCAAAATAACATGGCTTTTAACTAATGACAATTATTTCTTGTCCATTTCAGTGATTTCTTGGATCCAAAACAAAATTTATGTATTTATTTTTTGGAAAATATCATTTGTTGACCGTCCATTCACTGTCATGGAATGATTTGCCTTCTCAATCCAGTGGATTTTATTGGGAGCTTGCAATTTTTGTGCCACTTTCTCCAACAAGTTCTTCTCACACATTTCATCTGCTGAGCCTGACACAAACAGTACAGGATCTGTTATACGAAAGAAATCTTCATCTCTGTGCTTATGCTGTTGTTTTGGATGGTGCAGTGGATAAGAAATACAAATGAGACCTCAAACAAAACCATTAGCATCATCTGGCTCAGTATGACACATTACAGAAACATCTGCTCTTGAGCCCATTGAACGACCTCCAAGGGAAACACCTGCAAGTTTGTATTATCCTGAGGTCTTTAGGTAATTCAAAACTGGTTTGTATGCCTTAATTCTATGCACAATATTAAGGCCTTTACAGGTAAATCTCAGGCAAAAAAAGCCATGAGATGCAAGATGGGATGCCAATGACATCAAATGAGGAACATTCATATCTCCTGATGCTCCATGTGTAAGAATTATTCTGTATGTTAAACTCTTGCTAGGTACCAAACAAACAGGATCCAGCAACTTATTTCCAAAAGGTATTTTTAACTTAACCTCTGTATGACTCATTTTCACTGTTGAATATTAAACTTAAAGTGCATTACATCTGAGAAGCAAAGGACATCTCCCCGCCGCTGTCCGCTGAGCCCCCCAGGTGGCCCTGCGGGTGCCCTGGTTCAGGAGGAGTGGCAGCAAGCCTCCCGCGCTCCACCCGCTCCCTGCTGCCAAGGCCGGCAGCCCACACTCCCCTCCCCGGGAAGCCTCCCTCTGCGTGGTGGTGTCCACCATCCCCGCCGCACTCACGCGGGAACTATTTTTTAAATTTTATTTGAGTTAGGGTCTTACTAAGTTTTCTTTACTGGTCTAGAATGTGCGCTCCTGTCTCAAGCTCCTGAGTAGCTGGGATAATAAGCACACACACTATGCCTAACTTAATCAACAATCTTTGCAGTCCATACCATAATCACCCAGGACTCATTAATCTCTGCACAATTCACAACTCTGTGTTTTATTGTTGGTATTTGCTATTCTCTCTCTGCCAGTCCTTCCAAGACCTACCATTATCCATACATCATCTCCAATGATGCCCGTTAATGAACACTCTCTCATGTTTCTACAGGAAAATTTGTGTAATCCTGTAGCACATCATTCATATCACAATTAAAGTTTTAACAAAAAGTATTTCAATTTTCTGTAACACTAATAGACCCTGTGGGCAAGCTGCACAGTGCATGCATCCTCTTTCCTAGTGATGCAATAGTATCTGATCTTAAGAGCTACTTAAAACATTTTGTGAAAGATTGGAAGCATTTATGATTTGGAACTCCTTGCACTAACAAAACACTTTACAAACCACAAATCACTTTTTTTGTGTTGTTTCATATCAAATTCTCATCACCGATTGCCCATCTATTCTTTCATTCCTACACATTGTGTTAGTTCTATGTAAAAGAGAAGGTGAAGGATTTGGGAGTGAGTATTTTAAAAGAGAACCGTAACTGAAGAGAACTGCAGGTAATTGGAAAATGGTTAGCATTTAACCTACTCTCTTGACCCACCTGTGCCTCCTAGTGACTTAGTTGTGTTGCTCTCTACTTCTGAATGCCATGCCCACAGCTACACAGCAGTAACCCAAACTAGCAGCTAGACACATTTTCTCAGACTGCAGAAAATGAGGATTTCAATGCTGCATACCAATTTCCCTTTGTAAGGTGTTTCACTCATTGTGTTTACTGACCTTATTTCCACTGTGTTAGTTTATATTGCTCTCTGCTTGAGGAGTTTAATGAGTGTTGAATTCCACTGGGTATGCTGATTACAATATCCCTGTATATGTGCACCTTTTTTTAGGAGAAAACAGATTAGCATGGGTCTAAAACAAAAGTGGTTTTTTTTTTTTTTTGGGGGGGGGGTTTCCATCTGAGTTTGCTAGTTTTTCTTTCAGTTATGGGTTTCTCAACCTGAATTATAATATTTGGGACAAATAAGATGGTATGACAAGAATAAATTCATGTATTCTATTTCAGCCCAGCTAGAAGTGGAAAGAACATGAGATTTTGAGTGAAACCACTAATCCTACCTCCATTACTTACATTTTGTTTGACACTGGGAAATTCTCTAACAATACTTAGCCTCAAGTCCTTCTTTAGAAAAAGGGGGATACTAATTAGGAACAGATTCTGTTGGAGTCATGAAAAGAGATAGAAGTAAATGTGCCTTTTAATATTCAAGGATGTATATGAATTTCAGAGTACAAAATTATACATGCACATTGTCATCAGTTCTTGAAAAATCCTATTCAGGTATTGACCTGCTGCCTCTGAATGCAGTTACAGAATATAATTAAGCAGGTCTGACATCTACTTCTGGCTCTTTAATAAGGAGCTTTAATGGGTGACATTGGCAGCTGACAGTAACCTCAACCAAACCTGGCTCCTGTCTTTAGAATGAAGAGCTTTGGGAAATCCACTGTTCCAGAGTACCTGGGTATAAATGGATCACTGATTTTCATACTGACTATTTTTCTTTGATTTCTGGTTTTGATTTAACTTTTTTCCATGACTCTAATGGTGATCCTATTTTTACTTCTACCTTAGATTTATATTTCGTCATTTTCTGCAGATTCTGTCAATACCCCTATAACATGATAGTCTACAGGAATAGGTTGACCCAATCCTAAATTGTAAAATCAATAAAGGATGAAATCTAATATGAGGTTTAGCACTTATGTGCCAGACATTCCCAGAATCATTTACCATTTATCAAAAATTCTCTGCTGCATTCAGGAAAAAAAAATAATTATTTGCCCACCAGACAACACTTCTAGTACATACATATACCTCAGAGTCTTCTTTCCAAATGCCCCCCTTTTCCTCAAACTTTGCCATTCTACCATATTTCCTATTTTACTGAGTAGCAACATTATTTAATTAGTTGTTAAGCCATAAAAATAGAGCCATGCTGAATTCCTCTCATGCTACATGAGAGTCAGGTGGAATATTTCTTTTTAACCACCCCAGCAATTCTTCTCTTTGCTTCCTCTATTTCTGCCTTAGTCCAAGGCAAGAACATTGTCACTGATACTCAAGTATCAGTGAGTGAGATAGAAATTAAACAGTAGCTACAGGATATGTAATGAAGGCAAAGATACACATGCCTGAATTAAGAGAAGAAGAAAAGATCTTTAGATTATTGGTACTGGAACCTAGTAAGAGCTTTCTTTGGAGATGACACTTGATAAAGGATTTAGGGGGAGAAATTTCTAGACAAGAGGATCCTGAGCTCTGAAACTGGAAGTTGATTGGATTTCTTGAGGAAAAGCAGAGGCCAATATGGCTTTGTGGGGAGAACCAGAATTAGAGTGATTTGAAATAAATGCAGAAAGAAATGCAAGAAACTTTAAGTTCTTACTTAAGTAGCAACTCCTCCCACCCCTTACAAAATATCATGATCTAGGAATTATAAATGCTAGCAAGTTGTGTTCCAAGTTCAAATTCATAAAGTCAGTTAATCAACCCCAAGATCTTTAAAAATATTCATAGAGTACAGAAAACACCAATAGCAAAGATTTTTTGATATAGAATAATTCAGAGAGCTTACATGTGTACTCCAATATTTGAGGAACAAAGAGTGCTCTGCTTTGTTCATACCTGTGAAGTCCTGAAGGAAACAAGCTGCTTTTCCACTGATGATAGTGGACATCATCAGCTGTGTGTCTTTTGGCAGCAGGATTTGAGTGATATTGAGGAGTACAGTGCTTAACTGGATTTTTAAGGAACATTCACTAGAAAGAGGCTGAAAGTGCTTCATCATGCATAAAATAGGCCTAGGTTAGTTGGGGAAGGGAAGAAGTTGGGAGGACACATTGCACATGTCAGGGAATTGAAAACAGGGGACCCTATTTATATAGCAGGGTAAAAGAACTTCTGAAAACCCCCACAAAATTCATTTTCCATGGAAGAAACAATAATTAAGAACTTACTGCCTTATTGCAACTGCTGTAGTGTAAACAAACAAGTCCTAAAATGAAAACAAAATATAATTTGATATTAATGCATGTATTTAGGTTTCCTTGACCCCTTCAAAATTTATTCATGCCACTGAGTGAACACTAAAAATTTTCCCAAACTATACAGTGTACGCATTGCTATTCCCTCTTGGTGGTACAAAGAGGGCTTCTATTTATAATTTAGCCTTTTGAAGACAGAAATCAATAGCTATTAATTTTAAGAAATCCCCAGAGAATGCACACTGTTCCCAAAGCTATGGCCTGAAATCAGCACCTCTTGGCATTTGTATAAGCAGCACAATCTTTATGTCTTTTCTCCTTGATTGCAACCCTTTCATATTAGGTGGGGAAGGTATGAGGTATAGACTGCATGATTTTCTATTTTCTGGGTATAACAGGGATTAAAACAACCTCTTTCTAATGGGTTGTTTAAAAAAGTACCCTCTCATGGCAACAGTTTCCCTTAGTTCTTATATCTGGGGTATATGCATCTCTATTATGGATGCTCTTTCCATTGCCAGACATCTGGCACTTTCTTTTGGTTTCTAGATGCTTGAGTCTCTACTAGTCTAGGATATTTTGGATAGAACACTAGTCAATCTTATGCCAGCTTGCTCTATTGATAGTTCACTGTTGAACTCACACTTATATTGGCCCAACTGATTCTGAAAGGATCCGACCTGCTAAATCAGCCCACATCTTCCTTCATGTGATCCTGATTGCCATTAGTCTTCAATCCATGGTGATTCAAAATTCTGGGATTAAAGAAAAAACAAAAATCAGGCTCAGGCTTTCTCAGAAAATGCAAAGAAATGACTTAAAAAGGTAATTTTAACCATGGAAGGCTGATTTTGTATTTAAAAAAAATACAAAATCAAAACAACAAAAACTTGGGCTGAGGTTGTGGCTCAGACTTGCCTGACACATGTAAAGCACTGAGTTTGATCCCCAGCACTACATAAAAATAATCAATAAATTAAAGGTATTGCATAAAAATAAAGGTATTGTGTCTATCAACAAATAAAAAAACATTCTAAATAAGAAGCTCAAATAAGGGATCTAAATTTTTATTTTTTATTTATTTATTTTTTTAGATTATATGAGCACAACAAAATGGGCTTTGAGCAGAACACTATTTTCATCTCTACCATTGCTGCTTAAATTTGTTGGGTTTAATTTTTGGTTTCTAAACTTCAATGAAATCCTATTTATTTCAGGGCCACCATATTGTATCAACAAATAAACTTATTTATTCAGGCATTACAAAACCCAGGATGGGCTTGGGTTGTGGCTCAGTGGTATAGTGCTTGCCTAGTACACAGGAGGCCCTGGGCTCGATGCTCAGCACCAAATAAAAATGCAATAAAGATATTGTGTCCACCTACAACTAAAAAATAAATATTAAAAAAAGTAAAACAGGACATCGGAACAATCTATTTCTAGTTTATAATGTTCCTTGGCTATGTCTTGATTCAGGTCTGGAAGGCCATAGTGGGGTCAAAGTCTTTTCAGCCATGTATTGTCTTCCTCTCATTCCTTTGGCTCTGATTATTAGCTCCTCTTTTTCTTTCCTTAATAAACATTCTTTGTTAATTTGGGAGGTAGGAAAAGTAAAGATTTCAGAGTAAAGGGCAATATTTCTGAGTTAGATGCATTTATAGTACTATGAAAGTTGTGGAATCTGTCAGACAGGACAAATTTTTCAATGTTAGCTTTTCTTCATGTGTGTGTGTGTGTGTGTGTGTTTATTCTTGGGGATATGTATGGTCTGCATTTCCTTAAGTTGAGAAATATCTCCTCCTCTAGACATTTTGACCTCTGATTCATCTCAGTGCTTGGATTTTAGTGGTCTACTCTATACAGATTCTTTATGTTGAAAACTCCATATCCTTCTGGGAAAGTCTTTGGGGAAGGCTGTGTGCAGCCTCAGGTGTGGCATGGAACCTACATCTAAACCACAGTCGCCACCTACTAGTTTTTGATCTTCCCAGGTGAAAGGTGAATTAATCCTACTATGTCACTCTTCTCTCTCAGCTTTCATAATTGTTCCAGATTCACTCCTGCTTTTAAGGTTTTTCAAGTGTTTTTAGTTTCACTAATCTCTAAAATCTGTCACATAATCCGAACACAAGTATTTAGAGAACAAAGAAATCAATGCCACTTAAGGATGTCAGGATCCTTGAAGAGGGTAAATATAAAATTTATAGATCTTGGACAGAACAATATGGAATTGAAGAGAGCTCTGTGAGGTCAGAGAGCTCAGATTGGGTTTAAGAGTGAAGTGTATCATCAGATAGACCTAGATTTGAAGTTTATGTGTGAGATATTTAACCTAGTTGAATTTGAACAGGCACTTCCATTTTTATAGCCATGACCTGTGTTCTGAAAAAGGGGACCAGTACTTTGCATTTCTTAAGGTTATTATAAATATTAAATTGTTTGAAGAATGCAAGGACTCAACACTTAGTTTAAAGTAATAAATTATAGCTTAATATAAAATATGGTAGAGCATATGATTCTGTGAAATTAGAAATCTTAATTTATAAAAGGATATGAAAAATATAGACAATAAATAATGTTCAACAATGAGAAAGGGAAACTACATTTGATTAGTAATGGTCAGTTCATTCAATAGCCTAGGTGTTCCTTTAATATTTTGTATGTTTGTTTTGATAATCTTGCAGTCACTCAAAAGATCATTAACTCTTTATATCACACAATGCATCTTGCTCATCTTACGCTGGCACATTCTAAAATAATTTTCTTGAGTGATTAAATTAAGATTTTATGAAATGATTGTCCTCAGAAGTTAAAAATTGGCACAATTATTAACAATAGGTATTGGACAAGAACATTAAATAATGAAAGTGGTGAATTAGAAAAGTGGCCCAATGTTTGAATGTGGAATAAATTGAATGAAATAAAGCAATTATGATAGTGTTTCTCTATGTTATACCTATAATGATTGTAATCCAGACAAGCTTATAGTGTTGGATATAAAATGGAGGCAGTCTCTCAAAAGATAGAGAAGAAGAAGAAAGACATGATAGAGTGTTAGCAGAAATATAGGAAATAAAGGAAAAATAATTCCATGAAACCCTGCCCTTCAGGATTTTGGTAAAAAGCAGTGGTAGTGTTACTAACCTACATGGAGGAATGGGGAAGTATATTTATGGAAATAAAAGTACTGATATTTAAATCATAAGACAAGTTTCTAGATGCTTGAGTATTTTGGATAGAACACTAGTCAATCTTATGCCAAATTGCTCTTTTCACCTTTGGAATTATAAAGGCATAAGATTAATTGTATTAAAGTATCAATTTGTCAAGTTATAGCTAAAGAAATTATAGTGATAACATTACCCCAGATTAATTTGAGGAAATTATATATTTTTTTTTAAAAAAAAAAACAAGGAAATTGACATGAAGCTCTGAATTTTGATAAGTCTCAGAGACTGGAAATATTATCATTTACTGATCATGTAGTATTGCTAGATAGAGGGATGGGGTTAAGAAAGGATAAGGAGGTTGCCTAAATTTACCTAGCTTGTCAATATTTTCTAAAGAAAAATCAAAGATAAATCATTACTCTATCTCAAAATTTTCTTCTTTTTACTAATTATAATAAAGGTAACACAGATGGAATACTCTGAAAGAAGCAAGGTAAATACAGGTTTTAACATAAATGACTGTCTTTAAGAATTTTAGATTATTAATTGTAAAGGTTGAGTTGTGGAAAGAATGTTGAGAACAATAAAAATAAAAAGTGATAGAATGACCAGGCTTCTGAAACTGTCCCTGACTGACTATGATTAGAAAATAGTATCACAGTGCTTTCTGGTCATCACCAGTAACACTTTGGTACCCTTATCTTTTCTAAAGATTAAAGTTCTTAGGTTTTATAAACAGTTTTCCCTAACAGTGCTTCTAGAAAATTTGTCTCGAAAGATTTCCATAGCCCTGCACACTCAAGGTCTCATGTAACTGACAAGATAATGGCAGGGGCAATTTTAAACTATTAAAAAACTTTGCTGTATTTGGTCTTTCCTAGTGCTGATTTCAGCAAAAGAGGGGAAAATGTTCATTATGTCAAATAGAATGTAATGTCACAAAATATGATGCCAGTTTCTGAGATTTTCCCATCCAAAATGTTCTCCTAATAAATGACAAGAATGTGTCAAAAATATAGTCAAGGGAAAGGAAGTAAATGCTGGTTGATCTCAAACTAAGAAAGAGGTTACTGTTAACAAGCATTGCAATATCATAAATCCTCATTTATATGTAGCAGTAATATGATTTTATATTAGCCAGAAAAGATGACAGAAAAAGGGGTAATAGTGCTGCAATAAAAATGATCTTTTCTCATATGAGGCAGGTTTTATTCTTTGATTTTCAATTTGATTCAAAGCTCAACCTAATGAAAATGCTACAGCAAATAAAATGCATTTCCACTGCACAATCATTTGCAATTTTATTTGGACTAGCTATCAACAACTTCAACTATTCATAAATGAAGTTATATAGTTGCTCAATATTAAGCCACTTTTTATAATGTTAACAACAGAAGATAAAAGGTTAATTTAAAACTGCATTAAGAAAAAAAAACTCAGCAAGGGAAAATGTAAGGTTTAGTCCAAATAAGACAATTGTGTACAAATGGCAAGGAGCAAAATACACTAATTGAAAACCAGGCAGAACAGTTTTCCATTTCCGTCTTTAGTGTACTGATTTTTTAAAAAAAAATAGTTAATTAGCATGCATCACCAGATCTACTCCACACTGGCAGTTTAACCTTATAGTTTTGTCATCTTTCTGAGGAGCAGGGTGTTTAATGAAATCAACAGTAAGTTACATAATGATGTACATTGTTGACAGATGAGAGACTACTCAAAAAATTCTTGGGTAAATTTTGCATGTTTCTAGTATTTATCTATCATTTCACGTTTACTAAGTGCTTTATTCTTCTTCAAATATGTCTGTTTTTCAAACTTATGTTGATAAAATTTGGCCCAAAGGATAGTAGAATAAACAATTATTTTTTCATTAATACTTTGTAGCATTTATACTATTTAAACACAATTACTCTCAATTGTAGGAACATTACACTTAACTACATAGAAAAGTGCTAGAAGTCTAAAGCACCCACTAAAATACCCTTATTCAACAACTATTTATTGGTAGGGGGTTAGCTCAGGGTAGAGCATAAGCTTAGCACTTAGGAGAACCTGGGCTCAATGTTCAGCACTGCAAAAACAACCAAAAAATCCAAACTATGTACCAATTTTTTTATGTGAAGTATAAATGTAGATAAGGATCTTTAATTTCCAAGTTTTTCATAATCTACTTTAGGAACTAAATTTCTAATCAAACGTGTTCATTAAAACAAGGCAATAGAAACTCCTATGCACAGAGTCACAGTGATACAGGATTGTTTTAGATATGTCCTCTGGCATTCATAACCACATTCAAACTGTTCTCAACTCTTTATTACCCAGTGAAGGGATAACTGTATGTGTATGAGTCAAAATAATTAAAGACAACATTAATTACATTAAATGTATATTTTGCTCCAGGCACTAAGTGTGCTTATGAAGTATTTGCCTCACACACTATAACCAGTAATTAGAATTACATCCCATTTTCAGAGGAAAATACTGAGTTTTATAAAATCTAAATAATTTGCCAAACATTATATAACTGGTTAAGTTGGAACTGGGATTCACATTCCCGGAGACGTTCCATAGACTCTTCATTTTCAACCAGTAAAATGCACTTTCTGTTGATCACATTAGGGAATTGGGATGCCTCGGTTGCTACTTACATAATCCTTGTTTTAGTTTAACTGCCCTCCTACTACCCTAATTTTAATAAAGGCGTCAAGCAGAGCCAGCACTTTCCCATTAGGTGGAAAGAACAACTTCCCACATATTTCTGTCTGCCCAGAGGGTTCCCTCCCACACCCTTTGGCTCATGAGGCACCTGAGCCAAGGACAACAAAATAAATAAATAAAAATGATCCAAGAAGAATCATTTAAGCTTTGCCCAGCTTCTGTATATAGTCAGGAGGGCAGCTGTTTCTGTAATGGCCATATTCTCTAGGAAGGCCTTGACTGTGACTGCCCATATGATTATAATTGCATATTTCAGTTTGGCAGAGAAAACATTCTGACTAGTACAAGTAAAGAGAGAATCATGCATCCAGAGTATTGGAGAATTATAATATTTCAGTACTGGAAGTGCTCTGAAAGGTCATGATCCTGCACATCAATGGTATGTCTGACCCAATAAAATAAAATCATTAAGTATGACATCTCACCCTCAAGAGGGGGAAGCCTTTGTTAAGTGAGTTTGTTAGAATATTCTATTAAACATTTTAACTGTAATGTCTAGTTTTCCTTTGTGCTTTAATTTTTAAGGTGGTGCAAAAGTGAGAGTGAGTGAAGTTGCAATATTTTGCATAGAATGGTGTACATAGTCTGATGTTAGCACTGATTCACACATAAATACCAGGTTCTATTGGGCCTGGCTTTATTTTACTTGAAATCAAAATTTTACTTATTTTCAGTTGTAGATGGACACAATCTCTTTATTTTATTTATTTATTTTTATATAGTGCTTAGGATCTAACCCAGTGCAGCATGCACTGTACCCCTGAGCTACAACCACAGCCCTTACTTGAAATTTTGATACATTCTTCCCTAAGAATGAGTTCAATCTAGGTATACCTTGCCAATCTTAACAAAATTGGCAGCATTATTTTGAGATCTACAGCAGCATACGGAATTCCTTTATTGACCCATTGTATTGTTGGTGTTCACAGATGCTCACAAGTGAAAAAATTTGAGGTTTCCAAACTAGCCAGATTCCACTCCCTTTTCAGTCATTCACCCCTTGCCAGCTTCATTTGGTCTTACATGGGGCTACTGCATGAGTTTTCTTGGTTTCTATGAGTTTTTCTACCTTAAATTTGAGTCTTGCTTCATGGCATTTGATGATGACACAACAAGATTTCTCCTAAAAGATGGACTTTAATCTTTTGATGTGCAATTTATTTTTATTGATAGAGATTTGGCTCAAATGGGTCCAACACATCTAATCAAGACTCTCATCTTTCACTTACAAAAATCATTCCTTCAATCATACCCTATTTGCCACTTTTGAGCACTTGCAAGATGACAAGACCAAATTGGTCAAGAATTCCCTTTCACACAGGTATAATGGTGAATAATTTTGAGGCCCTCTATAATGGAAGACTTTTCCTGAAGATGCAATTCTATATTATTTTTCCCTAGTCATCAATCATTTTGACTTTAGCATGATTTTTGGTTACTATTCTTCCAAATTGATAGAAGGCACCTTCTTATTCTGCTTCTTTACTACAAAGAGCTTGTCTTTGAAATCTTCCTGGACATAGAAGGATGATTCAACTTCAGGAAATATATAAAAAAAAACATGTCAGACAGAGGTATATTCTTCATAGAAATTATGACATGAATAACTCTTTCATTTCCAAATACATTTACAATATTTTGAAATAATCTATTTTTTGTCTTAAGGAAAGCCCTTAATCATATCAGCTAAGGGGATGTGATAGATAGCTTTTAAGCTCTGATATTATCCAGAATATAATCTATTTAAGAATAAAGTGATATTAGGAAAGTAGTTGTAGAGGCTTTACGTGGAAACTTAAAGAAATGAAATATTTTTATGTAGTGTAATGGCTTTTAGAAACACTCTAATAAAACAAGAGTTCCTTTCAGTTATTTGATGTATTAAATATATTTCTGCCCCAGTAGTTTCATGTAAGTGTTACCTTTTTTCTGAATTGTTTTTATATTTTCATATATAACTTTATAACTATAAACAGAATATATATGTACAATTAAAGAAAAAGTATTTTAAATCTAGAAAGTTCAAATTTTGTTCCAAGTAAGCTTATAGTGTTTTCAAATTTGTTTTTTTTTTAATTCAAGGCTCCTGTTTATATTAAATTACATTTATTTTATTACTATCTGTTTATATAGATTAATTGTTCAGACGTTTATTCATAGTATTACCTTTAATAGTTAATCTTTAATGATAGACCCAAGTCTTGATTGTTCCTGAGATAGATGAGGGACCCAAAAAACAAGAACTGCCCAGATTCCCACCACACAGAATCCAACTCTGTGCCCTGGCTGTACCTGATGCCTTTTGTTACTTGGATGGACTGGCTTCTCATGATTTAGACCTTCAGGTCTCCAGCTCCTCAACTGTGGATCCTTGCAGCACTGCATAAAGCTGTCATTTCAAGAGTGTCACCATGCAGATAATAGATGATGGTGTCTAATGTAAGGAAAGACCTCCACCAAGAATCATCACAGGTCTTTTCTCTGCCCAAAGATATGGAAATATGGCAGATGGTGGTGTTTCCAATGGATCTTTCCTGGACATTCCTGTTATAAGCCTAGGAGACTTGAGGTTGCAGGTGCCAGGCTACCTAGCGGGGTATCTCATCCACTTGGAGGTGCCTTGATCAGAGGAGATCGCCTCCTCTGAAGGAACTTCAAAGGCTGCTCAGCACCTGAGCCCAGAAGTTTCCCACCTGCCTTCTGCTCATTACCAGCCTGAGACACTCCCCACCCAGCTATCTTGTCCATTTTGACATTTGGCAATGGTATTCCTTTGGTCTGAGACTCCCTGCTACCTTTGACTCTGCCACCTCCTCCTCATTTTCTGGGTGGCACTTAGATCTTCCCCATCCTCATTCATATAACTATGATGAAGTTGTTCTTTCCTCTCATCTATACTATAAGTGTGTGTGTGTGTGTGGGGGGTGCACTGTATGTCTTATGTGAGCTTTATGCAACAGAAATGAGGACACTGGTGTCCTAATTGGATCTCTCTATCCCATATAGGAGTTGAGATAGCAGATAAAATAGGATTGTGGAAAAAAAGATATAGGAGTCCCAGGACCATGAAGAACTCCAGTACACTGAATAAAGATGAAAGTGCCCCTGGGACAGTCTCCCAGTGCTGAGTGGATGGAGTATGGAAGTCACTATCTCCAAGAGTACCTATGCACCCTCCCTTGACTTCTACCAACTAAAACACTATCATGGCCCCTATGTTCTGCCACTGCAGCTCAAGAATAGAGCTAAGCTATCTGCTGTGGTTCCCTGAATCACACTGCCCTTATTTTTTTCCTCTGATCTTGGGTAATATAGCTCCCTAATTCTTCCTAGGGGGTGAGGTATGACTGTCCATTGGCCCAGGATCTCCAGATAAGGAAGCATCCTGCCTGAGCTAGGGACTGAAAAGCATGGAGGTAGGAGCATTTCCAGACAGAACTGGGTCCTTGATCATATTCCAGTAGTCCTTTAAAGTAGCTGCTATTAGGTTTTTACTTAACAGGTGGAAAAATAGAGAAAATTGAAATTAAATAATTTGTACATAGTTATGTAGATGAGAACACTGTGTTCCAGAGATCCAGCAGGTGACTCAGGTGTCAAACCCAGCTCTCAAATCAGAGCTCATTGTGTTACCTTTTTTCATTTTGTCTTAGTTGAAGTTCAGATAATCTGAGTAACTCACTAAGGTTACCTAAGTAGTGTTTGATTATAACTGTAATTTCAATACAAATCTCTAAATTCATTTCAGCCATGATATCTAATTAATGCCAGTAAAACTATTCATAATAAAGTACTTATTATAGGAAACTATGGGACCCCTGTCATGGTTGGAGCATCAGCATTTTAAAATACTTATGGCCAGAAGGATCTTATGATACCTTTGCTAGAATTTCCCCTGCTGTCAATACCTGTAGATATCCTCTGTGGAGAGATTCACTGTGAAATATTTTCTTAAGATGGAAACTTTGCACAAAGAGAAATGAGTCTAAATGGAAAAGAAGTGAAAAACATTTAGTTTCTTCTTTAAGTGATATATTCTGGTTTGACCTTTCCTGGCTAGTAGATAATGTAGGTAATAAGATAGATTTGTAGATTAAATAGGTTTGATAACTAGTTAAAAGCAAAAGATGTATACACAAAATAATAGAGTTATTTCTTATTAATTTTTAAAGCAAAATGTGACTCTTTAGCAATGGGAGCAAAATCCAGCACCTGTGTTCTATGCAGACACAATATGACATTCTTATACTTAAATTTCTAGTCTGTGTTATGCATTATGGTGAGCACAGTATTGGAAAAGAAGAAAAATGCAACATAGATTTTTCTCCTCTTTCATTAGTGGGGTTTAAGAGAGAAAACACTGTCAATTTGGATCAAGGCCTTGCTATTCTGGTAGAGGATATTAAGAAACTGAATAATAACTTGTGGACCTTTTGTCTATGGCTGTAGTAACTGGTCTTTATCTCACTTCATCGTCTTTAGTGGTTCCTTCTTTTTCCCCAACCTTCCACTGTAGGATTTAATGTTTTAAGAATTTATTCTATGTCTCTACCTTCTAATTTTGTCTCTAATGTAGAACTTTCCTCTGTATTCCCCTTCATACTACCATTTTTCAATTTTGATAACTTTTCTCTGTACTCCCATTCTTACCATGTAATATAGCCAAATTTTCATTTCAAAATTTTTACCTCTCACTGTCTTTCCTGCTTATATGATAAAAATCTCAATTTATACCATTTGCTTGGTTAAGAAAAAAAGTTAAGCACAACATCTCCCCAAATAATGCAATTTATGCTCCAATATATAAATTGCATGTCTATCACTCTCTTAAACAAGATACATATGTTATTTAATTTAATCAATACAGTAATTTTACTATGTTAGAAGTATATGATTCTCTCCTAAAAAAGGGGAGCATTATGATATAAAAAATTAAGCATCTTACCAAATATTCATTTCAAATAAGTAGATGATCTGGAATTTAAATAGTCTGACTTGAGATCCTTTTTCTCTTAAATACTATATTGTATTGCTTCTAAGATGCCACATGTAGCTTATTGCACTATAATGAATTCTATGTGCACATACCATGGAGATACTCTGGAAAAGCATCTAAGGAAGGAAGGTATCAGCTTGAAGTTTAGGAATTGACCAGGAGGCTTTCCAAAGAATTAGAACTTCAGTTTGGAAGAATGCATTGATTTTAGTGTTAAATAAGTTAACAAGGAGTCATGGTCAACAGAACCTGACACAATAAAGACAGACATAAAGCTTGGAATGGAGGGAGAACTGCATTAAGTTACAATACTCCTAGAGCATAAAATATGAAGTAATAAGAGACATATATGCTGTCCTTTGTAGGTGGTATGAAAACACAGAAGTATATGAGACAGTCATTACTGTAAGGTGAATTTCCCTGAGAATGGAAAATAACTGAGAAAGGTATTCATGTGAAAGTATATGAGGGTAAACAGGTGGTGAAAGAAGAAAATAGAATGATAGAGGGTGGAGTGTTAAGTCATATGTAGGGTATATTTGGTCCAATCTCACAAGGGAACTCAGAACCCTGAAAATTGCATCCATAACTTTCTGCTTTCTGCATCTGAAGCAAGTTATTCTCTTTTCAGTCAACAATTAAATACCAAGGCTTCTTAG
This sequence comes from Callospermophilus lateralis, assembly GCF_048772815.1. Classification (NCBI taxonomy): domain Eukaryota; kingdom Metazoa; phylum Chordata; class Mammalia; order Rodentia; family Sciuridae; genus Callospermophilus; species Callospermophilus lateralis. Next base: position 2,351,347 of record NW_027516477.1, read on the forward strand.
GGTGAAGCAAAAATATCTAGATTAAAAACTTAGGAGTATTTAAAAAAATAATTAAATCAATTTTAAAAACTTAAGAAAGCTGAGCATAAAAGTAGTGAAAAGATTTTGAGTCATATGGATTGGGCTCTTACTGTTTCCACAGAGCCATAGGCTCCACAGGGATTTAATTGATCTCCAACTTCATTTACATTTATGAACAGAACAAGTTGCTGGCTCAGAGGAACCCTATTTTATAGTTCTTTAGTGATCATACTTATCATAATTTATTTGATCCTCAAAATTGTTGCATGTATGAATATCAATATATTTCATGATTTAAGTTTTTGAACATCTATTCGTTTCAACACACAACATGATGGGCATGTGCCTGATACCCATTATGGTGTTAGAGTAATTAAACCTGAGGACTTCACAACCCTTTACAATTTAGGGAGTAGCAAGAAATAAGAATTAATTGCCCAAAAAAAATGTCACCACAGTGGAGGAAAGAATGTTCTGGGTGATTCTTCTTGTAAGAAACATCTTCTTGATCCTTGTAGTGACTACACAAGTTAGCTACTCTATACCTTCATTTTTCAAGAAGACTAAATTTCATTGTGAGACTTGGCAACTATTCTTAAAGTTGCAAATTTGGCTTGTTGCCAGGTCTTCCTAATTTGCCCATGTTCCTACTGCAATAGTCTTGTCACCTACCTCATCATTGAAAATCCAGAACCAAAGGTCACATCTGATGGGTTCAATTAAAGGTTTAGTCCATCCTTTATGCTTAGCATCAGCTAGTTCAAAAGTGAAAGGAAGAATAATCAATAATCATGCATAAATAGCTTTCAAGTAAAAGATGCAAGTGAAGTACCTGTATTTACCTTCTAAAATATTCTATAGAGTCTTTATTAAACACAGGTGTATTACTAAAATGCATGAATTGTGTGGAGATTAACATGGTAGGCTAATAGCTATGTGGGGAAAATGCCTATGTAATTTGCCTTCTTAAGGCCATAATCTTTTCAAAGTCAAACCTAAATAAGTCATCTGTATGAGATTAATGTGTAATGAAAAGAATGATAAATAAGCATAAAAAATACATTAATGAAAACCAGTCAGGTCCTTAAGATGGAAATTTGTTTCCCTATGAATTGGAGAAAAATAATTTGAGAGTAGTCATTGTAAAATGAGTAATATTTTGGAAACTTTTAGTAATTTATATCTGTTGGCTAATCAGAAAAATATAGTAAAATCTGACCTGCCAACTCTAAGATTATTGTTAAGGAAAAAGGATGTGAAAAAAATAATATTGTAATATATATTAAGAATACGATTCTCTTGTCATTTGTATTTTTACTTTTGCTTGATGAAGATAAACGGATTTATGACTTTGTTTTCAAGCTGCACATACCATTTAGAAATTTCTATTGCAGATCATCTAATCATATATCTGTATGTTTGCAACAATATGAACATATGTGTATGGACTATAGGGTTTTTTTGTTGTTTTTATTCATAGTGGTAGGCAGATTAAAGACCCCTCAAAGATTTTTCTATGACCTAATCTCCAAAACCTGAAAATATGTTATGTGACAAGGCAAGCAGGCATTATGGTTAGAAATAAAATTAAGGTTTCTCTTTAGCATGTTCTTATATTTTGAGATAGACATGGTATGTTGATTATCTGATTGGTTTAAATATAATAACAAGGATTCAGTAAATGGAAAAGGGACATAGAAGAATAAGTTTCACAGTGACGCAATATGTGAAATATTCAACAGGCCATCGCAAGCTTCTCTCTTAGAGATCCAGAAGGAACACAACCTTGTGAACACATTAATCTTACCCAAGTAAGATCCATATTAAATTTTCAAATAATAAATGTGCACTTTTTAAAGAGTTTGTGTTATTTCATATAACAACTATAGAAAATTAATACACAAATAGATAAAATGGTCCATTATATTACATGCAAGTATACACTTGAAGAAAATAAAATTTTGACAATGTGTTAGTAAATAAAGAAATACAAAATGCATGATAACCATTCCACTAAACTAAGAACTTAGAACAAAGGAGTTTAACATCTTCAACGGGAATGGGAACACTGCAGTAAAGTTTGAATGAGTTAATCATTTTGGGTAAAATTTGTCAAGAACTTAAATATAAATTTTTGGATATTTTGTTATTATTATTTGAGGGAGAAGAAAGATTTATCCGGGAAACAATTCAGATCTTTTCGTGGGTAGTATATACCCTCCTTACTTTTCCCGTCAGGCTTTAGAGAATTTTTAAGAAATTACAGTTGTGAAAGAAATACAAATGTACATTTATTCTTAGTTACCATATTAGATATAATCCCAGTTACTGGTGAGAAAAGAAAACGCTGCATATTGCAACAAAAGAAAAATAGTCAGTGTTCAATAACCACATCTATTCTTTTTTGGCTGTTCCCAAGCCAATAAAATATCCAACTGTGATGAGTTTCGATGTTGTTAAAGGAATTAGCACTTTCAAGCACAATAATTTTGTCATAAATGAAGGAGTGGGAAGGGGAGGAGGGAAAGGAAGGAGAAGGCAAGAGAGACTGAAAGAGACAATGGGTTCTGGCACCGTCTGTCAGAATGCTAATAGTTGCTTCTATGGCAACAGCAGGTTTAAGTCAAGGGAATCAGGCATTTTAGATGATTCACTGTTGCATCAGATCTTGTCATTTGCATTTTACTTTTGCTCATTATCCTTATTAGGTAGAGGCACTGAAAATCATGTTGTTTATGCAAAGCAATTATTGGGGGAAAATATAAAATTTTCTCATAATTTTTTAGAGACCAATACATAACAAAAGCAAAAAGAAAAGATGCAAGTATAAAAACATTTTCATTTTGTCATAATTTGGAATTAAAATTTTAGAAATAATACAATCTGAAGATGAGAATTGACATAGGATTAGGAATTCTTTAATAACTGACTTCCTTTTTATTAACATCATATGAATTGTGCTTTTAAAATGATCAAATTTTTATGTCACATTGTCAGCTCACCTTTCCTCCATATTCATTATTCTTTCATAAGATGACCTTTACATTATAGGTGGGATGAGCCAGTAAATACTTCTTGTTGGGCATGTTTCTGTACCTGTCTGAAGTGTCCATCTTTAGGATCATCCTAATTTCAAAGCTAGGCTTCCTATGAGAAGAGCCTGTTTAAAAATTACTGCCTCTATAAATTGTATTGCTGTGAAAGATAAATAAGTGTAAAATAAAGAGAGGTAGAAGAAAGAATAAGATGGATAGATGATAAGATGTACAGAAATTGAAAATGAATGTAAAGATGGAGTCACTAAGAGACAGTCAAGTAGATGAATAATGTAGTATGGTATTGTAATATTAGCAATATAATCATATAAATTAGGGGGAAAATAAGCATCCTTCACAACCACAACTCCCTTACCTACGAAATGATCCATTGCATTGTTTTTCTTTAGTAGATTATAGTTTTTTGCATTTTAAAATATATTCTCAATTATCTTATTTAATCTGCATATCAGTTTAAGTGACATTCCCTATCTCTTTACTTCTGTTTTAATATTCGTTCCATACAAGCTACTCCTGCGTTTTTTCTTTCATAGATCCCTAAAACATAAATGTGTGCCAATATTTTCAGTGACAAGTGCTGGTCTGAATCACAAGCATCTTCCCAATATGGGATATGGTGTATGGTGTATGTATGTTTAGTATATACTATAACATATATACATACATATATATATATATATATATATATATATATATATATATATATACAAACACACACACACACACACACACACACACACCGATATCTCACAATATAACTTGAAATACAAAGAATGTCATCTCTCTGGCCATTGGGTCTTATCCCCCCAAAAATATATATTACCAGACCATGCCAGAGTATGTATTCTTTAATGAAGAGTAACAAAAGACAATTATGTATGCTTCATTTTTGTCTGTGTAGTCTTGATACTTGACACTTGATACTAGAGAACCAGGTGTCTTTCCAGACTTTAAAACACAAAGAAATGTGCATTTCTAAAATTAAAAATATAAGTGTTATGTTATATAGGTTGAGCATTCTTGATGCAAAGCTCTAAAACCCAAAATGCATTTATATCATTTTGGATTTTATATTTTTAGACTAGGAATGCTCAACTAGTAAAGTCTGAAAATATTCCAAAATCTGAAATACTTTGGTACAAGCATTTTTGATAAAGGATACTAAGTTTATGCCTCCTTAAGCAAACGTAGTTTATGCATTCTTAAATATCCATAGCAATCCAGTCTGTGATGCCCTCCTGTAGTAGGCACCCAGGAAAGATAACAAAGTGAGCTAATTCATTTTGATGTATTTTATAGCCAGTTTTAAGTGCATTCCATACAAAACCAAAATGGAGAAATTAATGGATAAATAGTTACCCCTTAGCTGTATGAACAAATGAGCTATACACATTTGCCAACATTTTTTTTCATATAATTTAAGACACAATGGGAGCCTGTTCTTCCAATATATTCAGACAACATTTTAAGTTAGATTGTCTGACTCTAAGGGTATGAAAAATAAGGCCAAGTAAATGACACTTTTATTTTTGTTCAAAAATAATATGATAATGCTATTTCCATGTAATTCTTTACATGTATAAATAGAAGCAAATATGTATACACACTTAGATGCATATGTGTATATGCAAAGGCATACATATATATATGTACATATATGTTATACACACATATATATTATCCATATATTTTATACACACAAAGGAAAGATAAATAGCAGACAAAGTCTTCAAATGTGTAATGACTACATTCATTCACTATAATAGTAGTAGCAGTTAGCCTCTCAGGGGCATAATAGAGATGCTTAAAGGATGTAATTGCCCAATTACTATGATATTCTACTGTGACTTTTTTATTCTTTTACTTTGCATTTTGGTGAAACTAAATAGCATTTCTTTTACAACGACACAATTTTATCTCCTACAAATAACTAGTATGCTCTCCCAAGACCAAAATGTGAATCCTTAAATTTGTAAAAATAGAGTCAAGAAATCATATAGTTTTCCAAAACAGGGAAAATAACTTGTTGGACTAAAAGATACAACAAAGTAAATAATTCCATTATAGTAACTCCGTGTTTATGTATCCTGTGTTGTCTTAGGCTGAAAGATCTCTTGGACTTCAATATATAAGAAATGTTTTACCTAGTCAGTGGGCTTTTTTCATCATAGACTTGAGTGAAGTTCTTCAGTCCATCTCAAAGATCCTTTTCCTTTCAGTAATATTCATTAATTTTTTCCTTAGAGTTCATCAAAATAACATGATTTTTGTTTCAGCATTATTTTCTGTCTGAGCTAACTTGAATCCCTATTATATTTTAATGAGTGTTGATGATATCAGACACCCACTTAATGCATTTTTTTTCATTTCTTCATGCCACCAATTTTGCCAAGTGGCTATTATTTCTATAGTAAAGGATTTTTAAAAAGTCATTGAAATGGTAGGTATCAGCTTGAGTTATCTTGTTTCATAAATTGTAAATTTAGAATTAAAACTAAATCAGTGTTTTGTGTATGTATGTTTAATTCAAGCTAAAAAATATGCACCTTGGGTCTCCCTCTTACTTTCAGCAATTTTGAAGCACCTTCTTTGAAGGATTCTGACTTTGGGACCTGGAACATATCAGAAGAAGTAGTGGCATATCTGGTCACTAGTATTATTTCTTTCCTTTAGGGTGCTTTCAAATGCCATCCTTCAATTCACACTAACATGAGGTTGACCAGATACCCAAAGAGCCCTGATCTGCAAACCGATGGATTAGAGTTTTTAGATTACAGTCTGAAAAGCAGATATTTCTCATTATTCAATATGTTATTTATTTCAGAGGATGACTTGAAATTGTACCGCTGGATTAGTGAGAACATTCTGATTTGGGGTTACATTTAGTCATTTTTAGGCATGGGGCCAGAACAATCATATAATTTAGAATCCATCAGTTAACTTGGACTTACATTTCCTGCCTCTTGCCTTTCTGTGTTCTTAGATGCTGGTCTATTGGGATTTTATAACACAATGGGTTATGAATATATAGTTTTTTTTGTGAATCCCCACCACTGGCATGCAGTACAGTTAATTTATCCATTTTTCAGATCCTCTGCCATATGTCAAGTAATCCTCTGAAAGAGGTCATACCTATCACTTCTTATGGCTTATAAAGTCTTTTCTTCTTATTACATACAGACCTTTATGATTAATGTTTTTTCTTTTCTCTGATCTATGGGGAAATATCACACTCTCTCAGTTTGGCTTTAGCATGCCAGGTGAGAGAAGTTATTTCCTGCAGAAATAGGAGTGGCATGTGAAAGAAAGTGATATAGTCAGTATTGAAATAGATCACATTCTAGAATGCCCAAAGAATTGAAGGATGTGTTATTCTGTTTTTTTTCAAAAATTCCAAATGGTTAATTTAACATTGCAGAAAATAAACCATTGTTCACATTTTACTTCATATTGCAGGCAAGATTTGCACTTGCAGTCTTTACTGCTAAATCCAAGTAATGACATTTGGGAGAGTCATTGCTAGCCAGGAGTTTTGGTGACAATGTATCATGATGTATCATGACAAAGTAATGACCTATAACCAGCACAAAATACTTACATAGGTAAGAAGGTCTTCTTTGTTTTAATACAAACTAGTTTCAAAGAACTGTGTGTTTGTGATCAACAACAGTGCTACAATCATTACTCTAATAAGATGAATTTAGCCAGGAATTGGGAAATCATACATGCTTGACATCTTTTCTTATAACGAGAGATATGAAATTAGCTAGAAATTGTGAATGCAACTACAACTAACAGTAAGAATGGCTTTCTGGGCCCAGGATCAGGAAAAAAATGGTGTTGGTGCACTTTGATTGATCTGAGTAAAACAAATATCTCTTCTCTACCTATTATTCTAATCTTCATTGATAAATAACTCTCCCTCACAGAGATGCATACATTTTAATATTTTTATTGAAGTTGCTTATATAGGTTGAGGCACCATAAAATATTATTTTCCCAAGGTCTTTCATGCCTTACTTGAAGCCTTATCCCAGGATTTTTATTGATTCTATAGTTTCCTCTGTCTTATGGCTCACATATTTTCTTCTCCATTGATGCTACCTCTAACTTGTAGTTATTCATTTTCTATACACCAATCAATGTCACTTAAGTGGAAACATTTTCATAAAGTTCATTTATGATATGCTGTACTCTATGGGTTGCAAACACATATGTTTTTCATCATTAATATTTTGCAAATGATTTAATGAATAAACTTTCTTTATGATTTCTATCTCTCCTCCCCATGGTTCTGTTTTATATCTGTTACTTAGGTCTGAAGAAAACTAAGCAGCACATGTATTATTTTGTGGTTGCTTGGGAAATATTACTGTAATATGAAAGGCTTAAGATATAAAGTCACACTATTCTCCACCTGACTTCTGAACCAATGCAGAGATAAAATAAGACAGATAAACATTTCATCTGCATTACTGGTGACTCTTAAGTAAAATATTACTAATTATAATCTTAAAATTAGAAAAAATATTGATTCTGTCTCTGGTAACTAACTGCAGACAATCTTTCAACATGGCAGAATGCCTTGGAAACGGGACATGGCATATCTATTTCCTGAAGTCAAGCTGTCTCCAAAGCATAAGGCTGAGCTGCAACATGCTTAGCGCCCTAATCCAACCCATTCTCAGGAAGCTCATGCTTTCCCTTGAAGAAGTTTTGTGGGAGTCAGAAGAGGTGAGGGTGAGGAGTATTACTATATGATGTCCCTCTGAGGGATTTCACAATTTCCATTTAAATAATATCAAAATATTTTGATAGAACACTAAAAACTCAACTAAAATGTACTCAAAAGTGATAAAAATGTACATGCACTGCTTTCTTTCACCACAGCAAATAGATAAAATAATTTAATAATTTTCGAGGTTTCCCTTTAGGGGAACTTTCATCTGGGATAGAGTGATATTTCTACCATAATTTCTACATTAATGAAGTTTTGAAATGGCATATACATGCTGAAAAACTGTCTAAACCTAATGTAAGAAGAATTTTGCTATGATAAAAGAAGCTCTCAATCAAAAAGTTTTGAGGAAAAAGAAAAGTGAAATAATACTTTAAATTTCACTTTCAAAATAAAAATATGGCCATAAAGTGTGCAGTAACATGTGTCAGAAAAGAAAAACAGAAATGTGATTGTGACAGGAAAAAGAAGAAATTTTAAATTATAGGTACCCATTGTCATTCAAAGAGTCCTTCTTTTGACTGATTTATCTAGTATAATCCTATAAATCTTACATCAAAGGTAATGTCTAAATTTTGTAGAGCTACAGGAGGAATTAATCAATACATTATAGGAGATCTTAACAACAAAAAACTTGCAAATATATCTGTGGCCAGTTCTATTAAATTAAATGTCCCGGTAGCCCTAAAATACAGGTAAAATTTGATTAAATCTGCCAAGAGGTTAAAAAAACAAGGACTTCGTCAAAATTATGCTTTTCCCCCCTGAACCTCCATGCACCTTCTATCAAAAGCTTGCTAGTGAAAAGAATCATCAACATTGTAAATGTGGTTCAACAAAGAATAATTAAATAGAAAATACATTAAATGATTTTGTTCTCCTGAAAATACTTTTCTTTTCAAGGCAAGCTATTTTTTTTTTTTTAACCACAAGACTGAGAATTTAGGGAGCGCGAGGCGCTGCTGCCGCCGCTGCTCCGCTGGGTTGCGTCTCCTGGGCAGCGGCGGGACCGGCGGCCGCGGCTGCGGAGGGGCGGGAGCTGGGAGCCGCGGTCCGCAGAGTTGGGTAGGGGAGCACCCGCGCCTCCGCGGCGTCATGGGCCCCCTTCCCGGGCCTCAGCGGGCACCAGCCGCGGGAACCCCCAGGCCTCCGCGCAGCCGAGGCTGAGCAACCCCCGGGTTCTCAGACACTCGCTCCCTACTCCCTATTTTTTCCTCCTTTCGCCACCGTTACCGCTTGTGCACAAGGTTATGGCAACAGAGCCGCCATCCCGCCTACGGCTGGAGGCGCCCGGCGCCCCAGAGATGAGGACCCCACCTGTGAGCGATGCCGCCCCTGAAGGCGCCCCTCAACCAGCGGGCGGCAGGCTGCGTTTCCTCAACGGCTGCGTGCCCCTGTCGCATCAGGTGGCCTGGCACATGTACGGAAAGGACAAAGTGGGTATACTGCAACACCCAGATGGCACAGTTTTGAAACAGTTACAGCCACCTCCAAGGGGCCCGAGAGAGCTGGAATTTTATAATATGGTTTATGCTGCTGATTGTAGTGATGGTGTTCTTCTAGAGCTTCAAAAATATTTGCCAAAATATTATGGCATCTGGTCACCTCCCACTGCACCAAATGATTTATACCTAAAACTGGAAGATGTGACCCATAAATTTAATAAGCCCTGTATAATGGATGTAAAGATTGGGCGAAAAAGCTATGATCCTTTTGCCTTATCTGAGAAGATTCAGCAAAAGGTCAGTAAGTACCCATTAATGGAAGAGATTGGGTTCTTGGTGCTTGGCATGAGGGTTTATCAGGTTCATTCTGATAGCTATGAGACACAAAATCAGCACTATGGAAGAAGCTTAACAAAAGAAACTATAAAGGATGGAGTCTCCAAGTTTTCTCCTAATGGGTTCTGTCTAAGAAAAGATGCTATTGCTGCCAGTATTCAGAAGATTGAGAAAATTCTGCAGTGGTTTGAAAGCCAGAAGCAGCTTAGCTTTTATGCAAGTTCGTTACTATTTGTTTATGAAGGTTCATCTCAGCCAACTACTACAAAATCAAATGACAGAACTTTGGCAGAAAAGTTTTTGTCCAAAGTACAATTGTCAGACACAGAGTTACTGGAGTACAACAATAACTTTCATGTGTTAAGTTCCACAGCAAATGGAAAAATAGAGGCTTCAGTAGGCAAAATCTTATCCAAGATGTATGCTCGTCACAGAAAAATGTATTCAAAAAAACATCACAGTCACACTTCATTGAAAGTTGAAAATATGGAGCAAGACAAAGGGTGGAAAATCATGTCACAGGAACATTTAAATGGAAATGTACTTTGCCAACTGGAAAAAGTTTTCTACCATCTTCCCACTGGTTGCCAAGAGATTGCGGAAGTAGAAGTGCAAATGATAGATTTTGCTCATGTGTTTCCTAGCAACCCAATAGATGAGGGATATGTTTATGGTCTATTTAATTACTGTACTTCGAAGTATTTTAGACAATTGAATCTTTTGTTGCAGTCTTTTTAAAGGGTGGACTAATCATCATAAAGAGCAGCAGTCATTATCTATGCACCTGTAATGCTGTGTAAAAACATTATTGTATTGTGAGTCAACATTTTATTTGTCTTTATACTTTTGGTAGAAAGGTTAACTTTTAATAATCTTACTCAGGAATACTAATTTGTTCATTAGAAAACTATGAAGAATAAAGAAACAGGAATGTTAAGCAGGGAATGTGGTGGTACATGGCCTAAACATCTATTTGGCTCAAGCAAAATGCAAACCATTATTCAGTAAGAGTTTATTTAGCTTTCTGTAGCCAATGTATCATGAAATTTGTCCACCCAACCTTGAAAATGAGCCAAATCTAACCTATGACATAATTAGAACACCATCAAAATCTAGAAACCACAGGTTGATATCCTTAGTATTGCTCTGTATGAAGTTATTAAAACTGGAGAAAATTCTACTTCAGAAATAAGTACCATTTAGGTTTTATATTAAAAGTTCAGACCAGCATATCAAAAGGTGCTTCTTAGTGAAATGATTTAGAATTGTTGCATTCCAAAAGCAGGTTTTCCATTTAATTTCCATTTATCTATGTAATACAAAATATTGTACTTTGTGAAATACACAGCGGAAATGGACAAGAACAACAACAACAACAAATATCCTGAAATTAAAGGCACTGATGGTTTTTACCAGGGTCAGAAGAGAGAAATTATTTGCAAGAAACAAAATTTTTTCTTTAAAATACTTTTATTGCAAGTTCTTTTGTGACAAAAATGGAATCTATATTTACTACAATGTGAGAAGACATTACATGATATGGAGGTATATATATAATACTTTTTCTCAAACAGAGGCTTCAAAAAGGTGAATGATTGAAATTTTATTTTTCCTCTAAACAATGTTTTAGAGTGTTTTGCTTTTAAAATTCATGTATTTGTGGTCCCACTTAGTTAAGCAGTGGTATAAACATTTGTTGCTAAATATAGTGTTTCTCAGAATTTGGTTAAGCAGTGAAAAACAGCATCTGATCATATAAGTGTTTTTAAAAATACTGTGTGTAAATTAGTACATTGTATAGGGTTTGGCGCATATCTAAATCTGTGCTTCTGTTTTACTATTATTCGTAACAGCTTTAGATCATATTAAAAGAGAAACTAATTTTATTGGGGGAAGAGGCAAAAACAGATTTGTAAATATTACCTTTGTTTACACACACCACCTTTTAAAAAATAACTAGGTATTTTTCATTGAAAACTTGTAAGACTTTAAAATTAAATTTGAAAATAATTTGATGTTAATGTTTTCAAAGCACTTTGTTTCATTAGTAATACATCTAAGTTGTTGAGCAGTTTTATCATATTCCTGGAACACATTTTGAAGTTATGATTTAAGAGCTTTTCCTCCTCTTTTTACCTCAGAATCACAATTTAAACTTTTAAATCCAAGTGCCATTTTTATGTGGTATGGAAGAAATTTTTTTTCTTAGCTTCCCAACTCTCACTGAGGGTACTTTGCAAATATCTGAGTCCAAACAAAGTCACCAGATAAATTTCTATGAATACTATACTTAGCAGATCTTTTAAACTGGTATAACTTTATATGCATTTTGTTATTTTTATTTAGAATTAGTGTAAAATATTTTTCCTTGGGATGTAATGGTTTTTTGTATTCCCAAGTGGGTATTGGCCATACATTTTTGTGGGAATGAAATTCAAGTCTTAATTAATAAGAAACTTTTTTAATTTTACTTTTTTTCCCTTCAATATGGACTTTTGTTGTTGTTGTTGTTACTTAGATAGTGTTAAGCTCATATAAATGAACACTATGTTGAATCTTCAGAGGATTTTTATATGGGATTTTGTCAGCCTATGTACATTAAATTTAATAAATTTAAGTATTATCAGATTATTTGCACATTTTAGTTCAATAAAGTCTGAATCAGCTATTCTAGATTTTCTTTATCTGTATTTGGAAATAGAGTTTTGTAAAGTAAATGTCTTGCCTTTCTGATAAAATAGATCATGTTTTGTTTTAATAAAACAAGAAGTGCTTTTATCTTTGTTTTTCAGGGAAGGAATTAACATTTAATTCTTTTTGTTTACATTTTTTATCACTGTTACCCAATGACCATTTTATGTTATTACTTTATAAGTAAGCTTGTATGTAACAGAATAAGTATCTGTTTCTGTAATCTACATGTGACTATTATCTAGTCCTGTCTTAAGATTATGCGGAAGTATGCCACTGTGATCACTATTCAGCAAACATGTTTGAACATGTAAATGTTTAAGAAATAAGAAAATTAATGATATGGTTTGGATTAATAGGATTATTAATTTTTTTCTCCCCTAGGAAGCATAAATAATAATGTTAGTGTATTTCTTATGAAATGCACTCATATAAAGGACTTTTAAGAAATTGTGGATGTGAATACATTTCTCAAATGAAATTTAAATTGTAAAATAGTTTTATAATAAAGTATTTACATTAATTGATATTTTAATATGGATGGAAGTTGCATAGATTCAAGTAAATTAAAATCCACGATAAATGATACATATTTTATCTAAAGAGTTCTTCAAGAAATAATTATGAAAATGTGTATATTAAATGGCTCTAACGTGGAACTTGTGGTATTTCAAATTGGTATTCATGATTCTTTGTTTTATGTGTCTGGAAAGATTGTACTTATTATGCCTCTTTACACTACAATTTGCTACTGTGGTCCTCAAAACTGACATACTGAATTAGAACTTTTAAAGAATTTTGGATTAAGTATAATTTAGTATTTATGATTTCCAAGATATTCTTATCATGTCTGTAAAGTCTCTACCAAATTATAATATTTGAAAAGGAATTAATTTCCATAGTTCTTTGAGTTGTAGTTTTCTTGCTTCAGGAACCTGGAAACACATTTTTAATTTTATTTTTTAAGGATATTGGAATATTATAGGATAAACAAACTAGAACAATGAAATAATTTTATCATAAAATTACAGAAATCATGTCCACTATTTTAAAGCATTGTCATCTTTTTAGTACCATTTTATCTTAGAGTTTGACATTTAAACTTGATTTGCTTTAAAAATTGTTTACAGTGCTTTGTAATTTTATTCCTTATCCAATGCCTTTAACCTTGATTTGGTATATTTGTAGCTTCAGTTTTCCTTTCTATTGTATCTTATAATGTCTTTAATAGCCCAGGAGGCATCAATTTCTTCTTAAAAAATTGCCAGTTTGACTATCTGAAGATGTAGTAATTACTCATTAATATTTTGGGAAACAAGTACAGTTTCCTTTGGAGGCCAGGCTTCTTAGTTTATTCAAAAATATCAGATGTATCAGATGAATAACGTGTGCCAAGCATTTGTAATCCCTACCCCTAGTATACAGTTTGAACTAGTCAGACAAGGCCCTAACTATTTTAAGCATCCTGTCTAGGACAAGTGGTTTGGGAACTCAATTTAAATAGAGATATAGAGAAAAATGCATTTAAAGATAACTAGCATTTGAGTTTGTGTAAAGATTAATAAGTACTGAATTAAGGTGAGGCAACTAACCATTACAAAGTTTAGATAACTTTGCAGCTTTGTAAACTTCATTTGACTCTTGAGTTTGGGTAGTAGCTATTGATAGTGTAAAAAAGCCTTAATTTTTCAATATTCTTGGTGGTAAAGGTACGTTTACTTAGACTGTCCATTTAGAGTAGTGTTTAACATAACATTTCTGTGAAGAAAACATTCCATTACATATTCATAAGCACATTAACTGCACATTTTAAAATTGTATTTTACAGTTTAGTACAAGTAACTTTAGGCCTCAATCTTAAATCACTGGTATTTAAAATTTGGCAGTAGGGGCTTGTGGTGGCTCATGCTATGATCCCAGAGACTTTGGAGGCTGTGGATTATGAATTTGAGGCCACCCCAGGCAATATAGGGAGACCCTATCTCAAAAAATTAAAAGAAAATAAAAAGTCTGGGGATATGTAGCTCAGTGGTAGAGCACTCCCGAGTTCAATCCCCAGTACTACAAAAAAAAATTTAAATATGAAATCAACATTTTGACTCAGTGATTTTATTGAAATTTTAAATATTTCAGGAAAATTGTTAATATTTCAGGAAAATTAGAGTCATCATCATTTTTTGTTAATGTTTTAAATTCTTATTGCTTAATTTGATGGATTCTAGTAAGAGGAAAACGTACTCATGCAATTAAACAAATTGGCAACTTTCAAGAATTGTTTTTAATGTCATCATTGGGGTTAAATTTTGGCCTGGTGGTCACCTAAAATATATATGAACAGTGTAATTATAAAGTGAAATAATCTTAAGTATGATGTATGATACACCTGCATATAAATGAAAATGGAGTGCACACAGACACTTTACTATGGGAACTGTACTGGAAGATTTATGAAAGCATGTGAAATTGCACCTAAAATTGTGTTATTAGTGACTATAAGCAGCAATGCTAAATTTCTTGTACTTGATGAATGAATGTACTTAGTCACAGTAACTTTGGTTTAAATGTCTAAGTAATGTCTTTAGTTTTCTTTTTTTTTTCTTTTTTTTAGTGTGTTTGTAATTTGTACTATTGATTGGGGTTATTCTTGGACTGCAGGGGTTTTGTCAATGTGTGATTTGTGTTTTTGTTTTATAGAATCATCTAAAGTGATATACCAATTTTTATAAGTGATATTTAGATAATTCTAATAACTGTATATTTGACAACCTATTAAAATGTTTTGCATTGGAAAAAGAAAAGACTGAGAATTTTAGTGATTGCCTTTGACAGCTTTGCAATCCTAATAGTTCCACTGAAATAAATCACTATACATCTGGGTATGATCTGTTGATTCCATTCTAATAATTCCAAGTTTCATATTCTAATGGTATAATTACAGCATATAAGTCTACAAGAATATTCTAATAAAATGCAACACACCGTGATTGAGCATGAATTATTGGTAATGAGGTCATCCTTCAGTTTTTACTTCTTTTACATAGAATTTTAAAAAGATTCATTATTTTATTTAGAAGAAACACAAAAGCTGAGAGCTTCTACATTGGAAAAAGTATATTATCAAATTATAGAATATATTGTCTGATTATCATAATATCACCATGTGATGAAGAGTATACTTAGATAAAATTCTTAAAAGGCATTTGCAGGCACATTGTTATAATTCTCTCTTTTTTCCCTTAAATAACCCCTATACAGAAAGGAAGATTAATTCAGTTCCATCATAATACTTATATCTCTTATGCCTGGTCACTTGATATTTTAAACATATCCTGAATTCTGTTCTTTATGTAATTTTTAATTATATATAATTTAACACAGGTTAATATTATCATAGCAAGGTATTGCATGTGAAACCTCTAACTGCATTTTCAAAATTCTCCTTTCTTTTGAATCTAAGCATGATATGATTACTTTGAGAAAACAAATATGAAATAAAGTATTGAGGTTTGCTAAATACAAAGAATTTAGATATAAATCATAATAATAGGTGTTCTTCCTTGCAAAATAAATTTAGAAAATTCTCAGGAGACCTAGCCAATCTTTTGACTTTTTATAGTACCAATTGAAAGAAATAGTAATAACTTTTGAACATAAGTAAAACCTATTTTAGACACTAAGTTATATTGTTTTACAAAAATTTTTTTCAGTACATTGAAAATATGTATTAATGATTTTTCTTTTTTTTCATAAAAACGTGAAAACATTTTATTCTGTGTACAATAATGTACACAAATTGAAATAGGTCACCAAAGAGACCAGAAGTAATTAAAGAGGTATATTTACAGTAGCACATCACAGTAAACGGAAAACCATTCACAGATTCAAAATTGGTACTGTTTTTGTGCTTGGTTACACACTGAAGTGAAGCATATTACTCCATTTTGGATGAACTGAATTTTAAACAAATACCTCAATGATTAGTAAATGCTATTTTAATCAGTCAGTGTCTTAGTAAATAAATTCTTCAGCTGCTGTGCCTGTGTGCTGAATCTCTCCATTTCTTTCTCTTTGAACATCATCATCACAGTCTGTTCAATTCCCTGTCAGATTCAGCACATCTTCCCTTATAGCTTCCTCTGGATTTTCATTTCCATTGGGTGCAGTAAAGCCATTGTTGTTAGAAATATTTGCATTATCCTTGCTATCATCTTTGATGTACACTTTTTGATGGCACATTGGGCAATTATCTTGAGTGTGCAGCCATTTTCGAAGGCAAAGTACATGGAAATAATGATTACATGGCGTAATACAAGCAAATGTTGTAAACTCATGATAGCAAATTGCACATACATCATCTATTTCTTGCAAGCGGCTCCCTTTTATTTCAGGAAGTGAATTAATTTTCTTCACAGCAGTTCTACGATTCATAAATGTCTTCCAGCCATTCTTTGCTTGTAAGTAGATGTTAAAATAGGCATGTAGGCACATCATACAAGCTCGAATTTTACTTCCTGACTCAAACATCATAGTATAAGCCCCATTTCCAAAAATTACTACTCCAAATATAAATTCAATAATATTGCCTGTTGAACGAACATAGTAGACATAATCATCAAGCTTTTCCAAGAAGACATTATAATAGCCATCAATCATGAACAGTGTATAGACAGTGAGAGAAACAATTACTTTTAAGCAGAGTTCCACAGAAAAGGCTGTAACTGCAAACAACCATGTATTTAGTGCATAATGATGCCAAAGAACATAACTAAGTAAAAGAGGAAGAATAAGCAGGCAAGCAGAGACAAACAGAAGAGGAAAATGTCTACAAAAAGATGATACATGGGAGGCACCGAGAGACATGAATACAGGGTCTGTCATTCCATGGATGAAATGTAGGACTGTGGTTAATAAAAGGCACATGTTTCTACTTAAGCAAATAAGTCTCTCTTCTGGTCTTAGCCCAGTTAAACCAGTCTGAAGAGCAAAAATAAAAAATAAAACAGGTGCTACAAAGCCAAGCCACCTGTCATCTTCTTCAGTTGATCCAATAAAGGCCAATATTCCAAGTCCCAAATAATGGGCTACTGAGGAAATTACAGCACTCATGCCCAGGACAGTTAGAGTAGAATCACATCCAATAATTATAAGATTGCAAATGAGGTCCCAGAAATCATCCCAAGAAATCAAAAAGGACTCAGTTTCATTTGCCATCCTTAAAATGTACATTAACACTGTAGCCTGAGCTGTAATCCTTTTCAGCCAGAAGACTCGAAGTATATCTGGGAAATGAACCCTCTTCCATGTGTCCTCCATTAATAATTGTAATCCATAAATTCGATACATGTGCCTCACTAAAAGATAAACATATCCTGTGGAATAGTAAATCCACTTAAGTTTCACTGCTAAGCCAAGCACTGTATTTAATATGAGAATCAATGAAGAGGTAAAAACTAAAGTCTCTCTGATATGTAAGGGTAGTTCTGTGATTATGCCTATTACAGGAACCAAGAGATCCAAAATAATTAATTGTGAATAGATGGAATGAATCTGGAGTAGTGTGATGTATCCAATTCCAAATGATAGCTGTAAAATAATGAGTGCCATCCATAATGAGGGCCCTTTTCAAAGAAGCAGCTCAATTCCAAAAGCTGATGTGTTGTAGGCACCATAGAAGTCAATGTGCAAAGAAGCATAGTAATTCACCAACACTGAAGTTGCAGCTAGTAGAAAGGCTGAGCTGTACATGTAAAACTTGAAAAGTGATTGCTGGGACAAAATAAGAACAATACTGGATACAAATGTACCAAGGAGCCGGAGAAAGATCTGGAGCACGATGCAGAACCGGCTTTGGCTGGAATCCTAGTAGGAGTTGAAGATGGCATCCATGATGTAGAGGCAGGGCACTAGGAGCGCCACCTTGAGCACCGCCCAGACCTGCTGATGGGCAATCCGCACCTGCTGCTGCGGAGGCCCCACCGCCACCATGAGCCCCTGCCACACAGGTCCCAGGATGGCGGCGAGGCGGGAGACTCTGCCCCCACCCTCCCTCCTCCTGTCCACCCTCCCTCCTGTCTCTAGCTGGCCCCACCGCCCTCTTGTGTCTCCGGAGCTGTAGCAGGCAGCGGAGGCGGCCACGGCTGAGCTATTAATGATTTTTCTTACTTCTTGTTCTATTATTATTCTTAGTTTTAAATAAACAATAATCTCCTCTCCCTCTTTTGTGACACCAACTAACTTACAGATCGTTATTTCCAACATGAAACTCTTTAGAATTATCTCTTTCATTTCATATCTTTAAATCAACATCCCTACTTGTCAGCAGTTATAGTTTTAAAAAGGTGGGAAAGAAAGGTCTTATGATACCCCACTTCCTCTCTCATCCATTGTTATTATTACCAAAAAAGGGTGGATTTGTTGAAAATCTTGAAAGTCATCTGAATCCTCTCCAAGTTTAACAGTGAGGGCTAAATCTGTAAGAATACTGGCAAATCATAAGAAGGTTACATTACCTACCTCTAACCCCATCTCTCTGACTCATATACCCTTCTCTTTAGATCACCTGCTCTTGTGCCATTTTATAGCAAGCACTTTACCAAAACTCCCTGCCAAAAATGCTATGTGGGTTTTTGTTTTGTTTTATTTTGTTTTTGTTTTTCGTTTTTGTCATTGAGATAGAATATAATATTCAGATTTTTTTTTCTCTTAGTCTTTAGCAATCATGGAATTTATTTTATTTCCTTATGTTAGACAATTTAAAAAGGTACAGAAAACTTTATTCAAGACTGTTAAAATAAAAAAAGAAAGTCTGAACTCAACCCTATAGAAACAAAAGAAGGAAACTTTTAAGTACTGCAGTAACCCATCACCTAAAGTACTGGAAGGCATTAAGGGGAGGGATTTATCAATGGGATTAGACACCATTTGTACTTGCTAGTTGCTGCTTCTGTGAGTTAGACTCTTCTCCCATAGTCACAAAACAGACAAAGACATTATCCTTCTTGATGGTCAAATTTTAAAGGAATTATTTCTAGTTCTTTGAGAAAGATATTTCTGAATTTAAGAAAGAAAGAAAGAATCTGGTAGAAGATTTGTATCTGTAATAGTTAATTTGAATTGTCAGCTTGATCGGATTAACAGAAGCTGATTATCAAGAGGCATACGAGTATATCAATGAGGGTGTGCCTAGTAATGATGGTCATGTGGTATACCCAAGTGAAAAAGAGACCTTCTTTAAGTGTGGGCAGCACCATCCAAGAGGATGATGCTTGATGGAATAAAACGTGAAAGAACAAGGAAGCAGCAGCAAATGCAAGCTCGATTCTTCTTGAACAGGTTCTTCTTTGCTGCCTTGATTGTCTGAGGAAATCAGACTCTCACTTCTTCACTATTCAAAAATGGACTCTGCCAGTGATCCCCCAGAAGCTTTAGGTCTCAAACAAGTGTAGCATCATTGATTCCTCTTGTTCTGAGGGTTTAATCTCTTGGACTTGGCAGCTACTGGTTCTTCCACTTCTCCAGTCTGCTGATGGCCATTGTGGTCTATCCAGCTTTTGGTCATGTAAGCCATACTATTAAGTCCCCTTTTTATAATTATACTTCCTGTAGATTCTGTATCTCTAGAGAACCCTGATAATACAGTATCTAAAAAGGGCAGAAAAATAATTTCCAATTGCAATTTTCAAAAAGTAAGTGTTCTAAGCAAAGCAAGATCAGGGGCCCCAAAATTTGGGAAAAATATCTAATTTTAGACAAGCCACAGGGGGAAGTAATATTAGAAGTTGCCGCAGCCATCTTGGACCATGAAATAAAGAACCAGTCTAAGGAGAATTGAGGGTAGAAGGGAGAATCTGGATCCTCAAAGATTTCTTTGAATATTTTTCTAACAATATCTAAAGATATTCTTTTTCAGACATCCCAATAATGTGAATCAGTAAACTTCACTTTGCTTTCAAATATTAACATTTTTTCTTTTGTCACATGAACACAAAATATACCTAACAATAGCCACTGCTCAATACACAAGCACAGTCTCATATGTGATACTGTTTTATGCCTCTATCAAACTGCAACATCATTGTCTCTGAATAACAGAAAAAAAAGAAAACAGAGACACTCAAAAAATGTTTGATTTCTTGTCTCCCAATCATATTTAAAAGCAACAATGATATGTAAAACCCTAGGTTACAACATGCATGGTGATGCAGGCCTGTAATCACAACAACTATGAAGGCTGAGGCAGGAGGCTCACAAGTTCAAGGCCAGACTAAGCAACATAACAAGGCCCTAAGCAATTTAGTGAAACCCTGCCTCAGAAATTTAAAAAATTCAAAGGGCTGGAAATATTGGTACCTGGTTAAGGAACCCTGAGTTCAATCTCAATCCCTGATACAAAGAAAAATCTAGGTTAGATCAAAAGATATGAAGAGAAATATTGATTCTATCTTTTTATGGTTGATGTATTCTTAACATATGCATCCAGGATGCAATAAAAATAGTGTCCTAAATATTTAACCCAAAGCCCTATTAGTTCCCTTTCTGGATTCAATGGCATCTTCTGAGGCATACTGAAGGATAAGATGCCAGCCTATTAAAATGTATTTATACACTATACAACCACCTATCCCTCACACACAGAGAAATAGAAAAGGAAAAAAATGTATAAAATCAAACAAGAATTCTTGCTATAGTGACATCCTTCATAAGTGAAACCATTATCAGCTTTTATTAACCTTTGTTCAAAGTTAACTTCTGCATCTAGATTGGAATGGGCATTGTTTTGCTAATTAAAATGTAAAAGGTTTAAAGAATATATCACATATTTAGATAGAACATCATCCTTAAAATGAATGATTAAAATTACCCTATGATCAACAGGAATATGATTTTATTGATTATAATGCAAAATGTTGGTGAGGACAGTACAACTACCAATGGCACTTCTTGTGTCACAGATGAATGACAGAGGCAGAAGGAACATTTTTAGTTTGGGAAATGTCAAAAGGTAAATTATGAAAGTGTCTCTTAACAGAGGAAAATCAGACTCCTCTAGGAGAAATAGGAATAATTTTTAATCAAGTCAAACTGCTTTTAAAGGAAAGAGGTTGTTTTAGTTGTTATGAGATTTAATTGGTGAGTAGTTATTATCATTTTATCATTTTGTTTCCAGTATTAGGCACTGAACCCAGGAACCTTTTATCACTAATCTATATCCCTAGCCCTTTTTATTTTTTATTTTTTTGTTTAATTTTGCAATAGTTTTGCTTAGTTGTTGAGGGTCTTGCTGAGATCATAAGACTGGCCTGGAATTTTTAACCCTCCTGCCTGAGCCTCCTGAATTGCTAGGATTGCAGCACCATTAAACTCATAGCTATTATTATTTTTGTCATTGTATGAATAATTGTATTCATTTGGTTATGAATTAGTGCTTGCAGTTTGCCTTTTTCTTATCATGAGGGACACAGTAACAAACAGAACATATTGAAGTGTCTTTCTGTCCTCACATAACTATATCCTAGCAGAAGTCTACATAAAACAAACAAATAAATATGTTATGTAATGATAAGTGATGTTTCAAAAAATAAAATTAGATAAAATAATAGAGAATGAGAAAGTAATATTTTATTTCGAATTAGGTACTCCACAATGATATCAAGGAAACTCAATGTGAACAAAAACCTAAATATATGAGTGAGTGGAATATGTGAATATCCCTTATGAAATCCAAGACAAGGGAGAATCAAGTGCTGAAAATATGAAAGATGTTTGCATAACAAGAAGATTGATATGACCATAGCAGACTGATCAAAGGAAAGCACCACAGAGAAGCAAGTTGCAGTGGGACTTAGGGCCCTGGTCACCTAGTTCTCTTCTGTGTCCTGTAGATGAAGATTATTGTCTTTATATTGGAGGCTGTGCAACATGCTGGTATATGTTAACAAAAATCTGGTCCTTGTCCCCATGACCAATCTAATAATGAGGATAAGGTTTTGAGAAAAAGGAAAAATAACTTTATTGCTTTGCTAGCAAAGGAGAAATACAGGAGACTCTGTTCCAGAGGCTGTGATTTTGACCATCAATAGAACAGAGAGCTTTTAAAGAGGTGAGTCTAAGGTCACATTCTGGCTGTACCCTCTCAGGGGTCATGAATCACTTGTAGACTTGTGGGAGAGCCATTTCTTAGTCTTCAGGAGCCATCCCCAAATCCAAATTACTTCAGTACTGGTGTGTGTGTACTTAAGGATAGATAACTCTATCTAGGATGGCAGGAAGGGTAATCTTACTTTTCCCAAGGTTATGGAGGGGGATAAGAATGGAAAGGAAAAAAATTAAGTCAATTTTAAAATAAGTCTCAGTTGCAGAATAGCAAGAGTTATGTTGAAAGCATGAAATGGAGTCTATTACAAATACAAACTCTACTGAGTGATTGACAGGCAATGTAAAGACTGCCATCAATTAATAGTCCCATCTGATACAGAAAAAAAAATAGATTCTAGTTTTCCCCCAAATCCCAAATTCTAGTTTTGAAAGGTAATTCTCTGGTGGTTTTCCAGTCTTACTCTGGGAAGTTCTTCTTTCTTAGCTTCTGGATTCTTTAAGTTAGTCTGGAGGTAAGAAAATTCAATATAAAAATAGCCAGTAGCCCTGCACGGTGGCACAATCCTGTAATCCCAGCAACTCAGGAGGCAGATGCAGGGGGATCATGGGTTCAAAGCAAGCTTCAGTAATTTAGCGAGATGCTAAGCAGCTCAGTGATACCCTGTCTCAGATGGTGGAATGAGATGGACATCATTACCATAGGTACATGTATCACTGCACAAATGGTGCTACACTACATCATGTACAACCAGAGAAATGAAAGGTTGTGCTGCAATTGTTTACAATGAATCAAAATGCATTCTGCTGTCATATAGATCTAATTAAAACTAATTAATTAATTAAAAAATACAAAATAGGGCTGGGGATGTGGCTCCCAGTGGTCAAGCGCATCTGAGTTCTATCCTTGGTACCAATCCCCGTCCCCCAAAATAGACAGTGGATTTCTAACTCTAGTAGGTAAGACTCTATTGTCTTCCTAACCTTACTGCCAAATAGAGAAGATCTGTGTCAAAATCTCTAAACTGAGCAGGGATAGAATAGGGAAGAGATTTTGATACTTGCAGAAACTGAGGCAAGGAACTTGCAGTTCCTTGCAAAATCCATGCACCATGATAGCATGCTTAGCATGTAGCTACCTAGAATTTTTGAATGACTACAAGTAAAATAATTTAAGTAAATTATCCCTAGTTAGTCTTTCAGAGGCAAACAAATCTACTTTTATGTCCATTTTTTTCCAGATTTAAAATCATTTTTACATTTTAAAACAATAGCAAAAGAGTTCAAATTTTAAAATGCAAATTAAATGTAATACAAAATATCCCAATGAAATTAATCTAAAGAATTGGTGGTAAGGGCCACAGATATGTACATTTTTAAGCACATTCTAATGTGTTAATAAAATTATAAATTTAAAAGGCAGATAATCTAAGGTGTTAATTTTCAGTAGCTTAAATATAAAACACTAACAGAAGGAACAGACATTGCTAATATTTTATAGATAATGCTTTTAAATAACTTTGCAATGTACATAAAATAAAAATAGTTAACATCAGACTGCACACCAAAAAATATTTTAAAATTTTTATAGCAACAGAACAACTTTATTTGCTTTCTACTTTTCTTTATAAAGTTCATATATTTAAAGCTATTATATATCCTGAATTCTGTAATATTTAAATGTAGTTGTTTGTACTAATAGTTTCACATAAAAATAACAATAACGAAAACAAGCCACCCAAGTAGGCAAAGATATAAGGAGCTCTTAAATTTCCTATAAGAAATTTCTGAAATGGGGAGTGGGGGAGGAATTGCCTATTTTTGTGCAAAAGTGACCTGTTACTTTCTAATATTTTCCATCATATAGCAATGAATCCAACATGTAGACATCTCATCCTGACATAATTTCAGCATACCCTCTTCCGTTTGAAATTCCATATTCTCTTACTAGCATCACTCTTTATATGTCTCTCTTTTTATCTTATTCTCTTTTCTTTTGGATCCCCCCCCGCATTATCATTAGCATGCTCCTTACCATTTTCTTCAATATTTGAAACAGTATGATGCTGTATCTATAAAAGATGGACACCTGACCTAGGTTGAGAGGTCACTTGGGTAAGGATATGTAAACTTGTTCCATAGGCATCGCAGGCAGCCGTTTTGTTATTGTCATCTTTATTTAACAAATGACTGAACTGAGTTTTAAAGAGTTAAAGACACTTGGCCAAGATCAGATAACCAGCAAATGACAATTCTCAAGTTTGTATTTCTCACTACAAACTTAAGCTTCCTGTTTACAGCACATTAAAAATATATGTGTACTACTTGGAAGAGATAATTACAAATATCGCCACTTAACAAAATATTTATAGTTAAACAGATCTGTTGCTAACATCTAAAAGCCTTCCAGAATAAATTATGCTCAAATGGGTACATTGATGATTCAAATATAAAACCTGCTATAAAAGAAAGAAGACCAATTTGTAAACTATTTTTCAAAGGTAAAAACATCCTTCTTAATATAGAGAGTATTAAATTTTAAAGTTCTCATTAAATATTTAAAAGTTATAAAGTGAAAAGAATTCCCTAACACTTTTAGCAAATTGAAGAACTATGTCTGAGATAACTAGAGGAATCAAATAAAATGAGAAATTATAAAGGGTTAACGAATTCATAAACAGAACTGCATTTTTAAAAATTTAACATTTTAATGTTTACATCTTAAACAAAGCATGTATGCTTTTAATGCATGTGAAATTCATTATAACAAAAATACAAAAATTATACCATCTGATGAAAAAAACTTAAAACATTAGAAATGCACATATGTAATATAAATCACTTAATTACCTCATTTTAAAAATGGAATTACATTGGAATAAGATTGTTTCACCAATATCATAAGCTATAAATTATATTTTGCCACAGGCAGCAAACAATATCCCATAAACAAAGGAAAAAGATCATGCAATTGCCATGCGAAATTGACTACAATGCTTTTTAAAATAATCCAATTGTATAATGAATAAACTGTTATTAATTTTGCAAAAACAGATAACTATGGAAATAGTGGAAATTTTCATTTTTCAACATACACATTTTTATCCCAGAAATCAAGATATGAATATTAATTTCTTATGGATGTCCATGGCAAATAATATTTAATTTAAAAATTATTCCCTGATATGAAATCACTATTCTTCTTTTACACAGAAGGCAAAGCTAAATTCCATTTGTATGAAAGTGCTGAAGTTATGCTTAATAAATAATGAACCAAGAACATAAGTCAGAAGACTCTTATATGAAAACTTTCTCCAATATCATTTATGAAGACTACCTCAAACAGGTTGCTTTCCATCTGTGCGCCTCCTTTTGCTCATTTATTGAATAGATTGCAGTAGTTCTTAAGAGGATTCCATGAAAATGTAATGGTCAAAAATTATAAGTCTTTTAGTGCAGGCTCTAAAACATTGTTTTGGTTCAATAAAGATGAACTACAATACTCATTAAAATATAATATTTATATGATCTTGTACTATACAGTTAATTTAAATAAATAAATAACTATATTCAGACTTTTTCAAACATTTAGAATTATATGTTTCTAATACAGAAAACAATACTTGAGGTGAGCATGTTGGTGCATGCCTGTAATCCCAAAGATTTAGGAGGCTGAGGCAGGAGGATCACAGATTCAAAGCCAGCCTATACAACTTAGCCAGTCCCTAAGCAACTCAGTGAGTTACTATGCACTCAGTGAGACCCTGTCTCTAAACAAACATTAAAAAAGTTTGGCGATATGGCTCAGTGATAAAGCACCCAGGGTTCAATCCTTGGTGCCAGGAAAGGACAATAAATCTTAGGACAATAAATCTCTACTTCTTTTTGAGATTGTCCCTGAAGATTGAGCTGACAACAGTGATTTATGGTCCTGGAGTTAACTGTGTAGCTCCTCCCTTTGTAATTATTTAATCATTTTAGTCATTTGTATTATAATAGACAGTGTACTGAGATAACAACTCTGCTATATTTCTCAAATATACTTATTATTCACATAAATCATAACCTGAACACCTAGACTAGCAAAGCAAGGTGATAGTTTTTTTTTCTTATTTTAATTTTCATTGTTTAAAACAAATATAACATAAGTAAGTGATTAAAATGTAATAAATATACTATCTAGCAAGATAGAAAACAATCATTTATTCCTATCCCATTAGCCATAGGCATAGATTTAGTTGGGCCATTAGAATGAGGGAGTGATAGCATCCTTTACTATGAAATTAGTGCAGCATAAGCTCTGTGGACACTCAGTTGCATGGAATTTCTCCATTCACAGGCTTGTGATCTACTTATGTAAAATTTTCAAATCAGGTAAGTTAATGAAATTGGTTAAGGACAATTAATTTATTGTTTTCTTTCAGACTTCATTTCTCTACCATGCCCTTTGTATCACATAGAAGAAAACAGTTTCAAAGATTCCACTTAAGAAAAATTTCACTGAGTTACATTTAGTTGTGATTTAGAGGAAGGGAGCTCTGTGGTTCACAGTCAATTCCACTGTAATTCTGTTATTGCTAGCCTTGCTACTATAGGAATACCCCTCACCCCTGCTTCACTCTCACAAACTCTGCCAACTCACACAACATCATGGTAAACAGTGTAGGGAGTGAATTTTATTGCTAAAACAGTTTGAATACCGACACTTCCAAATCATATAACTCATGTAGAAAAAATTGATAGAAATCTCACAAATGGACAACAAACACATTTATAGCAATTGGGATTAGTAGTTACGATTAAATTTTTTTTCTCTGGAGAAAGTATTTTTTAAAATGATCACTCAAAACAAAGATAAAACATCATGTAATCCCAAAATATAAAAAAGAACCTTGTAAGAAAACACAATTTTGTATTTATTATTATAGCATGTGCAATTTCAGTGATGTGAACACTATTTTTTGTGTGTGTGATTTGAAGATATTTATGTTATGTGTTAGTTTTGTAAAATTAAAATTTTTCTGTAATTTTCTTATCAGAAATATATATTCCTAATTTGAATCTATCATTTCCAATTATTTTTTTTGTTAAAGAAGTTTTATATTGTATAATATTCAAACCCCATAACATTGGGCATGCCCTGGATATAATAACTCCACCTCTCTGAATCTATTTCCTCATTCATAAAATAATAACTATCTCTCTATTTTAGAGTAAGAATATTTTGGATAATATATTAAAATGCATTTAACAAAGGTCCTGAGAATTAGTAAATGTTCATAAATGTTAGTGGTTCTTTTATATATGTGCAATTACTATTTATATTCTAATTCTTGACATATGACTTATTACTCCATCTAACCCAACCTCTGCCCAGGAAGATAACTAACATCAAAAGTCAATGTCAGATAGTCTTCACTGAAATGCTTTACAGGGATCCCCAGTTTCTATAAGGCTTCTTATAGTTCAGCTTCCATCTACATGTGTCACCCACCAACTCTTGAAATCTCCGTATGTACCATCATCAGATACAAAGTACTTTGATGTGTTGGAGGAACAAGTCATACCCTTTTGCTTTTTCCTCCTTTGTACTTGAAATGTATTCTTTTTGAAAATTTTTTCTGTCTAAGTTCTATACATCCCTTAACAAACATATAAATAATGACATTTTAAAATAATAAATTATAGCATAATTAATGAGTATTTGCATCTTCCTTACACCATTCATATGCCCTGAAAGAGAATATTGCTAATTACAGGAGACAACTTGTATAATCTTATATTAACCAGCAATTCTACACCTATACCTAAAAACTATGCAACTCTGTATTAGGAAGATATACTCTATGTGTCATTGTTTGTGCAGAAGAATACTTAAGGACACACAGAGAAAATGGATAAAATGTGTTAGAAGTTACACATAGAAATAATTTGAGTAATTAATTGAGGCATCTGTTTACTTTTATCATTGAATGAAAACAGTAGAGTAAGCAGTTCAGTCTATAGCATCGAGCAGTTTTATAAATTAAAGCACACTCAGAGCAAAACTTTTATTTGAAGACAAAAATACTATATGCACTTGAATGAGCACCTATTATACGGAAAAACTTAATGCAGTACTGGAAATGCTAAATAGAATTTCTAATGCCTGAACTCATCCATCATAAGATTATTTTCTTCTCTATTTTTTTTCTTTCTCTCTTTCAATACCCTTTTTTGGAGTAGTATAATATAATTAGTGTTTTAGTGTGTTGGTTCTGCTGTAACAAAACACCTGAGACTGTGTAATTTATTTTCAAAATAAATTTATTTCCTCACAGTTCTGAAAACTTGGAAGATGCAAGCATGTTCAGTGTCTGCTGAAGACTCCAGTCTCTGCTTCCAGGATGGCTCTTGAGCACAGTCTTTATAAGGCAGAAGAGTGGAATGGCAAAGAAGGTCCAAGATAATTGTCTAGAGCATTTTCATAAGGCATTCACCTTCACTAAAGTCCGCACTTCTCAATACTACCACAAGGGGATTGTGTTGCAACTGATTTGGGAGGCACACAGTCAAATTATAGCAATTAGTGAGTTCAGTGTTTTTCAAGAGGTGGTATTCACAATAATCCTGTTATTGTTATCTGACAATACAGGTTAAAAATACTAAGTGTGGATTTCAGAACTAGTGATTTAAAACCTGTTCTAATAGAGCCAGGAAATGTATCAATTGAATAAGAAAATAAGGTACTCCTTAGGGAGAAACGTTTTGAAAACCAGTGACTTGAACTGTGGTGCATGTGAAGTGTCAGAGTCACAGGCATCCAATGTACACAAATTTTCCATGAGATAACAGTTGTCATTTTTTACCTAGAGTAAAATGCTGAAAAATTATTCAATAAACAGTTGTTTAGAGAATGATTGAATTAATTAATGAATGAATGTCATTATTTCATAGAGAAAGAAGCAAGAAAGTTTACCAAAAGAAAAAAAGAAAAGATATACTTAAAAACAAAACATATCTATATCTAGAGAGAAAGATAACTTTAATGTAAGAACAAGAGCATTCTAAATTATTTATTAAAAATCTGCACAATTTATATGTGTACATATATGAATATACATATATGCATATGTCTATGAGAAATTTTTCTAGTTTCTAACAATGTAAATCAACAGCATGCATGATTTCAAAACACTAACTAATAGAATAATGGAATAGATTTTGTCTGCTGCTTACATGCACAAAATTTGTGTCATATTTTTTTATCCAACTTTTCTTAATAAGATTTTTCATCCATTTAGAGTAGATTTGAGCCAAACTTTGGAACCATAATCTGCCCCTAACTATATAGGTCAAATTCACTTGGTAATTGCCCCAGTTAGAAAATTTGAAATTTTTTTTTTTTTTCATTCAAATAGCTGTGTTCAGGCAGAGAGCATGCTGGGTTTTGCCATCTGGGCTGCCATCACAATTACCCCTATCAGTGTCTATGCACAGATGCTGAACATGGATAACTATTACTGGCAGGTTATTGTGGCTGCTCATACAATTGAATAATCATTGGCTCATGATCACCTCAACTCCCTAGATCACTGCAATGGCCCAGCTGGGCTGAGAAGGAAATCTAGCTAATGAGAGAGATTGTTTTTTCTCTTCTAGCTAGAATGCATGATATACAGAATTTCACACAGCTGTCTTTTTAAAGATAAACTCTTAAAATTTATTTAAATGCTTCCTTTCTTACCTTGTTAATGAAATAAAAATCAATGGCATCATGCATGCAAGGTATAAGAGAGCCATGCAGAGATGGATTTAAGATTTTGAAACTTGTAGTTAAATGGAAAATTACTTTTTCTTATGATATATTGTACTATTGCTAATGAATAGCATCAGTCCAGCTGCTTACTGTGAAATTGCCACTCTTGCACCATGCCTGCAATAAAAAAGAAACACAAATGCTGTTATTAAAGCAGAACAGATATTCTTTTTTTGAGTGATCCAATGTAATCTAATAGCAGCTAAGTAATGAAGTAAACATCATTAGTGAATTTTTCAATGCATGTTTACATTTTGCTACCTTTCCCCCACCTTGTTATACAAAGTTTCCAAGGTTACAGCTTACTTTTTAATAAAATTAAATTGTCAATCTATAATTTACAGAGGAATTACCATCAAAAGGATATATGTACTATATTCAGCAATTGCCATTTTGCTCTAAACTACTAGGTAGAGAAGAATGAGATAAATGATGACTTTAATGTGCCTCCATTGGAAAGGATGATAGTACAGTGTTCCTAGATCTTGTGAGAGTTAGGAACCTTAAAAAAATATACAGAATTTCACACAGCTATCTTTTTAAGATAAGGTTTTAAAATTTATATAAGTATTTTCTTTCTTATTAATGGAAAACAAATGTCGTCATGCATATACAGTGTAAGATGGTCATTCAGTGATAGATTATGAATGTAACCATTTAATACACATGATGTATATAACCAAAAAACAGTGGAGCATTTTTTTTTCCCCATCAACATTCAAAATCTGACTGTTAGTCCAAGATCCTTGATTTACAGAACAATATTTCAATGTTTTAAATTTGAGATGAAGTAAGAGTATAATGCAAGTGATATTATAAAGGCTTTTTTCTTGGACTTCTAAATATAACTTAAAGGGAAATTATAATTTTTAATTGGAAAACCATTATGAATTTTCCTAAGTCACATTCTTCCTACCAGAGAAGCACTGCCTTTTACATGACTTATGTTGTTATGATACTATTGCCATCAATGGATTCAGACTTTTTGCTTTCCTCTCTCAATGCACTGTTGTCTATATTAATGTCCAAGATGTGTCATGATGTCATTATTTATTTCATATGCTCTCATCATGCACATTGCTCAGGTCATCTATACTAATACTACAATCATCAATATCCTATTTTTGTTATTTTTTTCCAGGTCTGAGCTAAGTAGACAATAATGGGCAATCCAATCTGAAATTCCAGTAAGCACCAACGTTCTCTACCATTATTCCCTCACCCCCGCCTCTCATCTTTTCTCTGTTATTCTATCATATGAACCCAGGTCTATCATGAAACCTTAATCTTGTTACTGATTCCTCTTTTTCTCTAAATCTATGCACCAAATCACCCATGATGTCAATATGACTCTTGTCTACATTCCACAAGTTCATTTCCTCTTAACCTAGTAAAACACGAGGGACTATTTTGTACATGACAACTGTATAACTAGGCTGCCTGGCTTGGTCCTGACACTTGTCAATCATTTCCCACCACGCATCAAAAATCATCCTCTTAATTTGATATTACTACTACACTATAATGACTAAGAGCCCTGAAGTCTCCCAAATCCCTTCAGATAAAATCCAATATATTTCAGTATGAATTGCAAAGTCTTTCCACATTTTCCTTCCAATTTCTTGCTAATTTTTTTTCGTTATGCTCTGCATCCCAGTCAAAATGAAAATATTCAGCCTATCAGATTATTTATTTAATAACTTATTCTTTTGACCAGAGGAAGACCTCCCTCAAGCTCCTACATTTCATACAAACTGAAGTAAGTATCTCTTCTTTTTTATCCCCTTAGCATTTTTGAATTTCAACTATTACAATATTTTTCATAATTTATTGAAAATTCGTTGGTGTCTTGACATTACATGTTGCGTTAACTTCAATGAAGAAAGAGTCTACTTATGAATGTTTGCATTAGTATTTCCAAAACAGAGATACACTTATAAATTCATATTTCCCTAATATTAATTTCCTGAATTAATATATTATTAATGAATATTTGCTAAATAAATACACATTTTGATTTTTTTTATTCCTTCATTAAATATAATCTAATTGATTATTTTCTGTAGTCTAGAGAGATCATCTTTTATTTTTTATTTTTTTAAATTAATTTTTATTGTTGGTTGTTCAAAACATTACATAGTTCTTGATATATTATATTTCACACTTTGATTCAAGTGGGTTATGAACTCCCATTTTTACCCCGTATACAGATTGCAGAATCACATCAGTTGCCAGGTGCACATCCACTGATTTACAAATTGCCATACTAGTGTCTGTTGTATTCTGCTGCCTTTCCTATCCTCTACTATCCCCCTCCCCCCTCCCCTCCCCTCTTCTCTCTCTACCCCCTCTACTGTAATTCATTTCTCCCCCTTATATTTTTGTCCCCTTTCCCCTCACTTCCTCTTGTATGTAATTCTGTATACCCCTGAGGGTCTCCTTCCATTTCCATGCAATTGCCCTTCTCTCTCCCTTTCCCTCCCACCTCTCATCCCTGTTTAATGTTAATCTTCTTCTCATGCTGTTTGTCCCTACTCTGTTCTTAGTTAGAGAGATCATCTTTTAAAATTAGGGGTTTTGCTTATATATTCTTATAGGGTGGAATTCTTGTGATTAAATGACTTTTTGAATGCCATTGGATAAAATACCAAAGTTGCTTGAAGATATGTAGTATCTATCCATCCCTTGTTCTCTGTGAGAGGAGAAGAAATAAGAGCAAAGTAGCAGAGGTAATTTAGAGCAAAGAAGGAATTTTGGGAGAACCAGATATTTTTATGTCATAAAATCAAAGACCTGCAAAACATAAGATGCAGAATAAGAAAACCAAAAAATTTAGCTCTACTTAAGTATTAAACAAATTAAATATAATTATACTTGAAAAATCCCAGGAGTCTCACAGGCAAACAATTGTATCTATATTCAGTTGACCTAATTTTATCAATCATACCATTATCTTTCTTAACTTTTAAAGTAATCATGTGGGACAGAATACCATTAGCCTTATTGTATGAACAATTAAATTGAAATGAAGTATAAAATCTTGAAAAAAATTATGAAGACATAAATGCAGGTGCAACATTAATATCCAGATCCATAGTTCTTAACTCTGTTCTATGTCACAAGATACATCAGCATTTACCTAATTAAAATAGACTGTAATTCCAGCCAGCCCTATTGCATGAATGAAACACTTCTCAAATTCCCTCCATTGATCATTCATGTATTTAAGTCCAAGTTTCTTTATGGAATAGCCATGTATAATAAATTCAGAAAATTTTCTCTTAAATTCAGAATACTGGTTGGTTTTAATATTGTAGGACAATCAACTATTACATAGAAGTCTGCCACACTCGTAGGAAATATAAGTAAGAACAGTACTAGAGCAAAGTGAACTTTCAGAATTCTTTGGCAACCAAAGGATGTCCATACACTTCCAAGGGAGTACCCTCACGGTTGACATTAACCCTCTGCAATCCACATTCAATGCTATAATGTAAGAAGTCTTTACAAAACTTTGAGATTATCATCCACTAGTTTATAAAATGTGAATGGTCTTTTATGGTATGATAGTCAATCTTTGTTTTTTATCTTACATCCATTTTTCTCTTATATGCCTTTAGTTCCCAAATGATGATGGGTTTGCCCATTGAAGGATCCTTAGCTATGTATGGGAATGTTTTTGGCTTGTACAAGTGAGAAGGAGGACACAACTGTCATTTGGTATACAAAGGCCAGAGAAGTAACTAAATATCCTCAATACATAGGACAGTCCCTCAAATCAGGGAAACATATAGCCCAAAATGTCAGCAATGCCAAGATTGCGAACCTTTATATATGCCAACAATACATCAGTCAATTTATGTCAGTAATGTAGTCACAAGATAAAAATCAAATTCATCAAAATTAGCAAGCAAAATGTTTCATGATTTAGTCCTGATGTCCCAACAGTATTTCTTGTCACTCTACTTCCTGTTTCTGAATTATTCATCATTTACAGAAGTCATTTTTGTAACCATCAAGGTAAGCTGAGCCACACTGACAAATACCTCTAACATGTCAGGAGCTTAAGGCCACAAATTTTATTCCCAATGCTGCATATTCAAGGCATGGTGAAGTGTGTTCTCATCATACTTTCAGGTGATCCTGATGTAAGGAAACTGCATTGTTGTGAGGAGCTTCTATTTCAAGCTGAGTCTTTAGATTTCATTGTACCAAGAAAAAAAAGTATGAAATATTGCACAATGACCGTTAATTGCTGCTGTCCACAATCAAAACATGTCATTTCCACTCACATCGGTCACATCTAGTGTCCTGCCTAAGATCAAAGAGAATTGTTTTTTTTTTGAAGAAGAAGAAGAAAGTTAGTCAAAATTCTTAGTGAATACTGATAGTACGTATTTACTTCATGCTCTTTTCCCTTATTTTTAGAGCCAAGTCATACTTATATTTCAGTTTAATTTGATGAATGACTTCTCAGATAATGGTGTTTTGATTCATTTTCTTCCTAGACTTCATTGAATGCCTTTCCTATCACATTTTGGACACATGCCTCACAACATTTAGCACTTGCTGTGCAAGTCTAGTCACTAGCTGGCCTCCTCTTCATGAAGCAGATGATGTTTCTTATTTGCTATATTCATAAAATGATCATTCATGAAATATCTAATTAAATATTTTCTTACAAAAGCAAAAAGCCCAATTATCCAAATTAGACAGTGAAATATGATTATTTTTTTCTTTGAAGCAAGAGCCTCTTGCCTCCAGGTACCTCATCATTTTCTTCCTTAATGCCGCAGCCACACATCTTCCTTCCCGTGTGAGGAAATGGGTCACATATCTTCTTAGCACCACAAAATATAATATGAAAGCATCATAAGAACATTGTTGTATATATTATTTCAATTTTTAGTACCCTGGGCAATATTTTCTTTAAAAATGTCATTACTATGTAAAGATAAGAGAAATTGTAGAGGGTAGTCAAATTCTTGTTCAACCTGATTACCTATAGACAACACAAGAATAATCATTTTTAACTGCAAACAGCTTTTAGCATCCCCTGAAGAAAAAATGATCATGAAAACTTTAGTGTGAATATAATGGGTCCCAAGGGAAACTAAGACAGTTTGAAGAAGATGGAATTTTCTCCCTATGAAAGATACAGCTTTTTTTCATATTACTGTGAAAAAATATTTACTTCATCACTGTTTCAGAAGTAGATATACTTTATTCATAAATTGGAATTCCCAACTGAATAAACATAGCTGCATAATTCTAACCAGGGGAATGCTCTCTGGACTCAGGAGACTTAAATTCTTTTCCATATCTTACCAGTTCACTGAGTAAATAAGATTTTTCAGAGTCTTAATTGTATTTTTATATTTTATTGTTTTTAGCCAGAAAATAGATGTCACAACAGCTGTCTGATTCATTTCAGTTGCCAAAAATAAATAGTTATTTGAGTTATTATATGTCATAAAATACAAAATAAAATGATAGAGCCTGTCACAGTGGTACATTCCTGCCATCCCAGAGGCAGGGGAGGCTGAGAAAAAAGGATTGCCAGCTCAAAGCCAGCCTCTACTTCTAGTGAGAACCAAGCAACTTAGTGAGATCCTATCTCAAACTAAAAAATTTAAAAAGGCTGGGAATGAGATCAGTGGTTAAATGAGCTCAGTGGTTAAATCAGATTACAAATATGATTCACTGTGGCTAGGATATTGTTCTGTGGGAGAATACTACTTAGCATTGCTTAGTACATGCAAGTCTCTAGGTTCCATTGCTAGCCCCACCTCCACCCCCAGAAAAGAAAGGATTCCATGAAAATATAATGAAAAAATTTCAAAAATAAATCATAAGCAATAATAAACATAACTTTTTTGGTGCAAAGTCAATTCAAGTTCAATTAATATTTTCTAAGGAATCAGTAAGAAAGAGAGATAATTTGATTTCCTTTGTGGAATT
The DNA here is from genome assembly GCF_048772815.1 of Callospermophilus lateralis. Taxonomy (NCBI): domain Eukaryota; kingdom Metazoa; phylum Chordata; class Mammalia; order Rodentia; family Sciuridae; genus Callospermophilus; species Callospermophilus lateralis. The sequence goes on from NW_027516477.1 coordinate 2,387,485, forward strand.
TGAGAACATTTTCTCTGTAGCAGGAATAGAAAACCTCTCTTTGTTTCAAAATCATATTATTCTACCATCGTAAGGAATATCTGAGATCAAAATAAATTTTATTAAATTTAAAAAGAATACAGAAATTCTTGTAAAATAGCTAGACAATTCAAGAAATATAGGTAATTCCTACTTATAATAGGTTAAATTTTGGCTTTTTAATTGTGCAGAATTGATACATATTTAGTAGAAACTGTATTTCTTTTTTTGAATTTGTATTGTTTCCAGAGAAGTGATATGGAGAGAATCCTCTCATGGAACTAGTCAGTGGCAGAGAATCATAGCCCCCAGTCATCCATGACCATGAGGGGAAGCAAGTGACCCTCTACAGTGTACTATATTGCTGAGCTAGGAGCAATGTAGGGTAGGTGTACTCAATGTATTCTTGACTTCTTGTATTTTCAATTTACAACATTATTATTGGAATATAACCCATCTTAAGTCATGGAGCATATGCATCTAACCAGAAAACCAAACATAATTCTTAGTAAAATTAAAAAATGAATGGAAACAAAATAATTCCAATAAGGAGAAGCAGCACCAGTGAGATTAAAACCTGAACACTTCCAACCCTGATCCTCACTCTAAGGAACAGAAATTACTTTTAATGGGTGTTTCCTATCATGCCAACGAAAATGGTATTTTACGATGCTTTTAAGAATGAGGATTCTCCACTATGCCTAAATGCCTACATAGGAGCCAAATAAAAATAGCCATTGCTATTTTTGTGAGTCTTACAATTTAAAAAAAATCTTGATTAATTTAACATTAAGAAAGATATTTCTGTTGTTTATCATCCAGTTCTTGTCTTCCATTCTTAGGAATGGGAAATTAAAAAAAAAAAGAAAATGGAAAACTGAAGAGACCTGCTTATTTCATAAGCTTGCTGGACCTCACACGGGCCCTAAGCAGGAGGCAGAGTTTGGTGGAGGATTTCAAAATCTTTTCATTAAATATAGTGCTTGTGCAAAAGTATCCCAGGTCCCCTAGGATTGCAACTACTCAGTAAATATTAAACAATCAATCAACTGTTAACTTCTTCTCTTTTTTCTCCCTCCCATGGATAGAATGCAAGGGTTCCTTGAAGTCTGCTTTCAGAAACTCACTGGTTTGAACCCTCTCTTTGTTTTGGATGGTTTCATCTACTGAGATGTGTCAAAATGCAAAAGACCCTCTGAAACCCATGTGTAAATACCAACTACTGTTATTTACCCTGGGATATCTTTGGATGAGTTTTTGTTTGTTTGGGTGGTTTTGTTTGTTTTTGTCCTTGTTTTCCTTCTACACATAAATATCAAATTGAGATAATTTAACATCTCATATGATTCTTATTAAATTAAATGCATTTTTAGAGAGCTTTATTTATTCAGAACAAGAGGAAAGATAATTATTTCCTTGAAATAAAACTATAATAGATAAAATTGATAGTTTCCCTTCTAAAATCCATATTTATTTCAAAATAAATTTGGGTGAATTATATTTTGCAATGTGTTATATTTTATGAATTCATTATACACACATACACACACACACACACACACACACTCACACACATAATTTTCTAAAAGAGAAAAATCAGGTCAGTGTTGGCATTTTTCCCACTTAGGATCAGAGAGTATGTATACACTATGTGTGCTACATACAATCATAGCTGTGGATTTATTCTTTGTTTTGTTTTTTTTATTTGTTTTATGATTCTATAAAAAGGTAAGAAATATTTGTAGCAAGCAAGCTATTCAAAAACAAGCTGATGCTAAATATGGTTCTACAGCCACATTTAGCTCAATCTTAAATTAGAAGCTACTATGTACCTTAAAATAAGCAGGTGATCATGAAAATGCAGAAGAGGGTGGGCTATGTGGAAAAGACAAGATTTTTCTTTTTGTTATTCTGATATTAATACGTAAATAAATAAAGAAGAATATTTACTGTAAGTATTTACATTTTTTGCCATTAAGAGTATATCCTAAATGATCCACAGCTTATATACATATTGGGGTGAGCAGCCTCTAAAGTGGCCTCTAGGGATACTTACTTACTGTATTCTATATCATAGGTTGTTTCTTTTCCTGGAATGTGGAATACATTTACTGATACACTTTACAGAAACATAGAATATGGCAAAAGAGATATTATACATAGACATTGTCCAAATAGACATATGGCAGAAGTACATCAATTCTGATTACTTTCATTATGAATGTCTTTTCTTATTTCCTCTATCAGTTCCCTAGACCTGGGACAACCAGTTGTGATGTTCTAAACATACCCTATAGAAAGTCCTTTTGGTGAGCAACTGTACTTTTAGACAATAAGAATTTTTTGCCAAAACACAGGTTTGTGAGCTTTGCAATGGATGTTTATCCAGTCAAGCCTTGAGATGACCACAGCACCATGCTAATTACTTTCGAGTTTCAACTTGACTGAGCCATAATACCTACCTTACATACATGGTCAACCATTATTCTGGCTGTTTCTGAGAAGATTCTTTTTTTCTCATTGTTTCTTTTGTTTGTTTGTCGTTTTTTGATGCTGTCAACATTATACTCTGTGGACTTTGAGTAAAGATTATCCTCCCTATTGTAGATGAGCCTTATCCAATCAGTTGAAGGCCTTGCTAGAACACAGGCTGCTCTCCATAAGAAAGGAAAAATTTCACCAGTAGACTGCCTTTGAACTCAAACTACAGCATTTTCCTAGTCTATACCTGCTTTGTCCATCAGAATTTGAACTTGTCAAAATTGTATAATCATGTTGGCCAATTTCTTAAAGTAAATTTTCTCTCTCTTTATCTTTATTAACATACACACAATAAGCACTCCATATATGCAGGTTCAGCATCTGTGGATTGAACCAAATGTGGATGGAAAATGTAGTTAAGGTTGTGTTGACTACAATATACATAAAGATATATTTTTCCCTGTTATTATCCTCTAATACATTATAGCCACTGTTTACATAGCATCAGATATTATAAGTTACCTAGAGAAAATCTGAAGTGTATTGGAGGATTGTGTAGGTTACATACAAATACAAATATTATACCCAGCTATACCATAGGTACTTGAGCATCCTGGATTTTTGTATACTGGGAGAAACTGGAAACAGTCTTCAACAGACACTGAGCGATTATCACATGTGCATGTGTGCACACACACACACAAAGACCCATACACCATTGAGTCCATTTCTCTGAAGACCCTTGAAGAATACAAATCCCATCAGAAAGCTTGACTGCAGCCTAGTGAGAACATAAAGTACAAACAACGTGATGCATCTGGATTCTCCTTCCAAAAAAATGGGACATCATAAATGTTTTTATCTGCTAATTTCTATTACATATATAAACATGCTTATATGAGTGAATAGATAAGGCTTATTATTTTTCCACATGTGTTTATTCCTGCTATCTAAAACATGTGTCAAGAACTTATAGATGTAAACAAGCAATTTAGTTGTTTGATTGTACCTTACATTTGGAAATTTAATCAGTGTTTTCTGTGAAGTTTAGTTAAAGTTGTTTCCTTTTTGAATTCTGAATACTTAAAAAAATTTACTCACTTAACAATATCTTGAGCATATTACTCTCATAAAAACTATTACCTGGAATCTTTTATGGTCTCTAGAATATAATGGACACCATTTCCTCCTTTTTACCCTAAATAGGATGAGGACAAAATATTATCAGGCCTGGTTTCTGAGAACCAAGCTTCATTATATTCTTGTATCTGACCCACAGTGCTACAGATTGGTGCCATTACTTTGAATTACTTGGTAACCAGACTTTTCTGATTACTTTCTAATCAGCCTCAAGTAAAATGACTCAAGACAATCAAACTCATAATAAAAGATAAAAAAAAAACTCTTATGTGTTTATTTATTTATTCTACTAATATTTGTTGAATATCACCAATAAATATTGTTGGGTATTTGAGTGTTGACAAGTATTTCAAGAGAAACTTCCTGCAATTAGATTTCTCATAATTTAGTATGGGGTTCAGATGCACAGGATGGTGTATTATGTCACACACACACACACACACACACACACACACACACACACACACACATTATATATTAGTTATAGTGGACACAATACCTTTACTTTATTTTATGTGGTGCTGAGGATTGAACCTAATTTCTTATGCATGCAAGGTGAATGCTCTATCACTGAGTCACAGCCACAGCCCTTGTGTGGGACTTTTTATACTGCTTTTTAATTCTTGACTTGAGTCAAGTGAAAGCAAAGCTTTGTTTAGTTTTCTGAACAGACCCTCGTCAGTTTATGATGCTTTGTCTTCTTTTTTGTTTTTGCCATGATGCAAAATTGATACATGATCAGAACTGTACTTTTAATTTTCAATTTCAGTCTTTTCCAGGGCTATTGATATGTGGTTAAGATACTCTCTTTTTATCATTTTAACAGTTTTTAAGTTGTAGGTGGACATATTACCTTTTAAAAATTTATTTTATGTGGTGCAGAGGGTTGAACCCAGTGCCTCACACATGCTAGGCAAGAGCTCTATGACTGAGCTACAACCCCAGTCCTAACATATTCTCTTGTGATGTTGCAAAGTAGTAGTGAGCTGTAGCTCTCAAGAAGGTTTGAATTCCAGAAAAACAACAGATACCCATAATATTGTGTTGCACAGTACTCTGTTACTAAGCTAGAACATTCTGTAGGTCAGGCATGTGAGATACGTTTTTATATTATCACATTTTTCAACTTACGATGTGTTTATCAGGTGGTCCCCATCATAATTCAAGAAGCCTTGTATTGTAAAATACCTGCCAAAAATTGAGACTAGACTTGACCTTCATGCTGACTATGAGGCCTTCAAGCTAGCTTTTCTAGCCTTACCACTCACATCAATGTTCCAGTCTATTTATAAAAATAGCTTTTGAAGAGAAAGAAAAGTGTCAAAATCTTGGTACGCTGGCCTCCAGGAAACTGCAATTGCTATCCAACCTAACCTCAGCACTAGAGCAAAATGAGCTAAAAGACACCAATAAAATCTCTTGAAGAGATCAGAGGATATCAAGGAAGGGAAACTCCATTTTCATCTCCAGGTTCATGTTTACTGAAGAGCAAAGAAACAGTCAAACCTGCTTCTGTCATTAAACAGAGTAACTACAGGGATGAAGATCTTGGGAGATTCTTGGTTAATACATGATTGAGCTATGACTGAGGAATTTGAAATATATATTTGAATGCAAATCAATGCAGGTATATAAAAGAAGGATACTTGCTGGAGATGTCAATAAGGTAACTAGATTGATATCCCTTAGGAAAAAGAAAGAAAGGAACTTTCACATAGCCTTCAGCAACCATGGGTAAGTACACAATAATTCACCTATCTTCATGTGAAGAATCATGAAGTAATGAGCTAGGAAATTAATAAGATAACTCCCAGAAAAGTGAATCCTTGCTTCTAAGAACACATTAGAGGAATGGATTCTTGTTATGAACTAGGACAGAACTATCTTTAAACATAGTTAGCAAATGAATTAAACCACATAGATAAGCCCTTAAAAGCCACATACACCATGAATGTAAAGAATGGCTTTAAAATTAGGCCCCTGGAAGTATAAGAAAATAGATATCTTCAACTGAGTAAACAAAGATATGTATAATCTCTCCAACAAAGGACTTCTGGACTTATAGCAAAACTTGCATCATCATTCCTATCTACCTCCATCCTGTTAATACAGGGTGTGAGGTGGGAGATAATACATTCAAGAAGCAGACCAAAAGCCTCATCCTCTAAGGCGTTAGAATGAGAGGAAGAAACTAGAAACAGTGAGTGGGGCTGAAGCAACCAACATTATAATGGTGAGCTCTGGGCTAGTAGCTGATGGAAGTGGCCAGGTCTAATAAACTGGAAATAAACCTGTCTCAAGAGAAGAAAAGTTGCCATATTCAAACTTAATGCTAAATCCAGAGAGTACAATAAGATTTACCTACTCCTGAAAGGAATCTATAAGTAGCTAAAGTTGACCTTTGTCTCTCCTTAACTTATATAAAACTCTATGTACCATAAAGTAAAGGGGGATTTGTTTGTTTTCTTGGCTGGAGCATTAACCAAGCTTCCCAGTGGCTCAAGGACTATCTACAATCTCTCCAAACGCCTATAAAATAAGGGCAAGAATTCAGCCACCAAAAAGTGTCGAATAGCATTTCACCCCAGGGTTGCAAAAGCCCTAGCATACTATATTCTAATTCCAAAGAAATAAATTAGAGGACTCAAATGAGAAGATTTCAACAGTTTATTATTTATAAGCCTTTTGGCAATTTTGTTATTTTTGGCAGTGTCAGGTCAGGATGTAACAGAGGGCTGCCCCATGCCTACAGGCCAGGCAACATAGAGGATATGTTGTGTGCCTCTTGTGCAGATGAATTTCTTTGGATATTTTATAAGCACATTTTTCTTTTTTTTTTTTAAATTTACAACTAGAGTCACCCCATTTTGTTCCTCACCTAAAGACTGGAGGCAAGGGAAGTGGCCAGTTTTCCATCTCTATCTCCTTTGTTATCACATTCTTTAGAATCCTTTTTATCCCTCTATTACAAACAAGCTTGCCTAGGCACTGACTAGTGTTTACCTCAACAATTATGGATGATAATCCATGTGTGATGAAAAGAAACATGCAAACCACTAGAGAATTGAAAACAAGGAAAAGTAGAACAAAATAAAACAAATTTCTCAACATCCTAGATGAGCCTCTGTATTAAAACTCTAATCCCCAGAGGGGGGGGAAACTTAGAAGGAACCAGGAAAACATTAAGTGCATTTTTTCACTGTAAGTGAAAAGGAAAATAAAAGACAGCACTGTAATAATGGCTTTAGAGAAAGGAAGGGAAAATAGAAAATTTACATAGAAAATCAGCAAATTATAAAAAAAATGGAATAAGAAAATATTTCTATGTAGATGGACATAAAAATAATTAGAAATATTTGAAATAAAAAATGCAGTATTAGGTTTGTTAAATTCAATATCTCTTATAAAGTATGGATGGAAGAATTGGTGATTTAGAATACAACTCTTAGGAATGCACCTAAGCATAAAACAGAGAACCAGAGATAGATGATAGCTAGGTAGCTAGACAGATAGATATAGAGATAGTAAAGAATGATTTGTTGAGGGGATATCCTCATTTTTATGTTTTTTTTCTGTTTCCGAATCTCTGTAGATTGTAGGTTCTTTGTTGAGCTTATCCTTCCTCCCAAGTGTGTGTAGAACATCTGTGATTGACAAATTTGGGAAGAAAACCTGGTCGTAATCTGCTTAGCTCTGCTCTCTTTCCCTGATATAGGGGTATTATAGGTTTCAGAGATCCCTTTTGCTTCTCCAAAAGGTTAACATTCATCTTCCCCAATGCTAGCACTTTCAGATCCAGATGTGTAATGTGCTAAATTCTGCTGTACATTTTAATTCAATCCACTTGACTAATGCATGTGGACATGTTGTCCAACTTGGCCTTTATCTGTAACAGGAGTTCATCATCATCTTTATGTTTTATCTCTCATATTCTTTAGAATCCAGGCAGGAAAACAAATGCAATTTGAAAGAAGCATGCATGCCAGAAACTCTATTATTTGCATGGATACTGTGTGTATATGTGTTTGTCAGCTCTGTTTCTTTCTCTGTTTCTTTCTCTTGTCTACATTTCATGGAGAGTTTTCAGTCAGTATTTTCAGAAAACTAAATCTGTTGTGTTCTTGATGGGACTGGAGTAATATATGTTAGGACACTTCTGGTAGCCTTGTCCATTTTTCCTGAGAACCTTGAGGATTAGATTTGTCAGTGGTTTGATGGTTCTCTGTTTGGCAAGTAAGATTTGACATAGCTTAGGATGCTGTGGGATCATCACTGTTTGGATTTTAGGACTCAACAACCTTCTACTAAAAAGGATTCAGACAATGCCTTTATTTCCCAGTGTATAAAAAATGAGATTTTCTCTCAAAGCTACCTAGATTTCTTATGATAACTGAGCCCCATCCTCTTGATGTTATGTTAAAAGAAAACCTTCAGACAAACCAAATATAGCAGAACGCATTTGAGCAGAGACCTGATTCAAGAATCCAGTGCACTATGGGCTACCAAAGGTAAAGACAGCTTCATCCACCAATGTGGACAGGCAGTATTTATAGATAGAAAGAGAACTTGCAGACAGAAATAGTCTAATTAGTTACAGCTTAGAGTTTACCTTATGGGGATGTCTCTAATTAGTTTATAGCTTGTGATTTTGTGGTAGCTCACACAGAAAATCAGTAATTTTTATGGGAATGTAATGTTAAGTTTCAGTTTTCTACATGCTATGTGAGGTTATACCTTGCTATGTATGGTCAACTTTAGGCAAAACTTAAATCATTTTTTTTCATATTAGCATCCACTTATGAGAGAAACTATTTGATACTTCTCTGAGACTGAGTCACTTTGCTTAATATCATATCATGTTCTTCGGTTCCATGCATTTTCTTGCAAATGACAATTTCATTCTTCTTTATGGCTTGGTAAAACGGGATTGTGTATATATACCACATTTTCTTTATCCATTCATCTTTTGATGGACATCCAGGCTGATTCTACAACTTTGTTATTGCAAATCATGCTACAATAAATGTGGTATGCATGTATCATTAGAGAATATTGAGTTTAACTCTGGAAAAAATACCAGTAAGTTGTATAGATGGATCATATTGTAATTGTATTTTTCATTTTTTAAGGAACCTCCATACTGATTTCCACAGTGGCTATAGTAATTTATATTTCCAGCAATGGTGTACCAGAGTTTTTTTCCCTCTACATTCTTGCCAGTATTTATTGTTATCTATATTCCTGATCACTGACATTCTGACTGGATTGAGATGGAATCTCAGGGTAATTTTTATTTGCTTTCAAACAATTCAATCTTATGTTGAACACAGCAGAAATCTCCAAACCTAGCACTCCTGAAATTGTGCTCCACACTTTTGTATTTATATCCCATGTTTAAGTGAAGCACAAGGCATGAGTCCTGAATCATGCTGCTGGCCTTACAATGATTCTGTATCCCTAAATATATCTTCATACAGATATTGTATGAGAAAAAAAAACTTCAACTATAAATTGACCCACAAAATATTAATTTATGGCATGATCATAGATATGTCAGTTTAGATATGTACCTTTATCTACATGATGCCCTCTTTAGTATCTTGGGGACATACTAGTATCCCTCACTTCTCTGGGATAGTCTGTTTGCTTTTCCCAAGTAGTTCTTACATCAGAGCTCAAGTTAATTCTAATATGCAGCCTTGATTTTTATTCATGACCCTAGCCAGAGACAGGCTTGGCAGGAAGAAAAAGTAGCTACATGTGCTCAAACCAAAAAAACACTGTTGATCTTGTTCTGCAATGTGGGATTTTTTTTAAACAAATTTAATTCATAAACTGATAAATGAGAGGGTTGGGGCAATGTTGATAAGATAACCTATAGTGTTAGACATAAACCATCTTGGATTTCATTTGGATCTTTCAATGAACATAACTAAAGAAAGTCAGCAAACTATGGTGCTAAGGGTTATCATGTGTTTTTCCTTTTTGATTTCTCAGAAATGAATGATAAAGGAGATATTATAAGCAAGGGGAAAACTGTAGATAATGACAACATCAAAAAAAGAGTAAGTAGAAAATGTTCAGGAATTTGACATTTGACTTAAATAACCCAGATTAAAGACACATTACTCAGTGAAATTACACACCTCCTGAAGCTAAGGTAAACACCTAAAGAAAAAAATTAGCTATCACAAACAGTTTACTATTTTCTATGTTTTGTTTCTGTTTTTTTTTTTTTTTTTTTTTTTAATGAGGACTCTCTGGAATGAGAACTAAAGTTTCCCCACGCACAATTTAGAAACTAACAAAACATACTTTATTTATGATTCATTTATGCAGGTATTCTTCTTGTACCTCTGTTCAAATTTCCCTCTTATTATAAAACCTCAGTCATATTGTATTTAGGCCCCACTCTCACCTACTATGATTTCATCTTAATTTGATTATATCTACATAATGTTGTATTTCTAGGTTCTTGGTGGGCATGAATTTTTATGAGATCTATTCAAACCACTGGAAGTGGTATACAAAAATGTTAGCTATTAGAAATTCCAGTGAGCCCTTCTGACATTGGAAATAATTCTAGCACGTCTTGCACAAGTGCAAACTTGAGGGTTGAGAATTTTCCACATCTTTGTACAATGCCTTTGGTCAATAGTGAACAACCACTGTGTGATTCTGAGACTCCACCTCAAAATTAGGAGAAGCAGGAAGATGCACTTTCACAGGCCTTCATGGGTAATATCACAGATGAAAGAAAGGCACAAAGAAAGCAAGATGACCTCTACTCCCTGATTATTGAAAGTACCTGGTGGTGTAAAAAATACCCCTTGAAATCTTGCAAAAAGATTTGAGAGGCAGATGGAGTGACATGTTAGGAGAGGACAAAAAATAGGACCCCATGGAAGGATTATGCCCATTTTTCCATATCCCACTCTTAAAATACCACAACAAACAAGGAAATTTTAAAAGGTAGAAAGAAAAAGGTAGACCACAATGCCTGGGATTCTCTGTACTTCAGCAACATAGCAGAATATCCTTGTTTTCCATATCTTCCCATATTTCTCAGAGAATCCTAAAATTCTCTAGCCCAGAATTGCCAAATGACCTAGACAAAAAAAATCCATCAAGAGAAGACTTTTCCTTCTGGCCAAAGGAGCTGGGAAAATGTGGCCTGACAACAGAAAACTTTTCTGGCAACAACTACCTTACTTCAGCTAAACTCAAGTGGAACGTCACTTGCCTTCCAGTTTCAGCACTGGCATGAGAAGATGATCATCCCTTCTCCCAATCCCTGTGTAAAAGCGGGAAGCAGCTCTAAAGACCTTCAATCCCCAGCTCAGTGGAAGAGAACCGTGCTCCCTTTCTTTCTCAAGGCAGTGACAATGCGTCACAATGCTCCTGTATGGCAAGGAGTTGTGCTCTACATGCTAAGTCTCTGCCCCATCCCACAGGGAAAAGCGGGTCATTGACATGTTTTCATCCACTTTTCTCATGTAATCAGAAGGATGCACTAGGGAACTGAGCTTGCAAACCCACTCAGAGTCAAAAGCAAACTGTGTACTGGTGTTCTACTCTTATTATAAAATAACAATCTGAACTCCCCTCCCTAAGGCAGTCTGACTCAACTAATCATTTTGCTGAAATTGTGTACCTAGGTTTGAAAGGAAGCTAATTTTTCACACAAATCCTGCCCCAGTGTGCTATACCTGCTCAGAGATACCACCTTCTATGAAAGAATATGCAAAGATTCATAATCTAATAATGCAATATTTGTTGCTTAATGGGCTAAATAGTAGAGATGTTAGAGTATTGCAATCATTAAGCTTTGGGGATTTGTTCATATTTTCCCATTCTGAACAAAGAAAAAAATAGATAAATAAATAAACAATAGTCTCAAGAATGTGAACAATAACAAAAGAGATAGAGATATGCTTGTAATATTGAACTCCAGGAACTAAAAGAAGAGAAAGAATGAGAACTACAGAAAAATAAAAAAAGAAATTGAAGAAGAGCTTAGAAGATGGAAAGATCTCCCATGCTCCTGGATAGGCAGAATTAATAATGTCAGAATGGCTGTACTGCCCAGAGCACTATACAGATTCAATTTAATTCTAATCAAAATCCCAATGTCATTCATTATACAGATATGAAAAGCAATCATGAAATTCATTAGGAAAAATAAGAGACCCAGAATAGCCAAGACAATCCTTAGCAAGAAGAGTGAAGTATCACAATATCAGACATTAAACTATACTACAAAGCTAGAATAACAAAAATGGCATGCTATTAGTCCCACAAAAGACATGGACACCAATGGTTCAGAATAGAAGTCACAGAGATGAACCCACATACATTTATCTCATAGTAGACAAAGGCACCCAAAACACACATTGGAGAAAAGATAGTCTCTTCAACAAATAGTGCTTGGAAAACTGGAAATCCATATGCAACAAAATTAAACTACATTCCTATCTATAACCATGCACAAAACTCAACTCAAAGTGGATCAAGGGCCTTGGAATTTGGACGTCAGATCCTATACTTAAGAGAAGAAAAAGCAGGCCCAAACTTTCATCATGTCAGATGAAGCCACAACTTCCTTAACAATACTCTTAAGGCTCAAGAAATAAAATCAAGAAGCCATAAATGGGATGGATTCAAACTAAAATCTTCTCAGCAAAAGAAACAATCAATGAGGTGAAGAGAGAGCCTATATTTTGGGAGAAAATTTTTGCCAAATGCCCATCAGAGCACTCATCTCCAGGATATATGAAGTTCTCAAAAAACTTATTACCAAAAAACAAACAACCCAATCAATAAATAAACTGAGGAGCTGAACAGACACGTCTCAAAGAAAGATATTCAATTGATAAACAGATATATGAACAAAAATATTCACCATCTCTAGAAATTAGAGAAAGTACTGATCTTTTTAAAAAGCTTCCTTCTAAGTGGTTCATTGAAATTTGGAAACCAACCAAACTCAGTTATTAGGACTTTTGAAATTTCTCTAATATCATAGGTTATGTGAAAGATAATCAAGTATGAGATGTTTTCATTTCTCAGAATACCATTAAAAAATAGTTCAAAGTGAATATTCTATTTAAAATATAGAGTGATCACAGGGCACAAAGCACTGTCACTGTTAACACTTTATATGATCTTATTGAATCCTGTGATAAAACTTGAATTTTAAAATCTTATTTTGTCCATTTTACAGATATGAAAACCAAAGCAAAAAAAAAGAAAGAAAGAAAGAAAGAAAGAAAGAAAGAAAGAAAGAAAGAAAGAAAGAAAGAAAGAAAGAAAAAGACATTATATGCCCCCAAATTACACAAACTGTAACTTTCAAAGCTGGGCTGGCAAATCTGACTCGACAGTCTAAATGCATGGACTAGATGTGCCCAAGGAGATGATGGAGAAAGATGCACATCTATGCTTAATACTACCCTTGTGAAATGAGCTGTGAAACTACTAAGAAAATGTAGTCATCCCTTGCTATGGGTATGCATCTCCTGCAGATCCCCAAACCTGTGAATGATCAAGTCCCTTATGTAAAATTACATTGTATTTGAGTAAACCTGTACAGATCCTCTTTAATAATATTTTGAGACTAATTGTAATACCTAATACAATGTAAAAACTGTATAAATAGTTGTCATAAGCTATTGCTTAAGAAATAATGACAAAAATAAAAGTTGGTCTATGTTCAGTACAGAAACAATTTTGAAACTAATTATTTATGATTTGTAGTTTGTTGAGTCAATGGATCCTGGATTCACAGATGGTGGGAATATCACTCTTATACTAGAAACTTTAAGAAAAATTCCCCACTATTAACTTTCCAAGTGTTACTGCAACAAAGCACAATAGGGTACGTTAGGTTCAAAAACTTGGCCAGCATTCCAGACATTAATAAGTGAACTTAGGATTAGAACACAGGCAGTCTGGCTCCAGTGCCCTGTATCTCAGGTTCCTGTAACTGCTACAAACAATAACTTCACACTGAGTCATTCAAAAAAACAGAAGTTTATTATCTCACAGTTTTAGAAATGGGAGTCCAAAACCATAGTATAGGTAGGATCATTCACCTTCTGAAACCCTTAGGGAATTCTTCCTCTCTTCCTAGGTGCTGGTGGTTTTCCGTCATCACCATCATTCCTTGGAATGAAGCTATGGAAGTCCATCAACACATATGGCTTTGACTATTTGTGTCTGTCATCACATGACCATCTTATTGATAAGGACATTGATTACATTTGATTAGGGGCTCACTCTAATGTAGTATGACCTCATCTTACCTTATTACATCTGCAATGACTTTATTTCCAAATAAAGTCACATTCTGAAGTATTGGAAATAATGAATTCAATATTATCTATTTGGTGTTGAGAGGAGAACACTATTCAACTCATAACATTCTCCTGTACCTAAATGCAAGTCTTTTAGGATATATCAATCTTTTCCTTGTTACTGCATCTCTGTTCATATGTCTTATCTGCCTATTAGCATTTGAGATATAAACAGGTTCATACTTCCAACATGTTATATTGTAACCCTTTGCCTATATTTTGTGTTTTATCATGGAAACTTGTATAATTAGGATATTATTGAATGAACGGGTAAATAATTTGGATGCATGCCTCTATTAGGTATATATTTCTGAATAGCAATCTACTCAACCTTAGAAGTTTAAAACAAATTTACTTTCTCTCAGATTCTCCGGAAAAGAAATCCAAATGAGTCTAAGTTTGATCAGATCTCTTAATAAAATATTATATCAAACTTACTATGCAACTATCTATAAGTATGAGCCTCAGCAACATGATTAAGATTTTGAAGAAAGATAAAGTGGATTTTTAAGTGGTGGTTGCATACAAAATGTACTCTGAGATCTATTATATATAAATTTGATTTAGTTAGCATTTCTTACAAAACACTGTAAGGGATGTCAAGTAGGTAAAATACTGTCTCTCTTTTTATGGAATTTAGAGTTTCATGGCAAGAGAGAAGCATATGAAAAGGAAAGAAATAATTAAAGTAATAAAATGCCAATAGTCATCATAATTAATTGTAATAGGTGTCTTGAGAATCCCATTGGGCTAATCTTTTCAGTTCACTTATCCCAGTAAGTTTTGTATTTGGCAAACATTTTAGTTGCAGAAGACATGATATTTAAATTCCTAAACATCAAAGACTTATCTGAATATCTTTTAACTCTCAGTCCATTTTATAACATTTTGTCTCACTTAAATTGCTCTTTCAGATTATTATTACATGATAGATGTCTTATAATATTAAATGAAAGTGATATCATGTATCATTTCATGTGTCTGTACCTAACAATAATATTCTTACTGGAACAGGCTTCAATAAATACTTTATAGATAAAATGAAGAAAAAATTATATTCCTGACATATTTACTCTTTTCTAGCCTTAACATTCTATTCCTATTTAATATTTTAATTATAGCTGTGGAATTTTAGAGATTCTAGATTTCCCAGTGCATGGTCTTTCAATGTATATTTTGAACACCTATTAACACATCCTAGATTCTTCTTGGCAGAAAACAAGACAAAATTTCCTCTTTTATGGATTATATACTTTACTGAAGAAATCAGGCAAACAAAATAACAACAAGCCACAGGGAAAAAGGCCAATGGATAAGACAAAAACTTTTAAGTGAAAAGCCCTAGAAAGTTTATACATTTAAGGAACTCAGTGAGGTCTGTGAAAACTCTTTGGGAATATGGGGATAAGTGACTTTACCTTTACCTAGCACAGAAACTCTTTCTGCTGCTATAGTGAAATTAGACTCCCTTTATTCTAGTGTTTTGTTTCAGGGAGGAATCATGGTATATATGTTTAAAGAAATCATGTACTAGCTGGGTGGGATGACTCATGCCTGTAATCTCAGCTACTCTGAAGACCTTAAGAGGATCACAATTTCAAGAGCATTCTCAGCTACTTAATGAGGCCCTAAGCAATTTAGTGAGGTCCTGTCTCAAAAGAAGAAAAAAATTAAAAGTGCTTGAATATATAGCTCATTGGTAAAGCATCCCTTGGTTAAATTTCCATGACTTTTCCCTCCCCCCGCTCTGAAAAAAGAGATCATGTTCCAAAAAAACATAAAAGAGTAATAGTTGATAGACATATTTTGATGTCCAATTATAAAGAAAGTCATTTATCTAACAAATTGTTGTAATTGATAGAATTTATAGAACATCTTGCTGTATGTCATATTCCAGTCTGAGAATGTTGTAAGGATTGTTTATACTGTTATTTATTTTATTAAATATGTATTTTTTCATCCTGATTTATAGATGAGACCCATTGAGATTTATATAGGTCAAAAAGCTTGCCTTTTATCAAAAAAGTCATTGCATGTGGCTAAAATCCTGCATAGTCTGAAACTATTATCTTCTTTGTTAAATTATGCTTTGCAAAATAAATGTGGTTAAATTTTCCTGACATTCATAAGCTCAATTCTATTAAATTTGTATAGAGAACTAAACTGAAAGATAAATATCAGCTAGGACAATAGTAGTTGTTATACAAAATAGTCAAGACAAATCTTAAAACATGGGTAATTTTATCAAGCTTGTTGGCACCTAGAATAGAACCTAGAACATTTGAATTTGTGTAGTCTCCATTATCTTTGCCTGCTCCCAACTTTCTGCTTTCTGCTTTATGAATGCCTTTTTACCTTTAAAGAGCACATTTTTGGGAAATATCTTTTATAAATCTATTTGGTGTTCTCAAATGAAAAAATAAAACAGCAAATTAAAAAAAGTCTAAAGAGATCATACAATGATCAATAACAAAATGTAGCTCATCAAACAAAAATCTATATTCAAAGCATAAAGTGGACCAGTTACAAACATGCACACATGTATACACACTCATGAATTTTAAATGATAAGTTAGGACAAAAAAAGTGAGAAACTGTTAGTTATTAATCAAGTTTTGGCCACTTGGGCCCAATAATTGCAAAATTTATATTTTAATTCTGGATTATTACTTGGGATAGCAGTTTGACTTCCAACAAATATAACATAGTAGGTTGGCTTCCAGAGTTGGTTTTATGGGCTGTTGACTGCAGTTTTTGAGTCAAAATTCAATTTTTATATGGTCCTAATCTCTCTCAGTCTTAATACTTGATGGGTATGGAAGAGAAAGTGAGGAACGTGAGACAGGTAAGTGAGAAATGACAGATGGAGATCAGACAGAGACACACAAGATTTTTTTTGTCAGAACCAACAAATAAAGGCATCTCTCTATGGTGGAGAGAAGCAAAATAGGCTTGGGTCTGGGACTTTTATGAGGCAGACTCTGGAATCAGATCCAGGAGGGTCCTAATGTGGATGGTTAGGGATAGGGTTTGTAGGACGGAGTGAAATGCCTTTCTCAGAAATGCCCTAGGGCAGGAAAGGAAAACTTTTTCCTTAAAATGAAGGCTATTTATTCAGGTGCCAAGCAAGGAGCTTATAGGTGTTCTTTCTTTCCAATTAAAAATGAAAAAATTATAATAAAAGTTTGCATATTACCATGCAGAAAATTAAAGGTACATTTGAAACTTGATTTTTTTAAATGTGTTCAGCTGCATCTATAATATCTATGTTGTATCCTGGCAATGGCTGTCTTTTGAAACTAGAAATTACTATCTTTTCACAAATAAAAACCTCAAACTTTTGGCAGTTGAAGTGATTATAATGGTAAAATTTTATTTCTCCTGTTAATAATAAAGTTTGAATCTTTCAGTTTTCTATTTGCATTTTTCTACCTTTGCAGATTATAGGAGTTCACTAGGAGACAACTGCCAAAAAAGAAAGAGTGATGCATAATTGGATTTAACTGGTCCACTGAAATGAAAGGTATTGTATTCCCAGAGGCTCTCTGGAAAATTGCAAAATTCTAGGCTTTATGAGCCTTGATTGCTGTAATTAACATATGTGAAGTCTTGCAAGTGTCTTCAGCAACAAGTGTGTCAAGTGAAAACTACCTTTAAGCTGCTTTTAAGCAGAAGGAAGATGTGATTCTTAGCTATTATTAAGGTCATGGGTTAGTACATAATAGTTAACATGAGATTAGCTTTTTATGAAATGTGGATACTTGACTGTGAAAGTATGAAAACTATGTATTCTTTCTAAGAGTTACTTTGTTACTTCTCTCAGGAAACATATGTACATGATGTAAAAATTGTTCTTAATAGCAATATTAAAGAAAATGCTTCATCATAAGGAATTCACTGTCATGTCTCTAGGAATTTCGGGATTGTGGAATTAAGATCTTTTTGTCCACATGTGCACTAGGTACAGGTAATTTACTTCATGAAAGAAAGCATGAGGAACTGGGGAAAATACTTTTTTGATTTAGGAATCAAAGGGCCTGGGCTATAGTAATTCTCTGATACCATCTGCATAAGCTCAGTCTCCCTCTTTATAAATAAAGCAATTATGTTTGGTAAGTTTAAATGCTTTTAAAGGTTTCTAGAAATTCATATTCTTAGAGCAATCATAAGTCTTAAAATTCTTTTGGAATATTGAAGATTCTTTCTACTAGTGAAATCATGATTTCATAGTATCTATTGTCTTCTTATGTTAGTCATATTAAGAAGAATTGGACCAATGAAAGATAAAATAAATAATATAAAAGAAAAATCTCTCTGCCCCTAAATTAAGCTCTAGTTATTTGCTATATGTAAGTAGTATAACATAATAAATATATTTATGTGTATAATTATTTTAAGAAAAACATGGTATAATTATTGTAAGCAAAAACCAATAATCAGGATGGGAGTAGAACTCAAAGGGATCAGCAAGCTTTCCTTTATTTTGCAGCAGAGTCAATCAATCAGATATAGAAAGGGCTTATTTTCTTTCTTATGCTTATTTTCTTCACACAAAAATGGGCACTTGTTATAGAAGGAGTCAGAATTTTCTACTTTACAATGAGTGTGGCTTAATTATTGGAAACTGAAGCAGGACATGTTGGTTTGGACAGTCAGGAAAGAAGTTGTAAAAAGCCCTTCACTCACTATCACTGGGAAAAGCTCAGAACTCAGTATTCCCAGCTCACCTTCCTCCCAATCCCCATGCCCCATGGTGCTAGGGATTAAACCCAGAGCCTATGCATGAAAGGCAAGTACTCTACCAGCTGAAGATTATCTTCAGGTCTTCATTTTCCTTTCTCAGTGTCTTCAGCATCAAGTGTATCAAGTGAAAACTACCTTTAAGTCGTTTTAGGTAACCTTTAAGTAACCTGTTGTTACCCAGAGCTTCACAATTTGATTTTCTCCTTCTAGGACTCATCAGCAACGAGAAAGGGTAAAAGTCCAACTTTAGAACCCTTTGTGGTTGGGAGGGGGTGAATGAACCCAGGAAGGGATGAAAATTAGCTTTTTCCCTAGGAGCCCATTGTTACTGGGAAAGGATTAGCTGAGGGAAGATTGATGTTTGGCTAATTTCCCTCCCTCTCCAAGCCACATCATCTTTGAGTTTTATCCAGGGATTTTATATCCTTCAAGTATGACATTTACAAGGAATATCACACTCATTGTAAAATCACATATCAAACCCAAGAATAAGTTCAGAAAATAAAAAATGTCAAGACCAAAATATTTATATTTTTTGATGAATGAAATGTAGCAAAGAAAAGACAGTATAAGTAATTTGTTCTTTTTGTAGATATTTAAAATTTAGGGTCTTTTTGAAAAGAATGAATTTCAATGCTTGAAACAAATGCAATTACAATAATTGAACCTTTTGTTGCTGAAAGTATGTCATATATTCCATTGTGTGGATGTATCACAGTGTGTGTATCAGTAATTTTAGGACATCAGCTATACTTCCAATATTTTATGGATAGACTTAAAGCTGCTAAATATTCTTATCCACTCATTCTTGAGAGAAATGTTTACATACATACATTCTTTAACCTTTTTTAAAACAAATCTATTTTTTAAGGATTACAATATATGTCTTAAATTAGAGTCTATCTTCAAATAGTAGTATCTTGCTTCAAGTGTTCTGAAAGAATTTCACAGCAGCATTCACAAATTTCCTTCCTCCACCCTGCCTTATGGCTTCACTTTTACATATGTTAAGACACATAGTGTATTAATATTACTTTTTGCATTAGGCAATTATGTTTTAGAATTTTAAATTATCTTAAAATCACAATTCATTCCATTTCAAGGCTTTTTGGTTTCTTTCTGAAAAGTTTTATATTTACTCTTCTTTCTAGTTGAGAAACTAAGTATAAAACTTTAATTCACCGAGTTTTTGTTGTGTTGAGAATGTCTTTCATTTTAAAAAATGTTTTTGTTGGTATAAAATTATTGAGTGACAGGTTTGTTTTCTTTTGTTTTCTTCCAGTAGTTTAAAAGTATTATTCTACTGCCTTCTGCTTTACATAATTGCCAGCCATGTACAGTATTTATCTTTGTTCTTCTGTATATGT
This sequence comes from Callospermophilus lateralis, assembly GCF_048772815.1. Classification (NCBI taxonomy): domain Eukaryota; kingdom Metazoa; phylum Chordata; class Mammalia; order Rodentia; family Sciuridae; genus Callospermophilus; species Callospermophilus lateralis. Next base: position 2,407,589 of record NW_027516477.1, read on the forward strand.
TTTTTCTCTCACTTGTTGCTCTCAATACATTTTTCCCAGAAGTTTAAGTATGCCTAGAGATAATTAATTTTTTTTAAGTTTCATCATAATTATGTGGTATCCTCTGAGCTTCTTATTGTCTGCCATTAACTTTAAAACTATCATTATTTATTCAACTATTTCCTCTGAGTTATTATCCTTTTCTTCTCTATGGAGGATTTCAATTATGCATATATTAGAATGTTTGAAGTAGTTCTATCTCAATTAAATGGTACTATTTTTTTCTTTTATTTTTGTCTGCATTTCATTTTGACTTTTCTCAGTGACATTGAGTCCTCTACTGAGCTGTTGGACATTTTTTTTTTTTAATTTCTGTTATGTGCTTTCCTCTTTCTTGTTGTCCTGAAGTAGTTCAGCCTAAACAATTATTTGTATTTGACTACTAATTTTGGCCCCAAACAACCTGCATATACGGAGAATTGCACCCTGGATTAGAACAAATTCCAATATATCTTAAAGGTGACCTTTAGAGCCAAGGCAGTCACAGCAGTTGAGTTAAAACCAATCACAGCTGTCAACTTACCAGAGTATGTCCACATAAGGAAAGTGCTAATTGTTTTCATAAATGTTGTCTCTGTGTGTTACTTTCTTTTCTCTTCCTATAAATATAACCTGTGTTAAGATGTGTAACTTCTTAGAATATTCTTCTTGCTCAAGTAACCTTTGCTAAATTGAACTGGTTTCAGCTTTTTTTTTTTTTTTTACAATTTGAACCCTTTTAAATTCCATAATTTTACTAAAATGATCAATCTGACCTTGAATGTGCTCCATTTCTTCATTAGAGCCTTCAATGTATTAATCATATTTATTTTAAATTTCTCCTCAAATAATTCCAATATATATGTATACCAGATCTATTTTTGATGACTGTTTCTGACAAATTTTAACCACCACAGAGAAATGATAGTTACCCTTCCTCCTGTTCCACATGTTAAGTTTTTTTTTAATAACAAAAGAAGATAGATTAAGGGAGCAGTCTCATATCATCCCTGACTTCATGTTTACACCAAAATTAAAATATCCCAGGATATATTTCAGTCTTTTCTACAAATGCTTATTGGTATCAGTAGAGTACAATCCTAACAAGTATAGAAACTCCCAGCTGCTGTAGAGTCTACAGGTTTCCAAAGCTCTCATCTTTCTGCATTTGACATTTGTAAAATTATCAACTCTTCTGGCTGAGCTTGTGATTGCCATCCAGTTGTGTCTATCTCAGGTGATACAGTACTCATATCTTCTTTTTTCCTGCAGTCAAGTTTTCTTGGGACTATTATTTATTCTTCATGTGCAGCTCACTTTGGGTGCCCTAGAAGTCAGCACTTGGATATTAGTCTTACATTGCTTCTAGATCTCTACATCCTGGGATGGATGTTAAATATCATGAGATTTCAAAGATAGACTAGATAACAGCAATAACAAAAACCACAATAATAATAAATATCCAGACGTACATGGTGAGTATTTTCTAGATGTTTTATCTGTATTCTCTGTTTATCATCATGGTAATAACATAGAGTAAGCAGTACTGTATCTATTTTCCAGACAAAGTGAGGAATACATACTAAGGATATTTTATTTACTCAAATTGCTACCTAAAGAGTAGAAGCTTGAGCTGAGTACTGACACATAGTCCATAGAAATATAAGCATTAAATGTCCTTGGTTTCTATTATATGTAAAATCATGTAGAAGCATCTAACATTTTATGATTATACTCAATAGGTATCCAACCAACATTTTCTTTCTTTCTGTTGTTTATTTATTTATTTATTTTTCCTTCAGATTCTGCCTGAAATTTATTGTCATCTCAAGAATGTCAAAGTCCATCAAAAGTAATTCTTGGTTCTTTTTGAAAGCCTTTCCAATAAGGTTTTTGTTTTTGTTTTTCTTTTTGTTTTGTTTTTAACAAACACAGTTATATTGTTTGTGACACGTTTTATTGAGCAGCTTGAACATTTCAGTTTACAAATAGAATCTAAGTCATTATTGGTTTCTTTTTCCCTATCTTAGGGGGAAATCAACTTTGCAACCAGTGTTTATTTATAGAGGTTAATAATCTGATTGAGTGGTTAATGGGAATGTTTGCTTCTTGTGGTTATTGAGCACAGAGCTAAAGCTTCTGGCCACTCAGGAAGGCATCCAAAGTGAAAAGTGTGCTATTTCCACTTTTGAGGGAAAGAAATGAGTACATAGCCAATAAGGAAATAAATAATCAAAGAGTCTTTATAAGAGTTACACTATGCAATTTTGACCTAAGATTTCCCAGAACAGCATCTCAGTCTCACACTGATGATTCATGAAGGCTTAGATTGGCCTCTTGAAACCACAAATATGTGACACTGATATTTTTAATTTCCTTTTGTTTTGTCCTAGGCTAACTCTGTCATTGTCAAGCAACAAGAGGTCACAGGAAAAGAAATGCAGTTGAGCATTCAATTTACCCTGAAACTATTTTCAGAGACCCCCTCTTGATCCAATCAGAATTCCAGACATTTTCCTTAGCTTTGTCTTCTAATCTTGTCATGGAAAATGACTCTTAAAATTCACATTAGAATAGAATAGCTCAATTTTAATCTTTTGAGACACAATGGACTTTGGTTAATTAATAAGCTAATGGACTCCAATCCTATTTTATTCATTTTGACAATCAATGCATGGACTTCCAACTTTGATTTGAATGGCTTTTCTCATCAATATGCCAATCTCCATGGATAGACTTCTGGTTTTAGAAAGTCTTGTTTTATAGTATCCTTCTTTAATACCTCAACTTTTTTCTTAAAAATTGGGACCATTTTCAATAATTTTTATTCTCAAGGCAATAATTTATTAAATGACAGTTATTTACACAAATCTAAATAATCATTTTATATACATTGTAAATACTGTTTTTATTTAGAATTAAATGATTATTTCATAGTTTTAAGAACACTTGTATAGGAGGAAGAATTCCAAGATCATCCCAAATGATAGTCGCCCCTGTATAATCTCCCTCTTCTGTAAAAGGAACCTCTGAATGTGATGAGCTTTCACTTTCATGATTACTTTAAACTCTGGCATGTTCATTTTAGTTGCCCTCAAATTTATAGGTTGAAGTCTTACCCCTTTATTTGATAGCATTGGTATCATTTGGGGAGGCTGATTAGGTTACAAGGGTTGTCATGAATGAGGAAAATAGTATCTCCCTAGACATCCAATCTTCTGGTACCTTGACTTGAAATTCGCTAGCTCCAGAACAATGAAAAATACATTTCTGCTGTTTTTAAGCCACCCAATCAAAGACACTTCGCTATAGCAGCATGAGCTAAAATGTTACCTTCTATGGCAAAAAGGGGTTTGAAAATATAATTAAAGGTCCAAACTGACCTGAAGTTAGAGTTTGTCTGGATGGACATGACTGAATCATACAATTCTTACAAATATGCATGTGCAGATCAAAAGTGAAGGAACTTAGAAATTCAAAACACAAGAATTGATTTGAAGTACCATTGCTGGCTTGAAGGTTGAATGAAGGTTGAATGTGCCACATGAGGATACATGACGGGATACATGAGGGCAGCATCCAACAGTTGAGTCATCCCTAATGTGCAGTAAGCAGGGAAATGAAAAATGCACATTCTCCAACTTCAAGGAATTCAATTCTGCTTACAAGATAAGTTCAGATTTGGAATTTCTCCTAAATCTTCATACAAGAACTCAACCTGACTGACAGCTTCATTTCACTGGAAAGATACCATGAGCAGAAAATGTTGCCATGTTATCTTGGACTTCTGACCTTCAGAATTGTGAGCCAATAAATAGATGTTATTTTAAGTTGGTAAATTTATGATAAGTTATTTTATGACAAAACATCTATTCTTCTGGTATATTGCAAAGTCATTTATCACATTCTCTTCTCACCACTAATGATATTTATATCCTTGTTACTTAGGAATTTTAAATAAAAACTATTCATTAAAAGAAATTAGCAAAATAGCTTTCACATAAGTCATAAATTTACCTCACAGCATAAGAATCTCTTTGGCATTTAAAGGTCTTTATATTTCTCATAATTTAATAATTATGTTTATCTCATACATGGTATTCTATAAGGATTAAAAGTAAATAGAAAGGATATAATATTAAGTAAAAAAAAACTAAAAATAAGAAAACTCTCAGGGAAGAAACAGTATAAAAGTTTGTAAGAAAATATTAAAGTGCTACAAGGGGTAGTCTGGGGTCACTAAGTCTCAACTGTTCTAATTTTAAGAAACATAAGAAGCCTCTGCCAATCAGTGGTGAGTTTATTAAAAACCCTCAGAGAGTGTGGGTAAAAGTAACTACCATACTTCCTTTGTCACTTGAAATCCTGAGATTAAAAAAGACCCAGAGACATGCTTAATTATTAATAGAATTTTAAGTAAGCCCTATTTAACAACAATTCTTATGTCAGATGTGTAGCCATTGTCAAATATAAGCTATTGTTACTTTTTGCTCTTGAGCTTAATGAGTTGGTTTTTACCTGAGCTCATGTAGTCTCTCCTAACAAAATCTGTTCCTTCCCCAGGATTCTTTTCTTAAGTTAAATCCAAGCCCCCGGGAGAAATGGCCAAATTCAATATTAGTTCAAAGAAAAAAAAACAGTGAATCAAAAATACATTATTTGTCAGAGACAGCAAAACAAAAAAACTGGTAATGATGTGCTAAAAAGATATAGGAACTTACTTGAAGGGGCTTCCACTGCCCAATTGGAGCATAAGATACCTAATGGCAGTGACAAAGTATAGTGTGTGTGTGTGTGTGTGTGTGTGTGTGTGTGTGTGTGTGTAACATGTACTATAAATATTTAATGTCTAAGACTTAAATTATAGTAAATCACACCCAGCTAATTCAACTGAAAATATTTTTTAAAAGAAGCTATGTAGGAAATGCTAATAAGATTGTGGGAACCAACAAGAGATGCTGAGATGCTAGGTGTAAATAGCAGTAGAAAGACCTGAATAGACCTGTAGAGGAACTTATATTGTAACTGGAAGTAGATGAGAACTTGAACTGCAGAGGAGAAACTAGTGCATGTTGCTGAAGTTTGAAAAAATACCTGAAACAGAAAGGGAGTAGGATCTCTCTTTTCTGCTCATTGGTAATTGCAGCTTTTGCATGAAGTATTTTTGGGTATTTTAAAAACATTAAAATTCATTTTAAAAATTTACCAAATGTTTATTCTTTGGGGGCACTTTTCATTCTTTCTTAAAGGTCTGTGTTTATCTTTGCAATTAAATTCATTCAGTCTGAAAAAAAAGCCCCTTTAGCAAGCTTATCTTTTAGTGTTGATCTGGTTGTGAATTCCCTTAGTTTATTTTATACCAAAGTAGCTTTTTCACCTTCATTCTTAAAGGACATCGAATTCCAGGATGAGAGGTTTCTTTCAGCCAAACACATTATGCTGTATTCCTTGTTCTTTTTCCACTATATGCTTATTTTCTGGTTGACTTTAGGTTTTTCTCTTTATGTTTCTCAGCAGTTTGACTATGACATGCTAAATGTGGTTTTCTTCACACTTACTCTGTTTAGTGTTTCCTGAGGTTCGTGAATCTGTGAAAATCGCTGTGTATTTCCTTTACCATATTTGGATGTTTTCAGCTGTTCTTTCTTTAAATAGTTTTTCTTCTCAAGTCTCTCTTTTCTTTTCTTTTCTTTTTTTTGGGGGGCTAAAAGAATACATATTCTAGAGATTTCAAGATTTTACCCAGGAATTCTGGAGGCTTTCTGCATTATTTTTCACTCTTTAGATTGGAAGAAATTTATGTATTGATTAATTTTTTAGTTTACTGAATACTGCTTTTGATATTTCCATTTATGATTTTAAGCTTTTTCTATGAATTTCATTTCAGGTGTTTAGGTTCATTCTTTATTTTGTTTCTTTGCTGAGATGTCTGTCCTTTCTTCTGATTCATTAAAGCATTTTTTATCTCATCTTATAGAGCATTATATCAGCTTCTTTAAAGTCATTGTCTGATAACCCCAAGATTGGGGTCATTTGGTGATTGGCTTCTGATGTTTGTCTTTTCCAATAAGAATGGTTCACATGTTCTTGGTTCCTCATTTTTTGAGTAATTTTGGATTATGTCCTGCCCATTGTGTGTTTATATGTTGGGACGTTGTATACTGTTTTAATTCTCTAAAGAGTATTCATTAGCAGGCACTTAACTTGACTACACTCAGACTAGAAAGCCTGTCTCAACTGTGGTGAAAATTTAGATCTCAGACTAGTTCTTTTAGTTTTATGTGAATCTTTGAGTGGATCCAGCACATGTATTTTAGAGTTCTTACCCATTATTTGGAACCCCTTTTCTTTAAATTTCTATCATCTGAGGTTAGCCCCTCACTTTCTGGTGACTGGATTTCCCAGATTCCATTGGTCTGCTCCTCAGGTGACCAAGATGGAAGGCTTTTTCTCAGAGTATTAGCCACCCTAATACATTTCATTACATCATGACTGCAGTTTGTCCTCAGGCCATGGGAGTAGACATTGAAAACTCCTTTGAGTTTCTTCACCCAAGTTTTGATAACCTTTCAAAATTCATTTTTGTTTAGTCTCCAGAGAGCACAGGTAGATCGTTTTTCCATTCTGTATTTTCTCTGTCATTTGTCATTGTTTATTAATGGATCATTCTTTTCTCTGAAAAAGAGGGGAGCTGTGTTTCTCCTCTTCCCAATTTTGTTGGCAGTAATTTCTGTTTTAAAGTTGTTTTCAGGGCATTACAGTTATATATAATAGTGATGTTTATTTATTTATTTTTTTAATTAATTTTTATTGTTGGTTGTTCAAAACATTAGATAGTTCTCGATATATCATATTTCACACTTTGATTCAAGTGGGATATGAACTCCTGTTTTTACCCCGTATACAGATTGCAGAATCATATCAGTTGCACATCCATTGATTTACATATTGCCATACTAGTGTCTGTTGTATTCTGCTGCCTTTCCTATCCTCTACTATCCCCCCTTCCCCCCTCCCTTCCCCTCTTCTCTCTCTACCCCTCTACTGTAATTCATTTCTCCTCCTTATATTTTTCCCCTTTCCCCTCACTTCCTCTTGTATGCAATTTTGTATACCCCTGACGGTCTCCTTCCATTTGCATGCAATTTCCCTTTTCTCTCCCTTTCCCTCCCACGTCTCATCCCTGCTTAACGTTAATCTTCTTCTCATGCTCTTCGTCCCTACTCTGTTCTTAGTTTCTCTCCTTATATTTTGACATAATGATACACACACTTGACTACATCATATTCTTATTTTTTCCTAAAATATTTACTAAATCCTGTAGCAGGTTCTGGGAATATCAAGAAGTACAAGACATAGCAATTGAAATATGATCTTTGGAGTATGAAGGTTGGGTTTATGTAGTGACTTCCTACCTTACTCACCCAGTGTTCTTGATCAAGACATTTAGCATCTATTTATAAACCTGTTAAGGAGTAACTGGAAAAAGTAATTAGAAATGCTGAACACTAGCTTTCACAATGGAAGCATTTTATATGTGCTAGTGTCTCTCATTTTATATAAAACCATCAAGTAAGGGAGATTACCTATAACAGATAAATATTATACAAAGGGCAACAGAGGATTTTACAGACAGAAAAGGATTATCTGTCACATTATGAAAAGAAGTAGGATGACTTTTTGGGAGAAATGATAAGTAAGCTGAGCCTTAGAGGACCAGAGGAAATACTAAACTCTTATTTTGGAAAAAATTACTTTGTCACAGAGAGACTAGCAAGTAGTTATATTAATAGTAAGTAGGTAAATTAGGAATTTCATACAGTAACATAGGTACCATATATAAATCATTAATCATAATGTATTGATTGTAAATATTGAGTATTTATACTAATCCATTAAATATTAAGATTAGATATTTATATTAGATGTTTATATTAATCATATTAACATTGCATTAACATTTCAAACAATATTTTTTCTTTCTTTTATTTTTGCAGGAGGGTACCTGGGATTGAATTCAGCTGTACTCCCCTATTGAGCCATATTCCCATCCATATTTTTCATTTTATTTAGAGACAAGGTCTCACTGAGTTACTTAGTGCCTAACTTTTTGCTGAGGCTGGCCTTGAACTCATGACCCTCCTGCCTCAGCCTCCAGAACCACTGGGATTAAAGGCATGTGCCACCACACTCAGCAATACTGATTCTTACATAATAGTTAATCTTCACAACAATCCTTAGACATAAATAGAAGTGCCTTAACCCTATCTTATAAATAAAGTTTAGGCTGGGAAAAGCTAAGTAACTTGCCCAAGACCACACAGCCAGCAGGAAAGAGTATAGAACTTGATAGAGATCTATCAGTTGTATGGACTCTAGTGGATTAGCAGAGACAAGATGAAGGCATAAATTAAGACAGATTTTTTTTTCTGCCTAAGATTTGGTTTTGGTAACCTCAGAATTATTATTCTTTTCATCAATTATTATTCTTTTCATCAATGCCAATGCACCTCTTTTTGGATGATATAGAATTAAGTTGATGCTATTTAGGAATAATTGCATAAGATCTTTTATTGAAAGAGATGTATCACATAATAATTCTCACATGCCTACTTTTTAGAAAAATTCTTGATATGTTCTTTTTATTGTTGCATATTGTTTTTACAGAATTGTGGGTTTCATTGTGGCATATTTGTGCATACATAAAGATGTAATTATTTTCTGGAGGAAATTTGTGGCAACAATATAATTGTATCTTTTCAGTACTTTGTATATATACAGTTATTCCTTGGTATCTGCTGGTGATTTGGGTTCAGGACCCTTAAATCCTCTACATGTAATGGTGTGGTATTTGGATAGAACATATACAAATGCATACATTTATAATGTCTAACACAATGTAAATGCTGTGTAAATAGTGGGTAATAGTGTATAGCAAATAATAAAAAGAAAAGAGTCTGAGCAAGTTTAGTACAGACATATTTTTTCCCGAGTTTAATCTGTTGAATATGTAGTTGTGCATCTCATCAGTATGGGGATCAACTCTGAGGATGCATAAGTATGAGTGTGTATGTCTACGTGTATGCATGTATGCACATAGGCATACATAATAACATATGTGATGTTTAATAAGCTCAACTCATAGATGTAATAGTAAAGATATTTTATATATTCTTTTTCACTGTGTCTCTGAATCTTCTCTGGGCACTAGTTCTTATCCTGACCTAGATGAAAATACATTTGGGTTGTATGCCTTCTCCAGTCACACAAGTTAAGAATATAATGTGTCAGCCCACTAATTACCATTTTCAGACTCAATAATAACAACAAAATCTGGATTGGATATAAATATTGGCCTTGTTTTAGGAAATCAGAAGGAGTTGGTTTTCTCATTTTCCTTACCTAGAACTTTTAGTTGTTTCCACTCAGCTCATCATCCATGTCTTCCTGACTCTTCTGGGTTACAATAGTCTTTCCTCCACCTCTCTCTCATTATTGGATATCAATCTTTTTGTTTCTGCCAGTCTGATGAAAAAACACATCTCACTGTTATTTTAATTTATAATTTCCTGATTACCGGTGAGATTGAACATCTTCTCAGATATTTTTTGGCTGATCACATTTCTTCTTCTGTAGTTGTCTATTCATGTCTTTTAACCATTTCTTTCTTGATTTTAATTTAAAAGTTGTAGTTCTTTATATATTTTTAATAATAATTTACTTGTTAATTTTTTTCATCTATCTTTTGTCTTTATTTTGATTTTATTGAGAAGAAATTTTCCATTTGTTTTTCATTGGTGGGTATACTGGGGATTGAATTCAGGGGCATTATGTCACTGAGCCACATCCCCGGTTCTATTGCTTGTATTTTATTTAGAGACAGAGTCTCGCTGAGTTGTTTAGCACCTCACTCTTTGCTGAGGCTGGCTTTAAACTCACAATCCTCCTATCTCAGCCTCCCAAGATGCTGGGATTAAAGGCATGTGCGCCCAGCAAGTTTTACATTTTTATGAAGTTCAACCTTTTGTCTTTTAGATTTGTGTTTAGTCTAGGAAGGTCTTTCCTGTTCCGTTACTGTAAAATATTCTCATGTAATTCTTAGTATATGTTCACATTTTGTGTGTTTAGCTAAGTTCATAACCCATCTGGAATTTACTTTTGTTTATAACACTAGGTCGGGATCTAAATTTATAGCTTTAAAAATTGATGGCAATTATTCAATGCAATTTATTGGAAAGAACATCTTTTCCACATTGATATGAAGTTTCACTTTTATCATAAATAAAATTACAGATAGGTTTTGGACTCTGTTCTATATCATGCAAGAGTTTTCTATTCCTATGCCAACACTGTAGTTCTCACTACTATGACATGGTTTGCTTTGACATCTGGTAGTGTAGACACCCCTTGTTTTTCCTTTTCTTTGTTTTTAATGTTATTGACTATTCCTGTGCCTTTTCTCTTTTATATGAATTTCAGAATCAGCTTGTCATAGTTCACAAATGATCCAATTGGAATTATGGTTCTAATTTTATTTTATTATGAATGAATTGGAAGAGAATAGACATTTTTATAACATCAAACTTTCCATCCAGCATCATGGTACATCTCTGACTTTATTTAGGTCTTTAAAGTGTTTTAGTAAAGTTAGTTTGCTACAAAAGACTGAATCTTTTACATTCGTAGTTAGTATGAATTCTATATATTCCATGTTTTTTTAAAAAAATACTTTTAGTTTTAGATAGGCACAATGCCTTTATTTTATTTATTTTTATGTGGTGCTAAGGATTGAACACAGTGCCTTACATGTGCTAGGCAAGTGTTCTACCACTGAGCTACAACCCCAGTCCCTCATGTTTTGTTTTAATTGCCTTCCCTAACCATATATGCAGTCATGTTTTAGCAAGATTTTATGGCCATCGCAATTTGTACAAATCATGTAAGATTCTTTAAACACTGCATAATATGATAACATTAATTCTTAGTAGAAAAGAAGTACTAGATTTAAAAATCACAAAATATGGAACTGTGCCCCTCCAATTATTAGCTATAAATTATTTAATTTTTTTTCCACACTCAGTTTCTTATATGTGAAACATAAGTAATGATTTTAACTACCTACAGGGTCATTGTGAGTATCCAGTGAGAAAAAATTTGCAAATATTCACTATATGAACATAAGGGGCTAGCAGCAGGATTCTTGCTTTTCACTAAAATACTTGGGAAAAGTTGAATGGGCAAACATTTGTATTGATTTAGGAAAATCTGGAACATTCCAATAAAGAAATTTTATTTTGCTTGTTACAATAGACCTATAAGTTAAAGAAAAGGCAATACTCATCAGAAAACTTCCTCAAAATCCCATTAGAACCAGTGCATTGATGTGTAATGAGAGCTTTACAATGTATAGTTGCTATGATTTGCTAAGCATCTTCTAGACTCTAGCACCAAGCACTTCACGCATATTAAATCTATAGGATAGCTCTTGTTACCTCCATTTTTAAGCGTCTTTTCTTCTTCATTTAATCTTTCAAATTTACTAAAAAGTTGCATGAATAGGTTAAACTTCTGTGCAAACTTAACTCAGATTCTCCCAAAAGTAAACATTTTACTATATTTACCTTTACCTTTTAAATTTTCTTTCTCTGTAATGTGTGTGTGTGTGTGTGTGTGTGTGTGTGTGTGTGTATATATATGATTATAATTTTATTATTATATTATTATTTTTGAAACATCAGAAAATTAGTTGAAGATGTAATGCCTTTTCACAACTAAATTCTTTAAGAATCCTGTGTTCCAAAACCTTGAGAAAACTATCAGAACCATGTAACATTGATAAAATATTACTATTCAAAACTGCACTATATTTAAATTTTACCAGTTATTAAAAAATGCTGTTTGTAAGTGGCATCCTTTCCTTTTCCTTAAGAGTTCATCTAGGATTATCATTGCATTTAGTTGTCAAGTGTCTTTGGTCCTCTTCAACTTGTAAGATTTTTTTTTCCCTTGCTATTCATGACTCTGACCTTTTGGACAAGTACAGGAAAGTTACTATGTAGAGTGTTCCTCAGAGTTATCTGATATTTTCCCATATTTAGATTTATCTGATATTTTCTCATATTTAGATCTGATATTTTCTGCCGTAGGCAAGAAAAGCAGAGTTATGCTGTGCTATTATTAGTTCTTCATATAAGAACTAAGGGGTGTATTCAAGCCATTGTTTTAGGTGTTGAATTTTATTACTTGACTAACATGGTATCTGCAAGAGGTCTCTGTTTTTAAGCATTTCTGTACTTATTAGTTATTAAGTAGGTAACAAATAGTGTATGAAGAGTTACTTTGAAACTATGTAAAAATTCTGTTTCTTAAACTTTCGCCCATAGTAAAATAGTTTCAGTATATGCTGATAATCTTTATTTGAATCACTTCTTATGGTCAAGGTAGTTTTCTAACTCCATTATTCTTCTCATATTATTAGCTAGCATTCTAACTGAAAGGTGGTAATTTCCATTCATCTCTCTTTATTAATTTTAGTATGAATTCAGGAACTGCTAACCATAGTCAATCTGTTGCCATAGTCATGCTCAAATGATCTCACATTTGGTCTGTGAATTCCCCTTCAAGTTGGCTATGGTATACTTTGACATGACTCCCTTATTCTCAAGGCACTTCTTTCTTTTTAGTACAAGTTCTCCCTATACTTTCCCCCTGGATCTGAAACCATCCCCTTTTGGTGGCTCTCCATGTTTTTGTTTGTTTTTTTTGTGTGGTGCTGGGGATTGTACCCAGGGCCTTGTGCATGCAAGGCAAGCACCTCCATGTTTTTCATGATGGCTGTGCCAGTTTACAGTCCCACTAGCAGTATGTAAGAATTCTCTTTTCTCCTCACTTTTGCCAACACTTGTTATCTCTTGCCTTTTTGAGAACAGCCTATTAACAGGTGTGAGGTGATATCTAATTGTGGTTTTGATTTGAATTTTCATGATAATTAGTGATATTGACTATTCATAATGTCTTCTTTGGAAAAATATTTGTTCAAATTCTTTTGCACATTTTAAAATTATTTTATTTTATTTTATTTTATTTCTTGAGTTGACTGAGTTCCTCAAGTATTTCAGAAATTAACTCTATCACATATTTGGCTTGCAGACATTTTCTCCCATTAGGTAGCTTGCTTTCCATTTTTCTGAGTTGTTTCCTTTGATATACAGAATATTTCAGTTTGATCTAGTCCCCTTGTTTATTTTTGCTCTCATTGATTGCACTCTTACAGCACATGTTTTAGGATTGCCTTTTCTATTTCTGTGAAATGTGCCATTGGAATTTTGATAGAGATTTCATGGACATTTCACTCTAGTTTTAATGAGGACAGACTTTTCATTTGTGGATGGGTATGAGGATGCTGGCTGGATAGAGTATTGCAGGTCACCTTCAGGGAAGGTCCAAGTGGATAAATTGTCTGCAGTTCTGTTAGCTGAGATATGTCTTGCTGAAAGCTGGGTAGTCCTCAACAGCCATGTCTGAAGAGGCAGTGAGGCCTGCTGATGTCTTTGGTGAATGCCAATATTTGGTTTCACTGAACATCAGTGACGGGTGACATTTTCCATTTGATTTCCAGACAATGTAAAACTTAGTTCAGGGTCTTTGCTTATATCATATACTTTGCTTATATCATAAACCAAAACCACTTTTTTTGCATTCACTGCGTTTTCTCATATAATTTCAATAATAAGCATTTATAACCAGTATCATCCTAGACGTATTATAGGATGACCATTGGAAAAGCCACTATCTCCAAGGACAGAAGGAAAGATATTTTATTCACTTTTTTCTACCTACCAAATATGAATTTTAGACCATTTCTAAAAAGAAACATCTGTTCAACAAAATGCTGTCATGCTTGTTTATTCAGCAACTGTTCATTAGTTGTATTCTGGGTCCCATGTGTGCTGTGTATTGTGACTATAGCAATGCCAATACCAATATGTTCACCCAAGGAGGAAAAAGAAAAGTCCAGGTAATGGTTTACAAAGAAAGTCCTTTATAGTTGTAGTTAATGCTTCCAGGAAGAATATAGTTTTAAGGAGAGCATGTGGTAGGCCCAGAGGCTGAGGAAGAAATACAACTTATTTGGACTGAGAGAGGGATCTAGTTACTGAATCCCAAGTGTATAGAATAAAGATACCCTTTCTTTGATAGTTCTCTTGGCTTCTTTGGTGAACCAAAGCAAAATAAGGGAAGTCTTAGTTTGAAGAAAGAGAGAGAAATTCAGGTAATCCACATATATTAAATATTCCTTAGGCCATTTTAGCTTAATGGAAGTACTTCCTTTGGACTAAGAGATCAGAGCAATGTCTTAAAGTTCAGGTTATTTACAGCTCAAATCCTGGGATGCAATTTAAATATCCATATTTGTAGACCTAGATCAACTGAATGTGCGTGATGGCAGGTTGGGGATGTGATCAGCATTTTAAACAAACTTCCAAGGTGATTCCAATGTACTCAGTAATTTGAGAACATTTGCACTGATTTAGATTCTTGTGATTGTTAGACCTTCCAAATGATCTCTATGCCCTTTCACATTTTTTGCTAAACCAATTCTGGGATTGCTTCACAGCCAATTTAATGTCATTGGTCAGACACTTGGAAGAAGCAAGGAGCCAATCTATTTCCACATGAGATATTGACCTCTGAAACCGTGAACCCCAACTTTTCCTCCTCTAATTGTTTCCTCTTCTAATTGTTCTTTTCAGGTCTTTTGGTTGCAACAGAGAAAAAGCTGACTAAAACGTTGTGAGACTGATTTATCTCCTTGTTCATAGGCAGTACTTAAGTAAAGATGGGCACAAACTAATCCCATTTAGATATGGTGTTTTATTCAACAAGAAGGAAAATTGTTCCCTCTACTGGGAAAATGGTAAATCAATCTTTTTATGAGGATAACCGAGATAATGGAACGAAAGTGTGTGTGTGTGTGTGTGTGTGTGTGTGTGTGTGTGTGTGTGTGTGTTTCCTCCTTCCAGTACTTAATAGACAATTTGCAGGAATAGTTTCTTAATTTTCTTTTAGGTGATGTCAGTTACTTTGAATATATGATTAACTTATGATTTTGATTTAGAAAAGTATGCATGATACACATGCACAAGTACATAATAATTTTGTATTTATCAACCTCCTTATGTCAACCTCCTGAGCTTTAAATTACATCAAAGAGAGCAAAATCCTTTGGGGGTTTAATAATAACTGGAGTCAGATATTAACATATTATACTCTACCCTTGTATAAACATTATTAATGTAGAAAATACTCAAGAGTTAAAACACTCAGTATGCTACTACTAAGATTAAATGAAAGCAAAGAGTCTCATGATTTGATCAAATTATTTTATATTTCAACTAAAAGAAACAAATAAAAAGGTGATTCTCATCAGAGACACTGATTAGTTAATGTAATCAAATACTTGAGAATGCATTAGTTTTAGGTAATGTGGTATTTTCTTTTACCTTCACTTATTCATTCCCTGGTGCTCTTCTTTTCTTTGTGTCAGTCTGAGTTTCTGACACATATCAATTTGTTTCTCTCTGAGCTTCTTTTAATATTTCATGCAAAGCAGATATAATGGCAACAGATTCAGTTTTTGTTTGAGAAAATTTCTGCTTCTTTTTCACTTTTGAAAATTCTTTCTCAGGGTCTAGAATTTTAGGATGTCAGATATTTTTTTTACAACACTTTAAGTATTTCACTTCACTATCTTTTTGATTTCCAGTATGGTGTCTGAAGATAGGTATAATATAATCCTTATCATTGCTTCTCTGTAGATAAGCTATTTTTCCTCTGGTTTCTAAGAAAACATACTTAATTGTTTTTTAAAAATGTTTGTTATTTATTTTGGCATTAGCCTGCTTTGTGTTCTCTGACATTTTTGGATCTGTGGTTTGGTGTCTAACATTAGTTTAGGTAAATTAGTCATTATCACTTCAAATATTACCTCAGTTTGCTTTTATTGTCCTTCTGGTGTTTCTATAATGTCTATAGTACACTTTCTATAGTTGTCCCACAGTTCTTGTATATTCTGTTTTTTTCTCTTGTACTCTTTTTTCCCTTTGATTTTCATTTTGGGAATTTCTATTTTCATGTCCTCTCCGAAATTCTTTCTTCAATCATGTCTGGTCTACTAATGAGCCTGTCAAAGGCATGCATAATTTCTCTTATAGCAGTTTCAATCCCTAGAATTCTTTTTATTTTTCCATGAGTTTACTTTTTTCTGCTTATTTTATCCATCTGCAATATCCACTTGCATATTGTCTACTTTTTTCCATTATAAGATTATATTAATCATAGCTTAAAAAATTCTATTCTAATTATTTCATAATCTTGCCATTTCTGATTTACGGAAGAGGCTATTTCTACTGTGTTTCCTTGGTATCTTGTAACTTTACTGAAATTGTTGAATTGATTTACCCATTTTTAAGTGGAGCATTTAGGGTTTTCTGTATAAAAGATCATGTCGTCTGCTAACAGAGACAGTTTAATGTCTTCCTTTAGTTTAAGTAGAGTCAACCATGCTCTAGTTTGGTTATCACTTGCACAGAATATCATTCTCTTTCTTCACTTCAATTCTGTGCTTTTGAATATAAAGTGGGTCTTTTATAGGTAACATATACTGTTGGATCCTGCTTTTATTAATATATTCAACCACTATTACCATATTGTTACATTGTTTTCTGACTGTCCTTCTTAGTTCCTTTATTTCTCTCTTGTTGTCTTCCTTTGTGATTTGATGATTATTTGTAGGAGTATGTTTGATTCTAGAGGTTTTCTCTTTGTGGTTACCATCAGACTTGTCAGAAAAATTTTACAGGTGTAGCAGTCTATTTTAAACTGATCACTTCTATTACATATAAAAATTCTGAACTTTTGCTTCCCCCCACTACACAATTTATACACTACAATTACAGACAGAATTAGAGAATTCTGAATTTTACTATATATTTGCCATTACCAATGAGTTTTATATTTTCTAATGTTTTATGTTGTTACTTTATGTCCTTTCACTTCTATTTGAAGAAATCTCTTTGGGATTAGTTCTAGGTCTAGTGGTGATAAACGTCCTTGGCTCTTGCTTGTCTGGAAATACTTTCTTGCTTTCTATAAGAGAGTTTTGACAAATACAGTATTCTAGGTTGGTAGTTTTTGTCCTACACTTTGAATATGTCCTCTTACTCTCTCTCTTGGCCAGTAAGGTTTCTGTTAGAAATCCAGCCTCATGGAGCCTCCTTTGTATGCTATAAGTCATTCTTTTCTTGCTGCATTTAACATTTTCTTTATCTTTGCCTTTTGGCAAATTGGTTATAATGTGTCTCAAAGAACATAGTCTTTGAATTGATCTTTCTTGTCCTCCTTTGTTCATTTGCTTGATGATGTCTGATAGGTCAGGCAAGCTTTCTTGTCTTTTTTCCATTACTTTTTCTTTTCTTTTTTTTTTTTTTTTTGCTCATTGGTTCATTGTCAATGACTTGTTTTCAAGTGTGCTAATTCCTTATTCTGTATGACTGAATCTGCTGCTTATCTGGTTTTGTTTAGTTATCTAATCTGTTTTGGTGTCTTATATCTCACTGAATTTTTTTACATTGATTAGTTTGAATTATTTGTCAAATAACCCAGGGATCTCCATTTCTTTGGGGTTAGTTATAGGAAATCCATTAATTTTCTTTGGAGATGGTGTGTTTGCCTCTTTCTTTAATATGTGTAACCTTGAATTAGTATCTATGCATTTAAAGAAGCAAACACTTCTTCAGGTCTTTACAGACTAGTTTTAGCAGGTGAACACTTTTTTCAGTTGGGTCTCTGCCTTGATGTAATTGCATATTTTTGTCAGTGTTTGAACATTTTAATTAACAATACATTAAAAATAAAATAAGGACTGCTTCTGTGTAACAGTGGCCACCCTTATCCAGGTGCAGTGGTGTACACTTTTCACCTCATCTGCTCAGTAGGCTGAGACAGGATATCTCAAATTTGAGGCCAGTTTCAACAACTTATTGAGAGACTGGCACAAAATTTTTTTTAAAATTAAAATATTTAAGAACATTTGTATGGTAAAGTGCCTCTGGATTCATTAACCAAAAACAAACAAAACAGTGGGGAGGACACCTCCATTGGGAGCTATCCTGGGAAGTTACTTCAACTTCCCTCTCTGTGCACCCCCCACAGTCACACCCTCTCTTCCACCCAGGTTTCTCAATTCTGGAGAAAAGCTGTGGCTAACTGAATAAGATGTGAAATGCTGTATAATGTTTCATTAGATTTACAAAACCCAGAACATCTGATGGTCCTCAGATAAAATCAGAATGTGTCATGCCTCTTCGTAGTCTTTAGTTATATGTCAACACAAGACAAGTAAATTTCTGTGACTTTTAACATACAGAAATAAATTTGTCTATTTAAAGAAAGTACAGGTACTAGCCCCAGAAAGTCAATCTCCATTTTGATGGTCCATTCAGAAAGGAAGAAAAGAAGACACACCCTGGATGATCAAAATCATTCTAAGGGAAACATTCTCTCCTACTGCCTCACAATCCCATCTTTCTCTCCCTATAAAAACCCTTTGTGTCCCTGTGATTCCCAAGAGGGAACTATGAGAATGATAGCCCCTACACCCCACACTGTGCTGGATCTTCAGTAAACCTGATTTCTTTCCCACTAATTCACATCTCCTGACTACCGGTTTTCCAGTGATGAGGAGCCTGAACCTGGGTCTGGTAACACCTGGAGTCTGCCAGTCTTCTCTATCACTGATGATGACTCCAAATTTTTTAAAATAAAAAACTCCCTTTTACATCATGTCTACAGGCTCCTGTTTCAACAAATTATTCTCTTCTATTTTCAGAGTAGCCCTTTTTATACAGATAGTGCTTTGTGATGAAACACTGATTATGGAGTGATTACACCCTGTAGCAACTCTTCAGGGTGATAGTGGTCAAAAGGTACAGTAAGGCATGTTATTTACTTCTGTAAGTTCTCTACAAGCTTACAAAATGCTCACACACTATTTACTGAGTGTAAAGAATCATGAGCACCACCTCCAGGGTATAGAAGCAGACCATCTTTATCTTCTCCCAGAAGCAACAGATCAAGACACCAACTAATCTGGAACCTCTCACACCTCAAAATTAACTCTCAATATTCTTTATACTTCTATGAGGGTGCAATTTGCCAGCTGTCTGTCAAAGGTCAGGTGCCCCCAGGACACAAGCTTTGTTTTCACCACATGATCTGAATGAAGGATGTTTGGCAATTCAGATAATGGTGTTTTAACCATCTCCTAAGCTCTTATCTTTTTATCTAAAAGGCATGGCATGTGCTTAAAACTTTTATTGAACTACCCCCTGATTGAGCTCAATTAAATTTAGTGATCATTTGGAAAGTTAATCAGCAGAGAAATTCACAGAGGGGCCCTGTCTAGTTATAAACCTGTTACTTTGAAGCACGATAAAATCATTTCTAGATATAAGGGTACAGGAAATAAGACCTTTTTACTTACTCATCCATATGCTTGTGGTCTTAGGATTTTGCTTCTCTCATACTGTTCCTGTGTCTTTTTATCCATTTTCTTATTTAATTCTTTCTTCTGAAGTAAAAATGGAAATACAAGAGGGAATAAAGTAAGCAAAACAAATGGCCATTTGTGTATATATATATATATATATATATATATATATATATATATATATATTGAAATGAGAATACAGGCTAACTTCTCACTGAGTTCTTTTAGCTTCTTTCACTGATTATTATAACACCCTTCAGCAACATCTGTCAACTTTTGAATGAACTAATTTATTTTTTTTATATGATCACAAGCAGAGCCTCTCCTCCTACCTCACCCTCCCCAAACATCTGTGTTTATAAAATCTGTTATGAATGCTAAACAATATTTTAAATTGTCAGCATATAACACATGCTAAACAATATTTTAAATTTTCAACATCTAACACTGGCAAAGAGGACATAATGTTAAACCATTATATTATCTGGGCCAATGGGTTTTAATAAGAATGTCTTATATCTATTCAAACAAACTGAATTAATTAGATTGTTGGGCCTGTTACTGCAGCTTGGCTCAGGGAAAACACAGATAACAGAGCAGAACTAGGTTTCTGTCTCTACTCTCTGAATTACTGAAACTGGGATTTGGTTAAAAGGCCTACATTTTGTGAACCTACATTCATAATTTTAAATAGGATTATCACTGCCTTTATCTC
Source organism: Callospermophilus lateralis (assembly GCF_048772815.1). Lineage (NCBI taxonomy): Eukaryota > Metazoa > Chordata > Mammalia > Rodentia > Sciuridae > Callospermophilus > Callospermophilus lateralis. The sequence continues at coordinate 2,427,871 of NW_027516477.1, forward strand.
TTGAAGGTATTATGACTCTTTAAATGAGCATGACACACATGTAAGTTTTATTTTGGTTTCCATGTATCATTTATCATTGAATTGCTTCAAGAGTTACATGAGTTGCCCATTTAGAAATCTTTACAGCAAAGAAAACAATCAAGAATGTGAAGAGAACCTAAAATGGGAGAAAAATTGTTGCCACCTGTACATCAGGTTTAGCATTCATCTCCAGGATATATAAAGAAATAATAAAATTTAACATGGTAAAAACAAGTATTCCAATCACCAAATGGGCAAAGAAACTGAACATGAATATCACAGAAGAAATGCAAATTACCAAAATATATGAAATAATTGTTCAACATCACTACAAATTAGAGAATTGCAAATTAAAACTACAGACATTCCATCTCACTCCAGTTTAAATGGCAATTATCAAGAATAGAAGTGATAATAAATGTTGGCGAGGATATGGGCAAAAGGTTCACACATATATTGCTGGTGGGACTGCAAATTGGTGCAACCAATACTGGAAAGCATTATAAAGATTCCTCAGAAAACTTGTAATGGAACCACCATTTGACCAAGTTATCCCACTTCTCAGTCTAAACCCAAAGGATATAAAATCAGCATAATAGACCCAATCAACCAAAGGCCAAGTAATCTTTGATATATGGATACCAACAAATAATCAGGAGAGAGAGGGATGAATACAAATTAATTGAATTAGACAAAGGGGAATAAAAGGATGGTAGGGAAAATGGGAATATAAAAGACAGAATGTATCAGACATAACTTACCTATGTTCATCAATAAACACACACACAGTGAAAGCCCACATTATGTACAACCATAAGAATGGGATCCAAATTAGAAAAAGTTATATGCTATACTCTATGTATATATAATATTTCCAAATTCACTCTACTGTCATTTATATAACTAAAAATAGTGAAGAAAAATAATTTTAAAATTCCATACTATAAACCTGCATAGGATGTTCAATGAAATTCTAGTAATATAAATTTAGAAGAGTAATATTATAACTTTTGGCATAATTGATGAGTAAATTTGAGCATTATTATTTTATGCATCAATTCCTGCTCTAAGATACTAAAATAGGAAGCGACTAAAAGATTTGAAGTCCTTTGTAGTACTCTGGGACCATTTCTGGGAAGCAGTCTCATGTCTACAGAGTTGCGGGATGTACAGAACTATTCTTTCATGGGACAGGTGGACCCATGCTACAGGTACACTGTGACTACAACCTTGTGTGTTGCATGTACTTTTGGTGGGAACACAACTTTACTGAGCTTCATATCCTAGTTTATTCAGTGTCAGTGATGCCTGTGTGTACCTCACAGTGCTGCCACGGGAAATACAGGGAAGAGGGCATAGTAAGTTCTCAGTACATGCTCTGGGTTGAATAGGCATGACCTTCCCAGCATATCAGCTTATTACCTCAACTGAAAATGAGGTTTTTGCATATGAAAATGTTATAAGAGGCTATAGTCAATTAAAGTAGGCTATAATCTAATGACTCATGATCTTAGAAGAGTAAAATTTGGACCAGAATACCTGTGCAGAGAGAACACCATGTAATAATGGTGACAGAAAAAGGAGAGATTAATCTACACATCAAGGTGTTCCAAGTATTTCCCACAACCACTGAAAGCTAGAGGAGACAGGAAAAATTTCTCCAATACATATTTCAGAGTAAGTACATTATTATATTCCAGTTTGGACTCCTAGACTTTGGTACAATAAATTTATTTTTTAATATGCCCAGCAAATATTATTTTTCAGAGTAGTCCTAGAAACCCAAAAGGACCCAGATACTTGGCTCCTCCTTGACACTAGAGGGGTTACTCCAAGATTGGTGGCTTCTTTTCATCAAACGGAGAAAGAGGAATCCCAATGTGGTCAGCAACATCCTGTGTCCACAAAGTCCTGGATAAAATATCGTGAAAACTCAGTTTGGAATTCTAAGAGGAGATGATAATCTGAAGTTCACATGGAAATCAACAATCCAAAAGATGAGATTCTAAAAAACTGATATGTAAACAATGGTTGAAGTACAGAGGTAGGGCTTCCAGTCTTCAGGGAAAAGATCTGCAAATGAGGAAGACCCATGACACTTGAGAATACCAAGTACCCAATTTTATCATGGACATATGCAGGTGTAATCAAAGTAGGAGCTACATAGTTTTCTGTAGGGCACTGGGGAAAGAGGCAGAGAAAGAATGTGAAGACTGGACCCAAGGAGGACTATATGTCATCTTCATTGCCCCTAAAATTTCTAGACCAGGAACATCAGTTGGAAGTTTTAGACCATGAACATTAGCAAACCCTGGAGGCTTGTAACAAATACAGATGCTCATGTCCACCCCTGGCACCTGAGTCAGACTGTCTGAGTTGAGGACCAGAAGTCTGAGTTTGAGTGAGCTCTCCAAGTGAATCTGATGCACCCTATTTGCGATACACTGCTCTAGTCTTAAACAAATGAACTGGGGTAGAAGTGTCAATTTTATTCTCCATAAGGATACAGGGGAAATTGCAGAACCATACCCATAGCTTTTCTTTTCCAAGCTTCTGACCCTTCATTCTACTCTCTCTTAAAATCATATATCCAAAAATATATGTTGTTATATATACAAAATGGAACATGACTCATCCTTAAAGAAAAATCAAATTAAGGCATTTGCCAGTAAATTGATGGAACTAGAGACTATCAAGCTAAGTGAAATAAGTCAATCCCCAAAACCAAAGGCCAAATATTTTCTTTTATATGTGGATGCTAATACACAATAAGCGGTGGGGAGGGAATAACAGAAGTTCATTGTAGTAGACAAAGGAGAATAAAGGTAAGGGAACAGCATGACAATAGGAAAGACCTGAGAATGAACTGAACATAGAGTTATGTTTGTATATAAATACATGACCAGTGAAATTCCACACCATGTACAACCACATGAATGGGATCCTAATTAGGATAAGATATATTCTATCCATGTATAATATCTCCAAAATGTACTCTACTGTCATATATATATATAACAAATAAGGAGTAAAAGGACATGGTGAGGGAAGAAAAAAGGAAATGGAGACACTAGGGAATGATATCGCTTATTTTTATATTAGATTCATATGTCAATGTGTAACAATACATCCCATCGTTCTATAAAACTATAATGCACTAACAAAAATATGGAAAAATTTTAAAAGTGCATAGTGGCATATGAGCCTGATTTGCAAATTATGCCTTGGTTCAATTCCCAATACCAAAAAAAATGTTTTTAATTACATATATATGTATATATACATATGTATACAGACACACACACACGCACACACAAAAAAATTTTACTATATAAACAAATTTAAGTACAAAAATTCCATGAGATTATCAATAGATTCAGAAAGGCCTGTTCACAACACTCAGCACCCATTAAGGTTTAAAATACCAGAGGGACCAGTGATAGAAGGAGATTTCTTCAAAATTATAGAAGCTGTATGTGATAAACCAAATGCCAACAACAAACAAAATTAAAAAAAATGAAACATTTTTTTCTAAAAACAAAAAACAAAGCAAAAAAGTAAAGTTTCACCACTCATTGAATCCCCATCCAGAGCAAACAGGCAAGAGAATAAATCTAATGGCATACACATGGGAAAGAAAAAGTCATGTTGCCTCTGTTTACTTATGACATGAACATTTTACTTAGATGATTTAAAATGCTCCATCAGAAAATTTATAGTGCTGATAACAAATCTACTAAATGAGCTGATACAAGAATATAATACATAAATCAATTGCATTCCTATATTGCAATAGCAAACTTGCTTGAAAACAATTGGAAAAAAATGTGTCATTCAAAAAACACTAAAAAAATACTTGGAAAAATATCCAACCTAGGAGATGTAAAAACTCTACAATGAAAATTATAAAATGGTGAAGAAAAATAAATTGAAGACAACCTTAAGAAGTGGAAGTACTTCCAATGTTTTTGAATAAGCAAAATCAGTATAACTTGATCATAAAACATAAAAATTGATCCCTCTCATCCTGCACAAAAGCCAACTCCAAGTGGATCAAAGACCTAGGAATTAAACCAGAAACTCTACAGTTGCTTAAAGAAAATGTGGCCCAACACTCCAAAATATTGACAAAATTATCAACTTAACAAGACTTCTAAAGCACAAGAAATAAAAGTGTCAATATGTAGTATGAATTCAAATTTCAAAACTTTTGCATAATAAAGAAAACAAGAATGTGAACAGAGGGTCTACCAATGTGAGAAAATATTTTTCATCTGATCCTCAGGAAATTAATATTCAGAATACAAACAAAAGACTAAAAAATGAAACCCTCAATTACTATATGTACACAAAATCTAAATAAGATGTTCAACATCTCTAGGAATCAGGTATGTGCAAATAAAAACTACAAGGAAAAGAAAGTCTGCATTATTGTGCCCTTGGTCTTTCCCTATACTGCAATAAAATTATTATATTAAAAAAAGAAATATGTAAAGATTTTATCTCACTCCACTCAAAATATCAATTATCCAGAATGTTGTGGGGGGATCCACATATCAGAGAGAACATTTTTGGGGAAAGGAAAAATAAAGTTTATTGGATTAGACATAGGAGGATGAAGGGAAAGGAGGGAATGGGAATAGGAAAAACAATAGAATGAAACAGGCATAAGCTTCCTATGTTCTTATATGAATATACATCTGTGCAACTCCACAGTATATATAGCACAAGAATGGGAAGTTATAGCCCATGTACATATAATATGTCAAAATACACTTTACTGTACATACACCTGAAAAGAATTTTAAAAGAGAATATGTATTGGGAAATATACACTAATGCAGTGTTGGTATGGTTGCAAATTAGTACAGCCATCCTGGAAAACTGTATGAATATCCCTTTTGAAACTTAGAATAGAACCACCATCTGACCCAGGTGTCTCATTTCTTGGTATATATCCAGTATCTGAAATCAGCATACTATAGCAACACAGGCACATCAGTACTTATAGCAACACAACTCATAATAACCTAATTACAGAACCAGCCCACATACCCATCAACAGACTAATGGATAAAGAATACATGATGTATATACACAATAAAGTTTTACTTATTCATTAAGAAGAATTAAGCGATGGCACTAGGTGGGAAGTTGATAAAATGAAAACACAATTCTAAGTAAAACAAGCCAAACTTAGAAAGCAATGGGTTGAATGTTTTCCCTCATATGTGAATACTTGACCATATAATGGAAAAAGGAAAATCCAAAAAAAATAGCAGAAATATCTGTGGAGTACAGGAAGGGGTTACAGGGAAGGCAGGAAGCGTGGTGAATTTCAATGTTGTGTATGTCTATAATGCACCAATTTAAAAATCTATAAATAAATAGAAGATAAACAAACAGAAGCCAGACTCATTGTTCTCTCTTTCACTCTTCCTATAATTTTTCTTTTACTTCTATTTATTCTCTTCCCTCCTCATAGACAATGCACCTTATGTTGTCTATGGATCAGCCATATTTGAAAATTGCAAATCCATGTCTGCCTGATCTTTTCTTCTTTCCTCTTAATTACCTCTATTTTTAACTTCTCTTACCAGTGCTTAGTTTGTAAAATGTCAAACCCCACCACTAATGCTGTAGAAGAAGTTAAAACACTGGAAGTCATTGGTGATATTAATTTAAGTTTATGATGGAGATAATTCATGATTAAATACTATCTTTACTGATAGAAATTGCTGACCCTACATTTTTGTTTATTTTGTCAATCAACATTGTAGATGTCATAATAGAAACTAAGTACTTAATTTATTATTATATGTTATATGCATAGGTTTTTTGCAGTTATTTGACTCCCCCTAATCTCTGAGGTACTGGAAACCTACAAGAAAACTAAAAGCTGGTAGAATAAAAACCCTATGGCTTCAGATCTATTTGAAAAGATGGGTAGACACTAAACAATATGAAAAGAAAACACAAAAGAAGAAAACATCCAAAACAAAACAGAATGATTTAAAATAGACTCCACTGATACTGCAGTAAGGAAATGTCAAGGAATGAATTTAGAAAGTTTGTAGATAAGATAATCTAAGAGGTAAAAAAATGATGTAAGGATTGGAATCAGAGAGAAAATATAAGAAGTGAAAGGTCATGTGAAGAAAGAGATAAAGATTTTGAAAAAGAATCAATTGGAAATTCTTGAAATTGAAGACAATAAACCAGATTATAAATTCAATGGAAAGCATTACCAACAGACTAGATCATCTGAAAAAATAGCTATTGAGGTAACAAAGACAATATACATAATCTTGGCAAAGAAACTTGATCATGGAGAAAAGACATTAAGAGAATATGAACAGAATTTTCAAGAAATGTGGAGTAATATATAAGGTCAAATATAGGATTTATAGGGGCTCTGAGATATAAATTAAAGGAATACAAAATATTTTCCATAAAACAAGAAGAGAAAAATCCCAAATCTAAAAAAAAAAAAAATATTAAACAGAAAATAAAATACAGGAGGCATACAGGCCTCCAAATATAAAAAATTACAACAAACCCATTACAAGGCACATTATTATAAAAATGCCTAACGGGATGGGCTCTAACTCAGTGGTAGAGTGCCTGCCTCACATTGAAGGACCATGGTTCAATCCTCAGTACCAGATAAAAATAAATAAATAAAGATACTGTGTCTAGATAGATAGATAGATAGATAGATAGATAGATAGATAGATAGATATTAATGCCTAATCTACTGAAAAATGACAGAATTTTAAAAGCAGCTAAAAATGACTGGTCATATTTAGAAGTAAACAAAAATGATTTCAGTTGATTTTTCAAGCCAGACCCTTAAAAATTAGGAGGGCATGAAATAATGTATACAAAACTCTGAAAGACAATGAATGCTATCAAAATTTAAAAAAATAATTAAGAATTTTTGTTTTAGAATTGTTGTCTCACCATTCAACTAAGTGAATAAATTTTCTCAAACAAATCTCTCTCTATTTGCCTCACAACTAAAGAAGTTTTAGGAATTCAACATAAAATAAGACAATGTCCAAACTTTCAGGAATATGCCGATGTGGGGAGCAAGTACGTTTTTGCCAAATCTGTAAATAATGTGTGACTAAATGGTAAAGTTAGTTTTAATCTGTATTTTCCAAGAGCTGCACAAGACCAGTTGCCAGTTGGGAACTGGTAATTGCTACAAGTTTAGGTTCACATACTCCAAAGAAAGTACTTATCACTTACCCTGATCCTGAGTTCTGTAGTGTTACCACTGAATTCTACTCCAAAGCTTTTTGCTGAGCAATAACATGTCTCCTAGAGAAATTTTGTAGTAAGTTTGTATAGAACATATTTTTAACATGTTAAGATATATGCATAAACAAATTTAAATTTATGAATATAGGCTTCTGAATTAATCAATTTTTATTTAGCTGCCTGATTTTTTTATACTTGCAAAAATATTTAACACTAGCATCAATAAATAAGAACATCCCCCAGCTAATTGTTGGTAATAACTTCAATCATATAACAAAATCATATCTCTCCAGAATAAACTTCAGGGTGGGGGATGTGGCTTAGGTGATAGAGCATTTACCAAGCAAAAAGACCATGTTCAATTCCCACCACCACATGTAGCAAAGAAATAATAAAATTTAAAACTAAATATTTTATATAGATATTGTGAATACTAGATCATTTTTAAAAAGACATATAAATATATATGATAGCAGGAATGCATCTATTAAACAAAATATGAAGTAGACAAAACTCAAAGTAATATATGCAATTTAGGTATTGTATTATATTGAAATAAAAATATATAATGTAAACATGCTTTTGAAATTTCTGATTAGAAAAATGTTTATATTCCTAAATTTTGAAATATATTTCTGATTTTACTGTGCTTTTTACACAACTTTAAAGAGGTTGTTTTCTTATGTTGGAAATACGTATTTTTACACTTAAAATCACATATCATCAAGAAATTTAAAAGAACACAATTTGCTTATCAACAGAGTCCTATACATTTTTAATGAAAAAAGACATTATAGTTCATATTATCAATTTTCATTTTGCAATTTTACTCCCTGCATCATTCTGATATTTTTTTAGGAATTAGAAAACCAACTACTAACTTCCTGGGGTTTAATAAACAACAATTGCATGTTAGCATCGAATTAATCTTCAAATAAGATTCTTGTTGACCTTTAAATTTATGAGATAATCCCTCAATTTTCCTCATCCTAAAATCTATTATCACCACAGCATGTGCCATATAGCAGATTTTTTTTCCTATGATGCTGATTTGAATGTAAAAAAGTATAACTTCAGTTAATATGAACCTACTTATTATTAGGGAAACTAGATCCAGTGTCTTACTTCTTGCTTTCAGGCAAGACGTTTTGCAACCTTCAACCATAAAACATGTGTATTATGTACATTGAATAATGAATGTGAAAACATTAAATGTAAAAGAAAGTGATTTATTTCATGGATTCACAAAAAGACCACTTCATGATATGTCAGTATGCTAGAAAAATAAAGATCAATATCTAAATTATATGACTGTTTTAGCTAGGAAGAAGAAAAAATAATTGAGGAACTATAAATAATGAAGTTTCTATTAAATGGAAAGGGTAGGTATAAAATGGCAAAGCTGGTAAAGGGAAAAATGAAAGGAATAAAATGTCAACAAAAGCATCAACAAAAACTTCACCTTTGATCTGAAGTTTTGGAAATGCACCAGAAAGCTCTTCTTGTCCTGCCAAGATTCTCAACTTTTATCTTCCCCAAATTTTCATAATTTATTGATTTCAGATTTGGTTTATAATCTAACTCCTTAGAATATAAAAACCTTAAATGTGCTCATCAGATTTCCTTATTTCAGGGCTCAGAAAAAAAAATACTATTTAACTAAACTTTTTAAAGAAAATTGGATTATAAATTTGGAGATCACATATGACTTTAATTGGATATATTCAGCTATTCATTATTGAAAAATAATTTAAATGTTACATATTTTACAAGAATATTTCAACTTCAAAAACCCAACAGGCTTAGGATATTTAAACAATACCATAAATATCATAATGTTATTATTTATTGTAACTCAATGGGTCACAAGATTAAAGTGGTTGAATGTATTTAAACTTTCCCATAAAATGAATTTTATGCTACAATGTAGCTCACATTTAAGAAATTATACTTGAATTAAAGTTACATTATAATATGAATAACCTAATACTGACATTTTTTTATTAAAATAAAATGTTTTTCATGAGTGGTGTCTGAAATTTTTCAGAGTAGAAAGTCACAGACGTCATTACATCACAAACATTGACATAGCACATTTCAGAGCCAGTTATGAAACTGAGGTATTCCAGAGAATACACAGTTTCTTTTAAAGATGGGGGAAAAGCCACTTCCTTTCACCTGTTTTGAACTCCATGCCCAACCCAGTAGGACAAACATAATGCATGACTACTTTCTTAGGAGGAAGAGTGGATATGCTTCCAATATTCTAGGTTTTGTTTAGGGAGAGACAGGTATCTTAGGAAATTATTTGTCTCACTTGTCTCAAAGCTCATTTGAGGAAATCTCTTATTTTCAATACCTGAGTTGAGCTGAAAACCACAGAGAGCTCAAAAGGATTGTCTAAGCATCAGACTCTACAGTACTACAGTGATACACCAAGGGGAGGAAGAGAGTACAAAAGCTTCCTAAAGAAACCAGCAAACCTGTCTAATTCAGAAATCATATTTCAAGTCCAGAAAAGAAGCACTCCAGTAAAATATTCAAGGGGCTTCCAAAATTTCCGACTAATTTATGAAACTTTTTCCCCATAAAAAACTGATTCACAAAGTCTGGAAGAGATAATTGTCTTTTCAAATGCAAAAACAACAAAAAAATTTATAACAGACATAACAAGACCCATGAAGAAATATAGAAACACAAATAAATAAAATAAACAAAACAACTCTCCAAAGACCAATCCTAAGACATTGAAGGTCTATGGATAATTTCATGAAATGAAAAATAGCCCTCTTAAAAGTACCTATATGTGTTATGAGAGAATACACACATGAAACTACACAAAGGGGCTGGGATTCTGGCTCAGCGGTAGAGCACTTGCCTAGCACACACGAAGCCCTGGGTGCAATCCTCAGCACCACATAAAAATATATAAATAAAATGAAGATACTGTGTCCAACTACAAGTAAAAAATATTGAAAAAGAAAACTACACAAAATCAGGAAAATACATGGAAGATGTAAAAATGCCAACATGACAGTATAAAAAGCTAAATAAAACAATAAATGAAATAAAAAATTCACTAGAAGTGTTCAGTAACAGACTTAATCCAGCACAAGAGTGAGTCATTGAATTCAAATACAGGCTTTTTGAAATTATTGATAGAAACAAAGAAAATTAAAAAAAATTAAATGTGAAGAAACTCTAAGGGACTTATGAGACAACATCACAAAGACCAATATGTGTTTTTCATGTATCTCTAAAGAAGAGAATGAGAAGGGGAAAGAGAACTCATTTGAAAAAATAATAGACTTTTTTTTCAATTCTGAGAAAGAAAAGGGATACCCAAATTCAAGAAGCTCAAAGAACAATAATTAAGATGAATCCACAAAGGACACACAGTAAGGCAAATTGTAACTATAAAATTTAAAAATCAAAATTATTGATGGGCTGGGGCTGGGGCTGGGGCTCAGCAGTAGCACACTTGCCTGGTATGTGTGAGGCACTGGGTTTGATTCTCAGCACCTAATATAAATAAAGAAAGAAAGGCTGTTCGATTTACAGTACTGCATATAAATAAACAAATAAATAAATAAATAAGTTCCTATCAGTGACTAAAATAAATAAATAAATTAAAATAAAAATACAAAATTCTGAACACAAGAACTGAACAATGATTTATCTCATATGATGGAGCTTCCAGAAAATCATCAGCTGATATTATGGAAAAAATTTAGGTCAGAGATGATATATAAATTTTTCAAAGAAAAAAGATGCACACATACAAATTAAAAACAATTTGACAATCAAGAAGAGAGCACTAGCAATACTTTCCTTTAATAATTAAGAAAAATAACAACTTTCTTCGGAAAAAAAAGTGAGTGAGTTAATTATCACTAGACCTAATTTATGGGAATAGGTGTCAGGAGTCTTTCAAATGGAAACAAAAGAATGCTAGGCAATAACAAAAAAGCAAATGACCATATAAACATTCTGGGAAAGGAAAATATGCAAATACAGATTATTTTTATTTATCAGAAAACATTATTTTATTTCTCATCACTGACAGCATGAAATGGTATTTTGAATACAAAACCCACATAAAATTATTTTTTTTCTTTTTTAAATTTGTTTTTCACATACACATGACTTTAGGGTGTATTTTTACATATTATGCATACATGGTGTGCAAGCCATTCCAATTTTTATTCCATTCTTGTGTGGGTACACTGGTCATGTGCTCATATGAACATAGAAAAATTATGTGCAATTCATTCTACTGTCTTTTCTATTCCCATCCACCACCCCCTTTAGTTCCTTTGTCCAATTCAGTGAATTTCTATACTTTCCATACCCTTGTTATGGGTTAGCATCCACATTTCCGAGAGAACATTTGGCCTTTGGTTTTTTTGAGACTGGTTCATATCACTTAGCATGATAACTTCAGTCCCATCAATTAACAAGCAAATGCCATATGTTCATTCTCCTTAAGGCTGAGTAATATTCCATTGTGTATATATACACCATAATTTCTTCATTGATTCATCTCTTAAAGGGTAGGTAGGTTGTCCCAACAATGTGAATTGTTAAAATTATTCTATTACACAATTAAAATGTCTGAGATCTTATTTTAAAGAAATTATTATTTGATTTTTCTTAAATGTCATTTAAATTAATTCAATCTTACATAAAAATTTTAGATTTAAAATGCCAGCATACTTTAATATAAAATAACTATGTACTTAAGAATGTTCAAATGGCATTATAAAATGGGGTAATTAACAGTGCTTGGGCTTGTAAAATAAAACATACAATAAACCTGTCGTTCTTTTGTTTATTTTAAATTATAATTTGAACAAAATTAATCTGTGAGTTTTAAAAAAAAATGGCCAAGATGGTAAAATCCAATGGTTTATATCACACACAGTAAAGATGAGGAAATTAATGTTGCCCCTTACCCAATATGCTTGAAGGACTATATATAATAAGATTATGGGAAGGGAGGGACCTGTGAGAACAGAAGCAGATTGGAATGATGCAGCTGCAAGCTGACAAAAATAAGGAGGATTAAAGGTTATCACCAAAAGTAGGAAGAGGAAAGGATGGATTTTATCCAGAGTCTCAGAAGAAGCACAGCCTTATTCACACCTTGATTTCTGATTCTGACTGCTAGAATTTTGAGAGAATAAATTCCTGTTGTTAGCTACATAGTTTGTGGTATTTTGTTATGTAACTCCCAGGAAATTTACATAGCCCCATTCAGGGCTGCCCTCTCACATATCACTTAACCACACATGGGCAGAAATAATAAACAGACCATAAAGAGAATAAAAATTGAAAACATACTTTTGGTAGTTAAAAACACTAACATTTACCTGCTATTACTATTACTACTACTACTAGAAAAACTTCTAGTCGTTTCCAGGAGTTACCATGGAACAGAGATAGAATAGGTATGCAATTAGTTATTGTGGAGATTTGGTCTGTTATGGTGTGGATTTAGGTATTTTCATTGTTATTTTGGACTCCTACAAAAACGAAAAGAGCTCAAACATTTGAAAATATATACAGATGTGAATTTGTATTCTAATTTTAGGACCTCACTATCTTTTAACACAACAGGTAGTTGTTAAGTTAATTTAAAAATCATAGTTTTCTTTATTTCTATTAGTTTATGTTGTATTGAGAGAAATATATCCATTTCAGCTAGCCAGTTTAGAATTTAGTGTAATGGAATCTGAAAGAATAATAAAAATATTCCAATTTTTATTATTCCAATACTTCTGTGCTAGAACATCAAAACACTGCATTATGTTGCATACATGTGCATATGTATATACTAAAGTATTTACATATACGCTTAAATTTTTTAATGTGTACATACTTTACAGTGTTCTTACAAAATTGTATAATATACATTGTAGCTAATCAAAAAGTGATTTTAATTACTTTTCACAAAAATCCACTTTTCTTATAGATGCACATCTGAAAATAAAACGGAAGTATCTATAAATATGCAATTTTTGTTTAAAATGCCATTTTTAGGAAAGAGTATAAACTCTTATAGATTGATTGATCTCTATTAATAATGAATTAACATAATATTTATAATAAATATTTTAAGGACTATAATAAATTTATTAAAGTTTTCACTGTGATGAGACAGGAACCATATTTCTCCAAAATAGTTGAAATGTTAATATTATGTTTATTGTAGGCAAATTATATATTAATTAACTTTCTAAAGATGGTCGATAAAAAATTACATAAAAATTACTGGCAGCCTTCATTAATTGTGTATTGATTCTAAACTTTATTGAAATGCTTATGCAGTTCTACTAAAGATACAGGTGATAATGTCACTGAGAATAATTTACCTACAACTTGTTCTTCTGCTGCAAAGTGCTTAATGTCATGCCTGAAAGAACTTGAACACACAATGTGTTCTACTGCTTAACTTATAATATATGTGCTCATTATAAAATGTCACACTTTTTTAATGTAATTTCAGGCAAGAGTTCTAGAAATGAACTTATTACTAAAAACTTCAAGTTCTACAATTAATTTATCAAATTCATTTTCAAAAGAAATAGAAATTTTCTTGTTCTCCATTGTTATTCTCATATAATAGATATGCTAGCTTGTGTCCACACTATAATGGTTTTATACTATCATGACACAGTTAAATATTTGGTAGAGCTACTCACTTTTATTTTCCAGGTATCTCTATTATGATTATTTATGCTTGATCATACTTATGCATCCTATACAAATGTTTTCATTAAATTTAAACTATTTAAGTATATCCGTTATAGCTTAACATTAAAAAATATTTTTAATTCACAATATCCTGATATTTTGATTTCCTCAAAAGCAATAACAGTGCTATTTATTTTAGTGAAGTGTTATAACTTTTTTTCAAATACTTTAGATCACTTTTTCAAATTATTTCCAGAAATATTGATGCAGAGATTAAAAAGAATTTTTTAACTTATATCAGTCTGCTGATACATAGGGTTTTTATTATACTATTAACTTAACAAAAATGTTTAACATGACATTTTGCTTGTTTTTAGTATTTATTTTCAGTGCATAAAAGCATGTTAAGTTCTAAGTTTCAAGGAGCAGAAATAACTGATAGATTCTTCATTAAGTCCCAAGAAGAAAGAGAAGATGATGCTTTTAGAACATGATTCATCTTACTTCTGCCAGTCTCCTCAGCATTTAAAATTGGGGAAAACAATCACTTCTATTGAAAAATCACTGGAAGAACTAAATTAGGAAACTTCTACAGTATGTTTAGCTATTGACTAACAAAAGAGATTCATTATGTTAGTTTCTTATTTGTTTTTATTTTTATCTTAAAGGTACATCTGAAGTAACGTGACAATAGTAAATTTATTTTTAGAAGGAAATTTCTGATGTAACTGAAAATAATAGGAAAAGCTTCAGAAAATAGGTGTCATGAAGACAATTCCAGAGGCTCTTAGTAATAACACTTAAAATAAAAACTGCAGATGAATGCATTCTAAGAATGTCACCCAACAGTGTACAGACAATGAATAAATTTTTTCAAACATTTGTGCAGGAAATGAACCATTCATCACCAACTGATTTATGACAAACCAAACCCAGAAAGATTAGCTGTCACAATTTAGATCACAGGGAATCAATGACACTGTCAGGGATTAAATCTCCATGATCCTCCAGCACTGTTGTAATATGACAAAAAAGGACCATGAAATGAATGGCAGTGGCAAGAGTTGCTGCTATTTTTATTGGGCACTGTCTACATATGTCTACAGCTGCCTCCTCGTCATTTATTTAAAACTATTGGAAAATATTATAAATGAGCTGCTATATTTATTGCTACCTTTCAGATAGAGAAACAGGAACAGAAAGAAAATAAGTAAATTCTCTCAACTCCCAAATAGCAAAAGGTTCAGATCTTGGTGACATGACATGAAAGAAAACACATCTTCTGGTCATTCATAGAGGACAAGGAGACTGTTTCCTCTCTTGTCATGTAAAAACCAATAATATCAAGTTGCCTTTTCAATATCCAATCAAACTTGTTTCTAAATAAATAGATAGACATATAGATAGATTCCCACATTAATCAGAGAGAGAGAAAAAATAAACATTTTCCAAAGTCCTTCTTATTATTTTCATATTCAATATTTGTCACCAATACCACAGCCTCAGTAAGCCTCCTAAGATTAGTATTCTTAAGCCATATTTATGATTAAATAATTGATATTATCAAAGAATGGTGCAGAACCATGCTCACTATACAGTAGATATAATTAGCTGGAAACTAGTTATCATTATTATTAAATAATTGATATTATCAAAGAATGGTGGCAGAACCATGCCCACTATACACTAGATATAACTAGCTGTCAACTAGTTATTAACACACAGAAATATAAATAATCAAATAATATTCCAATTTTTCAGTAATATAAAAATTATCAAAATAAGTCCTATGAGTTTTATAATATTATGATTAGGACAAAATAACCTCATTCTTTTATTTGTTCCACCTAAATATAAAAAAAAAAAAAACCTTTAATAGGTTACCTTAGAAAATACATGTTTATTTCATAAAACTGTTAGCAACTAATTGGTTCTTTTTACATTTATTCTTATTCATTTCTTCTCTAACACTGCACACTGAACCCAGGGGACCTCTACCACTGGCTAGATCCACAACATTTTATTTCAGTGATACAGTTGGAACAATTTTTGATGAAGGGTCTCACAGAGTTTCTGAGGCTGCCCTTGAACTTGCAATCATCCTGTGTAATTGTCATTATGTTCTATCTTTTCAAATTAATGTTATTCTTTGGTATGAATAGAGCTCTGTATTAAAACAAGTACTATGATTAAGACCTTTAAAATTTTCAGCATTAAAATATAGAGATATTATCTCCCATTACATGTGTTCTAATTAAAAATGAACAAATCAAAGAAATGTAAATAACATAAAACAGTTGAAAACATTTTTCTCAAACGTTTAAGATCATGTAACCTATTGAAGAATACATTATGAATTTTCTAAACAAATTCTTTAGGTAGCTATAGATGAGAAAGGAGGTTGTGATAGTTTATACTTTGCAAAGAGTAAAAAAAACTAAGATTAAAAGAATAAAAGGAAAACACAGCTGATAATTTGAACTTCTCAAATAAATTTCATAGTGATGGTCTTGCCCACATCATCAGGCTCACTCTGTTACTGATATTATCTGATCAATATCTGATATTCAAATTTCAGTTACAGAATAATGAGTGTAGCAGAAGACCATACATTCCCAACTTTCATTTTTTGGTTTGATGTCAGATATTTCATTTTTCTGTTTATTAACTATTTAATATCAGATACTTCATTTTTAAGTTCAAATTTTAGAGCAAAAATACACCAGAGTACCCATACAAATACAAATTAATTTACCTAATATAAAAATAGTCTTTCTGTCCTTCTCTCTCTCTCTCTCTCTCTCTATATATATATATATATATATATATATATATATATATATATATATATATACATATATATGTATGCACACACATAGTCATACATTTGTATGTATACAAACACACACATAGAGAAATATTCAGAAAATTCAGCTTTTACTGGAAAACATTACAAATGATGAAGTGAAAAAATTTTAAAAAACCAAATTTTTCTGACTATAACTGGTTGTATGAACAAAAAATTGACATGAAATATGTGTTATTACAAAGACATGTTATTATCAATGCCTGTCTCAACAGAGCAAAACGTCATCAGAAGACATCAGACAAATGCCTTTAAAAACTGACTATTTCAGCTACACAGTTTATTTTCCATTTTAAGACAAAACCAACTGATAATCAAGTTTCCATGAAGCATGAGTATGACACACTGGACAACATAAACCTCAAAGCATTTCAACAAGCTCCTATCCGATTCAGCTATGGTCCCCCCAATGCCTGTCCAGTCAGGACTTCACCCCCAGAGGCCTCAGCACAAGCATCCACTCTAGGCATTGCCTCACAGGGAAAGCCACAGTGTGCGCCCTCCTCATGCAGTACCCCTTCCAGCACCTGGTGCCCCGACACCTCTCCAGTGAAGGCTTTGCACCCTCAGGCCTCAGCAAAGCATTCTATCCAAGCATCTCCTCACAGGTACAAGCACAGTGAGGCCCCTCCCCACAAACTACCCTACCCAGCTCCTACCCCACCTTGAATCTCCAGTCCCCTGAAGCCTATTCAGCCAGGGCAGTGCCCCCACAGGCCTCAGTATGAGCACCCTTTCCAGGCACCACTTGACAGCAACTGGCAAAGTGTGGCCCCTCCTCACACACTACCTCACCTAGCACCTACCCCATCCAGTTCGGTTCCCCAATACTTCTCCAACCAGGGCCAAATGTCACATACCACTGAGGACACTGAAGCCCTCCCTACCTGAGGCTCTCCTCCAGGGTCCAGCAGGAAGGATCTCCAGTACTTGAAGGAACATGCTTCTTCATGTTCTGCGGGTCACTTATACATACCTGGAAACACATGGTGCAGAAACAGTTTGCGATATGCTCGCCCAAGCTTGTGTGAGTCATGCATGCACCTGTGCATGAGGGCAGGGCTTTGCACAGAAATATTTGGAGGCAATGCTAAGCAGCAACAGGCACAGTGCACCTTCTTCTAAGGCACTACCCCACCCAGCTCAGGTCCCCTAAAATCTCCAGCAAGGGCCCTTCCCCCACAAGCCTTAGCATGGTCACCCCTTCAGTCATTGCCTCCCAGGGACAGGCACAGTGTGTCCCCTCCCCTGCGCTACTCTACCAAGCTCCTACCCCATAGCGTTTCTACCTCAACCACCTCCTTACCCATGAGTTCCTACCCAACTCTGCTCCTGGTTCCTTAAGAACTATTCAGCCAGGGTCCCCCCCCCCACAGGCCTATGCAGGTCACCTCTCCATGAATGGCCTTACAGGGAGAGACACAGTGTGCCTCCTCCCCATGCACTACCCCACCCAGCTCTGGTCCCAGGATGCCACTCGAGCTGGGGTTGCACCCAACGAGCTGCTGAACACACTGGCACTCTCCCTACTTGAGGCTTTCCTCCTGGATCCACAATGGCCAACAGGAGTGCTGTGGTGAGCACTAAGATATCCCTATGGGAGGCCCCACATCCTCACTAGGAACTGGGATGTGGAAAGGATGACAGGGACATCTTCTCAGATGGCGACAAAGCTGCATGGCCAGGAACAGGGCAGTCCAAGCATCCTTCAGCAGGAAGGACCTCAAAAAATTGAAGACATGTGTTTCTCCACCATCTGTCAGACACTTCTAGGCTGTGGGAAACCCACTCTGCAGAAGCAGTTTGTGGTGCATCTGTGCGTGTGTGAGTCTGTGCTTGTGTCTGTGTGTATGTGCTGCGTGCAAGTGTGAGTCGAGGGTGGGGCTGTGCTCAGCGATATTGGGGCCAGGCCATGTGGTGGGTAGTGTGGCAGAGCAGAAAACAGAGCACCTGGAGATGGAAGGATGGCTCATGTTGCAGGAGCTGCTTCCATTGCAGGGAGGCACAACAGAACTTGCCCAGGTAGCGGTGCTGTTGGAAGCATTCCCTGTCTCAACCAGAGTGCAGGAGGCAGCCCTGGAGTCCCCTGGAGGTAACAGTTGGGGTTGATGCACACCTTTTGCTGTTTGGAGTCTAGAGAGTGCTCACAGTCCTCCTGGCTTCAATTCGTGGGAGGACTGCAGTTCTGGCCAATATGTTGCTGGGCACTAAGTAACTTGTGCCAAACATGGCAGGGGCAAAGCTGCAGGCTTTCTCTTTTTAACTAGTTGTCATTTCTTATTTAGTTCCCTTACCTATTACTGGCATGTTATATTTCTTCATACTTCAGTATTGGTAAGTTGTATGTTTTTAAAAATTTGACATTTTCTTCTAGGTCATCTGTTTTGTTGCATAATTTTCCATAATCTGGCAGTGGCGACGTGATCATCTGGCTGCCCATGACTGATGAGGTCCCCTGCCATTTACAATTATACGAATGAACTTGGAAGATATTTTGCTAAGTGAAAGAAGCCATGTCACCACTAAGCAAATAAGTCTTTTTTTTTAATAATATCCTTTCAACAAACTTTGATTTCAGTTATATTTTTGACTGTCAAATAATGTTTCTTATGGTGAAAATAACCACTCTATCTGCTCTTGTGACAAGGTTTAAACCACAAAATTCAAGAAACTTAATGAGATATTAGTTTCAAGTTTGTTTCAATTCTTCCCATGCTTTAATTCTCACACTGACCCTTAGAATATTGCGAGCCTGGACAAGTTAGCCTATGGAAGGATGAGAATATGTGAAGCCCAAGCAATCTAAATTGAAATTATCGTCAAGAATAGTCTAAAAATCTTAAGCAAAAAAAATATGCTGGAAGAATCCCAATACTCATTTCAAATTACACTGAAGAGACATAAAACAACAACAACAATAAGAAGCATGGTAATCATGTAAAGTGTACACAGAAATCAATGGACCAGAATTCAAGACAAAGAGAAAAACCAACATGTATATATTCATTTGATTCATGACAAAGGCGCCAAAAGCATAGGTTGGAGAAAAAAGAGCTTGGCACATCTTTTTATTGAGTGGCTGTTATTCTTATTGTAGAATATTTAAAATATATTTTAGATATTAATCCTTTATTGGGTATGTGTTTTGAAGTTATTTTAAGTTTGTAATTGCATTTTCATTGTTTTGATTGTTTCCTCTGCTGTGTAGAAGCTTTTTAGTTTCACTTCTCCATTTTAGTTATTGTTGACTGTGGTTTTGGTTTTATAACCAAGAAATCATATCCAAGAAAAGTTACTGATAAAAAGCTCCTAATTTCTACTGTGGTTAATTTTTGGTGTCCTTCAGTGCAGGTATTATATTTAAGTCTTTAATATCTATTGAGTTGTTTTTTGGTATGATGTAAGAAAAAAATTTACTTTTATTATTTTACTAGTGTATATTCAATTTCCTTATTAGCATTTGTTACAAATATTTTCCTTTCCCCTTTGTGTCTTTTTGAAAACTTTGCAGAAATTCACTTGGCATATATGTGTGTTTTATTTCTAAATTCTCTGTTTCAATGTTCCATATGTCATTATGTAAGGAAAATAACATTTTAATAAACTATGTAGTATATTTTGAAATCAAGAATTGTGATGACTCCTTCAACATTATTCCCTGTAAAATTTAATTTGGCTACTTGTAGCTTTTATGGTTTCACATGGATTAATGTAAAAATAAATATTGTCTTTGCTATGTCTGTAGCAAAGGTCATTGGCGGAGAATACTATTGAATTTAAAAACTACTTCGGGTGTTAGAGATATTTTAACCATATCAACTCTTAACACATAATCACAGGATGCTTATTTTTTGTACCTGCTTTAATTGCTTTTATCTATATTTCATAGTTTTCAGTGTAAAAGTTTCACCTTTAATTAATTAATTTATTTATTTTTAATTGGTTGTTCAAAATATTACAAAGCTCATGACATATCATCTTCCATAATTTGATTCAAGTGGGTTATGTTATCTTACTGTTTTTGATGCTCTTGTAAATGATATTTAATATTTTTTTGCTTTTAAAGTTGATTGTTAGCATATGAAACGTAACTGAATTTTGTTTGTTGATTTTATATCTTGGAAACTTACTGGATTTACTTATTTTGACAAAATTATTTGTAGACTCTTTAGGAGGAATCTACATGTAAGATTAAGTCATATGAAAACACAGATATTTTTAATTCTTTACAATGCAGATATTTTTATTCCTTTTCATCCACTATTTCTCTGAATCATAATACCAGATTTATATGGAAGAAAAGTGATAAAGGTGGGCCTTATTTTCTTGCTCCTGATATTAAAAGAAAAGCTTTATATTTTTTTATTGTTGATGATAATATTAGATGTGGGCTTTTCATATATTGATTTGATTATATTGAATTGAAGTCCTACTTACAAAGTTTATTATAAGATTTTTTTTGCCATGAAAATATGCTAATTTTGTAAATTTTTTTTCTACATTTATTTAGATTCTTTCTTAATCATGTATTTATTAAATGTGATATATCATGTTTATTGATTTGAGCATTTGTGTGATCTTTTAATATACTATTAGACAACTTGCTGTTGTTATTCTTTGAGAGATTCACATCTATTTTAATCAGGGATATTAACCTGTAATTTAATATCATTTTAATACAATTGTCTAATACTAGTATCAGGATAATGCTGTACTCATAAAATTAATTGTGATATCTTATTTCCATTTTTCAAGAAGAGTTTAAATTAAAGAATTGGCATATTTTCAAAAATCAGGAGAATTTACCTGTTAATTGGTCTGGTCTTGGGATTTGTGTTTTTAACTAGTTGCCATTTCTTATTTAGATCCCTTACCTATTACAGGCATGTTCTATTTCTTAGTACTTCAATATTGGTAAGTTGTATGTTTTTAGAAATTTATCATTTTCTTCTAGGTCATCTGTTTTGTTGCATATTTTCCATAACCTCATAGTAATCTCTGCTGCATGATTTTTCCCTTGTGGAATCAATTAGAATGTTTTCTTGTTCATTTCTGATTTAATTTATTTGAGTATTCTCTTTTCTGATTTTTATTTTAATCTCAGTAATTTTTATTAGTTTGGCTTACCTTTCTAAGAAAATAAATTCTCACTGATTGTTGACTTTTTCTCTATTATTTTATAATTCTCCCTTTTATTTATTAGTGCTTGATTGTATTTATTCTGTATTTTAATGACTTTGTGCTTACTTTTCTGGTATGTTGCTCAGTATAGAGTGGTTTTCCAGAGTATGTGAGGCTCTCGGGTCTATCACCAGCACTGCAAAAAAGATCATAATAGTAACGTTAGGTAGGCTGTGTAAGCTCTCCTTTGTTTTTGTAAAGTTATTGAATTTACTTATTCTGACAAAATTTGCTATTAACTTCCTGGTTTTGCTACTTCTCTTAAGTTTCTGAGTTGGATTTTGATTTTCATTTCTCTCAAGATACATTCTACTACACATTCTGATTTCTTATTTGCTTAATTTTTTTTTGTTCAGGAGTATGTTGTTTAATTTCTACATACTTATAAATTTTCCCATTTTTCCTTTCTTTATTAATTTCTAGTTTCATTCAACTGTAGTCAAAAAACATACTTTATATACAGTGTCAATGTTCTTAAATTTTTTACATTACACACAATCTGTCCTAAAAATATATTTTGTGTACACTTGAGGGAAAATGTGATTTATTTCTTTGTTGATTGGGTGTATTAGTGTATATATTTCTATAAATTTAATGTATTACTAATTGTTATAATATCTAATACTTTTATAATTTATTATATAGTGATATGCTTTTTGGACAGTACATGTACTTGTTTCCTGTTATCCTAAAAACAATACACCTTAATAGCAGTATTTCTTTTTTTCTTTTTTTAAAGGGTTTAATTTGATTCATGGTTATAAAAGTCAAACTCAAAGGCCCACATTTGTTAATGGCCTTTTTGATTGTAGAGTTAAAGATGATGCAAGGCATCGCATAGTGAGAGACATGAATGCTCACTCCTGTTGATAAAACATACTATCATTTCCATTAATTAAAAGCAGCAAGTGTAAATTCAACCCATCAAATCATAGTAAAAAAACTCAAAATCCTATGTAGGTACATAATATTCTGCATTCATATAACCAGCCACTGCCAAGATTAGGGAATTTTAAATCTTCAAAAGTATTTAGATACCTCTCATCAATAAAAAGCAATTATTGCATTTACTATTCAAAAGGAAAAAAAGCAATTAATATTGTTTGCTCACTAGTCTTTCCTAGGGAAAGATTATTTTTATACCACAGATCCTACAAAATCAATCTATATTACAGAATTATATGGAAATACAGTAACAGCACACTTAGTCTTGACTAACAGTTTATGCATAGAGGTGCAAGAATTTTTCTGCACCACATTTCCTTTGTAATGAGCATATTCTCTCTGTCATGTCTCATTAAAATGTTATATTTTTCACCATTAATTTACTCAGAATATATTAGTGAACCAAAAGTTTCCTTTTTCTCATTAAAGTAAACCACATATAGATAATATTGCCATATTGGACTGGAATAATTTATTCCTTTGAAAAGTATCTTAAGCTTTTTTCTTACAAATTGCTTATAATTGAGAATGTTAATACTTTTTGTAATTAAGTCTTTCATAATTCTTTATTGCTGTTCAATTTCCAGGATGTGTTTCTATAGTTAATGTACTCCAGATTTTATTGTAATGCGTGCAACACTACAATACTATTAACAACCCTTGTATATTAATCAACTTTTTGCTACAATGTATGTGAATGATAATTACACACATTATTGTCCTAGGAATAAATTTTATTTAGTGAAGTTTTCTAAGAAGATCAGCATTTGCATACCTAAAACTTATTTAAAACTGAAAGACCTGAAGATCTGCTTCAGATTGCCCTCAAGGCTTTTTAACTCACACTAGCAGGAAAAATACAATAAGGTAATTTTTGCAGCCCTGGAGGAATTGCATGGTATTATGCCTGTGTCAGAATTTACAAAATGTTTTCAGTGGCATGTGGTGTGGCATCTTTTCTGTTTAAGAGGAAAAATTCATTCTTCAAGAATTTGCTTTTTCATACTATTTTAAAAATTGTAAAAAAAAATATTATTTACTCTGGGTCTCTGTAACCTAGTGTGCATCAAGAGGGAAAGGCACATATTGTTCCTTTATAGAGGCAACACTTTTCAACAATAGTAGTAAATCACTTTATTATGAATATTAGAACTCTACTGCCACATGACCAAGTCAATCAAGAGGGCTAACATGACAGCTGGGCAAATTTTAATGTGTTTAGTTCTGCAGTTCATTTTTATGAAAAGTTATGTGAAATAAAAGAATCCTATAAATAGTAAAAGGAGGTAAATAGTGCTCTATGGCTTAATTAAATGGTGTTAATACATTTGTACATAAGGTAAAGTTTCTCTGCCTACAAAAAGGACAAAAAAAATCTAGAAATAGCACAACTGTTTATATTAAGAGTTGAGAGCAGGAAATACTTCATTCTAAGTTTTGGTGCCCTAAATAGCTAGTAATACAGCTATTTATTTTTTTTCTTTAGGCTAGATCAACCATTCCTTCCACCTCTTCATTCTACTCCTTCCTACAGAAATCCACATCAAATGAAAGAAATTTACAGCACACTATTATTTGAGGATAAAGGCTAAGGCAACACTTCTAGCAACCCAGCTAGAACCACAGCCCTCTGAAACAGTAGAGTTCCTGGGAGAATGTGAAAAAGCCATCCAAACAATATTTGCCTACTTTTACAGAAAGATACTGGAAATAAAAGGGGCATGGAATTCAACAGTTGGCTAGAGGTGTTTTACATTCAGTTGTTTGGAAGAATAACCAATTTAGGTTCTCTGAATCTTCTGGTTAGAAAACACAGGATTACATTATTAACTCTTAAAGTACATTGAGACAAGGAAAAAAGTTACTTGAGGATAACATGGTCTTTGCATTTAAGGTGAATCTGCAATAAGAGACCTGCTCAACTCACAGATCTGGAGATTATTGGGGGAAGATGAGCCCTAAGTGACCAGCTGTCACTGAGATATACAGGTGATTACTTAGTAGATGCCTGCCAAGGTAAACCAGATGTGGCTACCGGGCAAGCTTAAGAAAGAGAATAAATCTTGTCCTTGACATGCACAGTTGTTTTTACAGTGATACCCAAATTCTGAAAAGATGATTGACTTTTACAGGGAATTAATTAGACAAGACAGCTCACTTTCAAAGTAGCTCAACTCTTAGAATTTCCTCTGTAACAATGAATTGAACTACAAACACTTCAAAACACTGGATCATGCTCAGTCAATAAGTTAAAACTATGAGGATCAAAAGGTTATAATGGCAGCAGTGAAAGACAAATCCTATTTACCAAAGGGTTGGGATTAAGATAATCATTTAGTATTTTCTGTACAGAATGGGTTACCAAGGAAGAATATTTTCATTATGGCTATAGGGTGAAGGCCTTTCAAAGTCCCTTGCCCACTCCCACAAATCAAATCCCCAGTGGCAATGAAAGTTCCAGGATACCTAGCCTCCCTCCTACCCTGCCCCCAAAACCATACCAGGTGTCTGTAGTCCAGTCGCCCCTGCTTCACAACCTGCAGAGGAATCAGCTGCTGCTCACTTCAGTAAATCCAATACTAAGGATAGGGGGAAGAGAGAGAGCTTTTGTGCAGGGCCACAGCCAGCCAGGCTGATAAGGGTATGGCATGTCTTCTGCCCAATGTTCCAGGGCGCCATTTGCTTCAAGGGAAGACCTGGAGACCTGAATAGGGCTCTCCCTAGCACAAGAAGTCTTCAGCCTGAGGGGTTTACAGGAGCCACACCTCTCAGGGCAGGTCATTCTCAGAGCCAGAGGCCTCCTTGGGTCTGGTAATAGTGGCAGTCACAGCCATCCCTCCAGGTTGTAGGGTGGGGCCAGGATGTCCAGGAAGGCAACGGGTCCATCCACCACGTAGATCTGTTGCAGCTTGGCCCTGTGAGGCGTGAGGATGCAGAGGCCGCTGACTTCAGTGTACTCAGCCATAAAGTGCCAGCACTCCTGGCCAACCGCCTCCCAATCTAGGGCCTGCAGTGGGGGCTTGAACTACTGCTCTGGCAGCAGGGACCGTGGTAGTTGCCCGCTCTCCGCCTCCAACTTGTCAGTACAGCTGATGTGCACGTGCCGTAGAGGACCTTGAGCTTCTCCTGCATGCCAGGGTGGTCGTGCAGCGGGATGGACGTGCAGCTCTCCAGCAGGAATACTCCAAGGCTGAAGCCATCTGTCTCCTAGACATGCATGTAGGTGACCGGCGGCAGATTGGGCAGCAGGTTGTGCGACAGCGATTGGGGCGTGGCCTTATGCGGGGCCATGTTGAGTCCTTGGCATGAGCCTGGGTCAGCAGACTTTTCAGCTTGCTCTTGTTTTCCTGGAAGCCAGGTGGCATTGCTACCTTGGAGCCAAACGCTGAGCCAAGATCGGCAGTGCAGTGGCGGTCCCCGCTGCCTTGAAAGTGAGGCATGCCCAGTTAGTGATCAGTTAGGTCAGGGAAGACGTGTTGTCTTGGGTCTGCTTGGCTGTTTCTTCGTGTGCTGGGCCGGCTCCCTGCTTTCCTCTGACCTTTGCGGTCCATGGCGGCTTCCACGATGGCTAGCAGCCCTGGACTAAGTGGAAGGCCCCTTGTAAGGATCTTCCTGTGGGGTTCATGGTATGCCAGCCACCGTCACTATTACATATTTTAAAAATAGGGCCTAGCACCTAAGGAATGCTCATTAAATGTTTATTGGTGATGAATTCTATTTATTTGCAAACATATATATTTAGCCCTACATATTGTTCATAGACCCCTAGTGGCATTGCATAAATCATTTTTCTCTGTCTTGCTATGGGTTTGTTGGTGTGAGGCAGCTGTTGGGGATGTTTCCGCTTTGAAGATCCAAAGTCTCCTTTAGGTGCAAAATCAAAATCCCAAGATCTAGACATCAGGTCAAGTATGAGGCTACATATCTGGGATATAGTATTTTGTTATTTCACCCAATTCTGCAAAGTATTTGGAAACTGTTGCTGCCCCACCTCGATCATAAGAGAACATGCTGACATGATGGGGATGGCAGGTTGGGAAGATAGATGGCTCTTGGGTCTTTAACCACATGCATCATCATGACACAAAATTATCCAACTCTGGACTAGTCCTGTTTCTGAGCAACTCCCTATGTTGAAATCTCTCTTATTTGGGGCTTCTTCTACTGGGAGTTGAATGCATGCTAAGCAATCCTGATTCCCAACTGTTTACAGGATATAGTAGGAGTTTCTTATAAATTGTATTGGAAGACCTGAACTGCCCCATGTTGCCAGCTTCACTTCAGCAGTTTTCTCCGTTAATGTACTATCTACCCTTCCTCTTTGTGCTCCAGACTCTATGTCTGGTTTGAAGTTTTGTAAATATGCTCTCCCTCATTCTCACCTACTGCCTTGTCTGCTAGATGTTCGTCTAACCCCACCCCTACCCATTTTTAAGGTTGTTAAGAATGCAACGTGAGGTGCACTCTCTTAACAGATTTTTTATTTATATAAAAGCTGGTTAACTCTAGACACAATGTTATAGAAGAGATCTCTAGAACTTATTCAGTTGAAACCTTATACCTATTTAAATCAGCTCCCTACTTACCTCTCCCTGCAGACCGTAAAAACCACTATTCTACTCTGTACTTTTGTAAATTTGACTGTTTCAGTTGTGTCATATATGTGAATCATGTAGTATCTCTCCTTTTGTAACTGGCTTATTTTACTTAATATATTGTTTTCAAGGTTGATACATGTTTTTAGGTATTTTAGGATTCCTTTCTTTTTGAAGGTGGCATAATATTCTAAATGTCTGTATACACATCTTTTTTATCTATTTAGCCACTGATTGACATTTAGGTTATTTGACATCTTGGCTACTGTGAGTAGTGCTAGTCTTTTGATTTTTTATAACAGTCATCTTGTCAGGTTTAATGAAGGATAAAAGTCATGTGGTCCCATCAATAGCTACAGAAAAATCAGTTCATATTCTTTCATGATAAGAATTTTCAACAAACTAGGATCAGAACATAATTAGAGGTTATATATGACAAGTCCACAGCTAATATCATATTCAATTGTGAAAACTGGAAAGATTTTCTTCTAATATCAGAAACAGTATGCAAAGGATGCTCACTCTTAACTTTTCTATTCATGTTCAGCACAATACTAGAAGTCCTTGTGGGAGCAAATGGGGGTTGGGGGAAGAAAATACATTTGATTAGGAGATAAAATTGATCCTGTTTGTGGATGATATAACCTGAAAGAAAACCCTTGGGGACTGGGGCTGTAGTTTAGTGGCAGAGCACTTGCCTAGCATTTGTAAGGCACTGGGTTCGATTCTCAGCACCACATAAAAGTAAACAAATAAAATAAAGGAATTTTGTTCACTACAAGTACAAAAAAAATTATTAAAAAAGAAAGGAACAAAAAATCTTTGGACTGGGGTTGTGGCTCAGAGGTAGAGCACTCAGCATGCGTGAGGCATGGTGTTTTATCCTCAGCACCACATAGAAATAAACAAATAAAATAAAGATATTGTGTCCACCTATAACTAAAAAATAAATATATTAAAAAACTCACATACACCACAAAAATCTGGTAGAACTAATACATTAATTTAGAAAAGTTGTAGGATTAAAACACAAAGAAACAAAGAGCCATCACATTTCTATGTACTAATAACAAATTATCTGAAAGGAAAATAATACCATTTACAATAGCATCAAAAAGAATAAATTATCTAGGAATAAACTAAGGAGGCAAGAGACTTGTACACTGATTCTACAATATGTTGATGAGAGAATTTGAAGAAGACACAAACAAATAGACATGCCTCATTCATGGATTGGAAGACTTAATGTACAATAAGTATACTACTCCAAACAACCTACAAGTTCAACACAATCTTTATCAAAATTCCATTTGAATTTTTACACAATGAAAAAAATTTAAAATTCAATTAGAAAAACAACTGACTGTGACCAGCCAAATAAGTCCTGAGTAAGCAGGACAAAGCTGGAAGCATCACATTACCTGGCCTCAAAATATGCTACAAAGTACTAGAAAGCACAATAGTAT
The DNA here is from genome assembly GCF_048772815.1 of Callospermophilus lateralis. Taxonomy (NCBI): domain Eukaryota; kingdom Metazoa; phylum Chordata; class Mammalia; order Rodentia; family Sciuridae; genus Callospermophilus; species Callospermophilus lateralis. The sequence continues at coordinate 2,456,907 of NW_027516477.1, forward strand.
AAAACTGGCATAAAACAAACAATGAAACAGAATAGAAAGCCCACATATTTACAGTCTTTTTTTGACAAAGGTACCAAGTACCCAGAGGGGAGAAGGACTATCTCTTCCATAAATGCAGTTAGGAAAATTATGTATCTACACACAAAAGGATGAATTGGGTCCTCATCAACAATTACATTCATTGATCAACTCAAAGGTGACATATATATGGATATGCCACAAGGAAACCCATTCTGCTATATAATGAATATGCACTAGTCAAGATAGATTGACATTGCCAAAAATTTGGGAAATTCGCAAAATATATCTCCTTTTGAAATTTCAAATAAGGATATATAACAGTTTCATATTACAAATATTATGGTAAAACAATCAACTTCAGAGGGACTAATGATAAATGTACCAGAAAGTATAAAACCACAGGGAGACAATATAAGAGGAAAAGTTCTATAACACTGATAAGGGCAATGATTCTTTCAGATATAATTCCAAAGAAAATGTCATCAAATGGAAAAAAACTTCACAGCAAAGAAAATGATTAACAAAGTGAAGAGAGAAGCCACAGATTGGGGGAAATTATTTACCAACCATATATCTGACAAGTCTATTACCCAAAATATATAAAGAACTCAACAGCAAGAAAACATGACTTGATATTTTTAAAAAATGGGCAAAAGATTGAAATGGACATTTCTCAAAAGAAGACCTGTAAATGTCGAATAGGTACATGTCGAATGAAAAAAGATGCTCAATGTCACTAATCATCAGAGAGTGCAAACTAAAACCACAATGGGCCATCACCTCACTGTAGTTAGAATGGTCACTGCCCAAAAGTTGAAAAATAAGAGGTGCTGGGGAGGGAGCAGAGAAAAGGGAATCTTTGTGTATTTTTGGTGATTGCTTAATTGTGTCTGTCTTTTCTTGCGCTACTTTCCTTTTTTAGTAACTATGTTATCTTGAACTGTATTTAGATGTTTTAATTACTCATAAATTTTCTTCTGAGGTCTGCAGGAGTGGACTTTCAAAAGAATGCTGTGCCCAAGTGTCCAGGGTCTGGATATTGTTAGTTTTCTCTTGCTCTGCAGTATGATTTCCTGAACCTCATGGTTTTTCAAAACTTGTGGTTTAATAAACCCAGATCTGATACACCAGTGATTGTAGACATGAGCAGATCCACTCTTTGTTAGCACTTAGATAAAATCCAGTACCTGTAGTTTGAACTGATGTGTAGGTGACCATCCTATCCATTTCAACTTAGTTTTTTTTTTTGGAAAAAAAATATGGTTTTATTTTCCCTTAAGGTCATTAACTGCTTTAGGATCTGATGAAACATGTAAAAATACTTGTTGGTAAAGGCAGGATGTTCTTTTACTTTCATGAATACACTTCCATCCTGCTCCTACTTTGTGTTTTACTCATATAACTAAATTATATGCTCCAGAATAAGCTGTCCTCTAATCTGATTGCTTTGTCTTTTGTAGTCCTGGATTTTATTTCCCTAATTCTAAATGTATGACTGAGACAGAAGAAGCACTGCTAGGAGGACTTGGCTCTTGTGGGTTCAGCTCTGGTTCTCTAAGTCAAGAAGCAGGTTGCAGGAGTTACAGAGCAGAGCTTACACATTTTCAGAAGCAGATGCAGTTTAAGTAACAAGATTTGGTTGTTTATATACTGAAATCAACATATTTTTGGTATGTTTTCTATATTATTTATTTACTGACAATCATTTTCAAATTCTTTTTAAGATGCATGTTGTCTTAAATTTTGAGACTGCAGAGTTTTCTGAATATCATCATAAATATTTAATGAGCTGTTAGCAAATGTCCCATTAAAACTGTATGGTAAGTAAACATGAATTTGAACTGGAAATTAATAATTGTTATTGACAGACTAAAGAGATTGATATAAAATGTCAAAAAGAATACTTTTTTAAAAAGTACTGCATTTAAATTTCAAGCAACACTGAATAGTTTTGAGTTATATTGTTTTCTCCTCTCTCTTTTTTTAAAGGAAGTATAAAAAATTACTCCTTCTGAATTGAAAACAGTTATGATTGATTCCAACTACTGCATGAAGATTCTAGGTCATGCCAAAGATTATTCTGTGAATATTAAGAAAAGAAGGAAAAATGAAGGAGAATCTGTAAGACAAATGGGACCTAAAATTTATGAAATTATTTCAGCAGTTGATAGAGAGCTATAGCAATAATTCCTTTAAAATATATTGTTTATAGATTCTTTATGTCATTTCTGTATGCCTAATACTGGAATTTGTCTCCCCTCCCATTTACTAAAGGTTTTTCTTAAAAAACAATAATTAAACACAAAAGCATTCATGTCTCTCTTTCTCTCTATTTAAGGAATCACCCTCATGGGAAGCTGAACATCTCAAGGGCTATCATTCAGGAGCCACCTAGAATAAAGTGGCTGTGATCCCAAGGTAATTTTCAGGTATGAGTTTCTAACAGTAATAATAGACAGTGTAATCCTTCAATTCAGCTTTTATTTTCCAATGAATAAAATAGTTTAATACATCTTACCAGATAGTTGAAAGTGAGTTACTGATTACAGATGGTTTATTTGCTTATTTTTCTGACTAATAACATTTATTTTTCCTCTATGAATATTTTAGATATTTTAGCTTTTTTTGGTCAGCTTTAGTGAAAGCTTTAGTGTTTCAAGTGCAGGGATTTTTGTGTGACTGTGTGTGTGTGTGTGTGTGTGTGTGTGTGTGTGTGTGTGTACAGTTTTTGGACTGTACAGCTTTGTTGGGGAATACATCACATACCATGCAATTCACCCACTTGAAGTGCACAATTCATCAATTAACTGTTATTGTTGTGGTAAAATCCACATAACATAAAAGTAATCATTTGCTCATTTTAAGTGTGCAGTTTAAGTGGCATTGAGTACACTTACACTATTGTGCATCTGTCACCAATATCCATCTCCAGGATGGTCTTTCATCTTAAGAAACTGAAGCTCCACACCCACTAGACACTCTCTCCCATTCTTCCCTCCTCCATGCTCCCAGCAACCTACCATCCTACTTGGGCTTCATGAACTTGACTACTCAAGGTGCCTGGTATAATTGCCTGAATGCAGTCTTTGGCCTTTTGAAACTGTCTTATTTTACTTAACTCAGTGACTTCAACATTCATCCATTTTAGTCTGTGGCCAGCGCAGATGGTGTGAAAGGTTTGGTCATGCAGCAAAATCCTCAGGGAGTTTAAATTAAAGACACAGACACCATTTTATTTTTAAACCAGCTCCTGGATGGCTCTTCAAACCCTCAGTTTCAAGCTCCCCAAGGGGTTAGCCAGGTTTTACTGAAGATGAGAGAGAGAGAGAGAGAGAGAGAGAGAGAGAGAGAGAGAGAGAGCGCACCTGATAGGGAGAGGGCTTTTATTGGAGAACAAAGGATTCTGGGGAAAATCCCATCCAATGAAGGTCAAGGGGGCAGTGTGGCAAGGTCAGGTGTGATGATTGAATCTTTGGGGCAGTGGTGAGACATGCCTCCACATGGACAAACTTTCGAACCCAAGAAGGGTGGGGAAGGCTCTGCCACATTAAAAGTGACTGAGCACCTCACACCCAGCTGGGGAGGAATCTCAGTCATGTGCAAGGATGGTATCCCACAGTCGATGTTGTAGAGTGGGACTAGGTTTTTTGTAAGGCCAAGTAGTATTTCAATGTATGTGTTCACAGATCATGTGGTGCATGTGCAGATCAGTTTATTGATCCATCCATCCATCTATCCATCCAAGGGCTTGAGTTGCTTTCATCTTTGGGCTATTGTGAAAATACTGGGGTCATGAACATAGGTGCATCTCTTTCAATTGATTTTTTGAAGGCTTTCAGCTATACACCCAGAAGTAGAATTGCTAGTAGTTAAAGTTTTAAAGAACTGTTGTACTATTTTCTAAAGTGGCTGCACCAATTAACAGTACCCTTAATAGGTCTATAATTTTAAACACACAGAATCCTAAAGACCTCAGCCAATATTAAAGTTCCAGTGACTTCTAAATGAATTGTCTTCTGAAAGCATCATATCATGAGTATTCCAAGTCCAAGTAGCCCCTGGTCTACCAACTCTGTGACAGTGGGAATTTTACCCCAGCATGTACTTTGCACCATGCCCCAGTGAAGCCTTGCATGTGGAAGAGGTCAAGGTTTATCTGTTGGATAATTGTTTCTATGGACAATGACCTTAGAGCTTAATCATGTCGCACTTGTCAGAATAGCTGGCGACCAGTACCTGAGGTAGCATTGTGGAAACCGGGGTATCATGGGACCCTCTTGTCTGTCTTTATAGCATGTGTTTGAGGCAAATGACAGCTCTCCTTGTTGGTTTGCATCAGTTCACTTTAGTCCTCAATGAATAGAAAAGTATTGACATTCCCTGTGCTTCTAGAATGCAGAGTGGTTTTAATTTAGAGAGACTAATGATAGTGTTAATCTTACCCTTCATTCCTAAACCCAGCCCCTTTCGTGCCCTGCATCCTGTGCAGTCTGGCTTCTCTTAACCTACACAAGGAGCTGTGAAGCCTGGGATCCACAGAGCTCAACGTTCAGCTGCTTAAAGAAGGGAGCATCATTCTTCCAACCTGAAAAACAGTCCTACAATTTAAAAGCAGAATTCCATTTTCTCAAAGGACACTTTCAGTAAACCAATCCCCCCCTCAAAAAAAAAAAAATATATATATATATATATATATATATATATATATATATATATATATACACACACACAGAACAGTTTATTGATCTATCTATCTATCTATATCCCTCTATATGTGTGGTGTGTGTGTATATATATATATATATATATATATATATATATATATATATATATTGCAAATTAAATGCCCCCCATGAGCTTGAGTTTTAAAAGACTTCAAAGAAATTCAAACGTCTTCTCCCATCCAGGAATTTCAAATTCCAGTCTTCATATTGGTAAGTTGGCCTCAAGTAGGTTTTAAAAAAAGAGGGGAAAAATAGGAGCCTTTTATTCTCCCCAAGAAAAATAAATTGCAAGAGGACATATAAAATGCTGAACATTATGTGTTAGCTTGATAGAATTCTGAGCACTGAGGTCTGCAATGAATGCCTGGTTAAGAGGTTCATGTCAAGCAATACATGAATCATTTCAACTAGGATTTTTAAAGCTTTCAGTTATTGTTTTCATCATTAGCAATTCAGATTACATTTATAATGGTCTCCCAACAGCCTTTCAGTAGCCTATCTTATACTTTGAGCAGAAAGAAAAATAACTCTTAATGCAGAAATATAGTGCAACTTGATACAACTAGATGCACAAATGAGGATAAAAGCTCAGAGCCTGAGGTATCTAGTGGGGGTTGAGAGGAAATGCCACACACTCATGCACACACACGCAGAGAATTGTTAAAAATTTCCAAGAGTAAATTTTACAAGACCAATGCTCTAATTCTTGAGCTATGGAGCCAACTCCAATAGTAAATTTTCATTGTAGTCTTTCCTGGGAAAGAGAAAACACAATTATAGTCTTCAGGATTCTTAGGTCCTGAAATACTCTCATTCCCACACCTAAGTACCTCCTCTGTTTTAATCTAAATATTTGAGTACCTCTCTGCTGTCCTGCACTTTCCACCCTGATCCTCTCTGGGAGATTCAGTTTTCGATACTTTTGTTAACCTTTTTTTTAAAGCAAGTAAATTTCAACATACAGGTTTCAACATATAAATTCATCAGTGCCCAGAAAATGTGGTATTTTCCAGCACTCCTCACAGCATGTACTTCAAACCTGTCTTTCAGGGCTTTTGGCTGAGGCCATGTGTTAGTTTTGAAGACCGAATTTCAATATGTTGGTGACTGGACTTATACACATCAGTCTTCCCTTTTCACAGCTTCATTTACAGCAAAGAATCTTCATCTTGGAATTTAGAAAGAAGCACAAGTCTTTTGTTTTATTTTTACACCAGTTCTGCTCAGGATGGGCTCCTTTTCTTCTATCATCTGCTGCCTCCTGGGCTAAGTTGGGCAGGCAAGCGGACTAAGCTGCTCACTGGTCTTGTTGACAAATACAGAAGTATCTGTGAATACATTCCAAGGGGCTTATTAGATTTTCTGATGGAGAAGCTGATAAACCAACAAAATTATATATTATCATGTACACAATGACCTCAAACTTCTAAGAATATGTAGTTTAAAATATAATTTTGTTTTCCAGCAATTTCATGAAAAAACCATTCTTTCCTAGAACTTTCTTTTTTTTTGGGGGGGGGGATGTTCACTGGGGATTGAACTCAGATGCACTCCACCACTGAGCCACATCCCCAGCCCTGTTTGATTTAGAGACAGGGTCTTACTGAGTTGCTTAGAGCCTCGCTTTTGCTGAAGCTGGCTTTGAACTCATAATCCTCCTGCTCCAGCCTCCCAAGCTGGTGAGATTACAGGCATGCACCACCATGTCAAGCCTAGAACTTTTAATATTTTGCTTGGATGATCTTGATCAACTTCTAAATAAAAAAGGGAAATTTTGTGATATACAATGTTCTCTTATAAAGATATCTTAATTACTTTCAACATAAAGCACTCAAATTAAACATACTATAAAGTAATATTATATATTAATACAATTTAAAAGCAGAATTCCATTTTCCCCAAGGACACTTCCAGTAAACCAATCCCCCCCCTCAAAAAAAAAATATATATATATATATATATATATATATATATATATATATATATATATATGAATAAGATGGAGTATTACAAAAAACTCGAATTGAATCATAAATACTTCAAGGTGAAAGCAGGGCTGGGCCGACTTTGGCCACAGACCAACTCTGGCAGATGGTCTGTGTTTTTAGAGCCTATAAGATAAGAATTATTTTTTTTACATTTTTACTGAATTGATGGAGGAGGTAGAGAAGGGGGAATTGTGTTTCCCTTAAAGCCTAAAATATTTAATAGCTAGTTCCTACAGAAAAAGTTTGCTGACTACTGATATAAAGGGTAATGTGATTGAAGCAGCAAATATCTACTAAAGCAAATATTAATGTGATATTTAAAATTTATGTTTATGCCATCTCTTCACATACAAAAGTTATCAAATTTATCAACATAACTTCTAATAACTCTGTTCTCAGTTCACATATTTCTAACTTTGATGACAACACATTATCCAAACCCATCACCTCTCACCTGAACTTCTGTATCATCTTCTCTATTTCACATTATTCTTCTTTCTTCAATGAATTCCTAACTCCTTGTTGGAAGCTATTTTAAAATACAAGATTTTATGTAATTCACTTGGTTAAACTCCTTTAGTAGCTTTTAACTCACTTTAAGATAAACATTTTTGAAAGTTCTTCATGATATCATACCTTCAAATCTCTAGAGTCCAAAATTATAACCAACATTGCTTATCTTTTCTGTATTTTCTGACCCCACCAGCCAAAACCATATACTAATCCAGAATTGGAGTCTCTTGAGTCTGAGTTTTCATTTGTCTGTAATATTCTCCCACCCTCACCTTTTCTCTTACCTAGTTCTTACTTATCTTTCAGATTCTCCATTAAATACCAGTTTCATAAGAAATCCTACTTCAAACCCATAAAATAAATCACATATTTATAACATATACTCCCATAACATTGTCTATATTTCCATCTTAGGATTTACTATGATTGTACTCTATTAATTATGGAAAACATATTTTTTGTTTCTTTACATTTTACAGAGGTAGGGCCCATGACTGCTATCTATCAATCACACAGTGTGGAGCACTTCTTAGGTACTTAACTCTCACTTGAATAAACAAATAAATAAGGAATAAAGAAGCAAGTCAATGAATAAGACAATAAATATAGAAAACATATCCAATTTTGTAAACAAACTCAACTTATAGTGTTGTGTTTTAGAAATATAATTATATGGGCATCTCAGAACTCTTGAAAACTTAAATTTTATTACTCATATAAAGACATCCACCTTTGTAAGGAACTAAACTTTCTGAATCAGCTGAAACTTTGTTCCCATTTTGACTCTTCACCTGTCATTTTAACATCTCTCCCTGACAAGTATTCACTCACAGTGTGTTCACATATGTGTGCACACACATGCACCACGCCTCCTGTCATCAAGATTGCAGGGGTTCCTGAGAACTCTGCATTCTCTTTCTTCACATTGTCATTCACCATCTCCATTGCTTCCTGACACTGACATCTTGGGTCTGAGTTTTCTCTGCTACTTTCTATTTTTGCTGCTATTGTCAATCTCTTGTCTATATTCTCTTCACAGTAGTAAGATTTATGTACAGAATAAAGGCAAAGAGAGGCCCCTCCATCTAACTGTCTACACTGTAGGAATTTCTAATCTCCTGGTTAAAATTCCTAAAACAATATAAAAAAAGCTGTGGGTAGGCCTAACAATCTTGTTAGCAGGGATTAATTTACACAAAGAAGCAAGGGATTGTCGGAAGAAAATTTTGAATGCATTGATAATGGAAATTTTACACTGTATTTGGATGTTCATAGTAGCACTGGTACACTTCTTTAAAGACCTTATAACTGGAGAAACCAATCAAACTGTTCCTTGTGTAAAAAAATTTGATGAATATGCTATTGTGCTGTATATTTGAAAATTGCAGAGAGAGTAGAATTTAAGTGTTCTTATCATATTTTATGATTTAGATATTAAGTGTCTAATTCTCTCTCTAAAGCTCATGTGTGAGAGAATGCAAGAACATTCAGAGAAGAAATGATTGGGTTATGAGAGCATTAACTCAACTGGTAAATAAATCCCTTGGTGGGATCACCTGAGTGGTAAGTGAAGGCAGGTAGAGTGTGGCTAGAGGAAGTGTTACTGGGGGTCATGCCTTTAGGGTATATATTTTGTACCTAATGAGTATAGTCTCTTTCTGCTTCTTGATCATGTGAGATACTTCCCTCTGCCACCACTCTTCTTCCATAATGTTCTGCCTTACCTCAAACCCTAAGTAATGAAGATAGCCTCCTATGAACTGAGACTCCTGAAACCATGAGCCTCCAAATAAACTTTTCTCCTCTAAAATTGTTTTTGATAAGTCTTTTGGTCACATCAGTGAATAGATGACTAAAACAGCATACAAAATGATCTTCTGAAATACATATACATTGTAAATGGAATGACTAAATTGAGCTAATTGACATGTGAATTGCTCCCACATTCTTGTTATCTTTTATGATAAAAACACTTATGTACAATTTATATTTGTTAATTAAAACTTAAAAATTGTATTTATGAAATATATGGGTAGGTCTTTCACCAATTCTGGGATTCTCCATTCTTTTGGGATATCAAATAAAATTCTCTCCAAGTCTTATGAAAATCCTAAGAATAAGGAACTCCTTACCCCAGTATATGCTGCATTTCTTTTGTCTGTGGCACATTTTTTAGCACAGTCACAGACATTGCTCAGTTTTTTCTTATTTATAGTTGTTGTCAACCATACATATCACTCTCTCCCTTCTCTTCCTAATCATCAGAAAGATAACCTCCAGTCCCCATGAAACAAGGGAATTTTGTAAAAAATGATGACAGTAAGTTTATCTAAATCAAATGTGCAAGAAACTCCATTGTTCAACATAGTTGTCAAAGCCATATTCTCAAAGTTAGAGTGAGAAATACTCCTATTTATTGACTTTTAGATACTTCTTATTTCTTCAGGACTTTATATACTCTAAAACCACCAAAATAAATTTCAGAACACTTTCATAAACCACATCCATATCCATGAACCTCATTGTTCATTTCTCTACCACTTACTGGTCCTGAGTACTTGTCATTTTCTGTCTTTGTGAATTAAAAAAAAATCAAATCCATGTACTTATGTATGGAATGGAGCATTAAATATGAGAAGAGGATAACAGTGTCCTTTCTTTTGCTTCTGGCTTCTTTATTTTGGCACAATGCGTGTTTGGGGATATGGGCACATTGGTTCTACCGTTGTTCAACAGATCAGAGTAGACCACCAAGAAGATCAGCACCTACTCAGACTGCTTTCACATTCATAACTCCAACCTCAAAATGACAATTTTTGGAGTATAACTCCTAGAAAGCAGTGGCCCTGGGGACTCAAGGTTCCCTACAGGATAAAGACCCAGTGTTGACTCCTGTGTCTCTCCAACCTAGGCCTGTCACAATGGCTTTCTAAGGATTTGGATTTCCAAATCCACCACTTCTTTCTAATCTATTATTTATGTGAACTACTCTGCCTAAAGATCTATATTGCCTCTTCTCTGGAGTATATGACATATAAAACACAATGATGCAAAATCCACATGAGGCCTGGGGATGTGGCTCAAGTGGTAGCGCGCTGGCCTGGCATGCATGCTGCCCGGGTTTGATCCTCAGCACCACATACAAACAAAGATGTTGTGTCTGCCAAAAACTAAAAATAAATAAACAAATATTAAAAATTCTCTCTCTCTCTCTCTCTCTCTCTCTCTCTCTCTCTCTCTCTCTCTCAAAAAAAATCCACATGAAAAATATGCCTAGTTGAGGAATTTCTGTATAGAAAGAATTGGCTAAAACTTCAGAAATATTTTGGATAGCAAATTGTGAGGGATGCACAGATTCCACTGCTACTTAAAGGTAGTTTTAGTTGTGACAAGTAGAAAATACTTAGTGTTTGGGTTGTCACCATAGGATTTACCAACATTCCTCTATCCTCCATTGCCATAAAAGTTGTAGGTGCAAGGTAAATTAGTTATGCTTTGTCCCTGTAGACTGTGAACCCTTTGAGACTATAATCCATGCTTTCTCTATCTTTGTATCTTCAGATCATAGCCTAATGTCAATGACAAAGTACTTACTCAAAGCATGTTTCATAAACAAGTAGATGAATTAATCAGTAAACAAATAAGTCAATTACCCAATGAATATTCACTTAGTGATCATTTGGGAGAGAAGTGCAGTGCGCAGGTCAGAACCACAAGGAAAGCATGAAGTTACCACCCACAAATATGGTTATGATTGGTAGGCAGCTAGTGAAAAGTGTCAAAGGACCAGGACCAAAATGCACTTTATTTGCAAGCAGGATCTGCCTTGAGTTTAACAGTTGTTGAATTTAAACTTATCTCACTAACTGCTTCCTTGCAATCCTATAGAATAATTCTGCTTAAATTTTACTTAATTGTATCAGAAAGATGCTTGCCTATAAACCTGTATATCTTCCCTTTTTTCTACCAGTGGTTTATACTTGAAATGGAACTGAGTCAATGGTACTCTTTACAAAGTATTTCCACTTCTTGCTCTTTCCTTGGGCACCTCACCTGAAGTTAGGGATGATCATGTGACCTTCTTGGGAAAATAGAAGGTGTTACTTGTAGTCATAAACCTTCATATCCACAGAGCACAAGTCTTTACCCTCTGGCACAATGACCTGCAATTTTGATATTTTGCCTGGTACCTAGAATGGGCACATTGTCAAGCAGAGCTCTCAATCAACCTTCAATAGGAATAAAAGTGAAAACTAAAATTTTATTTTAAATTGTTGAGATTCTTGCCCTTCTTTGATATGATAGCATGGCCTAAATTCTCTCAAGGAAATAATAGATACAAAATAAGAAAGAATCTATATAAAAATGCTCTTTTCTGATTAGGTAAACATCTTTGAGACCACTCACCCTTACTGGAATCAAGGTTTTACATTCTAGCCTACTGACCCTGGATGAGTTAGGTAAACAATCTGGGACTACAAGATTTCTAGAATAATTATAGCTAACTTCAAGACTTGTGAGGACTAAATGAGGTTAACATCTAAGAAACAGAGCAATGCTTTGAACAGCCTAGGAACCATATACATGAAAGTTATTGTTTTCACTTTTAGTCTTATTGGACTTGACTTTCAACTTGGTTACCCCTTGTGCTTTATTTAAGACCTGTCTAGTCAAAGACCACATCTCAGAAGAGTTTTGTGAATCATTCTGTGATTAAGAGCTACAGAAATGAAAGTAAAACAAACAAACAAACAACAATAACAGCAATGAAAAACTTTGGGGAAGTAAACCTGAAGAAATTACTTTTAGATTTATTGATCTTATGGTGTACTGAGCCTAACATTTAATTACCACTTGGCAATGTGGCCCCTTCTATAGTTAATCATAATTTAATATTTCTTATAGGGAAAGAGAATGACTTTCTAGTAAATAGTTTTATAACAGCCTCTGAGTTCAACTGGAGGTTGTAGAACCACAGATCCACACTGGGATATGAAGGGAACTCTTTAGAGTTTTAGACAGGAGTATAACCAGCATGAATAATCCCCAAAGTCTGGGTTTCATATTTTTTTTTTGTGTGACTATGACCTGCTAATAAGAGATATGGAAGGAAAAGAAAGGTGTACACCCAACTGGGCACAATGAGGATGATTAAGATCATAAGTGACATGAGAATAAAAAATGAACTTATAACTTGGGGCTGGGGTTGTAGCTCAGTGGTAGAATGCTTACCTAGCCCATGTGAGGGTCTGAGATCAATTCTCAGCACAACATAAAGGTAAATAAATAAAATGAATGTGTTATGTCTATCTATAACTACAAAAATTTTCAAAACATATTTTAGCTGTAGATGGATATTATAACTTTGTTTTGTTTTATTATTATTATTTTTTGAATTCCAGTACTTAGTGAAACTCTAGGGCAGAAAATAATGTGTAAGGGTACTGCATAATAGTTCTTGTTTTGATACATTCCCTTTGTAGTGATTTATTAAGAGAGACTGAAAAAGTCTGATTAAAATGCATAAACTGTGCTGAACAGTAAACAACTATGTCTAAGGATGAAAAAATGGGACCCACATGCTGCACATGGAAATTGCCCTTAACATATGGCCTATTGTTGAACAGATTAGGAAGCCAAAGGTTGATTGTAATCACATTTGAAGTTTTCCATCACTTATAAAAGCAACACTTCCTTGTGCAAATGTTTCAATTTGTTGTAGTTAAAAACTGCTTCCTGGCTTAATCCTTGAAGAAACCAGTTCTTTTGACTGTCAAGTGAATGGAAAAATTTATACAGGGAACACACTGGACTTCACAAAATGAAACAGAGATTGTATGTTGAAAGAGAAATAAAATCTAAAGAATTAACAGGAGCAAATTAAACAAACTAGAGAGCTCCAGATAGGGATTTCTTTTGTAGTTCATTAAAGCTGGGGGAGAAATTTTGTGGGTTGGCTAGGTGCTGAAATCTCTTTTTATTAAAATATATATTTTTTTTAATTTTTATTTTTTAAAATGTATTTATTTATTTATTTGCATAATGATTCTTTTTTTAAAGAGAGAAAGAGAGAGAGAGAGAGAGAGAGAGAGAGAGAGAGAATTCTTTTAATATTTATTTTTCAGTTTTTGGTGGACACAACATCTTTATTTTATTTTTTGTGGTGCTGAGCATTGAACCCAGTGCCCTGCACATGCTAGGCAAGCACGTTACTGCTTGAGCCATATCCTCAGCCCTGCATTACAATTCTTAATACACCATTATAATAATTTATCATTTTATTATTTATTATATATAAGTCATGTTGACACTAAATTCACATCTTCATACATGTATTTTGTATAATGATGGATATCTCCTTTCATCATCCATGCTATTCCCCTTCTCCCTCCTTTTCCCTCCCACCCCTATTCCCTATCTAAGGGTAATCTTTCTCCCTTGCTCTCCCTTCCAACCCATTTTGAGTCTCCCCCCCTTATATCAGAGAAGACATTTGGCATTTAATTTTTGTGGATTGGCTAACTTCACTTAGCATAATCTTCTCTAATGCCATCCATTTCCCTGCAAATTCCATTAACTTTTTTTTTTATTTCTGAGTAATATTCCATTGTGAATAAATGCCATATTTTTTAAATCCATTCATCCACTGAAGGACATCTAGGTTGCTCCAGAGTTAATCAACTTTGAATTGTGCTGCTATAAACATTGATGTGGCTGTGTCCCTGTAATATGCTATTTTTAGGTTTTATTCTGAGAAGAGGAATAGCTGGGTCAAATGGTGGTTCCATTCCCAGTTTTCCAAGGAATCTCCATACTGCTTTCCAAATTGACTACACCAATTTGCAGTCCCACCAGCAGTGTATGAGTGTACCTTTTTCCCTGCATCTCTCCAGCGCTTCTTGTTTGTCTTCATAATGGCTGCCACTCTTACTGGAGTGAAATGGTATCTTAGAGAAGTTTGAATTTTATGATTGCTAGAGATGATGAGCATTTATTTTTTCATATATTTGTTGATTGATTGTATATCCTCTTCTGAGAAGTGTCTGTTCAGGTCCTTGGCACATTCATTTATTAGATTATTTTTTTGGTACTTATCTTGTTTAGCTCTTTATATACCCTAGAGATTAGAGCTCTATCTGATGTGTTAGGGGTAAAAATTTGTTTGCAGGATGTAGGCTCCCTATTCACCTCGCATATTATTTCTTTTGCTGAGAAAAAAACTTTTTAGTTTGAATCCATCCCATTTGCTAATTCTTAGTTTTAATTCTTGTGCTATAGGCATGTTATAAAGGAAGTTGAGGCCTAGCCCCACGTGATGGAAATTAAGGCCTACTTTTTCTTCTACTAGATGCACAGTCTCTTTTTTAATCCATAGATCCTTGATCCATTTTGAGTTAACTTTTGTGCATGGTCAGAGATATAGATTTAAATTCATTTTGTTGCATATGGATTTCCAGGTTTCCCAGCACCATTTGCTGAAAATGCTATCCTTTCTTCAGTGAATGCTTTTGGCAACTTTGTCTAATATAAGGTAGTTGTAATTTTGTGGATTATTTTCTGTGTCCTCTGTTCTGTACCTTTGGTGTACTAGCCTGTTTTGGTGCCAGTACTATGCTGTTTTTGTTACTATTGCTCTGTAGTATAGTTTAAGGTCTGGTATAATGATACCAACTGTTTCACTCCTCCTGCTTAAAATTGCTTTAGCTATTCTGGGTCTCTAATTTTCCCAGATAAATTTCATGATTGCTTTTTCTATTTCTATGTGGACTGCTATTGGGATTTTGATTGGAATTGCATTGAACCTGTATAGTGCTTTTGGTAGTATGGTCATTTTAATAATATTAATTCTGCCTATCCATGAGCAGGTAGATCTTTCCATCTTCTAGGGTTCTAGTTTTCATTGTAAAAGTCTTTCACCTCTTTTGTTAGGTTGATTCCCAAGTATTTTATTTTATTTTATTTTTTTGAGGATATTGTGAATGGAATAGTTTTCCTCATTTCTTTTTCAGAGGATTTGTTACTGATACACAGAAATGCTTTTGATTTATGGGTGTTGATTTTATGTCCTGCCACATTTCTGAATTCATTTACTAATTCTACAAGTTTCTTAGTAGAATTTTTTTGGTCTTCTAGGTATAGAATCATATCATCAGCAAATAGTGCTAATTTCTTTTATCTGTCTAATTGCTCTGGCCAGTGTTTCAAGAACTATGCTAAATAGAAGTGGTGAAAGAGGGCAACCCTGTCTTGTTCCAGATTATAGACGGAATGACTTCATTTTTTTCTCTGCTTAGAATCATTCTGGCCTGAGGCTTAGTGTAGATAGCTTTTACAATGTTGAGGTAAGTTCCTGTTATCCCTACTTTTTCTTGTATTTTGAGCATAAAGGAATGTTGTTGCTGTATTTGTCTAATGCTTTTTCTACATCTATCAAGATGATCATGTGGTTCTCATCTTTAAGCCTATTGATGTGATGGATTATGTTTATTGATTTCCTTATGTTGAACAAACCTTGTATCCTGGGGATGAATCCCACTTAATCATGGTGCACAATCTTTTTGTTATGTTTTTGTATCCGATTTGCCAGAATTTTATTAATGATTTTTTGCATCTATATTCATTAGAGATATTGGTTCCAAGTTTTCTTTCTTTGAGGTGTCTTTGTCTGGTTTTGGAATCAGGATAATATTGTTCTTGTAGGATGAATTTGAAAGTACTCCCTTTTTCTATTTCCTGAAATATATTAAAGAGTATTGGAATTAGTTCTTCTTGAAAGGTCTTATAAAACTCGGCTGCATATCCATCTGGTCCTGGGCTTTTCTTGGTTGGTAATATTTTGATGGCTTCTTCTATTTGCTCGCTTGATATTGGTATGTTTAAGTTGTGTATATCTTCCTGACTCAATCTAGGCAGATCATATAACTTAAAGATTTATTGATGCCTTTACTATCTTCTATTTATTAGAATATAAGGTTTCAAAATAATTTCTAATTATCTTCTGTATTTCTGTAGTGTCTGTTGTGATATTGCCTTTTTCATCCCATATACTAGTAATTTGAGTTCTCTCTCTTCTTCTCTTCATTAGCATGGCTAAGGGTCTGTCAATCTTATTTATTTTTTCAAAGAACCAATTTTAGTTTTGTCAATTTTTTCAATTGTTTCTTTTGTTTCAATTTCATTGATTTCAGCTCTGATTTTAATTATTTATTGCCTTCTACTGCATTTGCTGCTGATTTGTTCTTTTTATAGGGCTTTGAGATGTAGTGTGAGATCATTTATTTGTTGGCTTTTTCTTCTTGGCTTTGAGATGTAGTGTGAGATCATTTATTTGTTGGCTTTTTCTTCTTTTAAGAAATGAACTCTATGCAATAAATTTTCCTCTTAGTATTGCTTTCATAGTGTCCCAGAGATATCAATATGTTGTGTCTGAGTTTTCATTTACCTCTAAGAATTTTTAAAATTTTTTCTTGATGTCTTATGTAACCCATTGTTTATTCAGAAGCATATTGTTCATTCCCCATGTGATGTAGGAATTTTTATTTCTTATTTTATTATTGATTTCAAATTTCATTCCATTGTGATCAGATAAAATGCATGATAGTATCTCTACTTCTTTGTATTTCCTATGACATAATATGTTGACCTGTGACATAATATATGGTATATTTTTGAGAAGGATCCATGTGCTTCTTAGAAAAAAATGTATCTTCTTGATGTTGGTTGATATATACTATATATTTCAATTAAGTATAATTTATTAATTGTCTTATTGAGTTCTATAGTTTCTTTATTCAACTTTTGTTTGGAAGATCTGTTCAGTTGTGAGATACTTGTGTTGGATTATTGTGTTGTGTTTTATTTGACTCTTGAACTTGAGATGGGTTTCTTTGATGAACATAGCTGCACCATTGTTTGGGGCATATATATATTAATGATTGTTATGTCTTGTTGGTGTATGGTTCCCTAGAGCAGTATGTATTGTCCATCTTTATCCATTTTGATTAACTTTGGCTTGAAGTCTATTTTATTTGATATGTGTATGGACACCCTTGCTTGCTTCTGATGTCCATGTGAGTGGTATGATTTTTCCCAACCTTTCACCTTCAGTCTGTGTATATCTTTTACTATCAAATGAGTCTCCTGTAGGCAGCATATTGTTGGATCTTTTTTTTTAATCCAGTCTACAAACCTATGTCTTTTGATTTGTGAGTTTAAGCCAATAACATTTAGGGTTATTATTGAGATATGGTTTGTATTTCTAGCCATATTTGTTTATTTTGTTATTTAACGTGATATGTTTTCCCTCTTTGATTAGTTTTTCCTTTACTGTACAACTTCCCACTGTTGGTTTTCATTGTTATTTTTCATTTCCTCTTCATGAAATATTTTGACAAGGATGTTTTGAAGTGCTGGTTTTCTACCTGCAAATTCTTTTAACTTTTGTTTATCATGGAAGTTTTTTATTTCATCTTCAAACCCGAAGCTTAATTTTGCTGGATACAAGATTCTTGGTTGGAACCCATTATCTTTCAGCATTTGAAATACGTTGTTCCAGGATCTTCTAGGTTTCAGAAGATCATCGATTAACCTAGTTGGTTTACCTCTAAATGTAATCTGCTTCCTTTCCTTGTGACTTTTAAAATTCTCTCTTGTTCTGTATGTTGGGTATCTCCATTACAATGTGTCTTGGTGTGGATCTCTTGTGATTTTGCACATTTGGCATTCTGTAGGCTTCTAGGATTTGGATTTCTGTTTCATTCTTTATGTCTGGCAAATTTTCTAATATTATTTCAGTGAACAGATTGTTCAATCTTTTGGTTTGGACCTCTATATCTTGCTATATCCCATTAACTCTTAAATTTGGTCTTTTTATGCTATCCCACATTTCTTGGATATTCTGCTCATGGTTTCTTACCAATCTCACTGTGCTGTCTACACTCTTTGTGATGATATACTTTGTCTTTGTTGTCTGATGTTCTATCTTCTAAGTGTTCTACTATGCTGGTGATACTCTCATTTGAGTTTTTAATTTGGTTTATTTTTTCCTTTATTTCCAGGATTTCTGTGTTTTGTTTTTTTTTTTTTGTTTTGTTTTTTTTTTTTTTTTTGTATAACCTCTATCTCCCTGTAGAGTTGATCTTTTGCTTCTTGGATTTGTTTATATAAATCCATTGTCAAGGTGATCTTTTATTGTCTTCATTTGCTGTCTAAAGTCTTTCTTGAGACTTTAGATAATCTGAACCATGTATATCCTGAAATCTTTATCTGACATTCCTTCTGCTGCAGATATTACCTCTTCTAATGTTGAACTGCTCTACATCATTTATGTTCCTTTTTTTCCTTGTCTTTTTATACTGCTCATGTTTCTTTCCAGCTCTGTGTGACTGTTGCTTTAATGTTTTCCCCCTATATATTTATATTGCTCTTGTATAGTTCCAAAATCTCTCTGGTCAGCCACAAAACTGCACTGGTAGCCACACCCACTGATAGATGGTGAGTAAGGTTTTTCAAGATGGATTCCATCTGTTTCCTGCGTAGGGTGTTTGGTGAGGTGGGGGGTGGTGGGGTGACCTTGTGCTGTTTTCAGAGCTCTGACTGGTGACCCACAAGCAAAGCCTCTGCATTCTGTGCCACCTTCCATCTGTACCAACCACACAGCAAGTGGGACGGCCTTCCATGTGTGCCAACCGCGCCGCCCTTTATTTTATTTTTATGTGGTTTCGGAGATTAAACCTAGTGCCTCACACATGCTAGGCAAGTGCCGTACCACTGAGATACAATCCTGGCCCCACAAAAAAAAAAAAAAACGGTTTTTTTTAAATGAACACATAATTATTGCGAGGAATTTTCTTTCTTTTGATTCATTACTTTTGGAAACAAAGTGACCCTCCTAGGTTAGACAACCAATAGCTAGTGTCAGTAAAATTGCTATCAAATTGAGAACTCCAGCATTCAAACTGTATTTCTCAACACATTCCAGTACTTTAAAAATTTTAATGGAAATCATACATTTTTTCATGATAAGAGTCATATATGAGCAAGACAAGCCACACTCTTACTCAGATTTGGAATTGTTTAAGATGCTTGAAAACTGAGTAGCTTAAGTGTCTGGAACCAGACACTTGACTTAGTAGCTTAAGTGTCTGGAACCAGAACTGGGTTCAGAACTCAGTTCCATAATTTCTGGGTGAACTTAGATAAAATAGATATTTTTCCCTATACTAGGTAGGTAAAATAGAACTTACCTAATAAGGCTTTTGGGAAGATTAAAGCAGATAATATGTAAAACATCTAGTATTGGTAATTCACTTTTGATGACATAATAGGAAGTTTTAGAAGCTTTGGAAGAAAAATTATAACACAGAAAAATTATAACACAGAATCCTGGATGTGAATCTTTCAGCTAATAACAAGATGTTAATCTGGACTGTGCAGAGCCTTGAGTACCTGGAGTTGGCTTAGGAGCTCTGAGAATTTGAGGCCCTGATCAACACAACCAGGAAACTTCTTTCATCTATGTTTGTAGTTATAGCAGTGCACTTACTATCAATAGAAGTATCCACTGCTATTGAAAAATAGGTTCATAACCATTGATTTAGAGAGGTTAAAATGTGTATCTGATGTAACCTGAATAGAGTTTATCTATTGATGTCTTTTCACTCTTTTCTTATTGTCTGGGTGGAGATATTTACTTAGGGACCCTATAATCTTTCATTAAAAAGTGAAAAAGCAAAGGTTCCATCATAAATGGCATTTTTATGAATTCATAATACATTTGCATTTCATTAAACATTTGTCACTATTAGTTACTGAGTTCTCACTCTGTCCTATTGAAGTTAACCAAATGACAATTAGCTTTGAAAAAGAATCCTGCATAATATGGTGATGGGAAGACAAAGAAATTACCTATGCCTCTGACTTGCCATACTGTGACAGGAGGAATTACTGTCACCTGTGAGGCATTTGACTTATTCTCAGAAAACATTTTCTGGAATCAATACTGAGGTCTTTAGCATAAACCAATTAATTTTGTTCTTATTGCTCACTCACCTAAGTTAGATATCAGACTTCACCAAGGGCAGGTCTGTATTTAGGCATTTACTTATTCTCCAAGGAGGTAGAAAACAGCTACACTGGCTATGGTTTCTAGAATTGGGGTAAGCAAGAGGATAAGCATGATACTGTCAAACACACAGCATCTGTTGTCCCATTTGATCTACCTTTCTTCTTTCCTTCTGTTTTTCCTTCTGTTCTTCCTTTGTTCCTTTCTTTCTTCCTACCTATTTTCTCCTTCCTTACTTCCTCTTTTCTCCTTCCTTCCTACCTATTTTCTCCTTTCTTTCTATTTCTTTCCTCCTTCCTTCCCTCCAACCTTTATCTTCCTTCCTTCCGTCCTTCCTTCCTTCCTTCGTTCCTTCCTTCCCCTTGATGACTTCATCTGACTTATACTCTAATAAGAACTTCTTAGGTTGGGGATGTAGCTTAGTAGTAGAATTCTTGCTTAGTTTTTGCAATGTTCTATTTTCAATCCCTACCATTGCAAAAGTTCCCAAACTCATTGTTTATAATAACTTTTGTACTTTATCTTCCCCCACAGTTTTAGTGGTTGAAGCAAGGGCCTTATGTGTACTAAGTAAATAGTCTACCTAGCTATACCCCTATCTGCAACATTATTCCTTTAAGTGACAGAATTCAAACCTAAGCAATCCGTCTTCAGAATCCACCAGCCTAACCATGACTCTTTATTGCATTAAGTGTCATTTTGTAGAGAGAAAAAAAAAGTTGATTATAAGCCACAGGCTGGTAACTAGCCTAAATCAAAGGCTTTGTTGTATTATGCATACAACCCTAAGGGAGTCACACAGGACTGGGGGTTCAGTCTCTGAAAATGAGGCACCTGTATCTCAGACAAAGCTCTATTTGTACATATTTTATTCAAGAACCTTGAGGAAAAGATGACTATTATAGGCATAAATGCTTTCCTTTCTCTCCTAGCCACAAAGCATCTTTTTAAAAAAATGTTTTATTTGGAAATGATTTTAATCTTATACAAATGAATTGAAAAATAGCATAAAGCACATATAGATGGAGATTCTACTGAACACCATCTACAGCTAACATCTTACTCAATTTGCTTGATCATTTATAAACCCTTTCTTTCTCTCTCCCTGCATATGCAAACACATTATTTCTATCTAACATATGCACATATGCATGTATAATATGTATGCAGTATGAAATATTTATAGCACATATACATAACCATGCATAACTATGTATATGCATAATAGTGTGTTTTTACTAAAGTGTTTGAGAACAAATTTTCTACATGGCCAAATGACATCTTAAATGCATGGTATTTATTCACTTAAGAGATCTTGAGAAACAAAATATGAAAGTGAGTATTTTAAAATATGGATCTAAAATATGCCTGCCACATTTTAGTAATAATAATAATAATAATAATAATAATAATAATAATAATAATAATAATAATTCACAGATATTGATACAATGATCAGCATCTCTAATGCTGAAAGGATGATGTTGAACTCCAAGAGTTCAAGTAGCTGTCCCACAGGACAAGCTCATCCTTGCCTTCTATTTGACTGACTTCAAAATACATGCTGCTCTCACTAAACCCAGTTGCCTCTCAATAAATATGTGCAAACCCATGAATTTTAAATGAGTTAATAAGCAAACACAATGCAATTGTCAGTAGCCTAACTGACCTGTGTGCCTGAGTATGTGCATGTGTGCTTATATGTGTGGGGGTGGTGTCTGTGTATTTTTTGCTTTCAATTTAATGTTCCAAACTTGGATATGTTTAATCTTAAAAACTGGAAAGAATAGTACAATGTATATCTGTGAGTCACCACTTAGATCCAAAAGCTATTAATATTATATTATTTCTGGTGACATTAATTTAATAATATTATTTAATATACATGTTATGTGTAATATGCTTTATATTTTATGATTTTTCACTAGGTTATTTGGGAAGAAATAAAACCTGAGTTTCTCATCTTGTTTTCTTGGACTTATATTCAAGAATGACTGCCAGCTTATAGGTGCTTCTACACTACACAATACTATTATTGTAACAAAAAAGCTATAAGAGCATCTTTGTAAAAAGGAAAAGAATCACAGCAGCTAAATCCTATCCAGGAAATGTTGCAAGTAGCATGGGAATTTGAATGATGGACATGACATTCAAGTCATCCAATGGTAGGGGCCTAAGACTGGGACCACTTGAGGGAAGATTAACTTTGCCAACTTTGTTTCTGCTCTGAGGATTTGTTAGTTCATTTGTTCTACAACATCAACATGGTTATAGATGTTGTATATAATCAACCTCTATTGATTATATACAACATAATATATAATACATTATACATGATTATATATAATTATGTATATTATATATTATACATGATTATATAAATTTATAGTACAATTCCAATCCTTAAGAACCTGAGACTACTGATGAAACACGTCAGTAAATAATGAAAGAAACAGTCCTCTGGTGATCCAACCAGTTGAATCAATCTAAAAGGAATGAACTGATAACATCCAGGAGACAGTGGGCATTTGCAATGATTTTAATAAATGCCATATATGTGTATATCAACACTGCAAGTAAATTAAAATCATGATTACATTACATATGATATTAGATTTAATGTATTCTTCCTCACCTAATATTCTGTCAACACTTTCTCATGTAATTGAAATTCATTGGATATTTTATTTTTACTGACTGTGTAGTATTTCTTAGTATGAATTTATAATACTGATTTAATTGTTTCCCTTTCATGTAATTTACACCAAATTTGTCAGTGTCATACTCATTTATTCATGAATGTAGCCAATTCCAAATTTGGCTGAAAATTCTTATATTGACAGCCAATGCATCAAATTAACATGTCCTGAGAAGAAGAGAAAGCATGTAAAATTTCTCATAGTGAGATGCAATTACTGTAACTGACACATGGAACTTGTATCACATCTCCCATGGTAGCTTTGGAAATTGAGGGTCAAACTATGAAAGGCAAATGTCCAAGATTATGCAATTTGTCAATGGAAGAAATGTTATTTACACCAAAGACTGTTGTACAACAATATCCACAGGGTGCCTTGTGTGTGTGTGTGTGTTTGTGTGTGTGTGTGTGTGTGTGTGATTTTTGTTCTCACTGAGGAGATTTTAATGGGTAACTTGGTTTCATGATTGTTGTGGGAAATCCTACAATGCAGTCTTAGATTTCTTACCCCTGATATTTCAGTCCCACTGACTCCCACATGCAGGCAACACATGTATTGGCATACGCACATGCACATGAGAAGGGTGTGAGAATCTCAGGGCTTATCTTTGGAAATGTCAGTGGCTTTGAAGGGAAGCAACCAAAGTCTACTATCTTGTGCTGTCCCTGTTGCTGTTGCCACAGCATGGTAATGTTGAAGCACAGGCAGACCGGCTGCCCAGTGCTGTCTCCTTTGTCCTCATAACTGACCTGCCAACCTCAATATCCTCTCCCTAAGTGCCCTGTTGGCCTGGAAGTATGATATGATCCCTGATCCCTGATTGCTCTCTGGCTTAGTTCCTCCATTCAAATAGCTCTGTTCATAGGGCAGACTCTCCGATATTCATTACACATGCAAGACACATAGGTCCTTGAGCTGCCTGACTCAAGTGTGCAGCCTATTGGACTTTACATACCTGTGGTCTAAGCTCACCTCTCCTTGCTGGTAATGCAGCTTCTTGAGTTTACACTACTGTTGGGGTGACCTGCTAAAGATAGCTCTATCTACATTTTTACTCCTTCAGTCACAGACAAAAAGGTGTCATTTTTGCTCTTGGCTGTGTGGAGGAGCTGGTTTACTAATCCAAAAGGAAGGGACAATGGAGATTATTCCTTCTAACATCACTCTCGGAAAAGGGATAAAGGACTTTGTTTTTAAAGTCTGAGATTTTTTTGTTGTTGTTGTTTTTTCTCTCTCAGACAGGAGACAATTATTTTCTTTGTGCCTCAAAATTCGAGGGCCTTCTAGGAAATCACATTTTCTTTTGGAGAGAAGGAAATGCTTTTCAGAGGTTAAAGAGAAAAGCAGCTGATTCTCCAGTTATTTCTAACTGTAGAGGGAAGAGTGAAGGTGAGGTGTGAGTATTGTTACAGGCATGTGGCATGTGAGTTCTAGCACAGTATTATGCCAGTACTGTGGCAGGGAACACTGGTGCAGAGGCCTAAATGCTGTAGCTGGGGTGCTTGGTGCACGGACTTCTAAGCAGAGGAGGTGGCTTTCAAAGAACCTGGCTGACCTGAGGATATAGCTGGAGATGGTTCTGTTTGGTTGGGATTAGAAGAGCAGGTTGAAAGAACAGACTAAGAAGGAGCAGTAACACCCATGGGAGCTGTTACCCAGGTCTTCGTTTGTTAGAAACGGATCTTTGTAAAAAATCAGTTTGGGGATTAAGGAAGATACTCTGTTTCTTTGACTATGTAAGGGAGCATGGAAGAATCCCTGAGAGTTTAAGAACGGATTTACTGCCAAACTGGCATTTGGATGCCAAATCAGATTAAACTTAATGGGGAGACTTTAAGCCATGTGAGACTGCACCCAGATGTTGAGGAATACTTTATAGAATTACCCAAATACCTAGAGTTGTCCATCCAGCTTCACACCTTCCACTATGTGGATCAGGTTCCACAGTTTCATAGAAGCAAGTCTAATATTTTCAACCTCAGGATCTCTGAGACTCAGAGCTATACAGAAACCCTTTCCTGACTCAGGTCAGCTTCTTCTTCCATCTCCTTTGTAGGAGATATTTGTTCAAAAGAAATGTGTGCCTGGTTTTGTACACTAATCAAGTTTCATCCAGGTTTTACTATATGTATGTGTCATGTTTCGGCTATTGTATTGAAGGAACACAATTAGTCTTGTGGAATAGTAGCTCCATTCCTGATCCTCAATTTATAAATACCTTTTCCTTGACCATTGGTAGAATACTAGCAGAACTGATGTAAGGAATCATTTGGAAATAGCCTGTTACTCTGTGCTCATGTGGAAATGCCAGGTCCTTTCCTATCTTCTCAACTCAACCTCTTCCACTCTACTCTGTCTTCTAAACCTAGCAGGAATATGTCTTGCTCGGTTATCCTAGGCTTCTTGGGGAGTTGTTGTTGTTCTTTTTCTTCTTCTTCTCCTCTCCCGTCCTCCTTCTCCTCACCCTCCTTTTTATTTGCAGTTGGGATATTGCTGTTTTTCCCAGGTGGTCTTGAACTCATGATCCACCTTCCTTAGCCTCCCAAGTAGCTGGGACTGCAGGCTTGCACCACAGTGCCTGGCTGGGGAGTTTCTTTTTATCTTTCATCATGCATGATTCTTGTAGATAGGATGGAATCATTTTTTCTGGTCCTTACCATTTAAGTTTTTATTTCTTATTTTATAACATAACCCCTCATTTATTTCATTGTCCTTCTCCTGTACAATATTTCTCAGTACACATTCCCTCTGACTTGTACACTCTCTGTTTTGGAGCTTAGACATGGGGATGAAATCTGCCTAGATTTATTTCTTTTTTGCTGGGTCTCTGGTTTTCAATTACTTTA
This sequence comes from Callospermophilus lateralis, assembly GCF_048772815.1. Taxonomy (NCBI): domain Eukaryota; kingdom Metazoa; phylum Chordata; class Mammalia; order Rodentia; family Sciuridae; genus Callospermophilus; species Callospermophilus lateralis. The sequence goes on from NW_027516477.1 coordinate 2,482,761, forward strand.
GGAGAATAACACCATTCCCAATTCATTTTGTTTGCCCTTATGATCTTTTGGACTTTTGATTTTGACTTTCTGTCTTTGTTCTTGTATGCTACCTGGCTAATGCTTTAGTGGAGGCTAGTATAATTAGTAGCCTCCCTTGTCAATGGTGCTCGGGGAAATACAATCATATTCTATAAGAAGCATCATAGTATGGTGTTTGAACTCAAGCATTTAAGGACATCTCTCATAGGGAGCTTTTAGCTCCTTGGCATCATCACAACATGAAGAGTTGTTCTCCAAGACTGAAAAGAGGCTGAGTAGAGCCATGATTTTTTACCTTGAGTGTTCCGATTATTGGCAAGATGTGCAGTCTTGTACACCTCTGATGTACCTTTCAAAATGGTCCAGAGGAAAGAAGTAAAAATCCCAGGGCATATCAAATGATGAACAAGAAATATACCAAAGAAGATACAGAACTGTCCAGCACAAATCATTGTTACTTCAGGACATCATCACTAACTCATTGTTTAATTAGTATTTATAGAAGGCTACAATCATTCACTGCCTAAAATGTAGATTCAGTCATTCTCAATAGATCCTGGGGCATCTTAGTAGAATACTTCTTCCTGTCAGAATGGACGAATCCAAATCTATCACCCATGCTCACTATCCCATCCTATACACTCCCTCGGAGAAGACTTGTTATTGATTACTTTCTCCCTTCTGTATCTTTGACCCTGCTTTTCCTGAGCTCTTTCCTGACAGCATTAAACATGTTACAGCCTCTTACAATATCTTAAAATCTATTATTTGCCAAATAATTTTCATAATCTTTTCTTATAACTAGACCACTGACCAGTGGCCTTCTGAATGAAAAAAAAAAAAAACTGCTTGTAACCTCAGAAATATTAACAAATTTAAATGTTAGGATCATAGTGCAATTCTGCAACCAAAGCTCATCTGCTTTTAAAACAAAATGAGGACTACTCCTCATATGCCTCAATAACCTGTTGCTCCCATCATTCACAGAAGTCCAGACCTCTTCGTGCATTTACTACCACCTAAAATCCTCTTAATGTTATTCTCTGTGTACCAGATCTGTTTCAATTCTACAACCTTCCCCTATGTTTCTTTTACTATACCTTCTGGAATTCCTTCTTTATGATTGGCCAATAGCCTGATGTATTTGTCAACTTGGATTGCTATAAAAATACCATAGATTGGGTGGTATGAACAATGCACTTCTATTTCTTACAGTTCTGGAGTCTGTGAATTCCAAGATAAAGGTGCTGATAGACTTTTTTTTGTAGTGACGTCTCTCTTCCTGGTATATCAATGGTGACTTCTCACTGTGTCTTCACACAGTAGAGACAAAGTGAGCTCCAATCTCTTTCTCTTCTTACAATTCCACTAGTTCCATCATGGAGTCTTACCCTTATGATCCTATCTAAACCCAATTACTTCCCAAAAGACCCATTTGAAAATATTATAACATTAGGGGTTAGGCTTCAACCTAGGAATTTTAGGAGTAGAAAATATTCAGTGTATAGCATTATGTTCTGCCCCCCATAACAGGGACTCTGGTATACAAAACTCATTAATTCCATCTAAATAGCCCTCAACTTCTTAGTGCTCCAGAATTGACTCTAAAACATAATACTCAAAGTCTTATTGAAATATCAATATCAGACATGGGTAATAATTGAGTTATAATAAAATCCATTTTTTCCAACTGTAAAACTGTGAATCTAGATAAGATACATGATTCCAAATTACAATAGTGAGACAGCTAGAGGATAAACATTCCCATTTTAAAAGAGAAATAGGGAATAGGTGTAGACTAGTCTCAAACAAGTCTCAAACTTAGCAAGGCAAATGCCATTACCTCTTAAGACTGAAGAATAATCATCTTTGGTTTTAATGTGCTGCCTTCTGGACCCAAGGACACATTGTTATTTTCTTTTATTTTTTTTATTTGTTCATTTTAGATATATATGACAGTAGAATATATTTTAACATATTCTACATACCTGGAATATAACTTTCCATTCTTTTGGTTGTACATGATATGGAATTACACTAGTTGTGTATTCATATTTGAATATAGGAAGGTTATGCCCAATTTATCCTACTGTCTTTCTAATTCCCATCTCCTCTCCTTTCACTTCATTTCCCTTTGTCTAATCGAATGAATTTCTATTTTGGCACAGTGTTCTTATCTTCCGGATCCATGTGGACTGCTGTCTGGACTCTATAGCCCTGCTAAATGAGGGTTGTGTTCCCATGACTTCTGGTGATCATGGTCTGGACTATTGAAAGTGGAACCTGTAGGGTTCCCTCTTTTCTGCCACACTTTTAAACCAAGGATTAAGTAGCCCTGGTGATTTTTATTTTCAGGCTCATTGTTCCCATGTTTGAGGAATAGTGTGTCAGTAGCCAGATAGCTTTTCTGGCCTGATCCTGGCGAACTTAAGAAGTTGACAGCCCTCCTTTGTTTCTTTACATTGATCCTGCATCCTCACCTCTCCTTTTGCCATTTTTTATTTACTTAGGACCTTTAACAGAAACATGGTGATCCTTAGTGACACTGATTCCTCTGAAGCCTTCAGTTGGAAGCATTGTTCCCTATCATCTGCCACATATTTGAAAGCCAGGTAGTGATGTAGGTGTCTCCTTAATTCTCACCATCATTCCAACACTTATAAACCAGTAGCTTATCACCTTCTTATTCAAGATTTCATGATCACAGTATCCAATTGCCCATCATGATATGATGAATCCCAGTAAGTGAAACAGATAGCAAATTCACAGGAGGAAAAATCAAATAATGTTTTAAAAAGAGAGTATTTGCAAAAATACATAAAGAGAAGGACATAAAAAGACCAGTAGGAATAGTGGAGAAAACTGGACTAGTTACAGTGATCCTCTCAAGGGAGCACTAGGGGGTAAGTTGACATCAGATACCATAACAAGAGACTCATAGTGTATTGACTGCTTTAAAGTGATCAGTGACCTTCAGCCAAGGGATACAGCTTCATGCCATCTGAGGAGTAAGTATGCAGACACTCCTCCTCCAATCTACTGAGAAGCTTCCTACTGACTGGATCCTGCCAGAAACTACAGAATAAGGGATTCCCTTGAAGTATTCCAGATGGAAGTCTTTGGGTGCCAGAGGATGTACAGAGCTGATTTGAGGGACACATAGACATGATCCAGGACAATCATTCTCTTCTCTCCCTTACCGCTGAAGTTGGCTGATCTCTTGTTCTCTTATTCTGTGAAAGCTTTTTTTGTCATAGCCTTAATCTTGTCCACACCTTGTAAATCCTTCTTAGTAACCTCAGCATCTAAGTATGTTTACTACCCAATATGTTTGCCTCTTGGTTCTTTGACCATTATCTCTTCAATGGCCCCTTTCTTCACTCCCCACAAGGCTTACACACCCATAGTCCACCCTGGAACTTGTTACTGAAGGCAGCAATGGCTTCCACCTTTTTTCCTAGCAGCTCATGGGCTCAAATAATCCTACTGAAAAAAAATTTTCTTCTTTGCACCATTAATCTTCTAAATAATCTACCTCAATGCATTTTCACTAACAGCCCCTTTTTTTGCTGACTTTTTTGCTAGCACAATTCAGAACCTAAGGCTGCTTATTATTATTTCTCTCTTGATGTTCTTATACCTTGTATTCTCCTTCTGTTTTTTTTTCCATGGTGATACCTGATTCAGTGATGATTCAACCATCCAGCCACATGTTCTGAGCTTGCATGCAGATAGCTGAACATAGCAAAGGGCACAGCTGAACACAGCAAGGGATATGTAATGCAGCCAGGCAGGCTGGTTTCACTTAAGGACATTGTCTAAGACTCAAAGGAGCTATCCAGTTCTGCCTGGCCAGTAGTCTGGATTTCTCTTATGAGTTGCCTTCCTCACTCTTTAAATTAACTGTTTTGTACATTTTTTTGTTTCCCCCAAACTTTTCATTCCCCATTCCTGTACTTTCACATAAACATTGTACTTACACTTAAACATTGACATGATCAGTTTGAAATTTCTTCAGCCTTTCACTTCCAAATCCAGAAACCTACTTATGGCTAATCTCATGTCTTTCTCTCCAGAAGAAAGTACATAATTTTCATAAAATTTTACTTTCTCCACCCCTTCATTTAGCCTTCAGATCCCATCTCTTTTGTCCTTTTTCTGTCCTTTGATTAAATCTCCATCCTCCAGTTTTGCTTCTCTCTCTTTCAATTGGGTCCATGCCTACATAGATATTTCTCTTTCAAACTCCAACTGAAGGTCCTAGAATCATTCTTTTGACTCCATCCTTCCTTCCAACATCACTTTCTTTCTTATATTACTTCTCTTGTCTTGGGTTATTATATTTGAGATCCTTATTTTCTCCCACATTACTGGAAGTTTTTCCAAAAGCTTTTTTTCTGGAATCTTCTGCTCTATCCACTCCTCCCCTTTTCAGGTATGAATTCCAGAACTTTCTTTCTCCTTCAGAGTTCTCATCCACTTTTTTAAATACCAACTATCTGCAATCAATTATTTTACCTCTAAGATTATGCTCTTGCATGAGGATAATAATAAGAAAAAGAGACACATGGGAAGTCACATCTATGAGTCTGGCCTTCTGTCAACTTTCTGATATTAAGCCCTTTCCTATCTCTAAAACAGACCTTATGCATCATAATACTTCAATCAATCACCTTCCTAGAAAAAAAAATCTGCAGTCTTCATCAGCTAACTGTTATGGCCCAGGGCAAAGACAGGTATCACCTGCACAGCTTATTCCTCCTATTCTGCAGGCACTTGGTCATACTCTTCCTAGTAATCAGAAAACAACATAAACAACATCATAAGCCCTCTCCAAGTCATCCACTTCCAATTTACATGATCTGGCACAGAAGATTAACTTGATTTGCTACCCTTGATATAGACAACTTCCCAAATTTAATAATATTTTTACTAAACAATCTCCCCTAACTTCCTGATTTGGGGATCCCATTAAATTGATAAAACCTCTTTTTAAAGTGAATCATTCCATGAAGCAGTTCAAATATCTGTATCTACAAAACACTCTTATATTTAGTTTTATGATATAATTTTTGTCTGTATCTTATCTTTCCTGAAGGCTTAAATGCCCAGCTTATTTATAAGAATCCATAGGCCTTTCCATCACGTAAGTGGTATTAGTTGAGATATACTAGCCTTGCTCATCTTCCCCCAAACATTAAAAACAATGGATCTATAAAACCTAAACTATCTCTCTTGCTTTGTAGCATTCCTGGGAGAATTGTTATTCTCAAACTTCATGCAGAATAAGAGGAGTTGGAAACAAAAAGTCTACTTGCTGGTTTTCTTTTAGGTTATCAAAAACATTTCTCTAAATGGATTCTAGAAAACATCTTTTTTAAAAAAAATTCTCAACCTGTGATCTTTTCAAACACACAAGAAAATATTCTTGGCAACAATACTACTTCATGAGCTGATCAACTTCAGTATGAAATCTGGGGACCAATTATGGAACTCTGTTTCATACAGTAAATTGTTGCTTCTCTCCATCTTGATTCAATTCCTCTTCACTCATATCATGGTCATATTTTAAAGATCTTGTTTTTCTAAATTAGATATACCTGGATTGTTTGTATTCTTGATTTTATAATCATTGGCCTCCTGTACTCTAAGCTTTTTATGAATGAGAATAAAAATGTTTGGACATCCATGTGTTAGGATATTAGGGCCAATAAACCTTCCAGGAATAAATATGGTTTTTATTTTGCATCATCTTTCTCTGAATCCATGCCATGGAGATATATATTTTCAAGTCTATTTTTTATCTTGTTTAAAAATGATTCCTTTAGTATCTTAATATAAAATTTGTATTGGCAATGTGAAATTTCCTAAAATAATAAAAACATAAAATTTTCATGAATATTCTACTTTATATGATTTCTTGTTTAGTAAATTAGAATTTATTTTTATTCACTGTTTTGTTTTTTTCCTCAGTCTGCAAAAAAAGAAATACAGGGCTCGCATTTTTCCTATGAGAAACAGTTATGAAAGGTTCATTTGTCAATCATCTTTGGTATGAAAAAAGTTGGGAGATTTCTTTAGAAAGCATATGAAAGTGAAGGTATTAAGGATATGTAGGAAGAAGATAATGCTATTAAGAGTACAACATCATGGGCTGAAATGTAGCTCAGTGGTAGAAGAGGTACTCTGCTATTGGTTTTGATTCCTAATACTGTGGGAAAAAAATATTATGACAAAATATTTTAGTTTTTTGTGATTTTGGTTCACTTTAATTTTTTTCTTTTTAAACAATTTATGATAGTTGTACATATTTATGTGATTTAGTGTTGATAATCAGTACATATTTACAGTGTGCAATGATCAAATGAGAGTAATTATCTTTTTATCTACTTACATATGTATAATTTCTTTATAGTCTGAAACTTTAATCTCTTCTAATTCTTCAAAAATATATGATAGATAGTTATAAATTAGTCTCACTAAATTAATATGATATCTTAGAACTTACCTAACTGTTCTTTGGTACTGGTTTCTGAGGCCCTTCTAGCTCTCCCCACCTTTTCTGACCTCTACTAATATTATTCCATTCTCTTCTCTCATATCAACTTTTTGGGGTTCCACATGAGAGAACACGCAGCATTTGTCTTCATATAATTGAATTGAACTTAAGATAATTTTCTTTTCTTCTATCCATTTTGCTACATATGACAAAAATTTCATTCTTTTATGGTCTAATAGTAGTATACAAATACCACTGTTTTAGTCAGGTTTTTCATCACTGTCACCTGACAAGAACAATTATAGAGGAGGAAAATTTGTTTGGAACTCAGGTTTCAGAGGTCTCAGACCATAGATGGCTGGCTCTATTGCTTTGGGTCCAAGGTGAGGGAGAACATCATGGTAGAAGAGTGTGGTGGGGGAAGCAGCTTAGGACATGATCACCACAACTCAGGGATAAGGACAAAATAGAGACCTCACAGGCATAACCATAAAGACTACCTTTTCAATCCACCCTGTACCTGCCTGCAGTTATCAGTTAATCCACTCAAATGGATTAATGCACTCAGTATGTCAAAACCCAATTATTTCACCTCTATACTTTCTTTCACTATCTCACACATGAGCTTTTGGGGTACACCTCATATTTAAACCAAAATAATCACATTTTCCTTATCTATTATCTTTTGAGGGATACTTTGTTTGATTCCATACCTTGGCTACTTGTGAAAACTGCAGCAATAAACACCAGAGTGCGAATATATTTTGATTGCTGATTTCATGTTCTTTGGATGTACAATCAGAAGCAGGATAGTTGGATCACATAGTGTTTTCTTAGGAACTTCCATACTGTTTTCGATGGTGGCTGTACTAATTTACAGTCCCAGTAATAGTGCATGAGAGTTTCTTTTCTTCATATCCTCAACAGTATTTATTTTTTATTGTGTTGATAATAGCCATTTAAAGTGCAGTGAGATGTATCTCATTGTAGTTTGATTGATGAGATGTATCTCATTGCAGTTTCCTTGATGGCTAGTAATGTTGAACATTTGTTCAGATACTTGTTAGTTGCTTGTATATAGGCCATCTCTTTACTCTGCTGATTATTTTTCAATACAAGATTTTTAGTTTGGTATAATTCCATTTGTTTATTTTTGCTTTTGTTGCCTCTTCTTTGGGGGTTTAACAAAAAAATCATTGCCTACTTGTCTCAACGTTTTCTCTTTTAGTGGTCTCATAGTTTCTTACACTTAGGTCTTTGATCCATTTTGTGTATGTTTTTGCATATGATGTAGACAGAGGTCTACTTTTAATCTTCTACATATGAATATCCAGTTTTTCAATGATCTTTTATTGAAAGGCTGTCTTTTCTTCAATATGTGTTTTTGGTGCTTTGTTAACAATCCTTTGGCTACAGAAAGTGGATTTATTCCTGAGTTTTCTATTCTGCTCCATTCCTCTGTGTGGTTTTGAAGGCAGTACCATGCTGTTTCTGTTACTCCAGTCCTCTAATGTGTGTTGAGAACAGGTATTGTGCTGCTTCCAGATTTCTTCTTTTTGCTCAAGATGGCCTGAAGTATTTGGGAGGCTTTGTGGTTCCATATATATTTTAGGAATTTTTTGTAGTTGTTGTTTCTGTGAAGAATGCCATTGGTGTTTTGATGAGAAATGTCATTAAGAAATATTAACTTGGGACTGAGGATGTGGCTCAAGTGGTAGCATGCTCACCTGGCATGTGCAGGGCACTGGGTTCGACCCTCAGCACCACATAAAAATAAAATAAAGATGTTGTGTCCACCGAAAACTAAAAAAATAAATATTTAAAATTTCTTTCTCTCTTAAAAAATAAATATTCATTTGCGTTTTTACATGGGTATCATCATTTTTCTTATTGGACTCAATGAACTATACCTTTGAGATTTCACACAGGGAGAAATAATCTTGGATTTTATACAGGTAAGGCTTTGGTATTTAATAACAGAAGAAATGTATCTATGATTTTGGAAACAAATTAACTATTTTCATTTTTAAGATATGAAAAAAACATTTTGATTTTTTCTATTTAAAAAATACAGAAATAAACAGTTGTTTGTGAAATCATGCTTTCTGTGAATTACTTTCTTGACTGAAATTTCAATTTAGAGTAAAAAAAATTCCAAAGTAAAGAAAAAGTCAAGATTATGGTGGAGAAGAATAAGCAAAAAAAAAAAAAGAAAGAAAGCAAAAGAAAAGAAAAATCCAAGGTGCTTTTAAATATTCATTTATATATTTATTTATATATGCATTGATTTGTATGTAAAACTGAGACTAAAACCCAGTACCTCACACATGTGAAGCAAGTTCTCTCTTATTGAGCCAAAACCTCATCCCCCTCTTTTTTTACATGTTACATGAGGACAGAAGAAGAGAAATTTCTGTGAGCTTGAAAAATTTTAGTAAAGGTAAATAGCCAATCCTCTTGCTAAAAGTTAGAGAATGAAATTCACATAGAAGAGCAAGAAAATGTTTTGATTAATCCAAGGTTATAAGAAGAAAACAAGAAAAATTATAATATTTGAGTTGACATTGAATATGTGCTGGAAAGTTATGGTCAGGAAAGAGGGTATAAACATATAAGTGTGGCTGTACAAACATGTACACAAATATATACATATATGTATATATAAGTGTATATATACACATATATAATCATATATATATATATATATATATATATATATATATATATATATATATATATATATATATAATTTCTAACCCTTTTTCTTAAGGGGTCAAGAAATAATGACCAACCTAGCATTAACAAACATTCATAGATCCCAGATTGTGATCTTAAAGACAATTTACAATTTTAACAAAGAGATTCTTGGAAAATTGACTGAGGATGGGAAATGTATATAATAACCCTGGAATATTTTGATATTCCACATGACAAGAAAGCTATCGAAGAATATTATATTCATGTTAAAAGAGCTCAAAAGGCAAATAAAAACAGGTTTATGCTGATGAAAGCTGGAAGAACTTGAGCTGTAATGAAGACAAAAATTATATTTTGAAACCTACCAAATGCATTTAAATCCACGACTTTCTATTTTCAATATTTTTTATCTCTCTCTATCAAATGAGAGAATATCAATAATTTATCCTCCTAGTCAACTTAACCTCTGTCCCTGGGTGATTATATTGTAGATAAGGAAAAGTGTTTCCTTAAAAATTATTTCAGTTAATAAATAAAACAAAATAATAGAATTGAAATATCATCATTTTACAAGCCCCAGTGAATTAAAGGATCTCGGTATTGAGTATCAAAGACTGCTTACATGAATAAAGAATAAAAAGATATAATGTGCCTCTTGATCAACAAATATACCACCTCTATAACCAAAGGTGTTAATCTTGAGTTTAAACCAGCTGCCATTTTGAAAGAAAAGTAGAGGGACATTTTATCCTGAAGCAAAAATATGCCCTCAGGAAAATTCAGACTGTGAGAAATAACAGGTCAAAAGGTTAGTTTCCTCAAATGAAGTAGTTATAAGAACATAAAAAAATATTTAAAGAAATTTAAAGACGTCACTTTTGAGAAATGGGAAGCTTAGACTGCTGTATCTAGGGATAAAAACTAGTAAAAAAATACTATAGGGATAATGCAAGGAAGAGAGCCCTAAAAGGCATAAGGGTTGTTCTTTTGGAAGGAGAGAACTGTGATTGGTATTGGATAACTTTGGGGCACCTGGAAAGACTGGATGGAATTTTTGCTTGATTTGTGAAGTGTGTCATGGAATCATGAAAGGGAAAAGATAAAAAAAAATTTGGCCAATTTGCAAGCAAGAATGAAAAAGAGTTTATCAATTAAGAAACATAAGGATTAAAAAGAGAACATCTTCTCAAATCTAGGATTGAAAGAGGAATTCTTTAAAGATAACCTAACTTTATATCTCAAGGGACTAAGAAATAAAGAAAAAAGAAAATTAGCATAAAAAGTAAATAATAAGGATCAAAAGAGAAAACAGAGACAAGAAAAAGTATAGAAGAAAAATCAACAAAAAGAAGAGATGGGTTTTTGAAAAAGTAAAAAAAAATAGACAAACATTTAGCTAAACTAAAGGGGGAAAAGAAGTCTCAAATAAATAAGATCAGAAATGAATGTCAAAGACTAATAAAATGGCCATAATTTAAGGATCAAATAGAGAGTATTGTACAGATAACAAGAACACTATCAAAGACTATTAGATTCATGTTAAAAGAGCGCAAAAGCCCATTAAAAAGGTTTATGCTGACAAAATCTGGAAGAACTTGAGCTGTAATGAAGACAGATAGTATTGTCACAATGATTGTTAATTTTTCTGGAAAGATTAAAATTTTTTTCCTCGTAAAATCTTTCAGTTGGACAAAGAGGCTCAAGGAAAACAGACTACGTGTGTGGTTCTTCTGCTGGTATGTGATGAACATGAGGTCCTTGCGTTTATATTAGATTTGAGGTGTAAAACAAGAAAACTCATCAAAACAAAAGGGATTAAAAGAGGACAAAATTTCTGAGACAATTTTGTCATACACAGAACTACTAGCTTATAAAAAAGAGACTGTAATTGATCTGTAAAGAACCATATAAGCTCTCAGAGTTCTACCAGAAAGAAGCTGGCTGAGAAAGCTCCTCAGCCCTCCTTGAGGGCATATTCTCCAGTCCTCTGTCATGTCATCATCACCTTTGACAGTGGAGAAGACAGGACTTCTCAGGGCATTGAAACAAGTGGGTAGGAGAGCAATGATACAAAGAGTCTCTACATTAGGTTCAGACATGGCTCTTGATCTGAAGACTTGGAAACTAGAAACAAGTTACCTGCTCTTCATGCTCCCAAAGGACAGGGGGTAAGAGCACCTCAGAACTCTGTTTTATGAAAGAACAAAATATGAGGCACACAAAAACCACTTAACAACAGCAATTCCAAAGTCCTTCTGAGTATGTCATATGGTCTCATGTTCCTGGATGTGATGTGCTCTCTCCTCTGGGTGGACCTTCATAGGACATTGCTCTCCTTCATAAAACTTCTAAATTACATAATACTTCTAGATTACCAAGTCCTCCAGGAAAGAGAAAGTGCCATGTACAATGCTAAAGTTTCATCATTTAACGATTCTCAGATTAGCAATTTCTGAGTTGTTATTTGTTAAAAGGAAGGCATTTTCAGAGAGACTGTTAGAAGAAATTATATGATCTTTCATTATCATTAGCTGAAGTCAAATTTTATTCTTTGTATTTCCAGGCTGTCTTGGAGGCACTTAGCCTATTTTCAGGCCCTAACTACATTTGGTTTCCTTGATGATTATAATATGTTGCATTATTTACTCTGATTAAACTTTTCAAATCTGTTATGTTTTCCCATTTTACTCTATGAGAAAACTGAAATTTCAAGTGTAGTTTCATCAATCTGACTGAGCCTTGGTGGATTTTATACTTAATTTTGTTGTTCTCTGTTCTTGTAAACATCTTCTAATAAGTTAGATTTAAATAGAAAAAATAATAATTCACCCAAAAATAAGCAAAAGATATATATTTTAAAAATGGTAATGGTTGACCTTATTTTAGGAGAATAGAATCACAAACCACACATATAATAAATGTGAAAACTGGAATGGAAAATTTAAAAGGTCCCTTATAATATTCCAGACAGTACTCAAAATAATGTTTATCTGAGTAACTTCCTATTTGCATCAATTTCGTCTTGATTTTTGAAAGAGAATATTGAGTTTCTGATAATACATTATTTAGCTGTGCATTACATAAAGAAATTACTGTCTGTTATCAAACAATTATAGTCTTAATTTTAGTCTAGATTGCACAACACTTCCATAAGCTATTTCAATTTGTACCTTAAGTCAGTAGTTCAAGGCCAGAAGTCCTGATGTCAGAACCACCAATGACTTTGTAAGCATCTAATTTTCTATATTAAATTCTTAATTCAGCTACAGCAATTTCTTTTTTTTTGAGTCAAACACTGACTGATGAAGTGATTTTTTCCTGTGAGTTTATTTTTATGTTTATTTAAAAGCCATGGCAGAAATCCAATCCTTTGCCTACCACGTTCAGTACTCTTTCTTCAGGAATCTGATCTCTATTTTATCTACGAGGTTGGAAAGAGTGTTGCCATATTCCTGTATCCAAAACCACTTTTAATTAGCCCATGACTGGTCAGCTGAATAAAGTGATTCAGTTAAAGCTTTTCTCTGGAATTTCTAGACTTGAATCAGGAGAAACAGTCTCAAACCTTCTCTGTTAGTAAAGCTATGAGAAAAAAGACTTAGAGGTTTCCAGTGACTGTTTATTTCCTACCCTGTAGAGGAAGCTGCTTTGATAGTATAGAGCTGACATCCCAAGGATAACAGAGTAGTGGATAGAAGCCTCTTTTTCTTTCAATCTTGAGGAAGCATTTTGATCTTTTCACATACAGTAGATTCCATAGTTGTGTTTTTATCACTTGCATCCAAGAAAACTCTTCAACGAGAAAAAAAGCAGTCTGTGTGAAACTGAAGCAATTGCTAGTCTGCAACATTCCAATATGGATGCAAGTGCTTTAGGAAAAGTAGTTTACAGTTATAGCAGTTACTACAGTGAGCAGTCAAGACATGAGTGCTAATACTGCAAATATAAGTTAGAAAGAATAAACACACATTCCTTGCTGCTTATTCCATTGCATTTTTATTAAAAAATGCTTTATGATTGAAGGTTGGTGAGATTTACTGGGTTATGTTTGTATGGGTAATACATATGGCAGAGTAAATTAGATCTGAAGTTACCCTCTTTTCAAAATTTGAAAACAGGATGGATGCAATAAAAAATGCAACTAAAATTACCAAACTAGGGAAAAAACAAAGTTGGTATTTTCATGCAGCAGAAAAAGAATAAAAACTCCCAGCAGAGGTGAAGGCTGAAGCCACACTGAGGCACAGATGATTACAGGCAGCTGGGGTCTGGTTATTGAGGAGTAACAGGGCTGGGGGCAAAGAACTGGGATGAGACTTCTTTTTTAGTTAAAGGACTCTGAATCACAGTTTGCTTTTTACAACCTGTGACCTAAGGAGTTATGTGCCTAGAGAGGAGGAAAGATAAAGATAAGTTTTATGGCAGACATGATCTTGAAGATTTAATGCATATTATTCTTAGTATCTCTCCATGATATGAGTGGTTACAGTGTAATAACTTCTTTTGTTCAACTGTGGTCATGGGTCAAGCTTGAAAGAGGTAACTACAAGGTGAGACAGAATAAGAAAAGAGGGAACAAATTACCTAAACAATAACAAAATTTTCCTGTTTTCTTCCATGAAGCCCAAATTTCAACTCACATTTAAATTAAATGCTAAGATCTGGCTTCCTAATAAAAGCAGCAATTACAATATGAGTTCTATTCAATAACTTACATTAAATAACTTACTTCATATAACAATGTTATCAAGCCTTTAGAAAAAAACAAAAAAAAAACATACTTGCATCAAATATGAGCAAGAAATCATAAACCAAAGTATTATGGTTTGGTTATATTATATCCTCCTTAAACTCATGTGTGAGACAGTACAAGACAGTAAATTTAGAGGTACAGTGATTACATTATGATAGCTGTACTCTAAACAGTGGATTAATCCATTTGCAGAATTAGCTGGATAGGATGTGAATAGAGGAGTTAGGTAAGGATATGACTTTGGGGTTTATATTTTGTCTCTGATGAGCAGAGTTCTTCCTTTGCTTCCTTACTTGAACTGGGTAGCCATCTTCCATATTGATCTGCTTCATGTTGGCCTAGAGTAATGGAGTTGGCTGACCATGGGCTGAATATCTGACACTGTGAGCCAAAATAAACTTTTCCTCCTCTAAGTTGTTCTCATTGGGTCTTTTGGTTACAGTGATGAAAAGTTGACTAAAATACAAAGACAAAAAAGACATCAATATTTCTGTATTAGAATTTCCCCCAAATGGAGAGAATAGCAGAGAATTGATACCTGTAAAGATGAGTGTGAATTTTAGAATTAAAGATTAAATTCTGAATAGAATGGAGGATCAATAAAGATAAATCCACACATAAGCACATCTTAGTGAAAATGGAGATGATCAAAGAGAAAGAGAATAATCTTAAGAATTACCACATGGTAGAAACAGATTATGTGCAAAGGAAAGACAGAGGTGAACAGCTTCTTATCAACAACAACACAGATTAGAAAACAATGGAATCATATTTTCAAAGTACTTAGAGAAAGAAGTATTGATCTAAATTTTATATTTAACTAAACTATCACTCCAATGTGAGACAAAGCAAATACTATGATGGTTTTCCAGCCATCATCACTCATGGAAAGTATTTTTAGAGAATTATTTCATCAAGATTAAAAGTGAATTCAAATGGGAGATTTGAGATACAGAACACAAGGTTGAATACAGTAATTTATTAAATATATCAGAAAGTAAGTACAAGTAACTACTGACTACCTAATTAATCACAAATTTTCATTAACTTAAAATTAAAATTCTTAAAATAATAACAAAATCAGGGAGGTGGAGAGAAATTTTCAGCAAGTCATTAAACTATATTAAAATTTTTGTTGTGGTAAAAAAGAGGAGATAAATACTCATTGATAATAAAATTTGTTAGAAAAATGTTGCACTAAAGATTGAGTTGGCTATCTTCAGTATGCACTTTAGATACATATTTCACTTTGGGCTTCAAGATGATACCCATGGAGCCCACATTAGAAGGCAGGAGCCCACATTAGAAGATCAGTGGTAGACACAGCTCCTCTTTCCCAGACCTTTCCCAGTTCTGGGACTCATATTCCAATCTCCCTGCAGATCTTGAGGGAGTGACACCTCTGCTGTTGCTTCTGCTGGGGTTAACATTGTCCTAATGGCTTATCTACAAGCTGCTGCCTACATCTTTGTGAACAATCTTTTTTTAACGAATACAATACCTTTATTTAATTTATTTATTTGTATGTGGTGCTATGGATCAAACCCAGTGCCTCACATGTGTGAGGCAAGCCCTCTACTGCTGAGCCACACTCCAGCCCCTGTACATATTTTTATTACTAAAATATCTTCAAATTCAGATGTCTAATTTGAGTGTGCTCTCTGGTATCTGAGATATATATATATATATATATATATATATATATATATATATATATATATATATATATATAATTTTAAACTATAGAAATAACAAAAAATGCAACCTATGGCTCTGAAGCCTAGAGCAAGAGAGAGAGAGAGAGAGAGAGAGAGAGAGAGAGAGAGAGAGAGAGAGAGATTCAGCATAGTGCTGGAAAGTTCTAGCCAGAACCACTGGGCAAGAAAATGAGATAAAAGTCACCTAGACTCGAAAAGAAGAAGATGAACATTCTCTATTTACAGAGAACACAATTTTATTTTTATAAAATTCTAAAGAATCCACAAAAATATTAAAAATCAATCAATAAAGTTGCAGAGTATAAAGTCAACACACAGAAGTCTAGAGAATTTCTATACACTAATAGGAAACTGAAAGAGTTAACAACAAAGCAATCACATTTATAATGGCCACAAAAGAAAATACTTAGAAATAAATTTAAGAAGGCATAAGTCATCACACTGAAATTCATAAAACATTGGTAAAAGAAGCTGAAGAAGACAAATAAATTGAAACATATTCTGTATTCATGGATTAGAAAAATTACTAGTGTTAAAATTTTTATACTGACCAAAGTAATTTACAGATTTAAAGAAAACCCTATCAAAATCCTGATGACATTTTCACGGAAATATTTTTAAAAATTCTAAAATACGTGCAGATTCATAAAAGACCAAGAATAGTGAAAATAATCTTGAAAAAAAAAATGAACAAAGCTGGAGGCATTAAACTAATTGACTTCAAAACATACTATAAAGCTTTAGGCACCCAAATAGCAGGGTACTGGCACAAAAATAGATGATGAATGGACCAATAGAACAGAATAGAGAGCTCAGAAATAAACCCAGGGACTTAGAGCCAACATTTTTTGACAAAGGTGGTAAGAACACTTAATGGAACAAGGACAATTTCTGCACTAAGAGATGTTGGTACACCAGATATCACATGAAGAAGAATGCAATTGTATTTGCATTCTTATCTCACAAAAAGATCCACTCAAAATAGGTTAAGACCTTAAACATAATACCTAAAACTATAAAACCAATAGCAGAAAACACAGTGGAAAATCTCCAAAGGTAATAAAATTTTAAAAATGGAAAAATGGAATTACAACAAACTAAAACTCTCCACAGACGAAGAAACAATCAACAAAATGAACAGACAACCTATGGAATGAGAGAAGTTTGTCATTCTCACATCTGTTAATATAAAAATATATCCACATAACTTAATAGCAAGAATCTGAATAGATATTTCTCAAAAGAAGGGACATAAGTGGCCAATAGGCATATGAAAAAATGCTCAACATGAGTCATTAGGGAAAAATGCATTTTTAAACCACAATGAGATATCACTTTTATTCTTGATAATATACCTGTTATGGAGCATATAACAAATGTTATAGAAGATGTGGGGAAAAAATCTTTTGCACACTTTTGGTGTATAATCTAAATTAATATAGCCATTATGAAATCTGATTAAAATCCCAATGGCATTCCTCATAGAACTAGATGAAGCAATCATGAAATTTATCTGGAAGGATAAGAGACCCAAAATAGCTAAAGCAATCCTTAGCATGAAGACTGAAGCAGGTGGCACCACTATATCAGACATTAAACTATATTACAGAGCAATAGTAACAAAACAGTATGGTATTGGCACCATAATTGACTAGTAGAATAATGGTACACAATAGAGGGCACAGAGACTAACTCAAAAATTGCAATTATTTTTATATTAGATAAAAGTGCCAAAAACAGTCACTGGAGAAAAGATAGCATCTTCAAAAAATGGTGCTTAGAAAACTGGAAATCCATATGCAACAAAAAAAATTAAATCCCTATCTCTCACCATGCACAAAACTTAACTCAAAATGGATCAAAGACATAGGAATTAAACCAGAGACTCTGTGTCTAACAAAAGAAAAAGTAGACCCTGATTTTCATCATGTGGGATTAGGCCCCAACTTCCTTAATAAGACTTATATAGCACAAGAATTAAAACCAAGAATCAAAAATGGGATGGAATCAAACTAAGAAGTTTTTTCCCAGCAAAAGATACAATATGTGAAGTTAACAGAGAGCCCACATTCTGGGAGCAAATTTTTAATCCTCACACATTGATAGAGCACTAATCTCTAAGGTATATAAAGAACTCAAAAAGCTAAGCACTGAAAAAACAAATAACCCAATCAACAAATGGGCCAAGGACTTGAACAGACATTTCTCAGAAGAGGATATACAATCAACCAACAAATATATGAAAAAAAAATGCTCATCATCTCTAGCAATCAGAGAAATGCAAATCAAAACTATTCTAAGATATCATCTCACTCCAGTCAGAATGGCATCTATTATGAAGACAAACAAGACAAATAATAATAAGTGTTGGTGAGGATGTGGGGGAAAAGGTACATTCATACATTGCTGTGGAACTGCAAATTGGTACATCCAATATGAAAAACAGTATGGAGATTTCTTGGAAATCTGGGAATGGAGCCACCATTTGACCCAGGTATCCCTTTCTTTGGACTATACCCAAAGGATTTTAAAACAGTATACTATAGCGTCACAGCCACATCAATGTTCATAGCAGCACAGTTCACAATAGCTAAACTGTGGAGTAAACCTAGATGCTCTTTAGTGGATGAATGGATAACAAAAATGTGGCATATATACACAATGGAATTTTACTCTGCATTAAAAAAGAATAAAATTATGTCATTAGCATGTAAATGGATGCAGTTGGAGAAGATAATTCTAAGGGAAGTTAGCCAACCCCCCCAAAACAAATGCTGAATGTTTTATCTAATATAAGAAGGCTGACTCAGAGCGGGGTAGAAATGGGGAACATGAGAGGATTAGATGAATTCTAGGTAGGGAAGAGGGTGGGAGGGAAAGGGAGGGGACAGAAGATTAGCAAGGGTAGTGAAATGTGATGGACATCATTATCCAAAGTATATGTATGAAGACTCAAATTGGGTGTCAACATACTTTATATATAAATAAATATGAAAAATTGTGGTATATATGTGTAATAAGAATTGTAATGCCAAAAAATACAACAAAGTACATGCATAGAGGCATGAATTGGTATGAACATATTCTATATACAAAGATATGAAAAATTGCACTCTATATGTGTAATAAGAATTGTAATGCATTCCACTGTCATTTATTTAAAAAAAGTAAAATCAACAAAACTGAAAAAATATAGAATGAAAAATTTTCAACCAATTACAAAAAAAGACTATCAAATGACCCAACAATCTGTTTCTTGGTTATATATCCAGAGAAAATCAAATCAGGATGTCTAAGCATCTGCACTCTTATGTTCACAAAACCAAGATATGTAATCAATTTACTCTTTATCAAAGGATAAATGAATAAAGAAGATGTGGTATATGTAGGCTATAGAAAACTATTAAGCTTTTAAAAAGAAGGCAATCAGGGGTCTGGTTGTGGCTCAGTGATAGAATGCTTGCCTAACATGTGAGGCACTGGATTCAATCCTCAGCACCATATAAAAATAAGTAAATAAAATAAAGGTATTGTGTCCATCTGCACTATTTTTTAAAAAAAAGAAGTAAATTTATTCTTTATGAGAACATAGATGAGGCTAAAAGACACTACATTAAGTGTAATAAACTAGGCACAAAAAAAGCTATTTTCTGATGTCTCTTATACATGGGATCTAAGAAGTCTGGAATCAGAAGCAGAAAAGAGAATGATTGTTACCAGGAACTGGAATGTAAGTGTTGGGGGATATTAGTCATTGTGTAGACAATTTTCATAAGAGATAGGGAGAAGGAATAGGTTCAAGAACTCTATTGTACAACATGGTGACTATAGTTAATAACAACATATTGCATTCTTGACAATTGGCAACAATACTTTTTAAATGATCTCAACCCAAAAAATAAGAATGTGAATTATATACAATGATTATTTTGATTTAGTCATTCCATGATGTATACATTCTTGATAAATATGTATGTCTTTTGTCTTTATTGCAAATAGTTGCAATAAAAGAGAACACAGACATTTTATGAATCCAAAGGTAGGCAGGAAAAACATCATACATAAATGGATAATAAAGACAAACAACCTGATAGAAATATTTCTAAATTCATTAGTATTTCAATATATGTGCATATAAGAAATTACATAATCAAAACACAAAATCTTATAAAGTAAGGTAATCATAATAAAAAGCTACTTATATGCAATAAAATACAGTCCTATTACATACAGGATCGATGGACCTGAAATAAAACCATGGAGGGAGACTGAAAATAAGAGAAAAACAGTAAAAAAATATGAAGTATAAAAGTATCAACTTAACAAATACACCACTGTAGCCATTTTAATATGAAGAAAAAAAATACTTCAGGCAAAAACCTTTAAGGTAAAGTGAGAAGCTCAACAGTTATAAAAGAACAAGTTTCCAGGAAACTGTAAGTCATAAACCTGTGTGTATCTAATTATAGATTGTTCTAGTACATGTTGCAGATTCATCTAAAGTGTGTATACTAAGAGGGTAATATACAATTTTCTCAAGTACACATAGACATTTACAGGACACCTCGGGAAACATTCTCTTCAAACTTCAGTTTTCTTTTCAGGAAAAAAATAGTATTCATCATTTTATTGAAATTTTAAATAATTGATGCACATAAAGCACTTAGTACTGTTTCTTATGCATAGTAGTAATTAGTTATCATCATCACCATTCCTGTTAAACACACAAAAAACTGGCCTACTTATAAATTCTCCCCTTTGAGCAAGATGTTTAAATATGCTCACGTTTAAATATAAATAAAAATCTGAGACCAAAATACTTCTTAAAAAAGATCCATTCACATGAAGGTGTCTTTTCCACTAGAATTAGTATGCTTTATTAGTTTGATGAAATTCATCTTGCTATGTCAGGCATGATCATCTCCATTCTCCCTCCAATGTGAACTCTCTGAGCAGGTATCAGATATTTACGAGGTAATAGTATTCAGCAAAAATTCCTTGGAAGGATAATCTATCCTGGACCATGGCTCTTCCTCAGGCTCTGTTTGTTCCTGTTTGTACAGCCAAAGCTGATTCCCATGGCTAGCTGTGTTTCAAGAACCAACTATGCCAAGAAGGGTTCTTTCTGTATGATGACTCAGTTTATTGCATTGGCTTCAGAATAAAGATTCCAATATAGGTGCAAGATGCAGGAGAAAGGGGCATTTATTGCTGAATGGACATTAAGATACACACAAGGCTTGGGAGGGCTTTTCTTATTGTTTGTTTTTATTATAGTTTTTTAATTGAAATGTAACAAAATGTAGAGAATGCTTACATCACAATTGTTCAATGAATATTCAAAACATGCATATACCTGTGTAAGCAACATGCAAAGATAGGAAATTGAACATTCCAGCACCCTCAGATGCCTTCTCATTACTTCCTCCAAATAAAATACTGTTATGGTTTGGATATGAGTTATCCCCCAAAAGCGCATGTGTAAGACAATGCAAGAAGGTTCAGAGGAGAAATGATTGGGTCATGAAAGTCTTAACCCAATCAGTGAATTAATCTCCTGATATGGATTAACTGAGTGGTGACTGAAGGCAGGCTGTAGGAGGTGGGCATTTGGGATATATATTTGTATCTGGAAAGTGGAGACCTCTCTCTGATTTCTGATCATCACATGAGCTTATTCCCTCTGCTAGCATGATGTCCTGCCTCATTCTGAGCCCTAAGGAATGGAGCCTGGTGTCTATGGGCTGAGACTTCCCAACCTGGGAACCCCCAAATAAACTTTTCTTCCCCTAAAATTGTTCTGGTCAGATTTTTTAGTTGCATCAGTAAAAGAGCTGACTAAAACAAATTACCTTCTCTTCTAACAGAATGGATTAGTTCTGCTAGTTTTTGATGTTAGTATAAATGGAATCATATGGCGTGAGCTATTTGTGATTATTTAGTATTCCTTTGAACATTAGTATGTTTGTGAATTTCATCTAAATGTTCACATGAACATACTTGTAGTTTTCCATTGTTATTGCTACATACTATTCTAGTGTGTGAATATAGCAAAAAATGTGTTCATTTTTATCTTAATGGCCATCTGGAGAGCTTCTTGTTTTATTCTATCACAAACAGTACTATTATAAATGTTCTTGCACATCTGTTTTGGAGAACACATAAATACATTTCTCTTCAGACTGTGTATCTATATGGAACATTTGGGTCACAGGTGTACCATGTGCCACTTTAGCTGATACCACCAGACAGTGTTCTAAAGCTGCTCCAATCACACTCCCACTTAGTGTACGGATGCTCCAGTTTTTATTTTCTTGATTTTCTGTAGTTTTATTTTGACATTAATACACAATCATTTAAACGTTTTGGGGGATGTGTATATCTCAAAGTCCTTTAAGTGCTAATAATAATTTTGAGCACTTTTTCATTAGTTATTTGGATATCCTCTGTGTGGGATGACCCTATCCACCTTTAATTCAGAGACCTTACTAAAGTCATATTTTAATATTTTTAGATATTCTACTAAATATTTCTTATGACTTCTATGGGTAATAATTTATTTTCTCAGTTTAAAATATTTATTTTTATTTATTTTTTTTAATACTTATTTCTTAGTTTTAGGTAAACACAATATTTTATTTTATATTTTTTTGTGGTGCTGAGGATTGAACCCAGTGCCTTGTGCATGCTAGGTGGTCACTACCACTGAACCACAATCCCAGCCATTTATTTACTTGTTTTTACAAGGGATTGAACTCAGGATGCTTAACCATTGAGACACATCTCCAGCCCTTTTTTTATTTTTTATTTTTAGACAGGGTCTTGCAAAGTTGCTTAGTGCCTTGCTAAGTTGCTGAGGCCGGCCTCAAACTTGCAATTCTCCTGCCTCAACCTCCTGAGCAGCCTGGATTACAGGTGTGCACCACCAAAGCCAGCTCATTGTAAAAGTTTTTGTGTAAATTAAGCCTCTCTTCATTTCATAAACACATACCACATTGAAATTCCTCTCATCTACCATAGTAGCCTAAATCTTATGAAATGCCAGCAGGTACATAGAGAAACAGAGGAGCAATAAAAATTGTCATAAATTCAAGAAACTTATTTTCTAAAGAGTAACTTTTCATTTATAATACATATTCACAATTACCAAAATATATGTAGATAGTACCATGTTGTCTTGATTCTTACTACAATGACATTGTTTAGATCTTTCTTTGAATAATCTACAAATCACATAAAAATAAAAATTAATAAATATTGCATTGCAAATCTAGGGAGCTAAAAGAACAAAGTGCTAAGACAAAAGTGAACATGGCATCACGAGGTATCTCTTTCTTAGGGAGAAGGAAACCAGAGTTTGCTGAATATTTGACAGAGCAGCATATATTACTTGGATTAACCTGCTAACAAAAATTATAAGAGCTGAAGAAAATCCAAGCAAAAAAAAAAAAAAAAAAAAAAAAAGATAAAGGCGACACTGGAGAACCATTAGAACTGGCAAAAATTCGAAGGAATGTATTCTTTAAAGAGAAAGAGTAAGATCCACATTTTTACAACTTTGCACTGAGGACACTTGATAGTTATACCATGCTATGAGTAAATGCAATCCAAACAAAATAGGTTCTCTGCACAGAGGAGATATAAATAGGAGTTCAACAAAGAGCAGCTGCACAGAGTCAAAAGCCACATAGGAAAGAACAAGGAATCTGTAAACGAATTTGTTGCTAGTCAGGGATGTCATCTGATATACTCAAATCTAAGATGCAAGAAGATTAGTAGAAGGCATAGACTGGAAGACTAAATATGTAAGCATATATTTTTGCATCTGCCTAGTTCTGGGAAGCAGATGGCTATTCAAGATCCACAAATTTGGGGTGACTTAAAAAAACTCAGACTTTTAGTTATGACATCAGAAGGACAAGGATTAAAATGATCTAATAGTATCTCTATGCCTGTCAGAATAAAAACAACCCACATCCTTTCCTTTTTGTTTTTCCAGAAATATAGCAGCACTTAGAGTTTCCTCAATTAATTTTTTTAATTTATCCTGATTTGTTCATAGTGATGACAGAATGCAATTCATTTCCTATTTCACATATAGAACACAATTTTTCAAGACAGTCGTTGTACACAATGTATTTTCACACCATTCATGTCTTAATAGTTTCACACCATTCATGTCTTAATAGTTTCACACCATACATATCTTAAGAGTTTCTCCAAAATTTTCTACACAATGTGGAAACTGATAAAAAATGCAAAGCCTGATGTATAACAGAAACAACTGAATGAGAATCAAGAAAAATAACAGACTATAAAAAGAGACCCTTGTGTGATTCACTTATTGGAGCTTTCAGATAGGAACTTTAAAATAACTATGATTAATATATTCAATAGAACAGAGTATAAAAATTTCGAGCAGAGGCCTGAAATTCATAAAAAGAGTAAAACTGAACCTCTATAAATGAGACATAAAATAATAAAGATTAAATTTTCAGTTTATGGGGTTAATAGCAGTATTGAAACCATGGGAAAGGATTTGTGACTTGTTGTTATTTTTCCCCCTGAATTAAAATTTTAGCTTTTATTTAAGGAAGAATATAACATTTTCACTCTAAACCCAAATACAACAGTAGTGAAATTTGTACATAATAGGTGGTCAATAAATATCAAGTGAAGGAATATGTTAATATACTCCAAAAAATCCCCCAATTTTTTCAACATAAATACTTTAACAACTCGTACATTACACATGGTATCTGTGTAACAAATTACTATACAAAATCCAGTATTTAAAAATATAACAACAATTTTTTTGTGCAAAATACATGATAGACTGAAATTTGAGTAAAGAAAAATGTTCTTTCATGCTGTGCTCCAACCTCTAACTTGGGATATTTCTTTGAAAAAGGAATAGAATCTAATAACACACTTTGTCAGAAACTGAATTCTTCAGAGTTAGACATAGTAAGAGTATCATAACGGGGTTCACTAGGGGTCTGTCAGAAAAACTTATACTAAGGCAAGGTGACCAATTTTCTCTCAATAAATTAATGCAATTATTCCCTGCAAAAGCCTTCAATGGACAAGGTGTAGCTACAGCTCATAATATTCAATAAGTACTTAATGAGCACAGACTTTGTAATAGACCAAGAACCAGCAAACTTTTTCTGTAAAGAGCCAAATAGTAAATATTTAGGCTTTGCAGACCATATGGTCTCAATGGTAATTACTCAAATCAGCTGTTGTACCCCCAAACTGCCACAGTCAATATATAAACAAAGGAGCATGGCTAGGTTCCAATAAAACTGTCTTTATGCACACAGAAACCTGAATTTCCTGTAATTTTTACATGACACAAAGCATTCTATATTTTTATTTTTTTAAGGTGGACAAAATACTTTTAGTTTTTATTTATTTATTTATTTATTCATTCATTTATTCATTCATTTATATGTGGTACTGAGAATCAAACCCAGTGCCTCACACATACCAGGCAGGCACTCCAAAACTGAGCCACACCTGCAGCTCCAGTATTCTTCTTTTGATTTTGTTTTTCATTGAAAAATGTAAAAACCAGTCTTAACTTGCAGGCCATATCAAAATAGATAATGGGCTGAATGTGGCCCATGGTTTGCCAACCCCTGAACTGGGAATGTAGTTCAGTGGCAGAGCACTTGCCTAGCTGCATGAGGCCTTGGGTTAAATCCCCAGCACAGAAATTTTTCACTTACTGCATCAACAACCTGCTTTAGCCTTCTGAAACTCAAGACACAAATTTCTTATTCTTCATTTAACATAATGTTGAATATTAAATATTCAAAGTCAAATATCTTCTGCCGCTATGAGGGACTCGCTGCACCTCTGGGTCAAGCCCCAGGCCCTGAGGTCTCTGGTGAGAATGGAGCAG
Organism: Callospermophilus lateralis; assembly: GCF_048772815.1. NCBI lineage: Eukaryota > Metazoa > Chordata > Mammalia > Rodentia > Sciuridae > Callospermophilus > Callospermophilus lateralis. The sequence continues at coordinate 2,508,359 of NW_027516477.1, forward strand.
CAAGTCTGCGCCACCTGCGACTGGGAGTGCCTTGCTGCCTCCAACGCCCAGGGTCTGCGCCTGTGAATGGAGCGAGCTGCGAGGCCAGGTGGCTGGAGAACACAGCCTGCAGCGTTCCTCCAGTCAGCCACAGAGCCGGGCAGGCTCTAGCCCCTTCAGAGCCAGGGGCGCCTTGCTCTGCCTCTTGCGCAGCACAGCCAGAAGGTAAGCACGAGGGGGTTAAGAACGGGGGTTGGGCTGCAAAGGGAGGCACGTGGTGGGGCGCGGGGGCACGGTGTGGGGGGCGGAGGCACGGGGGCGGGGGCGGGTTCACGGGGTCGGGGGCGGAGGCCCGGGGTCGGGGGCGGCGGCGGAGGCAAGGCAGCCCCTCAGGCCCCAGGCCCTGTGCTCCCTGCACTTTCAGTTTGCCCTGCCTGGGGAGCAGCTCGCGCAAGGCAGTGTGACAGTGGCCCAGCTGAAGCAGTGTGCGTAGCAACCTGCGCTGCGACGCGGATTCTCAGGGTGCCCTCAGCCCCACCCACAGCCCAGCCCGCTCCTGACCGGGTAGGGGATTTGGAAGACAAGTCTGAAGAAAATTTCCATAGTGACACACAGAAAGAAGAAAGGATGCATCACACACACACACACACACACACACACACACACACACACAATTAAAATGAATGTGGGAAGTTGCAAAAAAAAAAATTCTAATCAGAGTTTCAGATTAAAAGGAGAAAAAAAAATTGATGAACCAGAAGAATTATTAAAAAGAACTTGTGGAGAATTTTCTAAATATGTTGATACATCAACATGGGTTCATGATAGCCAAAGCAAAATAAACAAATACAAACTCACTTTTAGTCACATTCTATTTAAACTGCAGAAAATAAAACAATTTGAAAAAAATAAAATAAAATCCGTCCCAGTAAATAAGACACATCACCATTAGGGAAACAGAAATAAGAATATTGCTGACTTGACTAAGAGACTATGGAAGATAAGACAATAGTAGTGATATATTTAAAGTAATGAAAGAAAGAAAAACTCAACCTAGAATTCTATATCTTGCCAAATATGCTTAAAAAATGATTGTAAACATTTTAGACCAACAAAATAAAAGCAAAAAAAAAAAAGCCAAACCTTAGGGAATGCTGCAGAAAAGAAAAAAGAGCAGTCCAAAAGACCAATATAAATAAATATTAATTATAGTACAATGCATAGGTTAAAATGTATGTAAAGATAAACTGTTAAGATTATTGCAAAGAAAAACTAAAATAGATTTGAACTATTATAAATTTCTTGCATTGTAAGGGAAGTGTCTAATCACTTAAAATCAAAATTAAATATCTAAAACATTTAAAAATGTATTTTAACAGGATCTGTGATTATAACATTGATCAGCTATAAAGAAGTTTAAACTTTTGAAAACACACAGAGACAGAATTATGTTTCATGAAGTGGCAAAAGAAATTATTTTTTTCATTTTATACATTTTGTAAAAATAATTATGAGGCAGACACCCAAGGAGATATTTCACAAAACAAATTATTATCTCAAATTAAGCGACCAAAAGATTGCTGGGAATGTACAAGATGCCCTTAACAATGTCAAAGATCAATTGATTCACAATTGAACAATTTCGAGTTTTTGAAGTTTCAGATAAATGTGCATGATATAAAACACTGCACAATTAACATTTTGTAAGACAAAACCACCTTAATACTTTAAAAAATGAATTGACATAATGTGATTTAAAATGTTTTTTTAAAATAAATAAAATTAAATAAAATATCCTTTTATGGTATGCCACACGAGTTTTATCTTTTTAAAAAATCATTTTTACCAGTGGTTGATAAATTATATTAATCTCTATTTTTAAAAATTAATTTTGGTTTTGTTGACTGTATCTGTTATTGTTGTATTTTTTATTTCCATTGATTATTCTCTTATCTCCATCAATCTTTCTTTGGCTTTGATCTATGTTGTTCTTTTGACTTCCTGAGAAATAATAAATTACTGATTTTCAGCCTTTTGATTTTCCCAGTATTTGTGTTATGGAACAAATCTCCCTTTAAAGACTACTTTGGCTATATCTCACAAGTTTTGATGTAATGTTTTTTATTTCGTTAAAACTATGTTCTAATTTATTTTGTGCTTCACTCTTTGACCCATTGGTCTTTGATGTGTATAACAGTTAACAGTCAAGCATGTGGGAATTCCCCATTTATCTTCCAGTGTTGATTTCTAGCTTAATTCCAGAGTGGTCAGTGTGAAAGGAATCCTTATATGATTGAGTATGTGGATATACATTGAGAGTTAATTTTTGGCCAAGAATATATTTTATTTTGGTACACAATTCATGAACACTGGAGGAAATAGTATATTATTCAATGGCTGGGTGAAGATATCTCTGCAAATCAATTAGTTTCAGTCCTTTAATATTGTCACAAAATATATTATATCAACACTGTGCAACAGAATTATAATATAAGCTACATGTGAAATTTTAAAGTATCAGTGGCAATGTTTAAAAAGATAAGACTGAAAAATGAAAAATAAAATAATATAAATAAAATAATATATTTTATTTGAAACAATTTACATAAAATGTTATCATTACTGCACTTATTCAACATTATATATAAAATATTCTGAATTATTTTTATACAGTCTTCAAAGTCCAGAATGAATTTTATACTTTTAATATAACTCAATATAATGCTAAATTTTCATCTGAGTTATTTGATCTAAATTGATTTCATTAAATGTCACTAGAAAAAAATATATTTGTATGCCTAAGATGCTCAAAATATACCCACTCTATCATGGAAGGACTGGAGGTTAGTTTCCACATCAAGATTATAAATATCATTGTTAATGTCTAGGTGGATATAATGACCTTTTTCCATGGACAGACATCTAGGTTTTGGGTTAGTCATATGTTGAGCTTTAGTATATGACAAGCTTTTTCAAAGATGATTGAAATTTTAGGCTCCCCAAAATAGCATGCAACAGTTACACTTTCTCTACATTCTTACCAACACTAGCATTTTCTCTTTTGTTTGAGTGGTACTTTGTATTTTTAATTTGAATTTTCCTGATAAGTAATCACATTTGTCACTTTTTCATACGCTTTTTTTCCCATTTGCATATATTTTGCATATATATCCTTAGCTTAGATTAAGGCTCACTAAATCTACCTGTCCCCAACATCATGGTTGTTCATGTTGTCATTTGCATCTTGTGGTAGTAATGTCTCACCTTGCAATTGCTCTCATTTTTTAAATTAGGTTTTCTTTCTTTTTAATGGATATATTAGAGGACTTAATGTTTTGGATGTGCAAGTTTTGTTGTTTGTATTGCAAATACTTCTTTCCAGTCTGTGACTTGCCTTTTCAGTTTCAAAGGGTATATTTTCATTATCAAAAGTTTTTAAATTTTAATAAAGTATCACCTTTCAATCATTAATTCTGTTGAATTAGGTTAAATGATTTAAATCGATCTGAACTGTTACTATTCTTTGTGTAAAAGCTTATTTTTAAATTTAATTGTTTATCAAATGTGTTTAACACATTAAACATGTACATATTTATGGAGTACCATGTGGTGAATAGTTAAATGTATATCTTGTGTAAATATAGATTAAATTTATTTAACATTTATAAAGTGCTTCAGATTTATTTTTCTTCTTTTGTCAGTTTTGTTGTGCTTTTCAAGGGGTGTTTCCATGTTTCCAAAGTTCTAGGCTGGTTCATAATCTTCATCTGTTTCCTATACTCAGAGAACTAGTGGCTTAAAGACTCAGAGCATGAGTGAAACCATTTGTATCAGAACAACTTCCTAGCTGGACTTTTGTGGCTGCATCATTCAATCTCCTTAAAATTCTTAAAGTATAAAATTGCCTTTTATTTCATAGATTTATTGAGAAGTAGCACAACTTATACTCTGCACAGTGCCCAAAATGTGCCCAATGCCCAGTGAATATTAACTATTGCCAACTAATATGACAATATGTACTTGGAGGATAGGGGGTTGAAGGTGAGGATATTCACTAAGTGAAGCCAAGATTTAAGTTCAGGGGCCTCATATGTTGGGTTAGGGGTATCTCTCATGGATTTCACACATGACACAGACCATGACCCTCTGTTAAAAATAAGGTCACAATCAGAGCTTATCTCTAATAAAGACTAGAATTTCTCAGTTGAAAATGCTCATTAGCAAAGCCTTCTTGGGGCTAACTTTGTAATTTATTTTGAAACCATTTTATTCAGGAAAGGGGATTCTATTAGGGATCAAACCCTAAAACTTCTGCATGCTAGGCAAGCAGTCTACCACTGGGCTACATCTCTAGCCTTTTAAATTTCATTTTGAGACAAGGTCCCACTCGTTTCATGTTATATTATGTAACATGTGTCCCAGAGCAGTACTTACTAGCTGTGTACCACAAAAAGTGTACTTACTGACTGTGAACCATAGAAGACAAGTAACTTAGTTTCTCTTTGCCTTAATTTCCCCATTTGAATAACCGGGATTATAAGAGAACTGACTTCATAAGGTTGAGGGGAAATCCTTAGCATAGATTAAGGCTCACTAAATCTACTTTTCCCCAACATCATGGTTGTCCGTGTTGTCATTTGCATCTTGTGGTAGTAATGTCTCACCTTGCAATTGCTCTCCTCTGTTCCCCAATAGTCTGATCCTCAAGATTGTGTTGCCTGAGCTCCCCTGTCCTGTCTCCTTTTGGGGTTTGGCAAGGAAACTGAGGAACAGAGGGCAAAAGGAGAAAAATCAGTGCATTTTTCCTCCGTGTCCTCTCTGGCGCTTCACTTTGGGTATGATTCATTCAGTTCATGATGTCAGCCTCTTCTTACTGCTCTGGCTCTTTCTGGTTCTCTTCAACAGAATAGTGGTAATGTTTCCACTGCTTCTGGTGTCTGGGGAGCCTTATCACTTGTTAATTTCTTGAATGTTGCCATGTTACAATAAGTGACTTTTCAAATCAATTCTCATTGATTAAACTCTTCTAAATGGAAGTGACCTCTTACAGAGAGTTTTATGAAAATAAAGGTACCTCTGCATATTCAGCTGAATCCATGGAAAATGGGCACAATTCATCAGGTTCCATCTTCATACTATATTCAATTACATGCCTTGTAACCTGAATCTGTCGGCTTTGATCCAGTTTGTGTGTGTATCACTTCCCTGAAGATGGGTCTCCTTGGTCTCACGGTGCTCCTAGTCCAATGGGTAGAGAGGCAGGATGGCCAAGCATCCAGTGCTCTGTGCAAAATAGGAAAAGCATACACTCTGGACTGTCAAATTAGAAAAATGGACATTATCTCTGGAGGATAAACGAGAAAAAGGAACCTGCTTGGGTGAACAAATTAGAAAAACATACCCTTCATAGTATAGCCTAGCCAGAGCCCCGGCTTAGAAAATGGGAAGTGGGCATTTCAGTCCTCAATAGGGCCCCTTGGGTCAGCTGCTGTCTTTGAAATTTTATGTTCAGGAATCAAAAGGCAATGTTTTGCTGCAAATAGTGGTCTTATTTCCCATATTGAAGAAAATAAAATGAAAACATTGTGGATTTTTAAATTTCAATTTTACTTCTTTTCCCCAATTCTACTTGATATTTTGGTTCATGCTGCCGCTAATTTGATAAATATTATATAAATTCTGTCACAAAAGTATGTTAAGTAACTTTAAATCCAACACAATATCTTGCTCTGCATTGAGCAGCATGACTTCCCATCATCCACAACCTGGATATATTTTAAAATACTGACTTAATTGAATAATGTCAGACTCAATTTACTAATGGAGTTTTAAAAAATACATCCAAACACTTGAGAATACCTATATACATCATTGCTTATTTTAAATGGTAAAGAACAGCACAAATGTGCTAATTTGTTTCACAGTTTTACAAATATTATGTATTGATTAAAGAAAATGGACTATATTAAGGTTAAAAAATATTATTAGTGAATTTTTCTTCCAGGATTTTACACACAATACATTTGTTAAATACAATCAAAAATATTATTATTGGTAACCCCAAATAGTTATTTATACATTTCTATTTTCATATTTATTTAGAATTTTAAAACTAAGCTAATACTCAGTACTGTTATGCTGAGACATTATACATATGTGTACATTCTTTTATTTATTTAATTGAGACAAGTAATAAAATAAAAGCATATTATTTTCTGGATATCAATAATGTATTAACCAAAATAAATGTTTTAATTACAACATTTTAAATATTTTTGTATCTTCATAGGCAGCAATTTAATTATGTACACTTAACTCTAAAGTATTATATATGTTCATGAGGATGTCTATTGACATGAAACAGGAATTCTATTCTCATAATCTTCAAAGTGTAAATTTAGGTGGAAATTAAAGAGTCAGGACATGAGTAATCACATATGTTTATATCAAGGTGTTATATTGAGCAAATTAAATCACCTTAATTTTTGAACTCTGGAAACATATAATACAAAAATTTGTGCTATTTATTCTTTGGTATAAACTCTTTTTGAGTTAGCGTTTTTTTTTTTTGCATTTTTGTAACCTTTTAGAATATATGACACAGTTTTTAGACTGAAACTTTCACATTAATTTTGATAAATTTCTTTATAAATGCCATTTTAGGACAGAAAATTTCAATTTACAAGTCAAGAAATTATATAATAGTTGAATTTAGTTTTACAAACCTCTTTTTTGAGGAAATATAATAAGTAAAACTAAATCATTTTTAGTCAATTCAAAATGCATTGTGCCACAGATTCATCTTAATTTTCTCCAAAAAGTAGCTTTCTGGAAGCCCAGGCTGGAGTAGTATAGGAATGGTTAAATGTGAGGTAAAATGTGTCTACTGGGTGAATATTCTCATTAGCATTCCAGATTTTTAGGTATCAAGGAAACCATCACCAACTCAAAGAAAATTCTTTATCAGCAATGTGTCAGGCACCTGTTATTGCGTAGAACTGCAGAAGAGAAAACACTGCATGTATATCTGGAATTAGCTGAGAAAAATGAATCCACTTTGTGTTTTCTGGTGTGAGTTTTTTAACATTGCAATTAGGTATTTATACCTGTTAGAAAAGTTGGGAAGTCAAAGTCAAGGGAACTATCATCTGTGATCTCAGAATGAAGCCCTAAAAAAGTGATGCTGTCAAAAATTTGGTTGGGGAGCAGCTAGGATTCTTAGTAATTTCAGGCTACATCAACAAAAATGAAGGCTATCAAGGAATACAGTGTAAATCCCATGAATGACCTGCAGCCATCCTCAGAGAATGGTAGCCTCTTCTCTTCTGCCATCCAAGTCCTATTTGAGGGCATTTTAGAGCTAATCTTCAACCACACAGATAAATATTGTGGGTTTTTTTTTTTTTTTTTTTTTTTTTTTTTTTTTGCTTTTTCAGGTGAGTATAGAACGGTGTGGTGGTATTGAGCTGAGAAAGTTTATCATACAGAGGAATGTTCCTCTTCTATTTAAGTGCCCATTCAATAATGTTGTGCTTACAACACAGATATACAAATTTTACAAAACAGTATCCAGAGAAAATAATACTTTGTATTCTGGAATATATGAATCTTCCCTTAAATTGAAGAATTCAGTGGACAAATTTCTCCAATAACATAAAATGATAGATCCAAAGTTGTCCTATTTCAATAGTCACAGAAATGAAGGAACCAGACTCTGCACAGAAAACAGTCTCATCTTAGAACATTTCAAATCACAGATAGTAATGACTTCCAACTGGGGACACATTTCTCTAGGATAAACTATAACAAAAATTTGGACTAGTGGAGAAAAAGAGTGTAGTTTGAGGTAGTCTGTGCCAAGATGTTTGTTTCACATTGAAATTTCAATCACTTTAAAGAAGTTGTTACATATTTATTAATAAGAGACACAGGATATAAAGGTGGAGAGACATTGATACAATGAGTTATGCTGCTTAACACCTCAAATTGCTTAGGACAAGACCTACTTGTGAATGGTTAACTCCCATCTGCCCTAGAAGATGCAAAGAAGGCTCCCCTGGATTCTTGCTGGTCAGGCAGGGAATTGGGGGCTTTACTGTCAGTTGCTGCAGTATGGGCTAAGATAACATTCATTTCAGTGAGAAATGAAGCCTTGTGTGTGGTGCCAAGAGAAGCTCATATATTGGAGGTCTCAAGGGACTTCATCTGCTTTTGCCTGTGTCTCTTGGCAGGTTCACTTTTCTAGCCTCATACTCTCTGAACATAGTATGGACAAAGAGTGGAATTTTTCTTACATTATTTTGAGTATTTAGGGGGTCAAAAGAGGTGCTAATTAATTTTTAGGTATCAAGAAAACTATCACCAACTCAAAGCAAATTCTTATCAGCAATGTGTTAGGTACCTATAATGGCTTAGGGCTGCAGCAGAGAAAAAACTGCATGTATATCTGGAATTATTTTGAAAACCTGAATCCTTCAACAATAGAGAAGGAATAACTGTGCAAACAAAGCTTTCTTCTTTTAAAAAGAGGTTTGCAGCATGAATAGGTCTGAGGTCTTTGTGCACATATTGGTCTTTTCCTTTGTTGGATCCGTTCAGGACCAACACGCTCAATCACTTTCCTCTGTTGTCTCCTTCTGGTAATCAAAGCTTTATCACCAAGATCATAAAGTCTACACTGTCATGGGTTACATCTGATGGGCAGGGAACAAGTCAAAGGAGGAGACAGGGGAAGGAAGATCTGGTATCAGATGTTTGCCTGCTGGTGAGCATAAGCATGTGCTTGCTAAAGGCAGCAAAAATATAAGTAGATGTCCCAGTTGATGGAAAGGAGAATGGTAGACAGGATAAAACCATGGGTAATAGATTATGGACTTGTGCTCTTTATCATTAAAACATAAATAACTCCAGTATGTGTGATTTTATTAATTAAAGTCTGGTCTATAAATTAGCAAAGAAGATAAAATGCTGTGACAAAATCACACAAAAACACAAGGATCTGCTCTGGTCTAAATCCTTGTATCCCCCCAAAATTCTTATATTGAAACAGAATGCTCAATTTGATAGTAGTGAGAGGCAGCCTCTTTAGGAGGGTGGTTGAATCATAAGGGTAAAACCCTCATGGATGGGATTAGTGCCTTTATAAAGAGGCCAAAGGGAGCTCCTTGTTCTTTTTATTATTTTAGGGCTCAGCAAGAAGTCAGTGCTATGAGGAAACAGGCCCTCACCCGACACCAGGCCTTATGGCACCTGGACCTTGGACTACTTGACCTCTACAACTGTGAGAAATAAATTTCTGTAGTTTTTGAGTTACCCTGTTTACAGTATTTTGTTACAGCAGTGCAGAGGAACCAAGATAGGTTCATACAAGATAAAAGTTTATTACTTTTCATTTAACAGTGTAGAGGCAGGTAGGTAGTTCAGGATGGTGGGGGTGGCTCTGTCCAAGGTTCCAGGTTTCTTCTATCTTGCACTTCACTGTTCTTTTTGTGTGATCCTGTCCTTGCTGTCAAAGCTGCTTACACCATTATTTTGCTGTTTACAGGAAGAAGAGAAGAAAGAAGTGGAAGGCTAACAAGTTCCTTTGAAGAATGTGATAAGGAAGTTGAACATATCACTTCTTCTCACATATCACTGGTCAGAATCTAGTCAAAGCTGCTCACACCATTATTTTGCTGTTTACAGGAAGAAGAGAAGAAAGAAGTGGCTAACAACTTCCTTTGAAGAATGTGATAAGGAAGTTGAAAATATCACTTCTTCTCGCATATCACTGGTCAGAATCTAGTCATATAACCAGTCTTAATTATAATGGGGACCGCAAACTATGTTCTCCATCTAGAAACCCACATGTCCTTTCAAAACTTTGGTGGGCTAAGGTTTTATTATTAAAATAAGAGAAACAGTGAAACACAGGGGAAAAAATAGAAAACAAATTTTAAAAACATGGAAAAATAGTTTTATAGGTTTTTGTTGAAATAATCTTATGAATGTTCCATATTCTATATTAAAATATAATGTATGTGATATGATGGGGACAGTGGCATGCCTGGTAATGCCAGATATTTGTGAAGCTGAAACAGGAGGATTTCAAGTTCAAGGCCAATCTCTGCAACTTAGTGAGATCCTGTCTCAAAATAAAAATGGCAGGGAGTGTGGCTCAGTGGTAAAGTGCACCTGGGTGCAATCCCTTGTATAAAAAATTACCATTTCATGAACTTCTGTGCATTTTACTTAATTTTTGGTTTGTATACGATGATATACTAAATCCACGATAAACTAAAGGGAAGCTAAAGTTTTAAATGAATTTGATTATTAGCATTGGGTTTATTTTAATTTAGCCTTATAAAAACAGTCAATGTTTTTAATCAATGCTCTACAGATTCTACTGTAAATTCTTACAAGCTTTCCTTATTTTTACTTACATGTGTTTTAAAACTTGCCTTTGTCTTTTATTAGTTTTTATTTTGTCATCTAGTATTGATTTAAATGTAGCACAGCTAAGGGTAAGCAAACCTTTTAATATCTTGCAAAGTGAAACTTAAATAGTGGTCTGGAACTCCTGTAAACATAATATTTTTGGATCATAGTCTCCCACCAATAAGTAGTGAAAGAATTCATGGCTTTCTGGAAGTCATTCTTTATTTTGATAGGGAACAAATTCACTGTCATAGTATAGAGAAGAGTGGGGGATTTGGAGTTCAACAAGAGATGGCTAGAGAAGCACTCTTTATATAGACTTAGCATATAAAAATATTAAATAATCCCCAAATATTACTGTGCTTTTAAAATATTCTGTGGAAATCAGCAAGCTTATAGAGTCTAGTGAGTTTGGAAAACATTGATAGAGAGTTTTGTTTATGAAAATGATGATGAAGAGTGTTTTTTTATTCAACAGTTTCTTCTGCATTTATCCAGTGATAATATATTTGGAAATTCTGGAAACCCCTAAAAAACACCAGAGTGTTACAGAAGCAATACATGGTATCTGTCCATAATTTACATAAATAAAATCATTTCCTATTATTTGGCAATGCTATCTCACTTATTTTCTTTCAAAAAAAAATCTACTCTTTATGTTAATTTCAAGCATGCTTCTTCCTATTAAAACCTTTGACATTAAATTAATTTAATTTTAATTAAATTCCCTCCTTTTATTCCCAAGCTTTTTTGATTACAATTAATCTTAGTAATTTATTCAATAAATTTAATATGATTCTTTTGACATCTAGAGGCCATCACTATTTAGCTTTCTTACTTTTAACTTTAATAAAACTTGTTTCAAATTCTTTTATTTTAACCAAAAATTAACTGGTTTTCCCCAAAAGTTCAGGGTATTTGATGCAAATTATAATGTCTGGAAATATCTTTTATTTATTGGAACACTCAGAGAGATGGGAAATTGTTTATTACATTTTTATTTTCTGGCGACTTGTAATTGAAAAGTTTATTTTAAAAGCCAGCCTCTTCCATTATTGCATAAGTTGATTACATTTATATAATCTACATAAATTTAAATATTCTTTTCTTTCTTATAAGATAGTTTGATTATACCATGCAGATAAGACAGTAGATTTAATTTTTTAAACATTAACCTGGAGCTTCTAATGTATGTTTTAAAATTAGAGTTTAAATTATTGTGTCAATTTTTCTATTAAAATAGAATTAAGCTAGTGCAACTTTAACTCATTCACCTAAATGAGTGAGAGTGATCAATTTTATTTCTCCAAAATCCTCTGCTGATTTTCACTAATTTTAAGTAGTAGAAACACTGAAGTTTGTTATTGTATATTGCTTTTTTCCCTAAATAAAATAAACCAACAGCTCTGTTCCAAATACTTTGGTTTTCTGAGTAAGTGGAACCTGGGTAATATAGTTAAGAAAGTAGCAAATGTGTCCATTTTGTTGGACTGGACTGTGGTGTGGGTGATATGTGCAGATGAGGAGTAAACAAAGGTGAGCTTAATGTTCAATCAAATGGTGCGGAAATAAACAGCTTAATAGGATGTGATTGAATCAGGGTTTTTTTTTTTTACAAAATATATTTCAAGATATTGGGTTGTCTTTAGAAAAGGTGTAAACTTTCTCATGTGCATATACATGACCCTCCCTACAAAAAAGTAGTTTGTATCTAGATTTTATTGACTGTACTTTTGATTGGCTGTTTCTAGAAATGCATATTTGTCATATAACTAGTTTACATTTTTCAAACAGCACCTTAAGTAGGATTCACATAACAAGAGTTCAAGGAACTTGGGTTTTCTTAATGTTTGAGTTGTTTTACACACTCCTTTTGAAAATGAAAAAGTGGAGGTAATTTTGGCAGTGTGGAAAGTTATAAAACTGTCTTCCCCACCCCATGCATTTTCTAAGGTTTACTCATTATAATTGTTGATCTTCTTTTTCTGAATCCACCTTTAACAGAAAGCTGTTAGACTGGCTTTAATAACAAGCAGCAGGCCCACTAGAGGCTGGAAGAGGAGGGAGAGGGTCATGTATGGCTGAGACTGCGGCTGGGACCAAGGCCCGCTGGTGGGAAGCCTTCAGGAGTGCCCAGGCTGAGACTGCAGTGACAGTGCCCTCCTGGGACTGGTTGAAGTGCCTAACTGTTGATGGGTCTGAGAGCATGTGGCTACATAGTGTAAAGCCTGTCTTCAACTCCTTCTCCTCCATCTAATGCCTTCCAAGGCTGGAGGAGGAATACACAGGGGAGATTTTCCTCAAGCTCATGGTGGATGGAAACTGGAAGAGTGAGAGGAAGGAGGAAGGGTATTTGTGGAGCTCTCTATCTACTAAGAGACTAACCAGGGGAGAGAGCACCTATATTTGCATCTTTTCTCCCTAGTGATTGAGAACTGCAGGTTCAATCTGATCCCACTGAGCACTGGTGATTGATTATATATACACACACACATACAAGTCATGGGAGAAGGGAGACTCTGTCTTCAGCTGTCAGACTCAGTCCTGGAGGTGGTATTGATGTGTTAGTGTGTGTGGTGGTTATTTTTTTTCCTTTTTCCTTTTCCTTTCTTCCTTTCCTTTACTCTCCTACCCCACCTCTCCTAGAGGCTACACAATGGCAATCTTCTCTCAGTAAGATGAATCCTGCTTTGCTTTCTGTAGGTCCACCCATCCTCATAATGTTTAAGTTAAAGGCTATGGTTTTCCCTTTGGGGACCTTTTGTGTATTACTGCTTTCTCTGATTAGTGTTGGTCTTGGTTGGGATTTCTTTGCCTTTTTGTTTGGCTTCATGCTGAAAAAGGATTTTCCCCACCCCCACATTTTGTTAATTATCATGTGGTGATCAACTGGGGATAAATTATTCACCCTGGCATAGAAAAAACAATCACTTAGAAGTCTCAAAGAAATATACCACATGAGGGAAAAACAAAACTGGGAGAAGATCCGGAATATTATCATTTTTCCTATGGTAAAACCAGTGTGCCTCTTCAGGAGAAATGATTTCAAATTATTATCATTAAACCACAAGGATCTCTTTTCTCAGGGTGGACTGCTTTTCACCCAAATGAATGTGGTTTCTTTGGAAAATTTTCAGCAGAGGAACGCATATGCTGCAGTGTCTTAGTGGAAAGAGTCTTAATAAAAACAGGAACCCAACTTGTAAACAAAATATGCATCATGTTATGTTTTTTCTCATAATAACCTGTCTGTTGCTAATCGAGCTATATCTGCAGTTCTGCACTGCAGGAAGACAGGGATACATACAAGGAATCAGGACAGTGTTGCATGAATAAACAAGCAGCAGCTGGAACCACGTCTGTGAACCAAAGACCATTATCAACTGTGACACAATCCATCACAAGGAGGGCAGAGGAACTTCTTTTTTCCTAAATGTATTTGGTTGCCAATGCTTGGTCAAATATTGAAGGGCTACAGTTTAAGGTTGGCAGGAGCTAAAGCGGCAAGCTCTCCTGTACTTATGCTGCAGGATCGGGGACATTGCGCTACATTTTCTGATTAGCTCACACAATATTCGCCACCGGTATCACCTTTACCAATGTTAAGAGAGGCCCCCTCCCTCAGGGGCCCACTCTTCCATCAGTCCCCTCCTTCCTCCCCTGTGTAGCTCTTGGTGCCCAAGTATTATAACTCAGTCCCTCTCTCTGCTTCTGACACATCCTTCCACTGGGAACACTTGAGCAGGGCTTATGCCTGAAGGGAATCCCGGGCAGAGAAGATAAGTCCAGGCCCTCTATAATATGTCATTTAAACCTGCTCTTTAGAAAGCATTGTCAAACCCTGAGTCTGGGTCCCACAGGGGATAAGCGGAGTAGAGTCCCGCTTTAAATCTCCTGGTGATCATGCACTGGGATTCTAAAGCGCTCCAACAGGGAAACTTGCAGTACATTTTGTAAGAAATGCAAATACAGGTGACTTGGGGAGTAGGCTCCCAGGGGTTCACTTCCCCGCCTCTCTGTCTGAAGAATGTGGGGGAACACAGGTTGTGGGGCAGCAACCAAGGGTGGCTAGGCAGGCGGGCTGCGTGGTGGGGGCCATTAGGGCAAGGAGACTGGGTGCGCCTTTCCCAGAAGAGCGCCTGTCTGCAGCCAGGGTTGTGGAGATCCCCTACTGGGTTCAGGATGGGGAAAGATCCAGGCCCTATGTTTATGTCTGGAGCTGTGTGGAGAGGAGGAGGCAGGACCTGCGGTCCTGTAGTAGCAGCACAGGCGCTGGATGCTCTGGAAGTACATAATAGATCTCTTCCACTACCCTGACACCCCAAGCTCAGCCAGGGGCCATGCTGGTACCCTGGACCCACTTAGCTGGGCAGAAAGTTGCTGCCTGCTCCCAGCCTCTGAACTTTGCAAATGCATCTTACCTGGGATGCATTACTCTGAGGAGGCTGCCATGCGGGAGCCCAGGAGGAAACCAAGGTGTAGGTGGGCGGGGAGGGAGGCAGTGGGTGTGGAGAATGGGTACCCTTTAAGGCTACCACTTCTGCAGCAAGAGGGAAACAGAACTTTTGGAAGGTCCAAGAGGGACAAATCTCATGCGCTCAGGCTTAAGAGGTTGCCCAAAGCAAGGGTGCTGAGGTGTCAGTGGAGATTTTGAGACCTGCCTTTGCCTGCCAGGCATGTTTTGTGGTGCAGCATATTTATGTCTCTGTCCTGGAACTTTGGTCCTTGTGCTCCAGCTCTAAACCCTGTCTAACCACCCTCCCACCCCCACCCTTATGCCCTTCTTTAGCCTAACTTCTCAGCCTTTAGAAGCTCTGTAATAATATTGCCACCCTGAGAATTGCCCAGAGAAAAAGCACTGTTCACCTCTCCAGGAGCATTGCTATTTCAGCTAGGAGGTGTCCCCCAACCTCCAGCACTGTAGGGACACTTGCTGATGCTTGGTTCCAGCAAAACCATCACACATCAGCAACTCTATTTCACAGGACTTCCCAAAGTGGGGCAGGCCCAGGGCTGCAGTTGGGAGGGGAGGGGCTCCTGCTTCACACCTTAAGAATCCTGGTTTCTGAAGCTTTCTCATGTTCTTCTGTGAAAAGATTTAGCTGTCTTCCCAGAAAGAACTTTCTTTGTAAAAGCATTATTGTTTAGATTTGGTCACTTGTCTAACCACCGTGAAGTTAGTCCTTCCATAGTACTTGGAGTGGGAAATTATTCCCTAAGAGCAGTGTTTCTTTGTGGGCCTTTCTGTTTCTTTTGTACATGATTTGATGAAAACACGAATTTCCCCCTACACACCATTCAAGATATTTTTATTACAGTCCCCCACCCCACCCACTTTCATCTCTCTGTAATAAACCCCACTGCCCTTCCTTCTCAGGCATTTTGTGAAGTGTTAAACAAGTGATAGCTTATTTTTAGAGAAATTTAATTTGCAGCTTATGAATACTAATGTACTTTTATATGAAGTGATGGGTTAACTCAGCTCTGCCTTACAACATCACCAATCTGGTAGTTTAGTATTAGATTGCCAGTGATTTGAGATCCAACATGGGAGTTGGTAGGATTTTGTGCTTGAGTAAGTGCCAAGGAGGATAGGCATGAAAAATGATGTCCTAGTCCTAGTTCTGCTAAGTATTTGAAAACATACCACAAACTTGTGGCTCTGAGTTTCTTTTTCTGAGCTCAGTCTCTTTTTCTGCCATGTAACTGCAATGGAACCAGCAGGGCTTGGTAGTACCAATCTGCACTTTCTATTTCATGTTTGTTTTTGTACACTTCAGCTCTGCTTTTGTCTTCCACTAAGCTGTTTCAGGCACCAAAGTTACCCAAGGCATCTGGTATACCACTATTAGTTACTTAGACATGCATTTTTTTTTAAAGCTACTTACTTTATACTATTGCTGCCATGGAATTTTAAAGTAAAAAAATATGGAGATAGGGAAATTAATTGAGTAATCACTTTTTACTCAGCTTGCTGTCTCATTCTGGGTTCTGTAGAATAGGGTGAACCACAAATGGACTACAGCTTCTGTATTTCTATAAACTAAATATGTGGCAAATGAAGACAAAAAATTCAGACTGGATGCTATAAGACCAAACAGGTGTAAGGTTCTTCTTCTAACATGTTTGGCTTTAGGAGTGGGGATAACTTAAATAGAAATTGGGAAGGAAAGAGAGAGCTCCTTTGTGAGTGGTTCATACTATTTGGTTTAGGAGCAGGGTTAACTGAAATAAAAACTGTTTTTATCTACAAAATATACAGCTGATCAGAACTGAATATAGGACAAATTTTCTACATTTATAGGTGATCTTTCAAAATCATTTCTCTTTTCTAATTTATCAATTAATTACTGGGCATTCAAGCTAACCCCTTTATCATTAAAATATTTATTTATAAAACTGTTTACAGTTGTGTTGTTCTAGTTACAAATAGCTTCTAATTTTCTAGGACATAATTTCACCTTGGTGAAGCAAGAATTCATTAAAGAAGCTATAAGTAACCCTTAAATATTTAGCCATTAATAGAAGGTGAACTGGCATTGATGGCTTATTTTATTACTAATGCAGAATACTTTTTAAAAGCTACATTTTAGCATGCATCAAGCTAATTATTAACACTTGCAGTATAATTTTCAATGTTAGACTAAATTTCTCTTTGAGGAATTTTACTACAAAGTAACAAAGGAACTATGTTATCTGGTTATTTAGCAGTCGTAAAGAAGGCCTAAAGAATGCAAATGTTGGAAAGATTAAAATCTAAGAAAATTTTTATTTGAAAAATTAATTCATTCATCTTTTAAAACATCTAGAAAGACTTTTCTTCTCTCCCAAAGGTAATCCCAGTGAAAATTATATAGAAGAGGGAGAAGTAGTTCCTATGGAATTGTAAGAATTCAAGAATCTGTTGTGTGGTATATACACATATGAATCAGACATTTCCATATTCAATTCTAAATTATAAAGTTTGCAACATTTTACAGACAAAGTTTCATAAAATTTTTAATTGAAAAGAAATGCTTTACAAATATCATTCTTCCAGTCAAAGAAACTTTCCCATGGGGTACGTGTAGCTTTCTGTCTGAAAGATTGCAGTATGACATTCAAAGGAAAGAGGTTTTTGTGTATTTGTTTTTCTTTCTTTCTTTTAAAATGCCACCTAGCTTACAAAACTATGAGGGAGGGAGGTTTTTTTTTAAAGTGCCTTTAAAATGCAAAAGCAAGTAATTGTTGAATCTATTTGATATCTTAAAAGATTTTTTTAAATGGTTCATATGGTACACACAATATCACAGCTGGTGCAAAACTGCTTGTATTTAGTTTAAAACAAAAAAGCAATGTGTACGAACTGTGTTCTTTGAAAAATACTTCAAAATTGTAAGGCCAACTTAGTAGTAAGAGAATTAACAAAACAAGCTGAATATTACTGTATTCCAACATTTAATTTGATTTTTGTAATATCACTGATAAGAATAAGAGAGCTTGCTACCAAACTAATTCAAAACACCTTATTTCAAACTAAATGTAACATATTTTGCTTATACATTCTAAAAATTCACAACTAGGTTTTAGAATGTATACTCCAATTTCCTAGTTTTTCTGTTGAAATTTGGCAGCTTTGAACTTTGAAACCCTTTTGGCAGTTTCTTCTGATACTTCTGACAGAATTTCTTTTTGTTCCAGAATGGTGAGTAGTACAGGATGAGCAATGACTGGGTGTGGTGTTAAAGAGGATAAAAATTATTTTTCTATTACAGTTCCAGAAAAAGCCTCAGGTGCTCCTGATAATGGCAAAAGTTTATTTTGATGATTTTCTTGTTGTGGTTCTTCTTCTAAAATGCTTTCACTGGTGTCACTGCAATTGGCTTCACAGCTAATACTGCTCAAAATTCCCTCCTATCATCAAATTCAGCATCACTATTTTCACTGACATCACTAAAAACACTATTTTCTCTGCTTCAAGACTTCAGAATAGATTTACAAGGAACATATTCTCCATTCACAACATCAACAAAGACTCTGTAAATGTCAGTAGGAGTCCTAATTATAGGCAGCTCTTGAGCAGAATGACCACTCTTCCAGATTTGCTCTTTCCTTTATGTTTGACTTCTTCTTTCTTTTCACTGAATTTAAAGTGGTATTTTTTCCCAGTATTTATTTGAACCCTCTTAGGTTAAACAGTGTGAGGAAAATATATTTTTGGTACAGAATTATCTCCAATCTTTGAAGCATTGTGGTCATTTTCATTATCACCATCATGACTTTTGTCTTCATCATCTTCTTCATTACTCTGACAAAAACTTGAACCATTTACTGAAGAATTCAACTGACTAGTCACTTGTCCATTGAATTTTCTGAATGTGTAACATCCTAATGATAACTACTGGGGGTAAGAGAGTTTGTTTCTTGATGTATCATATTCATACTTGTGTTTTGATCTTCCTTCTCCACTTCAGAAGAAGCTGGGTCTTCTCCATTTGCAGTCACAGTATCCGGCTTACTATCAAGTTCACCCAGCAATTCCTCTTGCCTCTCTAGTTCTTCAAGTCGAGCCCACAGTTTCTTATCAGCAAGCAAATCCCCAGATTTTACTTCATTTGCAAAATTTGCTTCAAAAATATTTGAAGTTTTTGTTTGGAATGAGGTTTTTGAGCAATTCGTTGTTTGGTTTTAAACTCAAAGTCACTTTTAATTTCAACACCATCACCTACAGAATCACTCATTTTCTGCAAATCTTCTGTGAATTTAACTCTGGATTCAAAAATTTTCCATCACTTTTTTTAAACCATCTATTGTTTTTCTTACATCTTTTCCTGTTCCTCACAAAGCCACACCACCTCCGGGGCACGCAACAGCAGAAAGGCCAAGGCGGAAGTGTGTGTCATAAACTTCGACACATTTCAGAGTCAGACGGGACCTTCAGACGGGGCCTCCTTGAATGGGGCACCGGTTTATGGAGGCGGCCTGGCCGGCTGCTGCCCAGAGTCCTCCTGCTTGCCTTCATGCACTGCGTGCCCGCTGCTGAGGAGGCCATGCTTGTCTTCGCCGCTGCCGCGTCTGGGCTGCGGGCTCTAGGCTTCTTGGTCTCGCTGCCACCGCAGGCTCGAAGCAGCAGGCCCACAGCCAGGGCAGAAGGCTGACTCTTAGGTGGCAGAGCCCAGCCAAATGTCCCGTGGTGGCTGAGCCTCCTCTGCGCTTCTCCTCTGCTTTTCTTTTCTGCAAAAGTTTAATGCATTGTTCTTTTCTATTTTGCAATCCTGGCTCTTAAGATGGTCACTGGGATCCTCCTTGTAGTTCGTTTTGTTCTTGAGGGGACAGCACTTAGAGGACATGTTTTCATTTCTCTCTCTCTCTCTCTCTCTCTCTCTCTCTAAATTATATTATTTCTCTCTTTATTGAAATTATAATTAATTCTATATTCATTTAGTGAGAAATAGTATATTAATTATATTGCATTTTCCCATCAGTCAACTTAGTATATTCCTCCATTTATCTTTTAGTCACCCCCCGCACTAACTTAAGTGTGCCCTGCTCTTCCAAACACTACACCATGTGTTTCTCTTCCTCCTTTTGAAGCCACTTTAGAAGGTGGTGGTGCTGGGCCACCTTAGTCTCAGATGCCTGGAGTTTCTGTCAAGGATAGAAAAGTTTGGCAGAAGCCATGGCTTTGGGCGGAGAACTGTATCATGATTTGTTTTCTGCAAAGCCTTAAGCTAGCCATTTGTTAGTAATGCATCCTCCCTCCTTGAAACATAGTAAATCCTCTCCTGACTTTATACTGAGGAACTGAGGAAACTTAATGGCAAGTGAGAAACTTTGACACATTTCTAGGTTAAAAATTTAGTCATCAGTTTTAGGAGAGTTGCCCTGGATAAAGAATTCATTTGTCTTGACTTCAAATCTGAAAATTCTTAGGAATGGAGAAAATGATTTACAATAAAGATAACTCACAATTATTTTTAGTGATTCTTTACAATTCTTTTCTCAATAGCAGGTTTTTTTGTACAAAATAGTTTCTTCTGTTTGAGGAGTCAAGCAGTGCATTACAAGCTAAGTTCTCAGATTAACTATTTAGAACTGGCAAAAATAAAAGGAAGTGTGAACTTCATTGAATTTACATATGTGAGTGTATGCATTACTTTCAGGTATAAATGAATGTAGTTGTAATTAAAATCCCCTCACCTCCCCGCCCCAACATCCCTCTGCACAGAGTGGCTCACTGAAGCACGTGTAACCTTTTTGGTAATACTCTCTTAGCATAGCTTGAGAGGGATTTTTGTCTCTATTCTTTTCACTTCCTGTGTGTAGCAAATGGTGTACTGTTTTTGTACTCTAATACATAAGAAAGTTGAAAAAAGAAGGCTTAAATACTAAAATAAAAACAATACCCCTTAATTGTAATATTTTTTGAAACAGTCACTTAAAATCTGCAACTCATTTTCTTAAGTTATATTACTATTGTGCAACAGGTGTTGTAATTGTTAAGCAAAGAAATTAAACCCTCAGTAGTCACTATTATTCTGCTTCAACTTTTTTTTTGAGGCAGATTAAAATTATGAACCCAGTATGCTTGAATATTCTCCATGCTCTTAAATTATTTGTTTTCTGGGAATTTATATTTTTAATTAACTTAATTATTTTTTTTCTGTTACATTAAAAATATTATCCCACTAATGGCAATTAAGGAAATAAATTTCTTATATTTTAGACATATAATAACAGATATGAAATAGAGATAATACTTTAAAATATTTCTTTATTAATCGGATACATAAAAACATATAAATTATACAATTTTATGAGATTCCATGTGAAGCTTTTATACATGTATACAGGTATAATGATATAAGAAATATTTTTGTGGAATTATATTAAATATGAGAAATATATTACAGATGCAGTAACAGATTTTATGTAATGTATCATAGTCTGTTTTCTTTTGCTATAACAATACCTGAGACCAGGTAATTAATAATGACTAAAGGTTGATTTAGTTCCTTGTTCTGAAAGCTGGTAAGTCCAAGAACGTGGTGCTGGCATTTGCTTGGTATCTGGTGAGGGGCTTCTTGCTACATTGTAACATGGTGGAGGGCATCATATGATGAGGCAGAGAACATGTGCCAGATAGATAACTGGTGCATGAGTGCACATTTAACTTTCTAGATTTTTAAAAGAATATTGCTCTTTTGCATTAACAAAAGTGTTCTAATTGTTTTGAAGCATATATAATTATACCTATGCTCTAAGTAAGTAATAATCATAATTAATTTTTAGATAATGTTTTCTATGTGCTAGGCACTCTACTTACTTACCTGATTTAGCCCTCAAACCACAGGTAGGAATTTCTTTTATATTTCTGTTAAAGCTTATGAAGCCCAAGTGTGAAAAGGTTAAGGAAGTTTCTTGAGACCCTCCATCCAGTAATTGAAGGATCAGGGTATATGTACAAGGGATCTTACTCCAGAATATATTCCACAGCATTATGTGAAAGTGATCCATAATTTGTTTCTGTGAATCATTTTTATCTGAAACTAAAAGGAGATGCAGCATGTTCAGTGTTTATATGTTTAGAATTTTAACACTTTCTTATGAAGATATGATTTACATATATTGAAATAGATAGTTATGAACTTTACAGCTTGATGTATTTTGACAATTGTGGGCATCATTGTAACCACGACACTTGTGAACATTAAAAAAAATTTCCCACATCCCAGGAAAATCTGAATTTATTTTTTACCCACATCCTCTCTAAAAGGCAACCACTGCTCTGATTTTTCTTGTGTTAGCTTGGCTTGGCTTCATTAGATAATGAAGTCCTTGAACTTTTGAGTTATTATTTTTGATGTTCATGTTATTGTGTGATAGATGTATAGAATTGATGTGGGAGCTTCTGTTTTATTTTGTAAACTAGAATCTCCTAATTAAAAAGACTAACTTTTAGTGAACATTCAGAAGTTGTCAGGAACTACCAAGGGTCACAGTTTACAGAGATTGCCACAGTTAAGATAGATGCTGGTGAAAGACAGGAATCTCCTGGATCAGAGAAAAAAATACTTATGACTCAGGGCATAACAATATGAGCTTCAAGTTGTCATCAGTTCCCCTGTTATGAGATCCATAATTCGGACAGTGCTGAGTGACTCTGTAGATATTTGTACACAGTGGATTTGTGTCATAAGTGAGAAATTTGGAGTTTAGAAAACTCCCTACTCTTAAGGGGCTACTAGCAAAGCAGCCTAATTTTTACCCTTCAGAGAGATAGTATGTTTATTATTCTGGTCAGGAAACAAATGTGTCCTCTACTCTGGAGATAGACTCTATACCTAAATACCAAAGGTAAGTTGTCATTTAAATCTAATTCTGCAAGTAAACTCTTTATTTCCTTTCTGTATGTCTCAGTAGTTCCAGGATATTCTTATTGTTACAATAATGCTCTTTGTCTAGAGAAATGCTTTAGGTGGAAATTAACTTAAAAATGATTGTGAAGTTTTGAGAAGATGGACAATATGAAATCTTATGTGATAAACCTACCTGCACTTAATGACTAAAATATGTATTTCTCTATGATAAACCTATAACCACTCAAATTTTACATTTAGTTACTGAGAAAGATTTAAAATATGAGTATTTAGTCTTTGACCCATAAGTTCTTTAACTAAACATACAGAGAGTAATAGGTATGAGATGGAGTTCTGACAGAATACTTATCTAGGATGAAATGGGAAGAAAGGGAAATCATTTATAAAAGTGTGACCTGATGTGACTCCTGAAGGCATGTTTTTATTGGCAGGAAAGATAAGCATGTTCTTGGCAAGGGGAAAATGTTATTTGTGTGAAAGTCAGAGGCCACCCTTATTTATGGATATAGTGATTGGGGGGTTCATGGGAAAGTTAATGGAATGATGTTTTGAGGATTAATGGAATTAAAGTTGGAGGTCTAAAAGGCCTGGTGGAGGAGTTAGACTGGAGGTATTAAAATTAGTGAATTAGAGAATATGTCTGAAAAGGAAAATAAGATGATTGAGAATTGCAAGATCATGGACAGAAAGTGTAATGGATGCAACTGAGTGTGGGGAGGGGTATAACTGGGAGGAAGGAGTGATTTGTGTGATTAGAAAGCAATCAAAGAAAATGTCCTCCTATCACTTAAAGGTGAGAACCTGGACTTGATTGGAAAGATGGGTCCAGGTGTGTACTATGAGCAGAAGGAAAATCACTCACCAATCAAGAATGGATTAACTGAAGACCCATCCCAAGAAGTTGTGGGCCATGAAGGATCATGCTTCTTTTAACTTAAGGATGGGTGAAATAAAAAGTGTGCCTGAGGGACACTGGAGTCACCTTTATGAAGCCTCATGAGAATGTGACCTCAGTCTACTCTTTGAAGTCACAGATGATTTATTGAGAATGTGAAACAGGAAATTAAATGAGTGACTGCGTCTATGTCCTTGATAGTTAGGTACAGTGGATAGGTAGGTGAACTTAGGTTATCTATTCTCTTATATAATTTGAGTCCACTTTTCTAGCTCTGGATTTTGATAGTCTCTTAAAGGGGTAGTATTACATCACTGGGTAGTACTTGTAGGCAAAAATTTATGTCCTTGTAAGATGATGTGAAGTAGTGTCATGACACGATGGGGAAGGGAAATAAGGTCACAACCTCTTTGAACTCAAGGAATTTTTCACTAACTGTGTACACATTTTTTTTGTCTGTAGCAGCTCTAAGGTGCTAATCCTGTCCCAGTAGTGTCACATATTTTAGCAGCCCATGATGATCACTGTTTAGGGTAGTCATACCATAAAAAACAGTTTGCTAACAGCACAAATTTTGAAAATGAATTTTGTTTTTTTCTACTCTCTTCTAATTTGATTTGTGTTTTAGGGGGTTAGTAACTGTGCTCTGGATATTTTAATGCCATAAAATTTATAAAACAATATTTTAAGGAAGATATATTTTATTAAAACAAGAAAAAATTAATTATTAAAGACAAGTAGAGGAAGGGAATCAGGAGGAATCAGGGAGGAAGTACTAATGATTGAAATGGAGAAAATTGTTGTGTGCATTTGTGAATATGTGAAAATGAAGCTCATTATTATGTGTCAATAATTTACACCAAAACATTAAAAAATTATTAATGGCTATTCAAACTTCACAATAATGTAACTAGCAATATCTTATAATCATTATTTGAAATTTCTTTGATTTAGAGCTGGATTCCTTATTAGAGATTACAGTTTCTAGAACCAATATTTATAGGACCCCAAGTACAATTCACATAAAAGGGAGAAGGGGTTCATTTTAGGCGGTGGTTGCAGTAGGTGGAAGCATATTGACAGCCTAAACCTAAATTCTGTCATTTCAGTGGGTTCGACCCTCAGCACCACATATAAATAAATAAAGTAAAGCTAGAAAAAAGGAAAACAATAAGGTTTTACATAGGCTAGAGCTAAATAACCCTGACTTCCTTTCCTGAGGCTCTCAGAAATCCAAGTTAGTGAGCATCAGAGACAGTGAGAAAGTAAGTATGTATTCAAATGACAGAGTGCACAGGATTCCAAAGTGTAACCTTTCTGTGCAAGTGGTATATATTTCACTTTTTTATTCAAAAACATGTTAATACACAACCTTCATATCCTTTAACACTATAGCATTCAGTCTTTCGGTATAGTGCAACTGTCTACTGCCTTTACACATACACACATTTTGAAAGAGTTGAGGCCATTCTTCCATAGCCATGGTCTTCTGTGTACACAGCATCAGGCACCTGAAGTTCTTCCTGTGAGCCACATGCCCAGAGTGGCTACAAGGGCAGGTGACTCCACCTTGAGAATCAGAAGGTCAACCAACTCTTCCAAAATTCTTGATTTCCTGCCTGCATCTTTTAACCAATGTTTTATTGATTTCTTATAAAAACAATGCCCAAGCACTTTGGACCAAACTGCAATAAAACATATGAAAATATACTAAGCCCAGTAAGCAGTGGATCTCAGAATCACCAGAAATCAAAGACATCCACTTCCTTACACTTCCTGGAGTGCTTTTTACCAAGACGTCATAGGACACAGTGCCTCCTTGCTCAGCTCTGCCTCCAGCAGCCACTCCTGCTGCAAGGTCTTGATACCTACCCAGGAAATGACAGCAACAAAAGCCAACGCTTGTCTTCTTCAGAGCACCCAAGGGACTCCACTCAGTCTTGAGACTACCAAGCCCCTTCTCTGGCCAGCTGATCGACCTCTTCATTGCCCACAAATCCCAGGAACATGCATCTACTGAATATCCCTGCTATGGGTGAGCTCCTCCAGCTGCACAAAGTCCTCTTTGTTGATCACCTTCTTCCTTGTACTCCTATTCCACCTGTTCTTCTTCCAGCCTTGGACCCAGTTAGTAATTCCATTTATAGTGAACATACTGTCCATATATAGAGCCAATTTACTGATGTTCTGAGCCTTGCTTGTTCCATGGCTTTGTAGGCTGCATGGATTTCTGCTCTTTTGTTTTTCTGTCATCCAGGGAGTCTAATGCCTATGTTTAAAGGGGGGCCTGGACCCCAGTAGACACCAATTGCTGCTCGTGCCCTCCTTTGCCCATTACTGGAGCAGCAGTCATCAGTGTAGACAACTACAGAGTCTCCCATATAAGAAAATGTATCCTTGCTAAGGACAGGGTCTAGCTCTAGATTCTTTCACACATAAGTCATTCTCAGCTCTGAGACCTCTTCTTCATGGTCATCCAAGGGCTCTCTGAGATTCTTGCTGACTTTCACCTGTGACTCCTGGACATCTGTATTTTTTTTGCTTAGGTGGGGAAGACACCGGTCCTGTGGCTCCTGTGCATGGTGTAGAAAATTCCTAGCCCACAGCAGCCCAGCCACGCAGTGTGACCAGAGCTACTAGGCCTGCCAGAGGCAGCAGGCCCTACATTGCTCAGGTCCATGCCCACAGCCACATCGCTCTCCTGGCTCCATACCCCACGAGCTCAGGAATGGTTCATATTAATGATTATGTGAAATCAGAAATGAAAAGCTCAGAAGTATGTCTGCAGAAAAATAATTAATATTTTTTGTCTTAAGTTTATGATTTTGAAATAAAAACAATATTTAATATTTAAGCCAGTCAATATCTTGGTTTTCATGCAACTTTTGTTGAAATTATTATTATTTAAAATTCAGAAGTAGAGCTCTGCAGCATGGGATGTAATAACTGAACAAGACACTTTTAAGTATGTCTATTCCTATATTGTTCACTAGTTAGCATTTTGTTATGGGTATTTAGAGGTTAATACAATATAAGCAACACTTTAAACTCCCTATAAATAAACAGCTTACAGAAATAACTCAGAAGTAAGAGTTGGACTCTCCAGGCATGTGGCATATTTAAATCACACTGTAGTTTCTACTATATTTTTTAGTATTGTCTGTTGCTGTGACTTTTCTTAGATACTAGCAGGTAGTATTAATGAAAATCTGAAAATAAGACATGAAATAAAAATAGGTGGTCAATAGTGCTTAAGCAATTTAAAACTGACTGGAAGAAATGAAAAGCATTATGAAAAACTTCTGTTGTCTCTTGTCTCTGGATAGTCATTTCAGGACTTTAAAGATAACTTGTGTCATTGATTCTTACTTACTGAATATTTGACAATAGTTGCTATTTTCTTTTACATTATTATCTTTTAAGGATTGTTATGACTATTTCAAAATTCTTTATTAACCAGTTTTATGGAACAAACGGTGAAAAACCCTGCTTTTATGTTGTGCTCATTTTTTTTGTTGTTTATTTTTTTTTTGTTTTGTTTTTGGTTTTGTTTTGTTTTGTAGGCACCTCATTTATCAGGAAGGAGAAGATAAGAGGCCCAATTCCAAGACATTCCTAAAATTCATCACCTTGTGATTACTTTGGAGGCTGATCTCCAATTTGATTAGAAGTGATGCTTTAATAAAACAAACAAAAGGGATGATGTGTTTCTGTGATGGTATCATTTAACTATTTTTTTCTGATTAATTTTGTAGGGTGCAATGATATCATAGTGTGATCTTTCACTTTTGTTATTCTAGTGCTGAAGGGTGCATAGTTGTGTAACCATCACCATCATTTAATTTTAAAAAAATTTTATTTATTAGCTTAATAAGAAACCCTACACATATCAGCTGTCATTTTCCATTTCCCCTTCCCCATACCCTGGCAACAATTAATGTAGTTTCTGTCTATATGGATTTGTTTCTTCTGGATACATCATATAAATTAAATCATACAATATGTGGGTTCTTTTACTTAGCATAATGTTTTCAAGGTTCATACATCTTGAAGTATGATTGATGTTTTACTGTGTTTTAATATAAAACAGTATTACACTATATGGGTATATCATATTGTATTTATTCATTTTTCAGTTGATAGACACTTGATTTGTTTCCATTAATTCCATTATAGATGATGCTACCATGAACATTTGTATATAAACTTTTGAATGTTGATATATATTTTAGTTTTTTGTCTGTACAACTGGAATTGCTGGATCAGATTTTATTTTTATTTTTAACAATTTGAGGTATCACTAAGCTGTTTCCTAAAAGAATTGAATCATATTACATATCTTCTAGAAATGCATGAAGTTCTAATTTCTCCATATTCTTTTCCAACACTTGCTATTGCCTGTCTTTTTGAATAATCACTATAGTAGATATGAACTAGTGTGGTACCATTGTGGTTTTGATTTGCATTTCTCTCAGGACTGATGATATGGAGAATTTTTCAAGTTTGAATTGACCTTTTTTGGTATGTTCTTTTGAAACATATTTATTCAAATTCTTTGAACATTTTTAATTGAGGTATTCATCCCTTTATTTTTTAATTATAAGATTCTTTATATATTTTGTATTCAAGTCTCACCAAATTTATGATTTTTAAACTATTTGCTTCTATTCTGTTTATTAACTTTTCATTTTATTAGTGATATAATTTAAAGCACAAAGTTTTAAATTTATTGAAGTCCAATTTATACTTTTTTCTTAACTTAAGAATATCTAAGAAACCATTTCTTAAGTTCAAAAAGATTTCATACTAAGTTTTGTTCTGAGCGATTTGGCCCTTACACTTAGTCTATGATCCATGGTGAGTCAATTTTTTGTATATGGTGTGAAGCATGGATTTATCCAATTTATCTTTTACAAGTAGACATTCTTTCAAGGAACATTGAAAAATTTTATGACACATAGAAATCTTCCGAATGAATATTAAACAGAAGACCTTCTTGCCATTTTAATGTGTTTTATGGAACAATAATTTAACAATGTCTTGGTATTTCAAACAAATTAGTTTATATTACATAAAACTAAACTGGGATACTATGAAATTTTTCGGTACTAATGCATGCCTACTTTTACTGTAGCTTAGTTTATAAGACCATATTAAAATTTAACATTCTTGTGCAGTGCATAATAACTTTCAAGAAATTAAGATAGAACATGGGTAAGTCCATTCAGGGTGCTATAAAAAGCACCTTAGACTAGGTAATTATAAACAATAGAAATTTATTTCTCATGATTCTTGAGGCTGAAAAGTTATAGATCAAAATGCCCCAGGATTCATTGTTTAGTGATGGCTTGTTCTCTGATTGAGAGATGGTGCCTTCTTGCTGTTTCTCACATGGTGAAAGGGAAGAACACACTCCTTCAAGCCTCTTTTAGGAAGGCACTAATCCCATTCTTGGGGGCAGAGTCCTTATGACCTGATTATTTCTTAAAGACCCAACTTCTTAGTATATTTCAGTGGGCATTATTTTTAAAATGAATTTTGAGAGAACACAAACCCTGAGACCACAGTGAACAGAGTATTTGTAGATCATTAACTCAGAATAAATAAGTTTTATATCTATAGCTTTGGTTCAAAATTATTTTGACTCTTCTATGTTTATTTTCCATACTTGGCCATTTCATTAGAATAATGACAATATAACACTATATTTATATTTAATTTGTCTGCTTAGTTTTAAAAATAATGGGATGAAGGTCAGGATTCATTGTGTAGATTATACTTCTTTTATTTAAATTTATTCTAATTCACTTATTTAATATCTCATGTAAAATTCAGACATTCCTTCATGTGAATGTCATCTGAAGTTTTAGTAAAACCAGTACTTCTGCTGCAGTGTGCTGTGTTTTGTTAAAAGAAAAATGATTCTGTTTTCCAGGAGATTCTAGTTCTGAGTTTAAAATAGGTGGAACCTCTCCTAAAACAGGAGGACATACTTAGGGCTTATCATCTGAGAAATGATGCAGACCTTGACTTGAGCCCTGAAAGTAGGAGTTAACTTGATACCTAAATATAATTGGGCATTTTATGCAAGTTGGGAGATGAATGGGGAGACATCTATGTGCTGAACTTTAAGTTGAAAGCAAAGAAACTATATGCTAGATTATCCAGTTTTATTCTATTCTATGTTGATTTCCTTTGTTTATATACAAATATTTTGTTGCCTTTTATTTAAATATTGTGGCCTTGCCTTGACTGAGCTCTGGGGAATTAACACGAGACATTTACCTGTGCTTGAGCCAAAGTATTAAATTCAGATAGTTCTACTGTTCTCCTTCTGAAATCATCAATAGGGAGATACTAAAACAGAGAATGAATCTCAGGTGTGAATAAGGCTGATCGAGGCCTACCTGACTTTCTAGTGAAAACTTGGGAAGATCTTTGTTTTATTTTTTTACAGAATACAATAGTTTTTCGATCTGAGATGAATTTTTTCTTTTATGACATCAAAATTTTTTTCAATTAATTGTCACAGTTGAGTATCATTATGCTAGATGACATTTCTTTTGATGTTCTGTCTTGTTTACTTTTTATACAAGTACACAAACTAGCTTCCAAACCTTATAACTGGATAGCATTGTGAACAAGTGGTAGCTGAATGGGCAGACATCTATGTACTGAACATGTTGTTTTTATTTTTGCCTTAATCCATACACACATTTAACATCTGGAAGCACTGCAGATGCTTGATCATATAATTCTTTGTTTATGTATATACAGGTGTGCGGCCCGGGTTCGATCCTCAGCACCACATACAAAGATGTTGTGTCCACCGATAACTAAAAAATAAATATTAAAATTCTCTCTCTCTATCTCCCTGTCTCATTCTCTCTTTAAAAAAAAAGAACATTGTCAAATACCTGGCCAAGAATATTAGTATCTGTGCTTTTCTTACACATATTGTAGAGCTGAGTATTACTCGTGTATACATTCCTAAATGAATATTTAAAAGCATTTTCTAGGTTTTTATAATATGTGTATTTTACATTATTTTTATGATTTTCATTAATTGCTCACACCTTGCAATAATTACCTGAGGAGCTTTGAGGTAAACTCCATGGATCTTTCTCTGATGTTTTTACCCTAGTTATAAATGATGGAAGCACACTTTTAAGCAACCTTTTTATATCATTGTTCTGCTAAGAGATTTCCCACTCCTTTACTTTTTCAGCTTTAAAAAGATCTCATTTACTGCTTTGAACTCTTCAATTTGCAGTTGGACTTTTTATTTCCTTTCACAACTCTCTCCCTGCCTACTTCTGTCTTTGTGGTGCTGTTGGTGATTCTCTCATATCTGAATACTGTCTGCCAATTTTTTATTACTCATGCAAATTGTAACCCTTTTTTCTTCTATGAGTGCTTTGGCTCTATCATTCATTTCTTTTATTTAGGGAAAAATAGTAACCTAGGTATTTTAAGTCTACCTTGAACTTGCCTCTTTCAAAGTCTTCATGGGAAGTAGGCTGTTTCATAAATGAGCATTTTGCCTTGAGTGAGGGGAGATTATACCCAATGCACACACTTTCCTCACCAGGCCTCAGGTATCTGGGGCTGTTTCTCACAACTGGCACCACTGGGCTTGTGATGGGTACTTATTGCTCAGGAGTGACAATGAATGATGATGATTATATAATAATAATAATAATAATAATAATAATAATAATAATAATAATAATAATTTTCCTTTTTTCTTGGAAATGCCATCAGAAAACATGCAATCACAATATACTCAGAAAATACAGTTCAGAAAAGATTGAAATTGAAGATGGTTGGATTCAAATTATCAGTCATCTAATTAAATAATTGATTTCCTATTGAATATTTAACAATAAGTGTTTCAGCTAGAGATATAAGACTTTAGATTACATTAAATTTCATCTGAAGTTACATTGAACTTTTTGAATATCAGTTACTTATTTAGAATTTTATAGTATTTTTGCCCCCCCAGAGTGGCTGTGGGTTTGAGAGATATCTCCTAAAAGAGAGTTACAGACTAGGCAGTAGTACACACTGCTGGGCAGAGCGCCTTGGGCTGTCCAGTGGCATTGTGGTACATCTAGCATATGGCTGGAAACTGAATCCTTAGGAAAGAACAGGAGAATAGATGGGGGTGAGCTAGAGGGAAAAATCCCAAACAGTTATGGGACTATTTAATGAATTAATTTGACCAGCCAGGCATTTTTACTGATAGTAGAATCAACTGAATTATGTCTTAATATAGGGATAACAGTGTAAGAAATAGACTTCAGATACTGAAAATTCTGAATTAATACATTCTCTTCTTTTTTTTTCCTATTTTGACCAGGCTTGAATTTAAAAATAAATACATAAATAAAAGATATATCAGCACATCCTTTTTTGTTGGTTATGATTTTTTGCTTTATCTATATAGTTTTTAATCTGCTCTTGATCTTTTTAAGTAGAAGGATTTTGAACAAAGGCAGATTGACATTTTATTGCTATATGAGGGTGGGCTTCCCTTAAAGTTTGAGAATTGTATAGCTTGTATGGAAGAAACTCAGGTGAATTTTTCTCATTACTGAAATTATTAAAACAGAAGTTAGCCAATCGCTCCAAACCAAATTCCAAATGTTTTCTTTGATATATGGCAGCTGATTCATACTGGGATATGGAGAGGGAGCATGGGATGAATAGATAAACTCTACATAGGGCAGAGGGGTGGGAGAGAGAGTGAGGGACCATGGGGTTATAAGTGATGGTGGAATGTGATGATCATTATTATCCAAAGTACATGTATGAAGATTCAAATTGGTGTTAATATACTTTGTATACAACTAGAGATATGAAAATTGTGCTCTACATGTGTAATAAGAATTGTAATTTATTCTGCTGACATATGTAAATAAAAAAAGAAACTAAGGTTAATATTTAAACATTAATCCTCCCATATAGTAGTCTTATTGTCTGAACATAAAGTATTTGTTTTACTTCAATTAGAAGGTGGGTATTATACAATAGAATTAATTTGATTTTCCTTTAAAAAGCCTTGCCTACTCTTTTGCATAATTATCATTAAAATAATTATAAAAGTCAGAGTTAACTTTCTAGATATTAACAGGTCTGAAGTCTCATACCTTCAGCTAACACATTTTATTATTTGTGTTACACTCTAGGCTGGCTCTATTTGATCACATCTTTGATTTGTACACTGTGCTAGAACTAGGAAACAAGGAACACAAAAACAATTTAATACTGGCTCTGATTTATCACGTGAACCTAGATCAATCTCGCTTCTAGTAGTGATGATTAACCAAGTCACCACAAACATAGTTTTCATTTGTGGGACATAGCTGTAGCAGCAGGCATATTACTCTTTTATCAGCATGAATGATCTATTTTGTCATTCAGCATTCCAAGCTCCATTTGGGTATCAGCAGCAGAAATAACTGATCAGATGTTTTGGCTCATTTAGCCAAAGTCTTCCTTTAACTTGGGTTCTGCTACATTACTCAGCCTCTCTAAGTTATGTTGCTTAAATTAACCAAACAAAATTTTAGTTGTCTGAAGTAGAATTTAGCAAATGTATGTTAATTACTCAACATTCTTTAGTATTTGAAATATTATTGAACTATGGAATTAGTGTAATTCATTAGCAACATGTATTCTCGGGGATGCTTCAAGTTATTGTAATATTTAAAAATTGCATTAATTTCCAGTATATCTTGACTGACTTAAAAACCTTTCAGTTTAGTCCTATATGGATAAATCTCTAGAAGGGATTGGTTTGGTTTTACATAGCAAAATTTATTTCAATAAATATTGAATGAAGCTAGATAACCTGAAACATCTGCTATTGTCACACACACACACACACACACACACACACACACACACACACACACACACAAATTATCTTTTACAACTTACAAACTTAGTCTATTATTCTTAAATAAAATACATACTGTATGTACTTTTAAACTGATGAAAAGAATACTTCCTCCTGCATTCTTCTTCATTACCATGGGACAAATATTTTGAATGAAACATCTTGCACTTGGAATTCAAACATACTTCCTTTACTTTAGTTTTACACCCCATGTGTCTATTACACTGAAAGGTCCAAAAAAATATCCAAGGCTCTGGCTAAATCCTCAGTATGGGAGGAGTATTTTGAGAGTAGTACATGGCTCAGTAGACATTTACTAATTTCATTGATTGAATTATTCGATTTTAATTTCTTCAGTATGTAATCAGATCCAGGAGAAGAACAAGTTTAAATAATAGCAGTATTCTCTTTGTTCTTTTAAACTACATGTAGGAAAATCATGTTTCATGCAACCTTGACCAAAATTTTAATTTATGTAAATCTCAGTCTCTGTATTTGTAATGTGAGGATAATGACATGTATCTTTTAAGGGTGTTATGAGGATTGGTAGCAATAATGCTTATAAAATTTCACGATAACTCCTGGATTACAGGAAGTGCTCAGAAACTTAAATTCTCTATTAGCATAGGACTAGCATTACTGGGCATATTTATGATAATTCTACATGAAGATACTTTTAAAGAGTAGGAAGACAAAATTCTGAGGTTACTGCTGTTGAGAACATCATCTTTTATCTCCTTTACAAAAAAAAAATTCTCAGATATGACCTCAGATTATACTTTTCCCAATTGAGAATTTGAACTCACATGAGCAGGGAAGGGTCTTTTAAGGCTGTGGAGCATCTAGGATAGTTGAGGACTCTGGATTTCCTCTGGGGTACCAGGAAAACCAGTCCTGAAAAGTAACTTAGGTCAGCTAACTCCTTCCTGTCTTTATTGCTAGTCATCTTGTATGCTACATGTGAAGTAGCCAGATAAAATAGAAAAACCATTTAAAATGGAATTTCAGATAAATAGCTATTATGGGGCATGAGTGTGGCCCCAATATTGCATGTGATGTAGTTATACCAAAAGTTATTCACAATTTACCTAAAATTTGAATTTAACTCAAAATTCTACCTATTTCTTATTTTATTTTTTCCAAGTCTTACAATCCTACCTCCATGCTAATATTTTGGGTTACATATTAGGCAGATTTTATCCTAAACTCATGCCACTTTTGAATAAAATACTGCTTAAATATGATAAAAGTTCAAATTATAGCACTAAAATGGCTTTATTTGTTGAAATATTTAACTGTTGCAAATTAATACTAATAAACACATTTATACAGTAAATCTCCTGATAAAACACGTCTTCCTGTTTCTCTGCTCTTGATAATTTCAGTGAATCCTGAACATAATGGTCTTCCTTACATTATTAGAGTATGTTAAAGAGAATATAGGATAACGTAAGTGTATTCTATTTTAAGAAAGTCTGAAGTTAAAAAAGGATTGAAGTGTGATTATTCCTGACTTCAGTATTACAATTAAACATGCTATGTGCAAACATTTTATTTACATATATTTTACACATATATTAATGTAGCAGTTTCTGAACATTGCATAACACATTGAATTCTTCTTTCTAACTCTGAATACACTTCTTTGTTATTCATTTATTAACACTAACTAAGCATCCTCCATGTGCCAAAAATTATGCTTGGTGCTGTTAATATAAAAATAATGATCCAGAATTTCTTTCCATGTGGACCTTATATTCTACACTGGAGGAAGAATATAATATAATGCACTATAATGCAATGTGACAAAAGTTGTAACAATAAAATTAATTGTTTCTAAATACAGAAAAAGTAGCCTGAAGGAAGCTTCACTGAAGAGGTAGCATTCAAACTGTGTTTTGTAGGATGAATAGAAATTAGCTGGACAAGAAGAGAGGTCAGGCCTTTTCAGGAGGAGAGAGAGAATGAAAACCAAATCAAAGCAAATCCCAAACACTTTCATTCCAGCAGTGCATCCTGTGAAGGAAATTGGTTTGACTTGGAAATAGTTAAGCAGATGACAAGTGGATGGGCACTCTGGAAACAATATAGTGTTTGAAATCAGTGATTATATTAAAATACAGATAAGAAGAACACCTAAAGAAAATTTTGTATCAGGTTATGTGTTCTAATTTTATTGTATCATCAACTCAATTGGGTTTTATGTAAGACTGAAGTTTTAAGTGTAAGCACTAAGAATATACCTAGTTTTAGGAATATACCTAAAATATGGACAGGCAGTTGACTGGACATTGTTGGAGACCTTTATGGAGCACATGATGATAAGAGTATTAGACTAGCTGACTAACAAAAGAGTGATCTTGTGTGGGAGACATTTGAAAGTTAGAAGTAACAGAATTTAAATGCATTTTCATTTTCATTTTCCTTCTCATATGAAGCAGAAAGTTTGAATATAAAAAATAGGGATTTTTTTGGTGTGTGTGTGTGTGTGTGTGTGTGTGTGTGTGTGTTCATGTGTATTATTTCCCCAAGACTTTAAGTTCACTCTAGGTAGGGACCCTCTCTTGACATACAATGCTCATGAGTTAGCTTGCATTGCTGTGACAAAATACCTCAGATAAACAACATAAAATAAGGAAAGGTTTAATTTGGTTCACAGTTTCAGAGGTTTTAGGCCATGGTAAGCTGTCCTCATTGCTTTTGAGCTAGTAAGGAAGCAGAACATCATGGCAGGGAACACCTGATGGAGCAAAGCTATAAACCTTATAGCCATTGGGAGGAGAGACTAGAAGCAGCTAGATTCCCAATATACCCTTCAAGGGCATATCCCCAAGACTTAACTTTCTTCCAATAGGTCCCATATGCTAATATTTCCACCACCTCACAATAACACTAGCAGTCAGGGACCATGACTTCAACCCATGAGTGTTTGGGTACATTTATAACCCAAGTCATCACAATTTTTATATCTGTACTTTATTGTTTTGATAAATCTAATAGCTATTGTAGGAATAGTACAGGATACAGAGTGACAAATCTATTTCTCATCCTAATGAGTTAAGAAAAATCACCCAGGGTTTTGATGTATAATGATATTAACAAATCAAACATTTTTAAATAAATTCTGCCTTGTGATTGTTATCATTTACTTTAAAATATTATTGCCTAAAGTTTTTTTTTGTATTATTGTTATGTCAACAGAACTGTTCTTTTAGTTTACAGTTAAAGAATTCAATATTAGAGAAGTCTGAGACAAATCTAATTGTGGACCTTGAATCCATGGTTATAGTTTTGTAGCTCAATGCCTGAATGATAAAAACAGACAAAGAATTAACAAGCAGGGATGTTAACAGAAGGATTTTTATGTGCCAAGAAGGGTGTTACTTTATATATGAGACAATTAATGTACTATTTGTTACTACATGAGTTATGTATTTACACTTCATTTTTTCTGCATGGCTTCTCTTTCTTTTATGACATTTAATGCTGACTAAAATACTGTTCAGTTGTGAGCACAGTTTTGCATGGGTGCGTTGATGTAGGCACACCAGTTGATGAGTTCCTGAGTGAGGTCTTCAAACACATCCAGCCTCTAAGGCAGAAATGCTTAACCTTGAACAGGTGAAGAGCCACATGGCCACAAAGTAGGGAGAGAGTGTGACATTGCAATATGCCATTGGATAAGGTATGCAGCAGGATACTTTGTCACCATGACTTAGCACCACTCACACATTGATTTCACTGCACAGCCAACACATTGAGAGCAGAGCTTGTCTGTCTGATGGCGATTATTTGGAGATGCTGCACCTGTGCTGTTGGCGGTACATGCCTCTCGTTCCTCTTTATCTGTGGATACAGTGAGGGGAAAGCAGAATGGATCTAGGCTATTTATTTTCTCAGTAATGTTGAAGAGAGAGTGCAGGAAAATGCATGCTGTTCTACTTTTTCTATGCTGCAGTGGCCTTGATGGCTATTGATGGGAGCCTTCTAATAAAACACATCAACAGAAGAACTCATTATCAGGAGCCTTCTGTGGCTGAAAGGCTGTGTCTGCTTGACACCAGCATGATAGCATAGGCTGTGTGACCTGGGCAATGGCCAGCTTTAAAAGACACACATGACTAGTTCTTCAGTGAGTGAACAGACACGTTGTAGTAGTCTGTTCATTGAAAGCTCATAATGCATTGGTGATGAAGTCTCTCTGGAGCATGTCCCATGAAACTGTGATGACTGCTGGTGCTCAAACAGCTGGATTCCCTTAGCGAATAAAATTCTCCTTATTGTCTCTTTCATATTCTTATAGAGGATCCAATTATTGTTCAGATTTTCATATTATTAAATTAAGAGATGAGGTGGGCCTTCACACCTTTCATAGCTCTGTTTGTGGGATAAAATACCTGGTGGAATAAGGTGGCATTTAAGGGCCTCCATTAGAAATATGTGCTGCCTTTTCTTTACATGTAAGAACATAATGACTAATTTAGAGTAATCCTGAAATGAAGTCATTGAATTATTGTCATAACTGGTAATTTTTTAATGAAACTATTATCATACTTGACATGCAGCTGTGTGTTGTCTTAAGTAGAAAAAGTTTTTTTTTTTTTTAATTTTTCTGAAACTATCACAAAGCCCTGTTAGCTTTCCAGTGACACTGAGCTTTGAGTGGAAAGGAGGAAAATAACCCTCTGAACCACTCATACTAACAATATGGGAGAGAGAAAGGAAAAATGTATTTATCAACTCTTTACTATGTGCTAAAAGTTTTCCTGTATTTTATTTCCTTTTTTCTTGAAAGCAATTCTGTGAACTAAGTATCATTCTAATTTTTCTTGCTAATGAGGAAATGAGCTTAGAGTGGACATCATCAGAAACTTATAACTGCTTGTCATGATTTATCAAGTGTTAGGACCTGTGTTAGTAATGTTACATAGACTTTTCATTTTAATTCTCAAAACAAATATATATTTTTTCCATATGAGAGTTAGACTAAGTGAGGGCATACTGTATTAACAAACAGACCCCCAAATTTCCATGGCCTAATAACATAAAAGTTTATTTCTTGCACATACCAAGTTTATTCAGTGTCCACTAATTTTCCAAGGCAATTCCTCCCTGTGGTTACTTGGTGGTGGAGGTCAAGGGAAGTCCTATAACACTCTGGTAACAATGCTGAGAATGCAAGCTCCTTGTTTGTTGTTCAGGGGAAAGTGATAGGAGAATGGTGCATGGGTTTGCATGGTCTCAGCCTGGAAATCACACATATCACACTCCCTCAGCCTATGGGCCAGATCTCTAGCCATATGGACACACCTTATTGTAAGTAAAACAAGAACTGTGGAACAAGTTGATAGTAATAAACACAGCTGGCACAGTAATATTGTAATCCTTGTTTTAAAAGTGAGAGTACTGAAGTTCAGAGAGTTTAATTGTGTTGCCTATTAATTAGTAGACTTATATCTTGAATGTAGGTCTCTCTGAGTCTTAGGAAACTCTTCTATCCTCCATCCCTCAACACACACACACACTGAGCATCTTTGTGGTTTCAAGCTGTGTTGTATTTCTGCTAGCCAGCTTCCAAGATGGTTTACATTAGCGTGGCCTCCATGTAGTCAAATCCTGTGCAGTTGTCCCCTCCCTCAGGCAAGTCAGGTGACTCTGTAATTGATACTGTATTGCAGAAATGTCAGTGTAGCTTCTGAGACTAGGTCATGAAAGATGATGGTTTCTGCCTTTCTCTCTTGGTTCATTAGTTCTGGCAAAACTGGAGCTGACATTGTGAGAATACTGAAACAGCCCTGTGTAACTCTTCCATAGCAAGGGACTAAGACCTCCTGCTAACAGCCCAGACAATATGGCATTTGTGAGAGTGAGTCATCTTGCAAATAGAAATATCAACCAAATCGGCCTACAGGTGAATGAGCCCAGACCCATACCTAACAGCTGACTTTGAAAGAGCTTGCTACAGCCACACACCTAAGCTGCTTCTAAACCATTCTTGTGAGATGACAAATTTTATGACATTATAAGTTGATGAATTTGGGGGTAATTTATTATGTGGTGCTCTAGGTTGGATATTAAGAGTCCCCAAAGCCCATGACTTAAATGTGTGGTTGCCAGGGAGGTGTTATTAAGGGGCAGTGAAACCTTCAAGAAGTGGAGTCTAGTAGGGGGTTTTCAGGCCATGGGAAGAATTCTACTGAAAGGGATAATAGAACCCTAGTACTTTCTTCTTTTTATTCCTTCCTTCCTTCCTTCCTTCCTTCCTTCCTTCCTTCCTTCCTTCCTTCCTTTCTTCCCTTATGAGCAAATATTGTTTACTTTGTATACACTCCTAATGTTCTATCTTGGCTAAATATTTACAGGGGGGCAATGATATAACATTCTTTAAATTAACATTACATTATTGTTAGGGACATAATTTTGTCATAGAAACAAAGTTAGGGACAATAATGAATATATCATAGTCACATATGCAAATTTTATGCATTTACATATACAAAAATATCAACATAGGTGTATTTCTATTTGTGAAAATATATATTTATGACAGTTTGGAGGTAGGGGTTTCTAAGAAAGACTGAAAACCAGACTTAAGGAGCCTAGCCAGATGAGGAGAACTTTAGAACACATGAACGCATTAAAGGAATATTTAACAGGTTTTAGAAAAAAAGAAATAAAAAACAAAGTTTCTTATGAAAACACATATTTTAACATACATAAGGAAATATATTTACAAAATTTTGATATACAAAACATTATTTATTGATAGAAATGAGAAAGGTGTCTACCATAGAAATTATGATTACCAGAGAACACTGTCTCAAAGAATTTTAATTGATTTGCAGAAGGTTTCACAGTAAAGGACAAAACTGGAATTTGAACCTGAGAGGTCTGATTTCAGATATACTTAGGGATTTACCCATTTCCAGGGATTCCTCTGCTGGGCTATCCATACATGGCCTTCTGGAATTCATGAAGGGTTAAAATGTCATGGACAATTGTGAATATATGTGATTTTTCCTGAATATGGTACCCAGACTGGGATTTCCAAAGAAGTCATGACCAACAGAGCTTAGGAACTGACCTTCCTGACTAATAATGATAAAATGGAAGAGATGGCCCTGCTTTATAATTAGATCACACAAAAGTACTTGTCTTCCCCTAGTGGAGGGCCTGGTGGAATGAAGAATTCTGATTGTAGAACAAAGAGAAAATGGGTCAGAGGTTGTAATTTAGGTGACTTTTTGCTTAGGATTGGCCTGGCTCAGCGTTTCAGTCTGTAACACAGGCAGACTTAAAAGAGTTTAGGCAACACAAATATTACACCTAAGCAGAGGACATACAACTCACCATGTGCATAGATTATGGGAATTCTAGATTATTCAGATATTTCTTCCATAGATAGCTAATTTTCTTTCCTACTGCATGCTGACGGCCAATTGTGGAGGAACTGAACAGAGAAGTTTGGAGGATGGTTCCCCTGGGATAGTTGCAGTGAAGGGTTGGCACCTTACATTGAAAATGAGACTTTTAGACTTCCTTAGAGTAACTGAATAGGTTGTGACTTTCCTATGTAGAATTGAATCCACCATGAGGTTCATTCTGGTCTGTTAGGACAATTTTGAAACCAGAAATACAATTCCCCATGAGAGTAATATGGTAAAGCATCCAGAATTACTCTTAACTTCCAGCATGCTGCCCCCAATTTTTTTATAGCACAAATGTGTGTGAGTGTTTACTAAGGGACTCAAAGCCATCAGATCATTACAGATGTGCACATGGATGTTGTTGTCAAATAGGATGTTGTTGCCAAATACTTTCAAAATTTGAGAGCAAAATCCATGGCACTCATGTGTTCTGCCTATTATGGATTCATATCCTTCCCTGGGCCACCTTCCCTATTACAACAAAGTAGCAATAAAACAATTTCCTTTGGATCTTCTGCCATAAACTTGGATACCCAAATAATCTGAAATTATTTACTCAGCTGTGCCTCCAGCTCAGTGGCAGACAAATAATATGAATGAGATATGCACACAGACTCAATTACAGTCAAGACCTTTCTTGAAGAAAGACCCACTGAGAGGCTCTTGTCAGAATCCTGTAGGGAACTGAGTTTCTTTGCCCTGAAAATGGAAATATCTTTCTTTTCATGCTAAGTACCAGGGTAATGAATTTTGCCTATAAATTTTGGGGGTGGATAGAGGGGAAATCAACCAAACTGTTCAAAATGGCAGAAGGACAAATAAAGAACTTCCTAAAGCTGTTATAAGCAGATGATACAGATATCATATTTGTAAAAAGTGTAATATATTTTCTTCAATTCAAGGGAATGACTCTTGTTTTTCATTTTGGAATAATAATAAACATCAGTCTTAATGGAAGTGCCATGCTATGGTAAAAGAAGTCATTTGTAGTAGGATTTAGTGGAGAAGTATTTAAGCACTCCGTGTTCTAATTAGGCATGTACAGAACCTACCCTTTTATAGATTCATGAGTTCACAAATATATTTTAACTTTTGTTATCTCCTCCAAACAGGCTGCAGTCCTATTTTTGATTTCCCCATTGACCACGTGAAACATAGAAAATAGCTAAGCCTTCCCAGAATCACTTTCTTTTTTGTTAAATGAGA
This sequence comes from Callospermophilus lateralis, assembly GCF_048772815.1. NCBI lineage: Eukaryota > Metazoa > Chordata > Mammalia > Rodentia > Sciuridae > Callospermophilus > Callospermophilus lateralis. The sequence continues at coordinate 2,550,545 of NW_027516477.1, forward strand.
AAATTTTCACTAAATGAGTGTTGTTTCCAAATGAGTAAATGAGATCATATTTTTTATGAAGAAACTAGATACTAACAGTTGACAACTAATAGTCACAATCAGCTGATATAAATATTAAGCAAGTTAACCTTTTGGCTTGAATTTGAGAGTGTATTAATTTTACCTATGAGTAAAAGAACTCTGAGTTCTAAATATTTTTCTTTCATCTATCAATCAATCAATCTATCTATCTATCTCTTAAGACAATCATTTTTATTGTATTTCATGTTATCACAATGAACATTAATAAAGTCAAATCAGTTTGTGGATTTTAAAACATTATACCCTAAAACCTTAATTTTCTTAACATACCCATTATTTCTAATTACTTTTTTTCTGGTGGAAAGTAAATAATTTTCTTTCCTTTATCACTTCCAAAACATAATCTTTCTGCATAGATTTTACTAACATGTAAGTTTTTCTTTATTTTGTACTTTAATTAAATAAACATTTGTTTATTAATATTTTTTGCACTGAAATATATTCACTTAAAATTTGATGTTTTCCTCCCTATACTCGTGTCAGCTTTAGAAGTGAGTGTCAAAATGACATTTATTTTATGTTTTCTTTTGTCATTGAATGAAATAGTGGTGTCAGGTTTACCTTCTGAACAAACTCATAATTTGATGAGAATAGTGACATAAATGTGTTCATTTAACTTCTAAGTGTTGTGTTCACAAAACGTTATTATGCACAAAGATGGAGCAGTTGATTTTGCTTTCAAGCAAGGCTAAGTGAACCCAGATCTTTCCATTCATGTTGTAATCTTCCCCTTACATGGCTGTAATCTAATGAGCAGAGCCTCCACCTCATCTGTTAGATATTTACCAATTTAGGGCAGCAGAACTCTGCTTTATCTCAATACTAGTGTTATCCAGCTTTCCATCACTGTAACAAAATACCTAATAAAATCAACTTAAGGGAGGAAAGGTTCAATATGACTCAGAGTTTCAGATCATGGTCAGTTTGATCCATTGCCAGCTGTAATTAAAGAGAAAATAATTCTATATTGTTCATGCTAATGCTGATTTCTCTGTTATATGATAAAATGATACCTTAACTAATAATAAGGAAGAAACTCATTGGATCAGTTTGGGAAATGTAAACTCTATAGTTGTTTTAAGAATCTGGTATTCAAAACTGTGATCAAAGTCAATATATTAGAACTAAATTCTACTTTAATTGTGGTGGAAGCCATTAGAGTAAGAAGTAGGAAAAAAGTTTCAAGCTATAAGGGCAGAAAACTAAATGATACAGGCATATAAGCATTTAAAGGAAAGGCAAATAAAGAAGGAAAAACAAAGGGGAGAGGTAAAGAACAGTCAGGGAAAGGCGACTGTGTTTCAAGGAGGGATGGCTTCTAGTGTCAGTTGATGAAGAATATTCAAAAGGAATGTTGGTGAAGAGGCCACTGGATTTGGGATCTTATAGACCACAATCTCAGAGGCAGTAGTTTTGATGGCCTGTGATGGGGAGAAGTTGGTTCATCATGAGTGGCTGCAGAGTAAATATGAAGTAAGGGGTCTGATTGCAAAGAGAAAGTGTGTGGTCTTTTATGGTTTTTAGACTACAGGAAAATTCTGGGCCATAGTAACCACATGAAGTGTGAGGTCTTAGGTTGGTTCCTGGTTTGGAAAAGACAGCAATGAGACATTTTAGGGACAATTTAGAGAAATTAAAATAGGAATTGGCCATTTGATGGTAATAAAAAATTATTTATTTCTACTTATGATAATGCAAATTTGAATATGTAGGAAAACCTTAATAAACATGAATATCAAAAAGTTTAGACGAAGAATGTCCTGAAGTCTATCATTTATTTTTAAAATGCTTCACCACACAAAAAGTAAAGTGATTTTAGAGAAGATGAAACATGCCATGATTCCCACTCAGAGCTCTAAATAAGCAACGGAAACCTGAGCTAAACTTTTTAATATTTACAAGTCTAGTCTGAATACCACTGTTCCCTGAATGCCTCAAGTTACTCTCTCTACAACTAAGGAATAGTCAGTGAAAGATGCCCAGTCCCATCAGTTGATTGTCTTAAAGTTTCCTTTAATTTCTAGGATTCATCTGACTCATTGGAGATGTGTACAAAGGGTTTACAGAGCATAGAAACAAATCATGACCTCAATGAACTGAATATCTCTATTTACCTAACTAGTTTATTTTTCTTTATCTCTGGAGATGAGGGCACTGAAGCTCAAATAAGTGATGTTACTTCAAGTCTTGGAGCAGAGTTCAATATCAAATTGAAGTCAATCTGATTCCAGCATCTTTATCACTATCTGCAATGGAGCATTAACATTTAGTTGAGAAATGAGTTGGATTAATAAAAATCATGGCCAACACTCAAAGGTCTTCTCCCTTTTACTTATTCTTGCCTCAGTTTCCCTACCTGTATCTTCCATGGCTGCTCCAGCCAAACATGATGATGGATCTTACTTGTTGAGCTCAGGTCCTTCAGCCTCCCCTCCTAGTTGTTTTGCTTATTGAAAGCAGTTAATTTCTGAAATGTACTATTGTTATGATACTTGCTTCTGTCTTCTTTTCTCTATTTGGGATGATCAGATTACCTATAGAGATTCTGATTCTTGCCCTTGGACATTTAAATCACATATTTTAGTTCATAACTTAGCATCTATAACCGATCTGGTGAATTTTGTCAGCACATTTAAAGAAAACGATTTTCTGTATTTTCCATCCTAATTGCATCTTGGACATTCTTTGGTGTGAAGAGTCTTAATGGGACATCACAGAAATAGCCAATGTGTGTTATTGTCTTTAGCTCAGGCTCTTCTGCTCATCCAGTAAAAGAAAGTTGACCTTTATCTTCCTCAACCCTAGGATCTCTAGCAAGATCTATTTAAATTTGCCAGTTACTTTTAAGAAGTCTGCATGTTGCTCCATATCTAAAGAGGAATTGTCCACTGTTTTTCTCATTTTTGTACCAGTTGAATCATATTTTGCAGTAGTCTTTTATCTTTTTTATTTTTTTTTGGTGAGGTTGTTAGCACTTCCTAATATTTCAATTTTATCTTATTTTTACAATTTTATCTTATGTTCAATTATTTCACTAATTTTTATAAGTGACAATTCACAAAAGAAACAAATATTTTTTCTTATATTTTTTCTATAAATCTCCATTGGTATGTTTAAAAATAGAGTATTTGTCTTGATGTGAAAATATTTGTATTGGTCGATAAATACTTTTCACTTTTTTCAGTGTTTTCAATTCTTAGGGACAAGAATATTTATGTTGAATATATTTTGTATTCCAATTTGGAATTCTTCACTTACTAGCTGTGGTTTTTCTATGAAATCATTTATTTTTTTTTTCAGTGTTAAAGGAATAACAATTTCTACTTATTTCACAGGGGTATTTTGTGAAAATAAAACAGAAAGAAATCTGAGAAACCTTAGAATGCTACCAGTCCCAATGCACGTGTCAGGTACAGTCAATATTTACATTTCACATATGGAAAAGCAATCCCACTCTGGTTTATATAAGATCATTTGCTTTTTGCTTGAGCTATTTCCAGATTTTCTCCTATTTTCTCACTAAGTATGAGAGAAATAAACAAGAGTACAAGTCAATGGTTTTCGTAGAAAACACCTTTCTGATGTTTGCCCAGATAATGAAACTACCAGTTGTTTCTGAGCACTTGCAGGACAGCAGAAGTGCAGTGGGCAAGAACTGTAGTGGAAATGGCTGAGGTGGGGGGGTCCAGAATAAGCTACTGTGTACTTATAAGAAAAAATAATGGCCAACTGAAGGGTGGTGAGAACTTCATTTCAGAGGGTGTTTTCGAGGAAGGAATGAGGAAAGACAGAGATGGTCAGGTCAAAGCAATACAATTTAAAATGTATGTTTTTGGTTATGAATTGGATTTCTTTGAATGCTTTTGAAAGATATAAGTAAGCATTAGAACCATTCTAATGGCTTCAGGTGAGGAACCATGCTCTTTGTGGTACTCTGGGACACTAGGCTTAGTGAGAATGTGTTCACATCTCCTCCTGTCTACTCTCAGTTCTTCCCTGCTATGGCTGTTCTGTTACCTGGCAAGCTGATCCTCACCTCTGAGCAATGGGGAGTTCGTCAATCATGGAGCAGGAAAGAGGAGAGTGAGGGTGGGGACTTACTGCCCTTTCTTCCTAAAGGTCACTGTTGACAAGTTGTGTCCCTTGTCTGTAGTCACAGTTCCTGTGAAGGGGCCTCCTGGGACTCCAGGTTTTAGTTGACTCTCCCTTTTCTGCCCTTCTTGCCACAGCAGCCTGTGTCCTGCCTTACCTGCATCTTGGCCTCCAGGATACTGTTGCTATCTCCATAGACTCCTGATAATCATTTCTTTATGAACTACTTTTCAACTTACCCACATTAAATATGTTGTCTTCTCTGGAACCCTGGTTTCAGGACCACACAAGGTCTTTGGACTTATTTGGTTTACAGAATCATTTTTAATGGCATTTGGAAAGTTCCTGCAAGACACACAGGTGGCTTAGTGGCTAGAAAGATCCATCAGCTGAAATGGGCAGAACATTTATTTTGGCCTTTCTTTATGCTGGAGATGGGAGCCTAGCAAGTCAGAGAGCTGAAGCTGCACTTTGGTGCTAGTGTGAGTGCCAGTCTTGAGGGGTAAGAAAACGGGAGGCAGACTTTCCTGAGCACCAGGAAATATTGGTATCAGTGTTCAACACTTCATATCCTACATCATCCTAAAAAGAAAAGTACCTTCTCCTTCAACTTATGCATGTGTATCATGAAGATGAGACTTGTTTTTCCAGTATCTCTGAACCATAAATGGCAGTTATGATCAAACCTTTCTGGTCTCCAGCTACCAAAAGTTGTTTTCCCAATTTGTAGTACCTCAAAGTATGTAGAAGCTCTTAAAAATACAGATTGCCAGGATCATCTCTGATCTACAGAAGAAACCTCTGGTTGCAGTCTTTGGGTAGGTTTTATAAACTGCCCACAGGGAATTCTGATGTATAGCTAGTTGGGAAGGACTCAGTTAAAATTGTTTCACTAAGAGTATTTATTCTGATTTTTCTCCAGTTGCTTTTCAAAAAGATCATGTATTTTAGTAATTGGTCATGAATTAAAGACAATATGAATTATTTCCTGAAATACCTTACTAGAAATAGTTTTATCTCTGTTTTTGTCACCTATTATTATATTATTATCTGATATTATGTTTATTAACTAAAATCAGAATATGATTTCAGATTCCATGAAAATACATCCAGACTAGATTAACAATAATGATAAAGAAATAAACTCAGGCATTATTTTTTAAAAATGATATGGGAAATGAGAATATTGTGAAATTGGCATTTACAATATGATTTTATTAAACTCATAATCTCTTTGTCATTTGTGAACCATAGATAATATCTCTATTGTGAGTGCTTTCCATATTTTGGGGGGTGAAGAAGAAAATATTACACAAACCCTTAGTGCCTATACTGAATTTTATTTATGTCATTCAATCATTCACTGGTTATTTTTGATTTACCCATTTTAAAATAAGATAAATCCATCTTGCTGATTTCAAAGTAATATCTATCAAATATTATGTTTGAAATGTTTATAAGTCATTGAAAGGTAAGATGATACAAAATTAAAGCATCAATAAAATACAGATAAAAGTGAACCACATTTATAGGGGCTCATAAAATGTGTAGATACCAATGAAAATGTGTAATTTCATTAATTATTGGGAATCCAGTGTCTGATCATGCTTACCTATGAGTAGGTGCTAAATACTGACTGTAGGTGGCTCTAGTGCATCATTATTACATGATATAACAAATGACTGCATGGAGATGTCTTAGAGGTATATTTAAATTCAAAAATCTATCAAAAATTGTTACCCCAGGAGGAATTTGTGAAGACTTCACAAAGTCAGCAACTATCATTCAGAAATTGTAAGCTGGAAGGGTCTGGGTGATAGGAATTACAGATCCTTTCCCTGTCCTTGGAGAAAATGGAATAAGAAGTGAGCTAGTTACAAGAAGTAAAACTTTTCCAGAGGTTCATGACTTGGAAGGGAGATCCAAAAAAAAGGATGTACAAAATAATGACTCTGAATATATTTTCCATCATCGACAATAAATGATTGCTTTTGTAAAGCTTTAGGATATTTATCCTAAATATTTTTTCTTAAACATTTATATTTACTTTAAGTGTACAAACATGAAAATATCTGACCTTTATCCTTTATAGTACAAAAAAAATCAGTATAAATATTTATAGCATGACCATCAAGGAAAGTTCTTCCCACAATGTGAAATTGAAGGTTAGCATTCACTTTAGCATGTCCACATCTGTTTGTCTTATGGAACGTGCCCAGGCCTCTGGCATGGATGATATTAAATGAATTTCTGAGCTCACTACTTCTTGGAGAATCTCCTAGCATCAAACCAGGGAGCTAAAATGGACATCATCTCTCTGAATCCTGATATAGTATCTATTGAAGCCATTCATCTCCTCTGTGAATCATTCTGGATCTCCACATCAGAGAGGCTGTTGGCAAGACTCCTACATTTCCCCAGCTAAATAAAACCTGCTAGTTATCCTCTATTTGTAGAGTGATTATCTCTGTTTATTTGAAATTCAAAAGGAAGAAAAAACATTTTGCATACAAATCATTAGGAAATTTAAAATAGACCAAAGCTAATTTCAATTCTAGGAATATGCAAAGCTGATAGCTACCTTTGTTAAGAAGGAAGGATTTACTTACCGTTTTTGAGTCCAGCTGTCATCTTTCTTTCCCCAATTTGAGAAAAAGAGATTAGTATAAGAGGTTATTTTGAAATATGCAAGAGGTGCTGATGAGCTAGAATTACATAGTGACATCTTGAGAACTTCTAATTGGATACTGCTTCTAGCTAATTTATAATTCTTTAAAGATGCTACATTCACATTGTTTTTCTTTGCTTTCATTCCCCATAGCCCCCCATTTCTTTAAGACTGCTTTAAGTACCTCAAAGGTTTTTCTCTACAAAATTCAACCAGTTGAATTAAACATTGCAACAGCCAAGAAGCTAAAGGTAAATCTCCTTAAATATTTTCCAAAATCCTCTAATTACCTCTTGCAAAATTTTTGCTTTGTTTTCGGTGCTTAGTTGTGTTCTGTTGTAAGACAGAATGAATCTTAGAAGCCTTTGACTTTTTGCCCTTTGTTAAGGGCAGATGTCATTTTCCCAAGGATCTGATGTAAAATAAAATAACATAAATTTGTTCAGGTAAAACAAGGTGAATTATGTGTTTCCCACTATCTGAGTATCTCTAAGTAGCCCCTAAGTAGCAATCAGTTCGGGGGCAGAGACAGGAAAAGAGAAATCAAATAATGGGCATGATGTGAGGTGCTAAGGGGCTGATCACTCTCTTGAGGAGTTAGGAGATGCTCCCTGTGGAGCATCAGTCCTGAAAGCTAGGTGCAGAGAAGCTCTGAGATCCAAGCAAATGGGTCACAGGCATGCCAGCACCTTTAAGTGTCACTTGCTGGATCCTCACCTGATACAGACTCAAGCTTTCTGTTTTTGAGAAACGTAGTGGCATTTCCAAATTCAATGGTGAATTGAATTTTTTCACTATTTTTTTACGTGAGATAAGTTGAGATTCAGTTTTTACTTGAGATATAAATAACATGGATCTGAGTGTCAGTTATTCATTCCAAAGACTGATTTCAACTGTCTTAAAGAAAACATATAAAATTATTCTCTCCTCCCCTCTACTCCTTTAATTGTACCCTTCCTCGTCCTCTTGGTGTTTTCTTCTTTTTTCATCTCCCGCTCTCCCTGCTCCCTCTCCTGAATATTAACTGATTCTCCTGTAATGTGCTCACTCTTAGCCAATATGAAAGTCATGGACCTTCAGAAACCTACGTCCTCCAACCATGCCTCAACTGCCTACCATTTTCACCTCCTTCCAGTAGTCCATTCAAATTATTAATCCAGCACATGGTTTAATCCACTGGTGAGGTCAGAGCTTTCAGGAATTAATCACTTCTCCAAACATCTACTTCTGAACATTGCTGCATGGAGGATAAAGTCTACAACAGATGAGCTTTTGGGGGACATTCTAGATTCATACCATAATGTTTTCTGACATTACAGCACAAAATAGGTGGAATAAGTAATTCAGTTAGACAGCTATCACTATAGAGATCATAGGCTTAGGGCACATGGGGGGCCATCAATTTGCTGCCACCTCCTCTTATGCCACTAGGAACATATTCTTCCTGGCTTCTACAGAAGGTGTTTGTAGACCAATACTCAAGCTGGCAGGCAAGTGTCCAGGGATGTCTTATAAGGGAGCTAGGGCAGGATAACTGAGCTGAGGGACATGGGTAAAGGAAGAGAAGAAGCCAAGCGGCATCCACTGCACATGTGCTCACCTCACCTTGGGGGTACAGGAGAAAGGGGTAAACCCCCTTGTCTAGGCTGGGTCTTCAGCTGTATCCCCAGATATAAATGTAACTGGCTGAAGAGCTGTGGCAGGGAAGGTCATAAGTTAACTCAGTTTGAAGATGAAAAAATGGAATGAGAAGATTTTTTCTTTGAAATGATAGTGAACCTTCTGAGAAGCACTGCAATTGTAACCTTATAAAAATCTCTAGTTCTTATATGAAACTCTACCTCTTCCAGTGGCTCAGTGGAATCAAATGGGATAAAATACACATTTTCAGAAGACAGATGGTTGTGGATATTGACTGGAAATTCACAATAAAAAGGAAAAAAAAAAAAGAAAACATGGAACATAAAAATGATATGTAAGACAGAGAATTCACTTCCAGAAAATGTTGCTATTATGAAGACTTATTCTTGGATAAAATGATGGCAGATTTTTAAAAGATACACTGTAGATATCTGCCATCATTTACTTGGATGATTGTTACGGAAAAAAAATGTCATTTTTAATTCCTCCAGTACTATATTTTACAACAGTCTTACTGCCTTTATTAAACCAAACATAATGTAAGCCAATTATTCATTTTCCTTATATACCATATCAAGTTCAAACCAAGTCACCAAATTCAGATAGATGTGTTAATCTCATTTAAAAAGTAAAGGCAAACAGATGTTATTAATTTACTAAAAGTGCTATTTATTTTTTTCAAACAATTTTCAATTCTTGTCCTCTAGTTTAACCCAAACAATCTCGTTTTAGTTTGCAAGCCCGATATTGCATAATACATAAATTAAAATCCAAATATATTCTACATAGTCTAATTTTATTGAATTATCAGCATCAACTCTTAATTTTAAATCAAACACTGTCACCCACATTTTAAGTTTCCCTCATGCTCTATCATGAGCAATTGCTGGTAATTATATAATAATTTAGGACAGCTTTTTCCAAGACCCAAGTTCTGCTTAAGATGTAGGAAATTCCAGAGGATTGTTAACTCTTTAGACCATCTTACTCTATTATTTCCAAGAGAAGTTTGGGAACATTCTTAAAAGTTTGACAAGTTGCTAGGCACTGCCAAATTGTCTTCTCTATTATCCACTCTTAAAAGATTTCTGGACTGTATGTGAACTTGATTCTCAGCTGTCTTCTTTCCCTCTTTTCCTTCAGATCATACAGTCCCCTTGTGTTTCCAAATAAACATACTGCCCTTTCTTTGTGCCCAACCTCTTAGCAGGAGACATTAAAATGATTGGTCTTTAATACCTTTCTAATCAATGAGTATATATTTTAACATTTCTAATTCCTCAAGCCTACTTTCCTGTACCAGAATTGGTCCATCATCAATCATGCCTTATTAAAGTTCCCTGAAAATGTGAGTTTTCAAGGAAGTTATTCCATGAAGTAGCAAGGTTGGAGTCCCAGGAGAGCCTACTCTATCCCAACATTAGCCCCTTTGAAATAATGGGGCATGTGTGTTATTATTCCTCTTCCAGACATATGGTGTTAACTCAAGTTGACATGTATCACATCAACTGGCTGTAGCTGCTGGTCTCCCAGAAGAACTTTCAGAAGTTAGAGAAAGGCCATGTTCCTTTATCAAATTGCCCTCCAGAAGCAGAATTCCCTGAGAAGATAATTACTTATAATATACCCAGAGAATTACATTATTTTGTAATCTTTCCTCAATAAAAAACAAGGATAAAATTTTTATTGCATGACTTTTCTGCCTGTGTTTCTGCCTATGGGTTAGTAAGACAAGTGATTTTTCCTAACAGTCTGTTTTCTTTCCAATTTTACATGTCTAATTCATTTCATTAAATGGTTGCTTTTCCTTCAACCATGCTTTTGTTCCCTTCTCTCTCTCTCTCTCTCTCTCTCTCTCTCTCTCTTGATAAAGGTAGCTTGGTTATTACTGGAAGGTGGCTGGATGTTGGATTTGTCTTGGTCCTGTTTACCCAATAAGTTTGAGATCAAATTTTGCTCAAATTCAATCAGAATAAATAGAAGTTATACATTATAGGAGAATCATTTGCTTTCTCAGAAAGGTATAGATGAAAAGGAAAATTCAGTGGTTGCCTATACTATATTTCTGGTTTAAAAAAAAACAACAAATGATTAAGTTTTGATTAATAAAAACAATACTGACACAAGTGACCAAAATAAAAGGTGTTTATTCTTTAACCTCTTGTACCAAATACAGTCATAATGGTCAACTTTAAATGAACTATCTTAATGATCAATAACTTGGAAGTTTTAATTAGCTATTTGTCTGAAATGGCCTATTAAGAATTAGATAAGAAATAAAGCAAGTTGACTTCAGGAGGCAGTGGCCTGCAGTCCCTGCTGAGGCTTCTCTAGGAGTCAGCTATACCCAAGGTCTTCAATAGCAGCCATTCTGTTTCCCAGGTGGCATCTGTCAGAGTACAGAGGTGCTGAGTGGTTGTCGTAGTTGCAGGTTGATGTTGCTGGCATCTAGTAGGTGGAGGACAGAGATGATGCTAAACCTTCCACGAAACCTCGGGTGACACCCCCCCCTTGCCTCCCACTGAAGAGAATCATCTCTCTCCCTAAACTGTCAGCAGTGCTGCTTTAGAAACCTGAGCTGTGCCAATACCATAACAAATGTCAGATGTTCCTTACTCATGTTCTACAACAGATGTCTTCTGGAGATTTGGCCAACAGAATTCTTAGAAATCTTACATATAAAATTGCTTCTGGTCTGGGGCTATTTAGGGTGATATGGTTCTTGGCCTCTCCAGGACATTCTTGTAAACCCATCTATGAGGATCCTAGTTCAGCCACTGGAATCCATCAATACATATGTCTATATCCATGACTTCAGGACTAACATAGAGCTCCATAAAATGCCCCCCCACACCGCCAGGGTTGACTTACCTCCCTACATCATTGTGGGGCACTTTAAAAATATTCCTTGCTTCCCTGTCATGGGCATTTACAATAAGACTAACAAAAGTATTAACCAGATTATGAAGGTGGCATTCCAAAGTATATTTTTGGAAGTTTGGGGTCACTAACTTAATCTGTATTTTCTCCAAATATTCCCCATCCCCAACATGGCTACTTCATTCTCTATGGTGGAGGGTGCAGATCCTTATTGCTCCTTGGAGGTGTTAGTGTGTGCTATGTTTTTCAGTCCTGCCCTCATCTGACTGACACTATGTCAAAATAACATGAATTTAGGGCAAAGAATCTGCATCTTTTTTACTTCCATGTGGGGTGCCAGCAACATGATGGAAACCCATCTCAATGGGAGGAAAGTTTTCTTCATAATCATAAACTTTTCATATTTAAGAGACTTACATGTAACTTAAAGCTTATTTACTTGTATAGCTTAAAAAGTTTTCACCCCCAACGTTTTAAGCAATCCTCAACCTCTAAGGCAAGGATTATTGTAATCATGCCTATTTTATTGTTAAAGTCAGCACAGTTATGAGTACTTAGTGGTGAAATCAGAACCCAAATGCTATTTCTTCTCCCTGAATCTAGTGTATCTTCTACTCTCACAGGGCTGGACTTACTTTGATGACCTCAGCCATGAAAGGAACTGCCTGCTATGCCTTAGCCCCTTTCAATGAATCCTATATTTGGCATGTGGCTTATCTTTTTCTAATAGGCTGAAAACTGTGCATAGAACCTTTTTTGGCTATCTTTTCTCATAGTATTGTTCAGACAGATTGGATTAGCCCCAAAGATATTCATGTGTCTGGGGTCAGTAATAGGTTGCGACTGGGCTGGTATATCATTGTATTGACTTAGTTAATTTTATTCATTTGTAGGTCATAGTCTGAGTATGTGAAGATGCAGAGAAACAAAGAAAATGAGTTTTCAGGGTTAGTTAATTTTATTTCAAGTTTATCAATGAAATTTAATTAATGATGCACTTTTACCAATAAATGGAGCATTATTCAGGGATTAAATCACGCTTGGTAGAAGAGCACATTTGTCGATATTATTTGGTGAATGCAGGAAGAAGTTTCTAGAAAGAATTATTCAAAGGGCTGGGCATCTGACCTTCCCTGAAGCACTAGGGATATTTGTTTGTTACCAGTCCCTATGGTGTCTTGAATGAATTCAGAAAGAGCATTTCCTCTGGTCATTGAACAGTTAAGTATTCCAAAATATATTTTGAAAAAGATTTTGCAACAGGCCAAATGTCTAGAACGATGCTTTTTTATATTTGTGCAATGAAACCTTAGGTTATTAAGATGTTAATCAATGTTCTCTGAAAAAATTCCTCAGATTAATATTTGGGAAATAGGATAATTAGCATGGTAAATAGCCTTCTCTTTTGTAGGACTTCCCATGGAAGTTAATGTGTTACCATGCATTGTGGATCTCCAGGAGATGAATGAACAGTGCTCATATATCAAAATTGTGTATAAATTTCTGATCAAGATTCAACTCCATTCTGCCTATCTGGACCCTTTAAAAATTTAGTGGTGATATTCTTTTTCCTGGGTGGAGACTTGGATGGGGCCATGGTATTTGATCGCTCTCAGATGATAACACTCCTCTTCCTCAAGGAATGAATGAATGAATCTACATAAGATTTGCAAGAAATCTTGGACTTTTCCCAGGTCAAGGGTGGCTCAGGTTCAAAGCCTGTGTCTCAGGGAATGGTGGCTTTCCTCTTCTTGTTTGCCTCTCACTTTGCCCCTGACATTGAGCTTCCTGACAGGATGTGGAATAGGTAGAAGAACTGTCTTGCCAGTTCCCTCTATTGCTTTCTCTCATCTTGACCAATGTCAAAACTCACCTCTTCTCTCCTGGTGGTAATTTCAAAGGGTTCCTCCTGTACCCATGGAGGGGGACACGGATTTCTTTGTACCTAGGAGTGCTCTACTGAACCATGGGCCACCACTCCTTCTATCTCATTTAGCAGAGGATTCCACATCTGCCTGTGGCTTATGTAGAAATGACCAGGTCTGCTCTCTGTCCTGCATGACCCAGACCAGGTCCAGGGAATCCTCATGACTCTCTATCATGGAATTTCAGGCTACTGTGGGTCATCCCTCAAAGAAGATGGCCAGCCTTTCTCACAGCCTATAGAAATTGATTCCAGAACCCAATAGAGGTTTCTCATGAGGAGACTAAAGGAACTTCTGCTTTCTAACTTTGAAAAAGTCCTTTTCATGTCTTTTAATTTCAGCATGTAGTTTAGGAAATATCTGAGTGATTTCCAAGATCATTCTCTTTCTAAATTCTGCTTAGGAATTGGATGCTATCGAGGAGTCACTTTCTTACTCAATAAGTTATCTGGTTATCTGAGGACTACAAGTTATTTTCCATTGTATATTCTTTTCCTTGCTCTTCAACCCTTTGTCAGACTTCCTACCATTCCTGAAAATCTCAATCATTGAAACAGACACTGTTCCATCTTAATCGTCTGCTGCAGCTTTCTTCTGGCTTCCATTTACACACCACCAAGGAACCTAACACAGTTCCACATAGATATGCTGCATACCCAGAATTCCACAGATCTCAGAGTGAATTGTTCCTTTCCAAAACATTCCTTCCTGGGCTCCTTTCATTTATCAGTGACACTGTTCTTCTCCTGACTACTGAGGCCTAAAATTCTAGAATTCATACTCCTCTTGCAGCTTGGCTTTATGTGTGATCTGGCATAAAGTCACAAGGGTTCTTTTCTTTCCAGAACTTTTCACCTTTCTTTCTAATCCCTGAATTCTTAAGTGATTTTTTTGTATCATGAAAGGCTGATGTGCACATTTTTCTTTGCCTCCAGCTTTTTTTTTTCCTTATCCAAAATATTCTGCATATTTCACCTATAATCATCCTAAAATACTGCTTCATTTCTATTAATGACTGGTTCAGTGCGAATAGCTCAAAATTTCCTGAAAGTTTAGTAATCTCAGTAATCTGGTCCTGACCTTCCTCTCCCTGGCTCTCCTCCATTTACATGTTTGCACATACACTGTGCTTTAGTCAGACTGGCCTGCACATTTTTATACTGAGCACATTAGGTATATTTCTCACTCTCCTCCTGTTTTTGAAGTTTTGACTATTCCAAAGAAGAAATTTATATTTGGAACTCCTACATAATTCCTGTCTGCAGCACTTCCTCATTTATCTGTTTCCTCATATTTTTTTAGTTGATGAAGAAGTACACTTTAATAATTTCTAATTGTTTGAAAGAAGGACAGTCTCTGTGTCTTTGTATTTTCCACAATGTGAACACAGTGTCCCATAAACATTATGTTGTTTTGATGTTGACTGTCTGGAACATGATAGAGATTGTCAGAAGTTATCTTACAAACCTGGATTGGAAATTTCCTCATTGTCCTTAGTGGATCACAGAATTTGTGTTTCTTCATATCAAAACAAGTTCTGCCTTCACTGGAAGTTCTGATTCCATGTCTTTCAAGGGCTTCACGTGTGTGGGCACAATTTAACTCTTTACCATTGCTTGCAAATAAGTTCACTTTGAGTTTTAAAAGTTGGCATAGATACATTTGTGTAGCATTGTTTGCTTTGCTTTGTTTATTCAATACTTGAGGGCTAATTAGCAATTTGCAAATTGTAACAACATTATCATGACTGCCAAGGAAATATAATAACTTCATCTTGAATAACTATTTGCTCCATCAATTCTCATATTCAGTATGATCATTATTAAACATTTTTCAGATTAAAGATAGAAGAATTTTGGAAATAAATTTCTCCTTAGCTTGGTAGGTATTTTGGCCCAAAGCTTACATATCTGTGCTTAACTTCTTTTCTAAGACAAAGGAAAATGATCATATTCACCTATCACAAAACTATTTTTAAAATAAAGAAATAAAATCAAAGAGCTGTAATGTTAATACAATTGAAGGTAAAGCTTTTCAATTGGTAAGGAGGGAAAATGAAAGCATATAGTTTTAATTGATTGTAATCTAAGTTAAAATTTTACCTTTCTATATTTTTAAATGAATCGAAATGGCTCTGTATTCACGTGGGTTTGTCCCTGAATATTGAGAAATAATTCAAATTTTAGACATAAAGTACGTTTTAAATACATATCTCAAGTCTCATATTTGGTTGTTGAGGATGATATTTTTCACAATGTGAACACAGTGTCCCACAAATAATATAATACTTTAATGTTGACTGTCTGGAAGGTAATAGAGAAGCCTTTCACATATGCAGTTGTGGTTATTAAATGAAACAAAACTATCAAATGCTCACTTAATCTAGTGGATGGTGTGTGTACTGTAAATGTTATTATTATAAAATTATTTTTCATGAAGAACTGATAGGAATCAAAAAGCTAGAGGAAAATTGAACCAATATATTAATGGTAGTTAAGTTAGAGATAATGCATGCTTATTTCCTAAGATTCCATTGCTATTTAATTAGCTCATTCCTTCATTTGATAGCCTTTCTTTTGGATAATTTCTGTATTCTAAGCAATATGCTAAGCCTTTCAAACATGGATAGGAACACAAGCTTCCATCCAGTTAAAACTTAGTCTCCATTTTGTAAAAACACACCATGAACATTTTGAAAAAATTTCTAATTGTTTTTTTTAATTGTTCTTTTTTTATTTTTTCAGTTGTTGATAGATTTTCATTTTATTTATTTACCTGAGATGCTGAGAATCAAACCCAGTGCCTCTCTAACAAGTGCAGTACCACTAAGTCACACCCCATCCCCCAGGAATTGTTTTTCAGTTCTTTGTAATTTCTTATAGAAATTTTCATATTTACATAGTGCTGTGAAATTGGCAGGACACACCTCTGCTACTTTTCAGAACCTTTAACAGAGGCAGTTCAAGTTGAGACTGTCTGTGATAATTTTGGTTCAGTAAACCCTCCCAAGCTCAGCAGGGCAATAGTTGGCCTTTGGGATGCTTTAGAAGGGGCACACATGCAAGGCTATTTGTCTCCTGGTTGCAATTTCTCAGGAGAAAATGGGATAAATACCTCAACTGCCATCCCCTAAATGATGAGTACCTGCTTTCTATCTTTTTCCTCTTTTTTTGACATTGATTAGAGAGAACTGAAAGTTTCCATATTTTTTGTAATAAGAGCAAGTTGAAGGGCTATTATTGTGAAGTGATTTTATGCCACTGTGCAGATACAAGAAATCCTTATGTATTTGTGCCCATCTATGTGTTCACAGAAATATATGTGCTTATTCCTTTGAATGGGGTCCTAGAACATTCTGAATGATGGACCAATCTACCAGGTCTGGAAACAGCCTCCTTCACTTTGCTGAGTCAGGCAACCTTCACTGTTACTCTCTGATTCTGTATATGCTCTATCAAAGCAGTCATCACATAATCAATAAGCTGGATCAAATGACCCCTAATTTTCATCTCATTAATCCATTCAGCTTGTTGTAGATAATAGCCTGACACCCTAAAGGACTTGATTTAATTCATAGAGACTTACCTATGGCTTCTACTCTTAGTTTTTTCATCCATTTTCCACAAAATCCTTAAACATCTTCAATTTGATTAATAAAAAATAATAATATAATTTTAAGAGAGATTTTTTTTCAATGTAAAATACTGTGCTTCCCTGCACCCCCAAAAGGTACATGTGAATTG
This sequence comes from Callospermophilus lateralis, assembly GCF_048772815.1. Taxonomy (NCBI): domain Eukaryota; kingdom Metazoa; phylum Chordata; class Mammalia; order Rodentia; family Sciuridae; genus Callospermophilus; species Callospermophilus lateralis. Next base: position 2,567,575 of record NW_027516477.1, read on the forward strand.
ATCCAAGAGTAGAACCTGGGAAAACTAGAGGGCACATAGGAGCTGAGTGACAACCAGGGTATGCCTTTTCCCATGCAACAGAGTGAGTTTTCACATCACTCCAAACTGCAGGTTGCACTCTTCAACTAAGGAATGACTCAGACCAAATACCAAATGCAAAAAAAAATCAGAATTCAGATCCAGCAAAGAGCTACCATGCTCCCCAAATTCCAAGAAAAATGAATCCCAGATCTATGAGTATCTGCTTGGGTTTTACAAGAAACATGGAGAATGCAAACTTCTTTAGCAGCACTCTCATTTAAAATTCAGAATTTAGCAGAAACTTCGAAGCAATTACATGTAATAATCAGCATTGAAACTGCTCAGATTATTGTGTGTTTGTACAAATATGCCACAACGGAACCCACTGTTCTTTCTAATTATCATGCAACCAAAAGGAAAGAATCAGCAGCATGTACTAAATATAACAATGAGGGGCTTCAACAGGGGAAAACATCCTAGTACAGAACAGATGAGTTTGAGAATAATAGGAGATGATCAAGACCATTGCTG